>NC_052158.1:145291135-145916666 GCF_902713615.1 Scyliorhinus canicula | reverse complement strand
CATCGATTTCCATGATTTTAAAGAAGGATAAGGATCCGACAGAGTGTAGGTCGTATCGTCCTATTTTATTAAATGCAGTTGCGAGGTTGTTGGCAAAGGTTTTGGCAATATGCTTGAAACCCTGCCTTCCAAGGTCTATTGGGGGGGGGGGGGAGCAGACTGGGTTTAAGGGCAGGCAGCTGTCAGCCAACATTCGACGATTGCTTAATGTTATTCTGCCCCCCTCTCCAGGACCCGGGCCAGAGGTAATGGTTTCAATGGATGCTGAAAAGGCGTAATGGGGCATCTGTTCAAGACACTTGGAAGGTTTGGTTTTGGACCTAGATTTATATCTTTGATCC
This sequence comes from Scyliorhinus canicula, assembly GCF_902713615.1. Taxonomy (NCBI): domain Eukaryota; kingdom Metazoa; phylum Chordata; class Chondrichthyes; order Carcharhiniformes; family Scyliorhinidae; genus Scyliorhinus; species Scyliorhinus canicula. The sequence goes on along the minus strand of NC_052158.1, from coordinate 145,916,325 downwards.
AGCTTTTATATAGAGCCCCCACCATTAATGTTCACATGAATGCCTTTAGCTTGAAATACTTCCAGCTGAAGAGTGTTACGAGGCAGGATTGTCCATTGTTCCGGCTATTGTTTGCTGTGGCAATTGAGCCTCTCGTCATAGCATTGAGGTCATCTATGAGGTGGAGGGGAATAGATAGGGGAGGAAGCATAGGGTGTCTCCCAGTTTCCTTCTCAAATCTTTCTTTTGTGAAAACTAATAAAATTATATCTTCTTTATTTGGGCAGGCAAGACCCCACGGATTTGTATGGTGTTTCTGCAGAGGAAGAGGCAATCATTGCCGTTAATGTTGCCTAGTGTTGTCCAATCTGTTATTTTATTATTGGGCAGTGAACATTGTAAAGGTACTGGCAGGGTTAAGAGTACAGAGTCCATATGGGGACGAATAGAGAGGGGTGTCTGTAGAGGTACTAGTTTGAGGGCCTTGGTTACGGGCCTGTTTCAGTATTACCCTGTAAAGTGGAGTTCAGGTTCGGCGGTGATGGCCACTGAGAATATGAGAGTTTGGTGGTGGTAGCCACTCTAAGAATATGGAGACATTTTTGGCAACAGTTCAAGCTGGATGCCATGTCGTTGTTAGCCCCAACCTGATGAAACCATTACTTTGTTCCAGCAGTTTTGGACTCGTTATTTCAGGCGTGGGGAAGGAGGGTTTGGAACGGTTTGAGGGCATGTTTATAGAAGGGATGTTTTCTGGATTTGAGAGTAATTGGGTAAATTCTAGCTCCCGGGAACCAATCTAGGTATCATCAGGTGAGTAACTACTTGCCAAAGCAGATTTCTTCCTTTCCCTTGGCACCCTCGCCCATATTGAAGATAAGGTTCTTTCGGCGGTTGAGCTTGGGGAGTGGAAGACATTGGACATTTATAGGTGGCTTCCATTGGATGAGGCAAAAAAGGAAGTGGGAGGGGGAGCTGGGTCAGGTTTTTGATGGGGGTGGGATGGTGTGGAGTGAGGCTCTACATAGGGTCAACTCCACCTCCTCAAGAACTAGGCTCAGCTTGATCCAGTTCAAGATGATGCATTGGACACATCAGACCAGAGCATGGATGAATGTTTTTTTCTTAAGAGGAGGATAGGTGCGGGTGTTGTTCACGGGTGCCGGCAAATCATTCACGCATGTTCTGGTCTTGTCCTAAACAAGTGAGCTTTTGGTCTCCTTCTTCAGCACCACATCAGGCATTCTTGGGATTGAGTTGGAGCCTTGGTTGTCGATGGCTATCTTTGGGAAGGGCGGCACGGTGGCACAGTGATTAGCAGTGCTACCGCACAGGACCCAAGTTTGAATACAGCCCGGGTCACTGTCCATGTGGAGTTTGCACATTCTTCCCATATCTGTGTGGGTCTCACCCCCACAACCCAAAGATGTACAGGGTAGGTGGATTGGCCACGCTCAATTGCCCTTTAATTGGAAAACTAAACAAAAATTGGGGGGGGGGGGGGGGGGGGGGGTCTTGGACTCACCGAGGTTGCAGACAGGGATGAAGGTGGATGATCTTTCCTTTGTCTCACTAATAGCCCAACGGCGAGTTCTCTTTGGGTGGAGGACACCGGTTCCACCCAGTGCTTCGTCTTGGTTGAATGACTGTATGGTGTTTTTTGCTCTTCAAAAAGGTCAGGGGTATCAAGGGAGTGATGATAGAAGGGGTCTACTCAAGATGGCAGCCTTTTATTTCCTATTCCAGGGAGCTGATCACGGGCAGGTATGTGTGGGGGGATTTGTCTCGGTTGGTTTTCTCTCTTTTTGGTGTGTGGGGTGTGTGGAGGGAGGGGTTTATGTAGTACAGTTTTATGGTTATATTGAAAAGAAAATTCTCAATAAAAGTATATTTTAAAAAAAACTTACATGTTGAAGAAAACAATTTGCGCTGATTGTATTCACAATAAAAGATAGTGGTACTCTGCCTGTCACAGGCATCAGCTAAACCCTGCCACGAAAGGTATCACAGTGCTCATGATTATCTAGACTTGTTGCCCAATGTGTGCTTCTGAGAGCTTGGTGTGGGAGCAAGGGACAAAAATGCGGATGCAGCCTAGTCCTTTTTTCCTGTTTGCAGTTATTGCTGGAAAGCTAGCTAAGCTCCATGAACGGAGGACAGTACAGACCAAGACAAATATCCAGTTGCCTGCATGGGTGATCGGCATAATTTGTCCCACAGCTGCTGAAGACTGGACAGTGGAGGGTGGACAACATGACCATTGTTGAACCATGAACGACAGCTCAGTAATCTGAAGCTAGGAGCTATATTTAGGCATGATTCATAATCAGCAAAGTATCACTATCAAACTGTAGTCAGCTGTGCACTTGGATATGGTGCTGTCTAGAATGCCACAGGCCACATAGGATCCGAAGAACATACCAAATCTTTATTCTAACTGTGTAGTACAGGTACCGCTACTAGATAGGTAATTAATTAATTAACCATTAATAAATGACATGCATGCACACTAAACAAATACAAAATGGAAGAAACGAATCTTTAGAATGCAACTTTGTATCAGTAGGAACCCTCTGCAGCTTCTATTACACAACTGCAGAAAATCAATATGCATGATCAGCCAGCACCACTTATACAGGAAAGATTTTCTCATCACATACACACTGCAGTATATCTTCTGCACTGCAGAACGTGGCTAGCTCAGCACGGTTTCAACCATCTGCACTGTCTCACCAGACTGAACTATGTAATGTAATAATGGCTATGATCTGGAGAATTTCTCACACTTCCCACCCCATCCCTTTCACTCCTGCTTTTCCCCAAACTGGGGGCTGGTAGCATTCTTACGTTCCTAGGCTAGTAATCCAGAGGCCAGGACTAATGATCAGGAGACATGTGCAAATCTCACCGTGGAAACTGGGGGATTTAAATTCACAATTAAATAAAATCTGGAATAGCCCCTGTAATCATGGAACTATTGGATTGATGCAAAAAAAAAAAAAAAAAAATTCTGGTCCACTAAAGGGAAGGAAATCTACAGACCTTACCTGTTTTGGCCTATGGCTTGATAATGTAGTCAAACTTTCTATTTGGAGGGGAGGGCAAAGTGAGGAGAGAGCAGGAAGAGGAAAGGCAAGAATTGACGGGTTTGTCACTGCCTCTTACAAGCACATACACCAGTCGCCAATTCTGGAGTTACAGAGATAGTAAGAAAGACTTAAAGGTTGGGGGTGGGCAAAGAGAGAGACATCAGTTTAATAAGAGTGTACTTAGGACCAATACTTTTGCCTTTTTCCAATAGCTTCAGGTTAGAAGTTAAAATTGTTGATTATTTAGCAATCAATGTTTAAATTGACTGAAAAAAGACCTAAACGTAGGTTAATATTACCCCGAACAGTTTTTGAACACCATTTACATTTGGAGTTTAAAAAAGTCCAATGCTGTTAGCTTATCCTTTTAATTCTGACTGGGCATTTTTTACAAGCTATGATAATGTGGCGAGGTACTGCTGCAGCACAAGAAGTGAATTACAAAAATAACTTTTAATAATCTCTACTGTCAATCATACTATCCTATCACTAGCCTCAAAAATATTTCACACAAATACAAGCTGCAGATCAGAAGGATGCATATTGCACAATGCTGCGCTACTAGACACCGATTCCAATGAATCCTCTCTGTGCAATATTAACTTTTCTCTCTACTGCAATAAGCAAACATGAGTTGTGCAAGGAAAGGCCTCCAAGCACTTCATCGCCCCTGACTTGCAAGAGTTCAGAATTCCAGAACACTGCATAAAACAATGCACAGATGCTGCCTCACCTGAGTACTTCCAGCATTCTCTGTTTTTACTGCATAGGACAAGATTGGCAAAACATCAGATTATTCTAGAGCAGCAGCAGCATCCTCTAGTGGATGTAGCTTGTAGACTTGGCTCTACACGAACTTATGCGACAATTCTGACGGGTAAATTTTCAACTGATAAAACAGTCCGTCTATCCCCAAACAAGAGCAGGCGTGAGTTTTCCTTTGTCACTGAGAAACAAAGTGGTTTATTCTACATTTAACACAAAGGTGCAGAGACCTCACTGTTGCGTACCTTTTAGAAACAGCTTCCCTTCCATGAAGAAGAAATCAAAACAAAAAAATGCTGGATATACACAGCAGGTTTTGTTCCACGACTACTTCATTTTGATTTTGAATTGGAAACTTTAGACTATTTTTCACTTCAGAAAAGGATGGCAAATGCTATTATATATCTTTGTTTGTACACACACACAAACTCTAACTGCAACAAATAATTCCATGATTTATTTATATTTTCAGTTCATTTAAAGGATTTAACCTAGCTATCAAGGCAACAACCTTGACAAGCACAGGCAAAGCACATTCAGATGTAGAAGTCCACCTGTAACAGTTGAGAATTTCAACACTTGCTTGCTAATAAAATCTCATGGCCACAAAAAATACACAATACACCTTACTTTGTCCAAACATTAATTAGACCTAATAAATCTTAAATCATTTCAGGTATTTTAAGTAGCCAAAGTGGGACATGACTAAACAAACCACATCACAACCATTCAATTACATCCTGTCAGCATTCTCTAAATATGCACAATCATGAATAAACATTAAACAAAAAGTGGCACAATGTACAAGTTAATATATAGAGTATTTAAATGTTGCAGTGTGCCAATAAATGGTTTAGTGGCCAGGAAAATGGTTAAGAGCCTTTTTACTATCGCATTTACTTCAGCTGCTTGTTGTCAACCCCAAATTCTGTATCGCTTGTCAAAGCAAGCAGAGATCTGCCATGAGGAGGAGTGGACCACTAAAAGTTGTGGCTCAGCCCTGACCCTTCAGCATTTTGCTTCAGATACAGAGGCAGTGCTACCTGAACAAATGGCCAAACCTATCTCATGTGGTGGTGTGCATGGTTTATTGCCCTTTGGGTACAATCAGCAAAGCAATTTTCCACTTGCTATTCTGCACGGACTCTTCCCCAGTCACCTGGGACGGTTAATACCCCTTGAGAGGTAATTGAAAATGAAAATTGCTTATTGTCACGAATAGGCTTCAATGAAGTTACTGTGAAAAGCCCCTAGTTGCCACATTCCGGCCCCTGTTCGGGGAGGCTGGTACGGGAATCGAACCGTGCTGCTGGCCTGTCTTGGTCTGCTTTAAAAGCCAGCGATTTAGCCCAGTGTGCTAAACCAGCCCCCAAGGTAATTGCAAAGAGTTAAGTTCTAATAGAAAATAAAAACTGAAAGTGCTGAAAAAGCACATCAGCACCGACAGCATTTATGGAGAGTTAAAACAAGTCCAATATGACTCGGAACAATGTTGTTCCAATGTTGCTAATAAAAATATTGTTCCATAGAAACTGCTTTTGCCTATGATGTGAAGAGACAGTTTCTACAGCCACATGAATCCAGAAGGCAGTTCAGCAATCCAAATGTAGCTGCAAACTCACTTCAATCGCTTGTAAAAAAAAAGGAACAATTGCAGGAATAGGCCTATTGAATCTGCCACATCACTTTTGATACCTATGGTAACACCAACATGCTCAAATAACAGATGTTATCACAAAACACAATGCAGCAGGGTTAGGTTAGTGTTCATCTGCAAAGGAAAATCCCATAATAAGAAAAGTTTCAAAGACTAGATTCCATTAAAGGGGGTCAAGAAAACCTTGTCCTCCAATTTCATTTTCCAATGAAGTGACAGTTCTCAGCAGCTGCACTGTAACCAAATACAACAGCTCAGAAAGAACTCTGAAGAATTTTCACCAATATATTTTTAGAATGCCAGCACGGAATTTTTCCCAAAGTTGATTTAAGGCCAAATTATACGACAAATGTAGTTTTATAAATGCAGAATCCTCTACTAATATGTTAACAAGAGTTGGCTCAGTGATAGCACTCGCGCTTCAAAAGTAGACGGTTACAGAACATAGAACTGTGTGTTAAAGTCCAGAGACCAGTATTAGATCCTGACTGACACTCCACACTCCGAGGTAGCGTCAGAGGGCCACCCTTCATTAAAGATATTAAACGACTGCCCTCTCAGGAGGAAATAAAAGATCCTGTGGTAATATTCCAAAGAAGAGCAGAAGAGTTCCCCCTCGTCTCCTGGCCATTATCTCTTGAGCAACATCTGGCCATATCACATTGTTGTTGGTGAGATCCTGCAGCATGCAAATTGACTACACTTCAAAAAAGTATGTAACTGGATGTAAAGCACAAGAGCCTCAGGCCTTGCAACTGGACAACAGGTTTGAGGGTTTTTTCCAACTCGTTTGGGTGGGGGGTACCTGCAGGGTGCTGAGCTGACTGACCGTGTCACCGTGGTACAGGAAGCCTTTCAAGTGGGGAGAGCCAAAAGAAATGTAGTGGTAGCATGGGATAACACAGTGTGTGTGGGGCGATTTTATACTGTTCTCTGCAGCGAAGAATGAGAGTCCAGACTGCTGTGTTGCCAGCCCAATGCCAGGGTTCGGGACATCTGTCCGGGACTGGAGTGGAACTTGCGGTGGGAGGGGGAGAACCCAGTCATTCTGACCCATGCAAGTACCAACGATATAGGGAGGAGAAAGGAGGTTCTGTGTAGTCATGAGGATCTTGACACCAAATTAAGCAGAACTTAGGTCTTACTCACTAAATTATTACCCGTTCCACATGCAAATTGGCATAGGACAAATCAGATTAGGGAGATGAGCATGTGGCTCAAAGATTGATGTGAGAGAAGTGGGTTCCAGTTCATTGGGCATTGGCATCAATATTGGGGCAACTGGGATCTGTACCATTGGGGTGGTCTATACCTGAACCGTGGCTCTTGCGAGCTGCATAACAAGGGAAGTTTAGAGGGTTCTAAACAAAGAGTAGAGACAAGGCAAAATAGAAAGATATTACTACAGGAAATGAAAAATAGGCCGTGACAGGAAGGGATAGAGAGGACAAATCTAACAGTAAATTAATAGATGAGACTAGAACTTATAAAGTGACAAACGAAGAACAGTACAGCACAGGAACATGCCCTTCGGCCCTCCAAGTCTGCACCGATCATGATGCCTGGCTAAACTAAAACCTTCTGCACATCCGAGGTTTGTACCGCTCTGTTCCCATCCTATTCATGTATTCATCAAGATGCCTCTTAAATGTCACTATAGTATCTACTTCCACCACCTCCTCGAGCAGCCCACACCCGGCACTCACCATCCTTCGTGTAAGAAACGTGTCTCACACATCTCTAAACTTTCCCCCTTGCACCTTAAACCCATGTCCCCTCGTAATCGACTTCTCCACCCTGGGAGAAAGTGTCCGACTATCCACTCTGTCCATGCCACTCATAAGTTAGTAAACCTCTATCAGGTCGCCCCTCAACCTACGTGGATCCAGTGAAAACTAAATGCTTTGTATCCAAATGCAGGAAACAAAATAGATGAACTGAAGAGCACATATAGAAATAAGTATGTATGATTTGGTAGATATTACAGAGGCATGGCTGAAGGAGGACATGGATTGGGACATGAATATTAAAGGGCACAGGACATTTAGGACAGACGGGGAGAGTGAGGAAAATGTGGAGGGATAGTTGGGTTAGTTAATGATGGTCTTAACACAAAACAAAGGACCCAAGTTCAGGAAACCAGGATGTGGAAACGGTTTGGATAGAGATGAGAAATGGTAATGGCAAGAAATGAGTGTAGTTAACAACCCCTAATAATAACCATGTGGCGGGTTAGGGCATAAAGGAAGAAAAAATGGGAACTCATCAGAATGGATATAGTTGCCATAGAGCACAGCGAAGGTTCACCAAACTGATTCCTGGGATGGCAGGATTGTTGTGCGAGGAGAGATTGGGTCAACTGGGCCTGTATTCATTGGAATTTAGTAAAATGAGGATCTAATTGAAAGGTATAAAATTTTGACAGGGTTGGACAGCATGGGTGCAAGGGTGTTGTTTCCTCTGGCTAAGGGGTCTAAAACAAGGGGTCACAGCCTCAAGATACAGGGTAGGCCATTTAGCACTGAGGTGAGGAGAAATCGCCTCACTCAGGGTGTGATGAACCTATGAAATTCTCTACCACAGAAGGCTGTAGAGACCAAATCACTGAATATATTAGAGGAGGAAATAGATTTCTAGACTCCAAAAGGTGTCAGGGGTTATGAGAAGAGTATTGGAGTATGGCATTGAGATAGAGCATCAACCATGATCATGCTGAATGGCAGAGGAGGATCGAAGGGACAAATTGACTACTGATCCTGTTTTCCATGTTTCTATATTGTTTATTGTAAGGGGACTGGAATACAAAAGTAGGGCAGTTATGTTTCGGCTATACAGAGCACTATCGAGACTACATCTGGAGTACTGTGCACAGTATTGGTCACCTCATTTAAGGAAGGATGCAAATGCGTTGGGAACAGTTCAGAAAAGGTTTACCAGACTAATGCCTGGAATAAGCAGGTTGTCTTATGAGGAAAAGTTGGACAGACTAGGCTGGTATCCGCTGGAATTTAGAAAGGGGAGAGGTAACTTGATTAAAGCAGAATATACCGAGGGGTCTTGACAAGGTGGATGTGGAGAGGATGTTTCCTCTTGTTGGAAAATCCAGAACTAGGGGCCACTGTTTAAAAAAGGGGATCGCCCATTTAAAATGGCGATGAGGCAAAAACATTTCTGAGGGTGGTGAGTCTTTGGAACTCTCTTGCTGGAAGTACGGTGGAAGCAGAGTAAGGCAGGACTGGATAGATTCTTGGTAAGCAAGGGATGGCAGGTTATCATGGGTAGAAGATGAAGATATGAGGTTCCCATCAGATCAACCTGATCTTATTAAATGGGAGAGCAGATTTGAGGGGCTGAATGGCCTACTCCTTCTCCTGGCTTGTGTGTTCGTTAGTATTCATATGTCCCTGAGGTCATGAAAGGCCCAATAAAAATGCAAGTTGGGGCAGCATGGTAGCGCAATGGTGAGCACTGCTGCCTAACGGCGCTGAGGACTCAGGTTCGATCCCGGCCCTGGGTTACTGTCCGTGTGGAGTTTGCACATTCTCCCCGTGTTTGCATGGGTTTCATCCCCACAACCCAAAGATGTGCAGGGTAGGTGGATTGGCCATGCTAAATTGTCCCTTAAATGAAAATAAATTGGTACTAAATTTAAAAAAATAAAAAATAAAAAAGCAATTCTTCTCCTTTTAAAAAAAATATATCGAACTCCTTTCAACTCAAAGCACAAATTGATTCAGCTTTCTACGAATTGGATACTTCTTACACTGAAACCTTTACCATAAGTCAGCATAGCAACAGTTCCAGGAATTAAACTGGTAACAATTCTAACTTTTAAAAAATATTAGTAACATTTCTAGATTAAAAAAAACAAATTTCCAGTTTTGCGAATGAACTGTGGTGTTTTTTTTTTTCATTTCTGGTCAGACTTATCTACATAGTCCAAACTCATATTTTGTTGATATCACTTCATTAGTTTGAGGATAAATCGCATTTACAAGATAGTTAAAACATGCCAGAATAATTGATCAGTTAATTTTCAGAGGGGACAAAAGATTCGAGGAAAACTGCATGAGAGGACATGCAATTCTTTAAATAAAAGGCCATTACAAATTCAACTTTGGCCAAAGTTAGTTTCCTTCAGCCTGTGCTGTGTATTTTAGATATGTAACTAACTTCAGGGGGGGGGGGGGGGGGGGGAGGAGGGAACCACATACGAGCACTTGACACACCCCAGTTTGAAATAGTTCTAGGAGAAGCCAATGAAAGAAATAATTTCTGAGATTATGTACAAACTGACTAGTTTGAGCTATAGGTGTCAGCCTTGCCTCAGTGGCAATGTGCACACCTCCAAATCAGAAGGCTGAGAGTTTAAACTCTACTCTAAAGGACGGAGCACATAATCTAGGGGATCATGCCCAACGCTGCACCCAAGATCATGCTAGTATTGGAGGTGCTGTCTTTCTGACGAGACATTAAAAGAATAATAATCTTTATTATTGTCACAAGTAGGCTTACATTAACACTGCAATGAAGGTACTGTAAAAAGCCCCTAGTCGCCACACTCCGGCAACTGTTCGGGTACACAGGGAGAATTCAAAATGTCCAATTCACCTAACAAGCACGTCTTTCGGGACTTGTGGGAGGAAACCGGAGCACCCGGAGGAAACCCATGCAGACACAGGGAGAACGTGTGGACTCCGCACAGGCAGTGACCCAAGCCGGGAATCAAACCCGGGTCCCTGGCGGTGAAGCAACAGTGCTAACCACTGTGAAAATGAAATGAAAATCGCTTGTCACGAGTAGGCTTCAATGAAGTTACTGTGAAAAGCCCCTAGTCGCCACATTCCGGCACCTGGTTGGGGAGGCTGTTACGGGAATCGATCCGTGCTGCTGGCCTGCCTTGGTCTGCTTTCAAAGCCAGCGATTTAGCCCAGTGTGCTAAACAGCCCCACTGTGCCACCGTGAAGGCAACATCTTTCCTCTTGATTGGCTATGAAAGATTCATGGGTTGTACAAAAAAGAGCAGGGGAGGCCTCTACTGTATCCTGGTCAATATTTATCCATGAACCAACTATCAATAAAACAGATTTGATGAATAATACTTTGCTGTTTGTGGGACTTTGCCATGTGCAAATTAGCCTCCTCGTTTCTTAAAATACATCAATGACCGCAGGTTCAGGTGGTCCACTTTAAAGGTGCAACATTGTGCAACAGGGGAAACTTGAAAACCCGAGTTTTATAAACGAATGTAATATATGAGTGATAATTCAGGATTACAATCAAGCAACTAATCTCTTTAATCTTGTTATGAAATTCGCCCACTTATTACCTCAAGAATCTACTTTTCCAGAAGCAATCAAACTGATCAGTGAGTCAATGAATGATTCAAAGCAAACCGTGACACCTTATTAGGTGTACAGGAAAAGGAGGGGTTAGAACAAGCCTATATACAATGAGTCAGTTCATATACATTTGTGAGAGTAACCTCCCTGCCTTCAAGTCCTTTAGGAGGAACAGTCATACATAGGAGAGAGAGAGATTAGGTTAACTCCTTTGTGGTTCCAACCCGTCAAAACTTCCTTTTGACTTGCCATTTAAGAATATAACCCAGACTCATAACTTCCTCAAGAGTGGCAATCTTTGGCATACTTCCATTCTTGACGGACGCTTCCATTCAGTCATTTGTGCGCTGAAGTTTAAAGCCCTTGTAATCTATGCCTTGTGAATCAGGAACAGTAACGGTGAGCATCGCATTTAAAAATAACCCAATTGGCATCGCTGCTACCATCCCAGTCGAGGTTATGCGATTCTCTGCTCACTTCTTTATCAAAATTCGTAGCCATTTGAGCGAGAGAGGAATCAGACCAACTTTCCTCACTCAGGCTGGGTGAGACAGCAGCAGCGAAGCGTGCCCCCGCCTGCGGTGTCAGTAACTGGGGCGTTGAGAGGAAAGACACACTTTTTGCAGCACTAGCTGCCGTAAAGGGGAGGTTTCATGGGACAATTAAAAGGCAAATGGTTCAATAACAAAGTGATAGGGTGGTGCTGAATCTAGGTTTTTTTTAAACAGTTAGAAGTTAATTTTTGGAAGTGATTTTTTTCCCCGTCAACTCTTTTAGAGTACCTATCAGAGTAAAACCGGCAGAGGTTAGTAGTTTATGTTGCTTCTATTAGATGGTTACCAGCCCAGCGCAAATGTCCAGGGAAGTTACCACTTCTAGGCAATTTCCAGGTAAACCCTTACATGGGAACTTCCCAGAAGAATTCACCAGAGCATCATTGGGCTACTCCCTAAACGTGGCCCTGGGAAAACAGGAAGTTATGGGCCTCAGTGTGTCAGATTAATACCCCTAACTAATAATTTCCGACGGTGCCTGAACTGACTTAAGTGGTAGTAACGGGTCCAAAGCTGGTCCAGATTGGCACTGGAGGCAAGTTTCGGTGTAAATGAAGGTCTTTCTTCCTTTCTCAGTGAAAGTCAACATTCTGTATATAATCCAAAAAGTAGAAAGAAAAAAGGACTAAGCAGATAATGTTAAACATTCAAACCTTGCTGCATCTAAATCTTCATCCAGAGAAAACAGCTTTTTCCTCTCAAAATTTGCTTTGGGACTGAATTGTTTAAAACTATCTTGGAAGCTTAGAAACAGAGGAACCATTCTCTTTGTCACGCTGTGTTCCAACCGAGGCCACTCTTCACCTGGACTGGATAAAAATGAAGTCCACAAATGCACTGAAGCAGGAGCAAGTGATACTTGCAGGCGTGTCAGGTCACAATCATAGGAGATTGTTGGTTTATAAGGTGCAGCCAGGTAACAAGACAGGTGCCCATGTCAAAATATCTCAATTACTTCAACAGGATTAGACAGGGTAGATTCAGAAAGAATGTTCCTGATGGTGGGAGAGTCCAGAACTAGGGGTCATAGTTTGAGGATAAGAGATAAACCTTTTAGGACCAAGATGAGGAGTAATTTCTTCACCAGAGAATGGTAAATCTATGGAATTCACTACCAGAGAAAGTAGTTGGGGCCAAAATGTTGCTTAATTTCAAGAAGGAGTTAGATATAGCTCTTGGGGCTAAAGAAATAAGGGGGGGGGGGGGGGAAGAGAAGAGACGCAGGTTCAGGATATTGAACTTGGATGATCAGCCATGATAATGAAAGCCAGGCTCGAAAGGCCGAATGGTCGCCTCCTGCTTCTATTTTCTATGTGTGTTTTTATCTATTACAAATCAGATCAGTAAACCTTTGGTTTTCTCAGGAGCTGCTTAATAGGAAAAAACTGCCTGAAGGCAGGTCAGCAATTTAACTTAAAAAAAAAAGTTTTAAACTGTTTTAAAAGAAAAAATATGATTCCCAAAGTTGCATTCACCGTTAGCAGATATAAGAATGAGAGATGGCAAAATGGTCAAAAATTTATTTGGACAAGGAATCATGCGGGGGGCACGAAAATTCCAGCATGTTTTATGATGTGTGGTAAAGTGCAAAAGCTTCTAGGTCACTTCAAACAGGTGGAATTATTAGAATTCAAGTGGGCAGAAACATCAGTTTTCCCTATGTTTACCTTTCATTACCATTAAGAGCGTGGGCCAATACAATTTGTATGAAATCACCCAGTCACCTCAGCATTGTATGTAATACAGGATGAAGCTCATACCAACAAGGAAACATGACATTGTTGGATTATGTACTTGCGAACCAAAGCAAAGGACTATGGAAAGGGGGAGGTGGATGTTGGAAAAACATTACAAAGGGCGGAATTCAATAATCAAAATGTTGGAATTCTGCCAAAAGACAAGAATTTTTTTATCTCTGCTTTAGGCACAATACAGAAGGACAGGAGAGTGGTGATAATATAAAGATATAAAACATCACCCGTGCACCTATTTCACTAGTCTGATCAAATAATCATCCAGCAAAACTTCTCGTTCTCTCTCCCTTAACTTTATACCTTGTCTTCCACGCCATGAAATTTCTCTCCTAAACCCCTTCCATATCTGCATGTTTATCTTCCTTTAAGTCCCTCTTTAAAGCCCATCTCTTTCACCAAATCTTTGGATGTGCATTTTCTGCATTAAAGAAAGACACTATAAAAAATGAAACATTATTGTAGCACGCAGAATTTGCAACAAGGTGCACACTCCAGGAAACAGTTTTACCGTCTTCATATAGTTCTACCTGTGAGGCGCATTATAATGGATGGTTCAACTGCAGAATTCTACTTTTCCGAGCAGTTGCCTATAGCTTCATCCTGAATTCATCCCAATATGCTGAGGTAATTATTTTTCTTAAATATAAATTTAGAGTACTCAATTCATTTTTCCAATTAAGGGGCAATTTAGCGTGGTCAATCGACCTACACTGCACATCTTTGGTTTGTGGGGGCGAAACCCACGCAAACAAGGGGAGAATGTGCAAACTCCACATGGACAGTGACCCAGAAACGGGATCGAACCTGGGGAAATGGAGTTTATTTTTGGTTAGGGGTAAAGAAATAAGAGCCAGGAGAAAGACAATTAGCTACAGTTTCCACTAATTACTATACATCCAGCTCCCATTGCAAATATACATCCTTGAACAACAAGTTTGGTTTTCCCTCTGCAGCCAAATAGCCCCTCGACACCGACACCTCCATTTATAGTCATATACACACACACACACACACACACACACACACCTACTGAGGTAAACATTGAATACAAGTATAGGGAGGTTATGCTTTAGGTATACAGGGTATTCGCAATACCACATCTTGAGTACTGAGTACAGTACTGGCCTCCTTATTTACAGAAATAGTCAAATGTATTGAAAGCAGTTCAGAGAAGGTAATGGGCGAGTTGTCTTATGAGGAAAGGCTGGACAGACTAGGTTTGTATCCACTGAAGTTCAGAAGAGTAAGAGGTGACTTGATTGAAACCTGGGAGATCCTGACGGGATTTGACAGGGTGGATGTGGAACCAGGAGGTCACGATGAGCAGCACGTTAGCACAATGGTTAGCACTGTTGCAACACAGCGCCAGGATCCCAGGTTCGATTCCCGGCTTGGGTCACTGTCTGTGCGGAGTCTGCACGTTCTCCCTGTGTCTGCGTGGGTTTCCTCCGGGTGCTCCGGTTTCCTCCCACAAGTGCCGAAAGACGTCCTGTTAGGTGAATTGGACATTCTGAATTCTCCCTCAGTGTACCCGAACAGGCACCGCAGTGTGGGGATTCACACAGTAACTTCATTGCAGTGTTAATGTAAGCCTATTTGTGACAATAATAATAAAGATTAAGATTAAAAGAAGACGGTTAAAAAGTAAGGGGCCATCCATTTAAGATGGATGTGAGGAAAGAAACTCTTTCACAGGATTGGCACACTTTGGAACGCTCTCTCTCAAAAGGTGGTTGAGGCAGAGGCTTTGAATACCTTTAAAGTGAAAGATCATTTGCGGTAGGCAGGAATGTAAAGTTGAGGTTAAAATTAGATCAGCTATGATCTTATAAGGAATGGCGGAACAGGCTTGAGGGGTCAAAAATGGCCTACTCCTGCTCCTAATTCGTATGTTGGCATTGGGATTTAAAAGCTCCAGGAAAATTATATCTCAGCAAAGTTGATAACTGCAGGTGAATGGCATGGCAGCGATCTGAACAACACATCATGGAGAGAAAGTAGCAAAGACTTATGTAGGAATGCACATGTGGCACTGACGTGGGTTTGGGGCAGATGCAGGCAAGAAAAATAGGTCAATGTAGGCCCAGAACAGAATTAGAAATGCAGCAAGTACAGCTATCCTTTCTTGCACCAAACAGGTTATTTGCTGCAAATAGGCACTTAGAAGTTTTTTGTTTTTTTTTAAATTTAGATTACCCAATTATTTTTTCTATTAAGGGGCAATTTAGCGTGGCCAATCCACCTACTCTGCACATTTTTGGGTTGTGGGGGCGAAACCCACGCAGACACGGGGAGAATGTGCAAACTCCACACGGACAGTGACCCAGAGCCGGGATCGAACCTGGGACCTCAGCGCCGTGAGGCGGTTATGCTAACCACTAGGCCACCGTGCTGCCCTAGGCACTTAGAAGTTAATTTAAGCTGGCGAGAGTGTAGCTGAGCATAATACTGTCAGGGTAAAATTAAACAGGGGGGAACACAACTTCCAAATGGGCAGCACGGTAGCACAAGTGGATAGCACTGTGTCTTCACAGCACCAGGGTCCCAGGTTCCATTCCCCGCTGGGTCACTGTCTGTGCGGAGTCTGCACGTTCTCCCAGTGTCTGCGTGGGTTTCCTCCGGGTGCTCTGGTTTCCCCCCCACAGTCCAAAGACGGGCAGGTTAGGTGGATTGGCCATGATAAATTGCCCTTAATGACCAAAAAGGTTAGGAGGGGTTATTGGGTTGTGAGGATAGGGTGGAAATAAGGGCTTAAGTTGGTTGGTGCAGACTCGATGGGCCGAATGGTCTCCTTCTGCACTGTATGTTCTATGTTCTCAAATAAATGACAGAGAAATTTAAAGAAAGGTGGTTATGTAGGAAATAACAGATTGTTTAGTGTGGTCAATAGGTTCTTCCATGAGTAATTAGGTACAGCTAGCTGCATGCTATTTCAACTCATGTTTTGAAAAAGAATTGTGCAAATTTCTGCCACATCAAACAACAACTCATTCTGGTTCTCACAAAAGTAACCTCTAAAATGGCCTCAAGATGTGCCCAAAATTAATCGGCCTCCAAAAGACCCCATTGTAAATTAGTTACATCAAGACCTGGCAGCCTAAATTTACACGCGCCCAGAACTCCTCTGAGCTCCACCTTACCAGCAGGATGCACTGTATGCTCCAAGGTATGAAACTCTCAAAGTTATAAAACCACTGGATCTACCAGTTTTAATACAAATACAATTGTTTTAAATCTACACAAAGCTGAACCACCTCTCCACTCCCACTTTGTTTGACACATTCACTCTGATTACTATGCCAGAAAGTTCAATTTCGAGTCTCAGCCCATCCTGCCTACAGCATTTTAAAATGTATGCCTCCCACCACCAACCCACCTCTTCAGCAAAGGAGCTGCACCTGACTGCTGTGCTATTTACTTACTCACAATTCCGCCTTCACTACTCTCGTCCTCCTCAGCCTCACAGTCTGCAATTTCTTCCATTAAACTAGTCATATATCAACAGTTTGGAAGCAATATGCAGACAGTTTCAGTCAAAAACATTTAATTCCCTTCATTTCATTAACCTCAATTCAGATAATAGGATAGCATAACTGAATAAAGAGACCGAGTAATACAGTTGGACCTATCAAAACAGGTGGATTAGAAACAATGCTGCATTACTCATTGCTTGCAACATGCCAGTCTCTGGCAAAAAGAATGATCCTATCCATTTCTATTCTGTAACACCAGGATGACTCAATTTGTTTGTTCTCATAATATTACACTTAAATAGAGCACAGAACCATACTTTTATTGTTTAAGGGAAATGAAAAGACATGCATCACAAATAAAATAAGGCCAGTGATCTCTCTGAACCCATACTATTTGAAAGAAAGGGGCACAAATATACAGTCGACACAACAGAATTAGAATGATCTCAAATTAAAAATGAGGGCATGCAGAGACAATCTGTAGAGCGATACAAGTAAGTGGCCTACTACCGATTTCAATAGAGGCTTTAAAACAGGATTGAGCAAAATTCAGCTTTCTGAATAAAGCAATCCAATAACAGTTTTTAAGTGCTTTTTAAATTAACACAACATCTTAGCATCAGAGCAAGAGATGGCTGCATTTTACTGGAATACCAGTAACTGTGTTATTTTCTATTTATGAAGCAGAAGAAGCTTGGCTCCTCAATTGCCCCCTGAACAAATTAATAAAATCCCCTTTCTATGAAAAAAAGTTGCCTCTCACCCTGGGGCAGCAGGGTAGCATGGTGGTTAGCATAAATGCTTCACAGCTCCAGGGTCCCAGGTTCGATTCCCGGCTGGGTCACTGTCTGTGTGGAGTCTGCACGTCCTCCCCCTGTGTGCGTGGGTTTCCTCCGGGTGCTCCGGTTTCCTCCCACAGTCCAAAGATGTGCGGGTTAGGTAGATTGGCCATGCTAAATTGCCCGTAGTGTCCTAATAAAAGTAAGGTTAAGGGGGGGTTGTTGGGTTACGGGTATAGGGTGGATACGTGGGTTTGAGTAGGGTGATCATGGCTCAGCACAACATTGAGGGCCGAAGGGCCTGTTCTGTGCTGTACTGTTCTATGTTCTACATCACTTTCCAAGGCAGTTCGATCGGCTGATCTACATTTCCCCTGGTCAAACTGCAGTGCTGCTTTAAAGTACCTACATTTATTAGTAAAAAATATGTAAGTATTGTCTGAACAATCGCTTCAACGTACAAGAGAATTTGCAGACGATTATTAAAATGTAGCTTGGAATCAAATTGGAAGCAAACGCTATACGATCAAAACACTCTATGCCAATGCCTCGCCGGGACTTTTCCCAACACTTAAAATCCTATTTACTGCCCAGTTACGATGTTAAGGCTGTCTCATTTCAATTCTCATCTTTCTCCCCCCCCACCCCAGCAGTTTTCTCCAAGCAAGTTACTTAAATACTTCAGATTTTTCTAGAATAGAAGCGTCAGTTGGACGGCACAGCAGCACAGTGGGTAGCACTGTTGCTTCACAATGTCAGGGTCCCAGGTTCGATTTCCGGCTTTGTCACTGTCTGTACGGAGTCTGCACGTTCTCCGTGTGTCTAAGTGGGTTTCCTCCCACAAGTCCTGAAAGGCGTGCTTGTTAGGTGAATTGGACATTCGGAATTCTCCCCCAGTGTACCCGAACAGGCACCAGTGCGTGGTGAATTGGGGATTTTCACAGTAACTTCATTGCAGTATTAATGTAAGCCTACTTGTGACACTAATCAAGATTATTATAGGATTAGCAATCAGCATTGTTAAAAAGTGAAGCCTCATCAATAAAGCATTTATCCAAACATTAGACAAAATATGATTGAACTCTCTCTCTCTCGAGCAGTCGCAGCTTCGCTGGGGTTTAGTGTTGGCTCATTCTTTATCAATACAAGTCCTATTTGGTAATAAGTACGCAATTCGCAGAACTCACCTATGTTAAAAAATAGAATTACTCAAGCTATTGCAGTTCCTAACATTTATTTTCAAATTTCAATCTACTGCTTCTATGAAATGATGCAACATCTCCAAAGATTGGAATTCAATGTAGACAGAAATTTTAAAAACTAAATTTTAAAATACCCACGGACTGACAGAATAATTTACATGCCTAACACCTCACCCCACTTATAAAAAGGTTTTGCTGCACTACTCTGCCTCATCTGCAATGAAGGCAAGGTGGAAGTGAAATTAAAAATGCTCAAGTGCACACAGCGAAACTGTTACTGGCGTAGGCAGGAGCCGAGATGAACACTTCTGAAAGCTTCTCGCACCATTTTGTTTGCAGCAGAGAGATCATTGTTGCACAGTCAAGCCGCTGCAAAGCTGACTGTATTCTTCCAACCCTGACAACTTGCCCCATCAATGGCATTTAAGTCCCAAGTTTTCAGAATCTCCTCCATCTTGGTCATCTTCATGAGACCTTCTTTAATATCAACCTCACTGACCAAATGAACATTGCAAAACTGATAACTAGGATGGTAGACAGGGCTGTAAACCAATATGGAAAGAAAAGGTTCAGGTAAGGGTTAAAAAAAAAGTCTGAGCTCAAAACCATAGTTGCAAATCAGGAAATATCAAGCAGATTGTGTCAGAAGAGGAGAGCATGATGGATAAAACCACATTAGGGAAAAATGCCAAAAGGCTATCATTAAAAGCACAATATCCGGAATTACATAGCACTCCAACAAGACAGATGTATGGAGATAAATGTGTTCGATCTAGTGACCATTATGGAGATGTGGCTGCAAGGTGACCAAGGTTGAGAATTAAATATCCCAGGGTATGTGACTTGTAGAAGATAAGCGACATGGAAAAGGAGACATGGTAACCCTGACAATAGATGAAATAAAGCTAATAGGGGGAAAGGACCTTAACAGAAATTTAGGGTATAGAATCAGTGTGGGAGGAGCCAAGAAATAACAAAGAACAGAAAACACTGGTGGGAGTAGTTTATAAGTCTCGCAACAGAAATCACAGTGATGAGCAGAGTATAAAATCAGGTAATACGAGGAGTATATAACAAAATAATGCAATAATCCTGGGGGACTTCTTCATAGAAACTGCACAAATCAAGATGACAAAGGTAGTTTTGGAGGACTGTTCCAGGGAATGCCTTCAAGACAGATGTTCTAGAACAGTGTGTTGAGGAACCAAAATAAGGAATAACTATTTTAGATCTAGCATTAAGCACTGAGGTAGTAAACTGATTTAATTATCAAATTAATCTCAATTAATCTTATAGTGAAGGATTCTCTGGGGAAGTGATCAGAATATTAATTTCATATTAAGTTTGAAAGTGAAGACTGAAATTAGGATCTTAGATTTAAGCATGGAGTTATGAGGCATGCGTTAGCTAAGGTTGATTAAGAAATTAGATCAAACGGCACAAAACTAGATCGGTAATGGCAGACATATAAAAACTGAACTGGAAATATGATAACAGTTGTGGGTAACTAGAGAAGTTAAGGATAGTAATAGAAATTTTAAAATGAAACAGGATTACAATATTGCCACAAATAGTGAGTCTGAGGATTAGAAGAGATTTTAGAATCAGCAAAGGATGGCCAAGATAAGAATACGCAGAGAAAACAGAATGAGTGTAAACCAATATAAAATCTGATTGTAAGGGCTTTTACAAGTGCGCAAAAAGAGATTAGCTCAAGTAATGGTGAACCCCTTAGAGGCAGAGGCAGGAGTAATTATAATAGGTAGCAAGGAATTACAGATGTTAAAAAAGCATTTTACATTCATTGAAGCTGACACTGAAATTCAAGGGTCCAATGAGGTTGAGAAAAAGTGGAGAAATTAATGGGACCAATAGCCAACAATCCCCTGGATCTGGTGGCTTATAATTCCAAGTCCTAAAAGAAGTGATAACAGAAATGTAATGGTTTTGATTTTCTACAATTTCCTGGATTCTAGAATGGTCCAAATGGATTGGAAGATAGCAGATGTAGCCCCACTGTTCAAGAAAGGAGGCAGAGAGAAGACAAGGAACTATGGGCCAATTAGCCTGGCAGTAGAGAAAATGCTGGGATAAATAAATCAGTGGATTCTATATAGCATATTTGGATTTCTAGAAGGCATCACATAAGAGTTTGATAGAAAGATTAGGGCGAATGGTGTTAGGGATAATACATTGGCTCAGATTGATTAACAGACATAAAACAATTATAGAACATACAGTGCAGAAGGAGGCCATTCAGTCCATCGAGTCTGCACGGGCCCACTTAAGCCCTCATTTCCGCCATATCATATCATAGAATTTACAGTGCAGAAGGAGGCCATTCGACCCATCGAGTCTGCACCGGCTCTTGGAAAGAGCACCCTACCCAAGGTCAACACCTCCACCCTATCCCCATAACCCAGTAACCCCACCCAACACTAAGGGCAATTTTGGACACTAAGGGCAATTCATCATGGCCAATCCACCTAACCTGCACATCTTTGGATTGTGGGAGGAAACCGGAGCACACGGAGGAAACCCACGCAGACATGGGGAGAACATGCAGACACCGCACAGACAGTGACCCAGCGGGGAATCGAACTGGGACCCTGATGCTGTGAAGCCACAGTGCTAACCACTATGCTACCGTGCTGCCCCTTCTCATGTAGAAGTTCATGCAATGACCTTAAGACCTTAGAGAATAACGAAGTAGCCTCAAGGTGTCATGTCACCTACACTTTGCTCCTGATTCTTGTGTTTTGTTTCAGCATTTGGCCACCCGTTCTAATGTCTCCTCCTTTGGCTTGGTTAATGTTCCGTTCAATTACATTTTTGGGAAGTGCCTTGTATCATTTTATGAAATTAAAGATGTTATATAAATGCAAGCTGTGGTTATTGACTCACTTTGTTCATTTGAGTTTCGACCAATCAAAACCTGAACTCAGAAGCAGATGTTTAGTCCAATAAAATGGATAGCACAAAAACTTTATTTTCTGCCAGCAGCAGACATCTCTACTCATAGAGTGAGGAACTTCAGAGTAACTGTAGGATATAAAAGCATTGAAATAATTTGGGAAAACTGTCACATATCCTGCATGACTTCAACATTTTGGAACACAGAACCAGACCACAGTTGTTAAGTGGTTACCAATTCTCAAACGACATTCCCATTTCCCGCTACCCTAAATTGAAAAGGATATCCGGCAGGCAATGACGTCACTTTTCCATCTCAGTGTTAAAAAAAAAAATTGCAGCTCTGAAATCTGTACAAAATATTCTTAAGAATGAAAACTAAAAATTAGGCTCTTGCAGGAATGCCTGTTTCAAACTGGGAAGCCAATTACTTGATCAAATGGCTTGGCTAAATTAGTGAGTTCCACAAGATTGCAAAACAACCCCCCTCTTTCCCCTACTGCTAATGTGGTCAGTGAGTAACAGTTTGAGAATGCAACAGTAAGCAGTGAAATATGGAATTAACTGCCTTACTTTGCCTCTGCAAGACAAGTAGCAGGAATGTTGCGCATCGCTACAAATATTTCAGAGTTCTTCTGTTTAACCCTTTGGGAACAGCAAACAGTTTTTTTGACATTATTTCCATTTTTTACTTGAAGCACAAAATTGTGTGGGCGGAAAGGAGAAGGGAAAAAAAACTGATGTATAGATGCAAACTAACTTTGAATACAGCAGACGTCAGAAGAAATATAAATGGTCTTATCACTCAACCTATGCAAATTATATGAATAGCAGGTTTTCTTGTTCAGCATCTTTACAAACTAGATGAGAGGGACAGAAAGAACTTCACTGGCCTTGTTCACTACTACCCATTAAGCAAGTGTTAGGGGATGGGGAGAACTTGGGTAAAAGCATTTAAATTCTTGCAACGTGGCACAGTGGTTAGCACTGGGACTGCGGCACTGAGGACCCGGGTTCAAATCCCAGCCCTGGGTCACTCTCCGTGTAGAGTTTGCATATTCTCCCCATGTCTGTGTGGGTTTAACCCCCACAACCCAAAGATGTGCTGGTTAGGTGGATTGACCACACTAAATTGTCCCTTAATTGGAAAAGAAAAATAATTGGCTCCTCCAAATTTATTTTTAAAAATTCTTGCAATGTTGTAAAATTTGCTCAGGGTACTTTACACTGTTTACCCAAGTATTTAACTACCAAAGATTTTTTTAAAAAGAGACACAGCATTTTACAGCACAAGACGAGACCCTTTGGCCCATTATGTTTGTGCTGGCCATCAAGCACCTATCTTCTAATCCCATTTTCCAGCACTTGGTCTATAGCCTTGTAACACCAGAGCTCATCTAAATACTTCTTAAATGTTGTGAGGGTTCCTGCCTCTACTGCCCTTTCAAGCAGTGAGTCCCAAATTCCCACCACCCTCTGGGTGAAATGGTTTTTCCTCAAATCTCCTCCCCCTTACTCCTGGTTATAGATAGCTGTTTAGGGGAAAACGTACTTCTGATCTACCCTATCCATGTCCCTCATAATTTTGTACACCTCCCCTTCTATGCCTCAGCTAATAAAGGCAAGTATCCCATATGCCTTCTGAACTACCTTATCTCTCTGTCCTGCTGCCTGCAGGGATTGTTACATTTTTAATTATGTAAGTCAGCAGAAACCTACTTTAGTAAGTACATTTAGAATGTGGCTCAGTCATTGGGGCTTTTCACAGTAACTTCAATTGAAGCCTACTTGTGACAATAAGCGATTTTCATTCATTTCATAAGCTAGGAGGAAAGATCTGAGAAACTAAAGCTCTACAGTTTAGAGAGAAGAGGATTAACAGATGATCACGTTGAGATATATAGATGCTTTAAAGATACAGGTAATAATATTATTTTAAGGAAAGCCCAATAAAACTAGAGATGTTGCATTTCTGTACGGTAAATCTCAGGAAGAAATGCTGGCTCAAAGGGGGATAAATATCTGGGATGCTCCACTACCTAATGTTGGGGAAAGTAAAGCTGATAGCAAAGTTCAAGATGCAAGACTGGATGGACAAAATTACTAAAGGAAAAAGCTCAGTAACCAGAATGGCCTTTACTCATGCACGCTTGAATCAGTATTTATACAGGCAGCAATTCTTTTACATTGAAAGCAACTAAATATATTTTTTAAATTTGTTCATGGTACATGGGTATCGCAGGCTGTGCCAGCATTTATTGCCCATCCCTAATTGCCCTTGAGGAGCAGTTAAGAGTCAACCACATTGCTGTGGATCTGGAGCCACATGTAGGCCAGACCAGGTAAGGATGGCAGATTTCCTTCCCTAAAGGACATTATTGAACCAGATGTTTTTTTACGACAACAGACAATGTTTCACGGTCATCATTAGATTTATTAGACTTTTAATTCCAGATGTGGATTCAAATTTCACCATCTGCAGCAGCGGCATTTGAACCTCAGTCCCCAGATCAGTACCAGGCTGCAGAAAAGTTAAGATGTATGATTAGAATAAAAAGTGTACTAAATTTATTTTAACGTGAATGATTTACAATTAATGACCATGCTAATTTAGCAGCACCCCTTCCACCTGTACGAAAAATTAAAGATAGTCAGATGTTGTACAAACTGAAGAATGGTTACATGGATCGAACATTGGTTAGACTACACCTGGAGTACCATATACAGTTCTGGTTTCCATATTTAGCGAAATAATACAAGCCGCTGGACAGGTTTCAAAAAAGATTTGTAACTGCAAGGTTACTCCCATCAAGAAAGAACAGGCTACGGCGGCCTTTCTGTGGAAAGAGACTGGTATGTGATCCAATATAGGTTAAGAAAGGTTTTGATGGAGTGGACACAGAGGACGGGATTCTCCGCAGGGGTGATTCTCCATTATACCGGCGCCCGGGGGTTTCCCGGCGGCCTGGGGCTGCCCCACAATGGAAAACCCCATTGACCGACTGGCGCAACGGAGAATCCCACCGGCCAGGCGGGCCAGAGAATCCCGCCCAGAGAGAATGCTCCCACTTGTGGAAAACAGCAACCCTGGAGGCCATCAATATAAGACAGTCATCAAGAAATTAGATGGGGAATTTAGAAGAAACTTCCTTATCCAGAGTAGCGAGAATGGGAAACTCGATCAGAGAAGTGGTGGAGGAAAAGAATAGATGCACTTAAGGGGAAGCCAAATAACTGTATGACGGAGGAGGAACTAAAGGATTATACTAATACAGTAGATTCAGATGAGAGTCGAACAGAGCTCTTGCTTTTTTTGTGCTTTTCACTTTTAATGGTGAGGTTTTTTTTTGTAGAAAAAAATAAAACACAAAATTATATGTTGGCAGAGCTAATAAGATGATGCTGTGCACAGAGCTACTGCTTAAATTGTTCGAGGAATCAATATATTGGGCATCTCTGATTTAAAAGCATTTAAGAACATTGGATACAGTGGCCACGGAAGGAATTGCAAGTATTGCACAGTTGAAAACACAGTAAGAGTAGTGAAAGGCCCCATGTGACTGGCTGCACACAAGGAAAAAATGGTTATATGTAATTAAAGTTTCTCTCAGTTATTCCCTTCTCAAAACATAAAATGTGAACTACCATATTGGGCTACACCTAGGTTTTGAGTTGGTATTTTAATTACAAAGCATTTTACATATTTTTCCAAAACCTCAATATTGTTATATGCACCCAAGTAGAGAACGTGGTTCCAAAGTGAGCACAGCTTTTAGAAGTCATCACATTTATTGGAAAGCAGGCACCCCTAAATCATCATATGCTGCACCATTTGTTCCTCTTTGGCTCGGTCAGTAATTTATCAGTTGAGTTTTGAGGAATTCAAGATTCCCTCCTCCTTGTTGTTCCTGGCTCTCCCATTTCTCTCCAACAACACAGTGACACCAGATAAATTACGAGATAAAGCAATAGTGAAAGTGACCAAAATAAGGTTTAATGATTGGACTCTCGGTTGAGTTTAGTTACCCAGGTCTTCTAAGATTGGACACAGACGGTTTGTACACAGCAAAATATGTTTTGCTGGTTTAGCACAGTGGGCTAAACAGTTGGCTTGTAATGCAGAACAAGACCAGCAGCACGGATTCAATTCCCATACCAGCCTCCCCAAACAGGCGCTGGAATGTAGCGACTAGGGGCTTTTCACAGTAACTTCATTGAAGCCTACTTGTGACAACAAGCGATTATTATTATGTTTTGAAAAAAACTAACAGGTTATATTGGCATTTGATCGCATGCAGTCCAACTAATGGAACTGCTGAAACTACAATGAAACAGCTAATAATAATAATAATGTCACAAGTAGGCTTACGCGTTGGAATTTAGAAGGATATAGGGGGATCTTATAGAAACATTTAAAATTATGAAGGGAATAGATAGGATAGATGCGGGCAGGTTGTTTCCACTGGCGGGTGAAAGCAGAACTAGGGGACATAGCCTCAAAATAAGGGGAAGTAGATTTAGGACTGAGTTTAGGAGGAACTTCTTCACCCAAAGGGTTGTGAATCTATGGAATTCCTTGCCCAGTGAAGCAGTTGAGGCTCCTTCATTACATGTTTTTAAAGTAAAGGTAGACAGTTTTTTGAAGAATAAAGGGATTAAGGGTTATGGTGTTCGGGCCGGAAAGTGGAGCTGAGTCCACAAAAGATCAGCCATGATCTCATTGAATGGCGGAGCAGGCTCGAGGGGCCAGATGGCCTACTCCTAGTTCTTATTAACACTGCAATGAAGTTACTGTGAAAATCCCCTAGTCACCACATTCCAGCACCTGTTAGGGTAAACAGAGGGAGAATTCAGAATGTCCAATTCACCTAACAGCACGTCTTTCGGGACTTGTGGGAGAAAACCGGGGTACCCGGAGGAAACCCACGCAGACACGGGGAGAACATGCAGACTCCTCAGACAGTGACCCAAGCTGGGAATCGAACCTGGGACCCTGGTGCTGTGAAGCAACAGTGCTCATCACTCTGCTACCGTGCCGCCAGTAAATAGAGATCTTAGATTTAACTGGGAAGACTCTGCATCCCCATTAAATCAAGTTATGGTTAAATTCAAATAATGAATTAATCGACAGAAACATTCAATCACCTAAAAAGACATGGAAGATGGATAAAAAACAGCAAAGTATAAAATTCATGATTTGAAAATTATTAAAGCAATATTGGTATTCAAAACTAGCAATGGAGACCATGCTTCCACACAATGATCCTCAGCAAAGGGTTTTTTAAGCTGATTACAATCACCCCAAACTAGTTATTTCACTAAGTTTAAAAGTATATAACATACATTTCCCCCCTATTTAATAGGGGTTTGCTTTCCTGCATTCTAAGATGCTATTTAAATGGAAATTGAAGTTAAATGGAATACATGATAACTGAATATATTGCTTACTAGCTACAGTTAGTTCTACAAATCCTGTCTTAAATTGCGTAGTTACGTTTCTCCCTGTCCCACACCTTAAGCAGTTACCCAATTGTAGACTCAATCTTGCTCAGTTCTAGCCTCTGAGCATCATCATGGGACTTGGAAATACTCTTCCATCACTCGTTTAAATGCAGCACCCTCTCTTGTTCTGGCTTTCATGTTTGTATTCAAATGTTAAAAAGACGATGGCTGATGAAAATTTATCCCTCCTAAAGTAGGTCTTGAAAAATAATAAACAGGACAGTTTCATTACTGTAACTGCATTTATAAAACAGGATAACGCTATTCATTTACAAATCAAAGTTACTACCTAGGAGGAGAAAAAAATGACAAGCAGCAAGTACACAAGAGGAATGCACATAATCTGCTTAAAAGGACACTATCAAATAGCTTAAGGAGAACAACTTTTTCACACAAAAAAGTGACCTTAAAAAAAATTAGGGCTGACTTTAGAAACCAAGCTGGAACATTGAAGTGCTGTAGCAGACTTCTAGTGACATTGAGTGTATGCGCTATTCTGTCCCCCACACAAGCATTGCCAGGCAGTGAAGAAAGCAACATTTGCAGAGGCGCACACAAAGTTACTTCTTGTGATGGAGCTTAGAGGCTAAACAGCACTGAACAAAGCAAAGAGAAGGAAGCTACGAGAATTAGCAATGCAACTTGTAAATGGCCAATTCAAACATCCGCTCGTGAAAAAATAACACTCGTTAAGAATGTTTCTTGCCCATCCTTTTTAAAAATAACTGGACAGATCCATAACTTTTGGGATTGAGAACAGCAAAATGGCCCAAAATGCTGGCATAACTTCAACTGCAGGATCAGTACTAACAAAGGTTACAACACAAGTTAACAGCATAACCAGGCATCCTAGCATTGCTCCATCATGTATCAAGGTAGAAAACATTTAATACAATCAGCATATATCTGTTTTCACTCTAGACTGGGCAACACAAAAAGCCTGTTGCTCACATTATTGCCTTCAAACTTCAATGGCAATATAAAAATTCTGACTTGGACATGTATGATTCTTGTACACATGTGGCAGATTTCAGCAGTCTACCAATATACAAAATGCAGTGAACTACAAAACAATGATACAAGCCTCTGGTCAAATTTTCACGTGGAAGTAGTATTTCTTTTTAAAATGGGTCCTTAAGGGAGCGAACCTTCCTTACAGGGAAGAGAAAGAAAAGATTTAGCACGCATGCGGAAACATTCTCAACTTCTTGATGTGGAAACAGAACTTGACATAAGTGATGAAACAGAAATCAAAGCTGTGCCTCATGCCTGTGATCTACCATCATTGTTGATCTCAATATTGATTTTATAGTGTCAAAACCTATTTTACTTGTAACGCCCAAGGAGAAGAGAACTTACAGGACAAAAGCAAGTTCTCTCCTCTTTCCTCCCATCCAAACTATGTTTTCTTTCATCCAGTGAGAAGTAACCTTGCCTGACCAGCTTACTAGACAATACAAAGGATAGGAGTAACTCTGGATGGCATTTTGAGGGCTGTGGCTCTGTACTAGTGCCCTGTAGATATTTGAAATGACTGGATCCGTGGGTCAAACTGCACTTATTTTTGCAGCTAAGTAGTTGACGAGAAACCAGAACAGTGCAAAGCAAATACATGCATACTACTGCCTGTATGCATTTTCACGTACAGTCATACCTATCGTAGAGGTTCTTTGCATCCCGAGACTTGTATACAGGGAAAGCTCGGTAGAAAGCAGCAGATGGATTCCTGTATGTTTCAAGAATCAAAGATGGAGACAAAAGAATAGTAAATAAAACAAAAATAATCAGAACAGATAGATCAGATAAATCTTATCCAGAATTAAATTGAATAGCATATTTGACAGAGTAGAAAGTATCACTAGGAGCTGACAGCACAAATGGTGAAGATTGGAGGATAGGAGCAGTGAGAAGTCATCATTAAAATTCTAGATCCAGGTTGTTACCCAAACGTTAGGTTATTTTAGTAATAGGATATCAGAACATTATGCCATACACGTGTTTCAATAGTTATTCATGTGTCACGGACATCAGTGGCAATCTATTTCACATTTGAGTATGTTTCTTAAGTCATTGCATCAAACTTGTAAAGTGCAGCTTAGCAAATCAGTGCATAAGCCACCAATTGATGTTATGTTGCCTGACAGAATAAAAGATGCACCCTTTCAGCAAATGCTGGAGCCGTTCTATCTGAAGATTTTCAGCTGGCATGATTCAATGTAATCTTTCAGTGTAACATACAATGCTTATCCAGGCTTTCCCTCCACATGCCGCACCACACACAAACAGAGCACTTCTTACAATCAGATGCCCCACTAGTTTTCATATGGCGGTTTCCAAACACAAACTGAAAGCAAACTTGTGTGAACCGAAGTAAATGAAATCACATACAACTGTAATCTACCTTGTACTCGCAACAACCAGAAGTATGGATGTCGGCAACCATGTTCATTTTAAGACTATTTTGGTTGTGGGCTTCTCCTGGGCTGCACTCACTGTTGATGCGACTGCCGAGAAGAAAATCAACTTGTTCTGCGGTAAAGGACTGCCTTTAGCAGTCACATCCCTTTGTCCCACCTTGCACAGCTGGCCAGAATATGGTAAAAATGAATAATGCCACATCAGGGTACCAAAGTTAAGAGCACTTTGGCTGGAAGCACCCTTAAATGGTTCTTGTTCTGTAAATCATGCCATACAACTTGGCCACCAACAAGGAAATGGTGGCCAAGACACATCAGAAAAACGCACTGTTAAGTGTTCGAAAATGGGAAGTCATTGTTGACATTAGGTCACTTTGGCTCTGCATGAAACTACAGCACTTCTGCATTTTGGAACTAGTTCATACTCCAAATTTTCAGCCCAGTCTACTAAATGTCTCATAGCCCAGTATCATTTAGTAGTTTGGATTGCATGAATCACATATGAAGCAATTGTTCCTACTCGTAAAGCTGTGCCAAAGTCTCTCACATACAATACTATTGTTACTGCCAAGTTATTATGCTGTAGCGCAGACCTATTGTGGTAGGTTGGGGGAGGGGTGGGTTCTACGTGCTCTATACTTAAAAGCTGGACATTATATTAGAAGTATTAGAACAGGTTATGGTGGATGGCATCCACAAGTGATTACGGTTATGTTTCAAGATGAGAATTGGTATGAGGACAGGTGAAGGAAACTAGCAGTTATCTACTTTTGGCTACCATTGCTTTCTACATTTGATGCTTCTTAGAACTTTGAAAACTTTTAAAATTTGGATATCAAATCAAAACTTAAAATCCAGAACATATTTTGCCCAAACAACAATTTGAAGATAAAAATAGACCAAATAGGGCCTTGATCTGATTGTACATGAGTCACTCACCTAAATTATGAAATCTATCAGGAATGAAAGGCAGTAGCTTAAGCACTTTCAAATTGGCACGTGAATTGGTTATTTTGGGCAACTTTAGTACCTTGTAGACTTAATCAAACATCCTTGTTCTACATCCTTGTTCTACAAAAAGGTTTTAAAAACCAGGAATTTTTAGTTTTAATCAGTATAGCAATATCATTACCATATATAATGGCACCAAATATAATGAGACGGTTAACATACAAGAATGATTTTTTGAACTCTTCCTTCTCATTAAAAACACTGGCTTTTAGTAATAAATTTGTTGTGCACCATTATAGCCAGAGTGTATTTAACGTATAAAGACGTGGCTCTGCATTACATCTTTTCAATAAACAAGACGTGAAAGTCACAGATACTGACCCATTAATCAGAGAAGCATTACAAACACATTGAAACGACACACAACAAGCATGGTATAAGGTCCCTGAACTGAACTGTGAAGGAACTGAAATGAAAGCCTCATTGATAAAGGCCAACCTTCTAAAACTCAGCTGAAACTAGTAATTCAATTGAAATAAAGTATTTTTCAGTCACATATTTAATTCTGGTTACCGGGGCGTTGCCCATTGTTTCTTTTTAAACACACTGATTGCTTACTCAAACCAGATGCTGCACACATTTGCCACTGGATCATTCAAATCACACACATCATCTCCCTTCCAGAAAGAATGCTTCAGGACAAGAATTGGAAAACTCGGATTAAGATTCAGGAACTGAGGTTTGGCTGAGACAGCAAATAGAAAGCATGGAATAACTTGCGTCATGATTGGCTCACTTATCTTGGGACGAGGAAGTGGACATACTTCATTCATTCTGCATTTTTCATCTAGTAATTTCAAGGTATGGTTTGGCCAGGATACACTGCCAGGCAGCTCCTTCTCCCTTCCCAAACGCTCCTGTTGCACGCTGTCAGGTCAAAATTAGTTTTGGCTCTGAACATCGTATTTCCATTCCATAGACTTGCTCATGGTCTACTTCCAATTCAAAGCCACTTAATGTCAAACGATTTGATGACTCAATTTCCTTTAGCACTTTCACATTGTTATTTAAACAATTCTTAGTTTAAATTATTGGATAATAATTCCAATTTCTTTTGTACAAAAAGCACCGTTATCTATAACCAGCAAAATATCCGTGGTGAAATTGATATAATTAACCAGTTCCATCTTCACACCCATCTCTCCCATGCCACATCTCTGATGATAACTCCTCCCTCCACTCCTCCCATTCCAGCCTTCCTCCAACACATTTACAGTCAAATTAGTATAAACCAATTCCATTATCTCATCTACCCCTCCCAAGCCACTCCCTCCCTCCCTTGTGATTATACTTACTGCTCCCAGATTAATCCAACTGCCATTTCATATCTGACGCAGTAATTGGGGCAGCACGGTAGCAGAGTTGCTTCACAGTTCCCAGGTTCGATTCCTGGCTTAGGTCACTGTCTCGTTCTCCCACTATCTGCGTGGGTTTCCTCCGGGTGCTCTGGTTTCCTCCCACAGTCCAAAGATGTGCAGGTTAGGTGGATTGGCCATGATAAATAGCCCTTAGTGTCCAAAAAGGTTAGGAGGGGTTACTGGGTTACGGGGATAGGGAGGAAGCATGGGCTTAAGTAGGGTTCTCTTTTCAAGAGCCGGTGCAGACTCGATGGGCCGAATGGCCACCTTGTGTACTGTTAATTCTATGAAATAAAGTAGTTCTTATATTACTCATTAACACTGGATTCCAATTGAACAATGTCCTGGAGCCAGGTCCCAGTG
This sequence comes from Scyliorhinus canicula, assembly GCF_902713615.1. Classification (NCBI taxonomy): domain Eukaryota; kingdom Metazoa; phylum Chordata; class Chondrichthyes; order Carcharhiniformes; family Scyliorhinidae; genus Scyliorhinus; species Scyliorhinus canicula. Next base: position 145,884,167 of record NC_052158.1, on the reverse strand, counting down.
TTTTGTATTGTAGTGGCAAAATTATGTAACCTTCTGGGCAGTATGTGGCACAGTGGTTAGCACTGGAACTGGGGCACTGAGGACCCGGGTTTGATCCTGGCTCTGCGTCACTGTCCATGTGGAGTTTACACATTCTCCCCATGTCTGCGTGGGTTTCACCCCCACAACCCAAACATGTGCAGATTAGGTGGATTGGCCACACTAAATTGCCCCTTTATTGAAAAAAAAATTGGGTACTCTAAATTTTAAAGAAAGAATTGTGCGACCTTCAGTTGGCAATTCTGCAGCCTCAACATGGGTGGCGGATCTTGTGATGTGAATATCAGGAGGTGGCATACAAGAGGGTCACCCAGGAGCTGACCTAAAGAACGTACAGCTACGAGTACTTGAAAATTACTTCATGTGCCAATTTTAAAGCACTGTGTATTTCAATGGGAACTGGAGAAGATTCGCAAATTCAGCATTGTTATTAAGATAGAGGACAGAACATTTTACAGACTACTCTAACTTTGGAGGCGAGAATATTTCACTTTCAAGTATGCTAACCATTAGCTTCCATCATCAGAAGAACAGCTTACATTCAGATTTGTCTTTTGATAAGCAAGCTGCCGAGTTGTGCTATCATAAAATAGGTCACCAGGACAATCCTAGGTACTCACTGGCAACCAACACATTTCTGCAAAATTAGTCATCAATTACCACAAAGGAAATCTATCTTTTGTTAATTCATTCATGAAAGAGAATTCATACAAAGTTTCCCGTAGGCAACAAATCTTCTTCAGCAGACCTTTGGAGTCAAAGATGACTTGCTTCCACATTAAAGATGAGCTCTCAGGTGACTGAGGATCCAATATGTGATCTTCAGTCTCTGTCACAGGTGGGGCAAACGGTTGGAGGAGTGGGTGGGCGGGATTCCCGGGTTCCCATGTGCTACTTCTGCTGTCAACGCTTGGTGCCAGCTTGCTCTTGGATAAAACCGGAGATATTAAGCTCCCTCCCAGATGCTTTTCCTCCACTTTGAACCAGGGAACGTGTACTTTTTCCAACAAGGCTTCAAGGGTGTCCTTGAAACATTTCCTCCAACCCCCGGGGCTCGCTAACTGTGTCAAAGCTCTGAGTAGAGTGCTTGTTTTGAGAATCTAGTGACAGGCATATGGACGATTTGGCCTGTCCAGCAGAACTGATTGAGAGTGGCCAATGCTGCAAAGCTGGGAATGTTGCCTGAGCGAGATCACTGGTGTTGGTGTGCCTATCCTGCCAATGTATTTGCAGGATTTTAGGCAGTACTGGTGGTACTTCTCCAGGGTTTTGAAGTGCCTGCTGTACAAAGTCCACATCTCAGAGTCATTTGGAGGGCGGGCAACAAGCAACTGTTTGTTGCCGGATTTGAGGACCTGGATTTAAAATACCCAATAAATATACATTCTTCTGCCCACCAATCAAATGAAAAATTCACATGAAGTTAAAACTGTTGTGGTAACTACCAAACAGTGCAAAAACTGGAAGACAACCAAGTCCTGCTACATTCCTCTGGTCCCAAATGATTATGGCTATAGCCAGTGGACGGTGAAAGCTGCACAGTTACAAAAAAAACCAATCTAACCCATTCAACTCATGGTAACTTTTAAAATTGCCAAGCTCACTGCATTTGTGGAATCCTGAATCAACTGCAAAAGGGAAAAGCTGATGTGTTGGGGAGAAATTAAAGGAGGATGTTTATTTCTAGCTACATTTTATTACGCTTATTACATTTTAACAATTCATTTACAGGATGTGGGCATCGCTGGTTAGGCCAGCATTTATTGCCCATCACTAGTTGCCCTTCAGAAGGTGGTGGTGAGCTGCCTTCTTCAACTGCTTCAGTTGTAGGTACACCCACTGTGCTGTTAGGGAGGGAATTCCAGGATTTTGACCAAGCGACAGCAAAGGAACGGCGATATATTTCCAAGTCAGGGTGGTGAGTGACTTGGAGGGCAACCTCCAGGTGGTGGGGTTCCCAGGTATCTGCTGCTCTTGAACTTCTAGATGGTAGAAGTCGGGGTTTGTAATTCCGTAACTCCTCACCTATGAAGATTTCAAGCTCCTTAGGAACTCATCTAGTCTCTGCCTGATTTCTCAAATCCATCCTTCCTATAAACTCTCCTGCCCATTTTCAAGGCCTTTACCTTGACCATGCCATCTCATCTTGTTACTGCAAGGCCTAAATCTCATAAAATGACATCTACAGCTATTTCTTTACCACCCACATTTTCTGAAAACCTCACTTTAATTCCAACTCTTCATTCTACGAGCGAAATAAAGAATACAACAGATGCAGGAATCTAGGTGAAAGCTACATTCCATTGCAACACAATGGCAAGTGCCAAAATACTGACTATCATTTTACTTCAGATTTAGCCCAAATAAATGGCCTTCAATCTACAAGTTTCAAATTTTACTTATTTCTCAATATATTTCAAAATACGATCATAATCACATTTCAGGATTTTTGACGCTAGTTTTCTTTTCAGAAAGGATTATACAGTTTTGTTTTTAAAAACTGAAGGAACCAGACAGGCTTGTTTGTGGAATGTTAACAGCTCATAATCTGTTCCAAAGCAACAGAGGTTGTTATCAAGAGGAGTCCACCCAATTCATTTTGAGAGCAGGAAATGTTGCCCGTGTCCTCCCACACTGAATTGGCAAACAAGTCCTACACCCCAATTTGACAAGCCAGTTGGACTATCCACCTGGAAAGAAGTCAGTATCAGTCGTCCCCCTTGATGGAAACCCAGAAAGAAGAGAACAAAAGGACATAGATCAACATGGGTTTAGATAACATACAAAGAAACAGTCCTGAGGGCCTGGAGTCAAAGTTAAAGTGCAGAGAGTCAATTTTTGTAAATAATAATCTTTATTATTGTCACAAGTAGGCTTCCATTAACACTGCAATGAAGTTACTGTGCAAATCCCCTAGTCACCACACTCTGGCGCCTGTTCGGGTACACCGAGGGAGAATTCAGAATGCCCAAATTACCTAACAAGCACGTCTTTCGGGTCTTGTGGGAGGAAACTGGAGCGCCCGGAGGAAACCCACGGAAACACGGGAAGTACATGCAGACTCCGCACAGACAGTAACTTAAGCCGGGAATCGAACCTGGGACTCTGGTGTTGTGAAGCAAGTTCTAAACACTGTGCTACCGTGCCGCCCAAAGAATAGCTATTCCCATTAGCTACGGTACAAGGACAGGGGGACACAGATTTTAGGTTTGGGTCAAGAGGGGCCAGGTGGGGGTGGGGGGGTTTGCAATGTGAGGATGAAATTTAAGCAGTGAGTGGTCATGATCTGCAACTCATTGTCCACAAGGGTATTTGAACCAGAGACATTGACTTCAAAACGTACTTGGAATGGTATTTGAAGGAAATAAACTTGCAGGGCTACAGGGATAGAGCAGGGGAAATGGGATGTACAGGGTTGCTGAACAAAATCAGCACAGTCTTTGTGGACTGATTGGCCTCCTGTGTTATAATGACTTTATTGCTTTATATTTACTTGCTGGCTGTGAAATAAGTTAACTTATCATACCCAGCCACATTCCAGTACAAAACAACAGTCCAAAAGAAAGCTTGGAAAAACATGCACATCGAGGATGTAAGAAACATCTTTTTCGAATCACGTGAGGATCCTACTGTTACACCTCTGCACTACACTATCCTTTAGATACTGGGTGGTACGGGTATACATCTGAAGCCAAAAGCCATAGACTGTTATTGGGCAAAATACCCAAAGTGGACCTGCAAACTTTTTTGTGAGATGATTGTTAAAAAGTTCTAAAATGTTACCCATTATAACCAACCTAACCCATTTCCTCATTACAACTTTCATTATTGTCAGGAACATTGATCTCATGTGACTTGGTCAGAAATGTTCTACTCTGCATGTTCAAACTGTGAAGTTTTAGCAAGCAGAAGTCAAAACTTGAACTGGGAAGAATTCTGCTCAAAGTCTATATATGGTCATCTTCGTTGATATAATGCACCAAGTAAAAAAAGGGCTGCACGGATTGAATAGCAGACAGGAAACTACAGAAACTACAGACACCTTGTTATCTATCAGTCAAAAAAAAATGTGGCTGTCAGTTCTTGACATAAATGTAATAAAACCAATGAACCCTCTTCCCCAGGAAATCATTCAAATTGAGCAAAGGCGGTCATTTCCTCATTAACCTAACTGCTTTTCACAATTGCAATGTAAAATGAAGTGCAGTAACATTAATTAACTGATTCAAAAAGCAAAAAATATAAACTGCAAACTTTGGAAATGTGAAACGCAAACACAAACAGACTCAGCATTTCAAGCAGTGTCTATGGAAACAATCAGTTCATATTTCAGGTCTACAATCTTGTTTGAGGCATTTTGATTCAGTTTCTCGAAGCACTGAATTTTAGTTTGAAACTACCTCTGTGCATAATTTTTCTTTTAAAAATAGAAGTGATTGCACAATAAGCCAGTAACCTCACATTTATACAAGGTCCAGATTTTGCAGCTGTAATGATAGCTAAGTTGTCAGCATCCGGCATCATTACTCTATTCAACTAACAGCAGGTTCTGAAGATGTGCAGTCAATGTTGAAATTCAAGGGCAGCACGGTGGCACAGTGGGTTAGCCCTGTTGCCTCACAGCACCAAGGTCCCAGGTTCGATCCCGGCCCTGGGTCACTGTCTGTGTGGAGTTTGCACATTCTCCCCGTGTTTGCGTGAGCTTCCCTCCCCCACAGCCGAAAGATGTGCAGGGTAGCTGAATTGGCCACTCTAAATTGTCCCTTAATTGGAAAAAATGAATTGGGTACTCTGAATTTATTAAGAAAAAAAAATGTTGAAATCCAGACATTAATCCCATGTCTATATCTCAATTTTCATTTCACTTTCTGCAAGGTTAAAGAATTATTGATAAATCCTGCTCATCACTTCCTGGCTTGCTGAGAATTCTTCAACATGATTGGCTGATTACCCTGCTTGATGACAACTGTTGCTGGACACAGAGGTTCCCTGTAACAGCACCAAAAGGAAATTAACCTCAGGAAAGGTGAAATCCACGCCACAGAACTGGATAGATCTTTGCAGTAGCTTTCTCCGAGGTAAACGATAAGCCACTACTGCATCATGAAACCTGGGGTAAGATGTACACCAGGCCTACTCCCCAGGCTCAAGTTATTTTACTTTGTCATGCCACAGATAACACTTGGCAATGAGTACATTCAAATGTCAAATGAAACCACATCAACCACATTCAGTTACCCAACGTAAAATCTTTGAAAAGCATATATGCCTGAATAACATAGTATCAAATGGAACAGATATGCAAGAAGTAATTTACCTACTAGCTAAGCACGCAACTCCAGCATGCAATGCTGCCATTATTAGGAACACCTCATAAATAAAATTAAATAAATAATCTTTATTGTCACAAATAGGCTTACATTAACACTGCAATGAAGTTACTGTAAAAAAGCCCCTAGTCGCCACATTCCGCCGCCTGTTCGGGTACACAGAGATAGGTAGTTAGTTCAGGATTTTGATGCAAATTACGATTCTGCCAGTGTCATCATTCATTGGAAAATAAAATGTCAAAACTAATAATCCAAAAAAGGATTTTTTTTATACGCACGCTTTTCCTTAATGTATAACCTTGTTTAAGATACTACACAATTTCCTCAGGGTTTACCTGTTTGTATATAATGGATTCAAGAGTTATAGAAAGTAACATTTACATAGTTGCAAGCTTGACTGTATCAAGAGCTGCAGATGTCAAACTACAACTGACACACGGTTTCATAAATGTGGCCTGAATATGCAGAATAGAAAGATCTTTATACTGCAACAAATTATTAAAAGAGCAAGTTGTTTGCTATGCACTATAGCCTGTGATAATCTTTGTTAATGAAGTGTTGATAAAGTTCACATGTTTTGTTAAAAATTTCCATTACTGCAACACTGCCTTGTAACTCACGGCAATTTAATGGTTGGTGCAGATTCACTCGGTGAGCTGGAAACATCTTTTTATGGCCCTCAATCAATTAGCCTTTTGCATCAACATAAATTTTAAACAATTTCACAAATCCACATGGCAAATTGGGTATGAATGAAACTGATGCCTCTTCAATGTGTAACTCACACAAAGTTTCTTTCTAAAATTGTCCTGTTTGGATATAATCACAATAATAAGAACATAAGAACTAGGAGCAGGAGTAGGCCATCTGGCCCCTCGAGCCTGCTCCGCCATTCAATGAGAATGAATCAATGAGGCTGATCTTTTGTGGACTCAGCTCCACTTTCCGGCCCGAACACCATAACCCTTAATCCCTTTATTCTTCAAAAAACTATCTATCTTTACCTTAAAAACATGTAATGAAGGAGCCTCAACTGCTTCACTGGGCAAGGAATTCCATAGATTCACAACCCTTTGGGTGAAGAAGTTCCTCCTAAACCCAGTCCTAAATCTACTTCCCCTTATTTTGAGGCTATGTCCCCTAGTTCTGCTTTCACGCGCCAGTGGAAACAACCTGCCCGCATCTATCCTATCTATTCCCTTCATAATGTTAAATGTTTCTATAAGATCCCCCTCTCATCCTTTAAATTCCAACGAGTACAGTCCCAGTCTACTCAACCTGTCCTCATAATCCAACCCCTTCAGCTCTGGGATTAACCTAGTGAATCTCCTCTGCACACCCTCCAGTGCCAGTACGTCCTTTCTCAAGTAAGGAGACCAAAACTGAACACAATACTCCAGGTGTGGCCTCACTAACACCTTACACAATTGCAACATAACCTCCCTAGTCTTAAACTCCATCCCTCTAGCAATGAAGGACAAAATTCCATTTGCCTTCTTAATCACCTGTTGCACCTGTAAACCAACCTTCTGTGACTCATGCACTAGCACACCCAAGTCTCTCTGCACAGCGGCATGCTTTAATATTTTATCGTTTAAATAATAATCCCGTTTGCTGTTATTCCTACCAAAATGGATAACCTCACATTTGTCAACATTGTATTCCATCTGCCAGACCCTAGCCCATTCACTTAACCTATCCAAATCCCTCTGCAGACTTCCAGTATCCTCTGCACTTTTTGCTTTACCATTCATCTTAGTGTCATCTGCAAACTTGGACACATTGCCCTTGGTCCCCAACTCCAAATCATCTATGTAAATTGTGAACAATTGTGGGCCCAACTTGGATCCCTGAGGGACACCACTAGCTACTGATTGCCAACCAGAGAAACACCCATTAATCCCCACTCTTTGCTTTCTATTAATTAACCAATCCTCTACCATGCTACTACTTTACCCTTAATGCCATGCATCTTTATCTTATGCAGCAACCTTTTGTGTGGCACCTTGTCAAAGGCTTTCTGGAAATCCAGATATACCACATCCATTGGCTCTCCGTTATCTACTGCACTGGTAATGTCCTCAAAAAATTCCACTAAATTAGTTAGGCATGACCTGCCCTTTATGAACCCATGCTGCGTCTGCCCAATGGGACAATTTCTATCCAGATGCCTCGCTATTTCTTCCTTGATGATAGATTCCAGCATCTTCCCTACTACCGAAGTTAAGCTCACTGGCCTATAATTTCCTGCTTTCTGCCTACCTCCTTTTTTAAACAGTGGTGTCACGTTTGCTAATTTCCAATCCACCGGGACCACCCCAGAGTCTAGTGAATTTCGGTAAATTATCACTAGTGCATCTGCAATTTCCCTAGCCATCTCTTTTAGCACTCTGGGATGCATTCCATCAGGGCCAGGAGACTTGTCTACCTTTAGCCCCATTAGCTTGCCATCACTACCTTTAATATGATAACAATCCTCTCAAGGTCCTCACCTGTCATAGCCTCCTTTCTATCAGTCGCTGGCATGTTATTTGTGTCTTCCACTGTGAAGACCGACCCAAAAAACCTGTTCAGTTCCTCAGCCATTTCCTCATTTCCCATTATTAAAACTCCCTTCTCATCCTCTAAAGGACCAATATTTACCTTAGCCACTCTTTTTTGTTTTATATATTTGTAAAAACTTTTACTGTCTGTTTTTATATTCTGAGCAAGTTTACTCTCATACTCTATCTTACTCTTCTTTATAGCTTTTTTAGTAGCTTTCTGTTGCCCCCTAAAGATTTCCCAGTCCTCTAATCTCCCAGCAATCTTTGCCACTTTATATGCTTTTTCCTTCAATTTGATACTCTCCCTTATTTCCTTAGATATCCACGGTCGATTTTCCCTCTTTCTACCGTCCTTCGTTTTTGTTGGTATAAACCTTTGCTGAGCACTGTGAAAAATCGCTTGGAAGGTTCTCCACTGTTCCTCAACTGTTCCACAATAAAGTTTTTGCTCCCAGTCTACCTTAGCTAGTTCTTCTCTCATCCCCTTGTAATCTCCTTTGTTTAAACACAAAACACTAGAATTTGATTTTACTTTCTCACCCTCCATCTGTATTTTAAATTCCACCATATTGTGATCGCTCCTTCCGAGAGGATCCCTAACTATGAGATCATGAATCAATCCTGTCTCATTACACAGGACAAGATCTAGGACCGCTTGTTCCCTCGTAGGTTCCATTACATACTGTTCTAGGAAACTATTGCGGATACATCCTATAAACTCCTCCTCAAGGTTGCTTTGACCGACCTGGTTAAACCAATCGACATGTAGATTAAAATCCCCCATGATAACTGCTGTTCCATTTCTACATGCATCAGTCATTTCTTTGTTTATTGCCTGCCCCACTATAACGTTACTATTTGGTGGCCGATAGACTACTCCTATCAGTGACTTTTTCACCTTACTATTCCTGATTTCCACCCAAATGGATTCAACCTTATCCTCCATAGCACCGATGTCATCCCTTACTATTGCCCGGATGTCATCCTTAAATGACAGAGCAACACCACCTCCCTTACCATCCACTCTGTCCTTCCGAATAGTTTGATACCCTCGGATATTTAACTCCCAGTCGTGACCATCCTTTAACCATGTTTCAGTAATGGCCACTAAATCATAGTCATTTACGATGATTTGTGCCATCAACTCATTAACTTTATTCCGAGTACTACGAGCATTCGGGTAAAGTACACTTATGTTGGTTTTTTTACCTCTGTTTTGAATCTTAACATATCCAGTTTTATTCCTTTTGTTATTACTGGGCCTATTCACTGAGCTCCCCTCAGTCACTGTACCTTGTACTGTCGCCCTTTTAGATTTTTGACTATTTCTTCTCTGCCTTGCACTTTTCCCCTTACTTCCTTTTGCTTCTGTCCCTGTTTTACTACCTTCCAACTTCCTGCATCGGTTCCCATCCCCCTGCCACATTAGTTTAAATCCTCCCCAACAGCTCTAGAAAACACCCCCCCAGTCGGTTCCAGTCCTGCCCAGGTGCAGACCGCCCGGTTTGTACTGGTCCCACCTGCCCCAGAACCGGTCCAATGGAGTTGGTTAGCTCAGTTAACTAGATGGTTAGGAGTGTGGTGTAAAATGATAATAGGGCAGCACGGTGGCGCAGGGGGTTAGCACTGCTGCCTCATGGCGCTGAGGTCCCAGGTTCGATCCCGACTCTGGGTCACTGTCCGTGTGGAGTTAGCACATTCTCCCAGTGTTTGCGTGGGTTTCGCCCCCACAACCCAAAGATGTGCAGGGTAGGTAAATTGGCCACACTAAATTGCCCCTTAATTAGAAAAAAATGAATTGGGTACTCTAAAAAAAATTTCAATGATAACAATAGCACAGGTTCAATCCCTACACTGGCTGTAGTAATTCAGGAGAGGCTTGACTTATGCTTTATGGGGAGTGGTGCTCCTCAAACTATTACCAATTGTCTCTCTCTAATGGAGATTTGTACATAAGGTCCTTAGTGATCTATGCCAATTACCAAGATTTTAAATAAAAGTGCACATAATTCCAGCAGAATTATATTGGGGCTTAAAGGGGTAAATAATGAGGTCAGGCTGCAGAAACCCCAATGGTAACACCTGACGTTTTGACGCTGGGGTGTGAGAGTGAAGAATGATCAAAACAAGATACTGGGAAAAAAAAATCAAGGAATTCACTGGAGGAGATTCTGAGAAACGACAGCAAATTCTTGATGAGTTGAATCCCCGGGGATGGGCACACAAATGTGTGTAAGCAGAGCTTTGTGAGGGCTAAGGTGGCCCATTCACACATGTATACACTTTATGTAACCCTATGTATCACCACCTAAAGCAGCAATGTGTAACAAAGCCTTTGTTCAATTTGTTCACAACAGACAAAGGCCTGACCTTCTAAGGAGCCAGAGCTTTGCATTGAAATAATGTTGGGAGTTAGCGCCAGGAAATGTTTTTCTGCTCAGCATGCTGCCTTCAGACGTGTGAGAAATAGTCCACCATGGTGGTTAGCATAAATGCTTCACAGCTCCAGGGTCCCAGGTTCGATTCCCGGCTGGGTCACTGTCTGTGCGGAGTCTGCACGTCCTCCCCGTGTGTGCGTGGGTTTCCTCCGGGTGCTCCGGTTTCCTCCCACAGTCCAAAGATATGCGGGTTAGGTGGATTGGCCATGCTAAATTGCCCTTAGTGTCCTAAAAAATAAGGTTAATGGGGGGGTTGTTGGGTTACTGGTATAGGGTGGATACGTTGGCTTGAGTAGGGTGATCATTGCTCGGCACAACATCGAGGGCCGAAGGGCCTGTTCTGTGCTGTACTGTTCTAAAAATATGCAGTCAAACATACAAACATATTTGTGGTGTTTCTGGGCTACAGCATAAAATCCAGGAGCATCACTCCAAGATTTTCCACTTGCTGTATCAGCATCATCTGCTCGCCAATCAACAACACTTGTAACTTTCTCAACCGGTTAAGCCATGCTCGCAGGCTTTGCATGTCCTTTCACAAGGAGATCTCAATGTAAAATGATGGCTTGCTAGGCGCTCCATGATTTTGTGCTTCTGTGGTCTAAGTCCCCTCTGTTCAACATAGTCGTATGACGAAGTTTAGACACAGTTGGCCTATCCGGAATTACGAGTGAAGAGTTCACATGTTATAATCCATCAGGTGGTATCTCAAACAATCCCAAAGGGAAACTTGGCAAGCTCATCACAACTTTTTTCTTTTTGTATTTTGACTACAAGGAGGTACATGCATTGAAGTTAGAAGCCATAAATTCTGGTTACATTTTTGGGGGTTTTGAATATTAAATTAAAACTTTTGGGGATTTTAAACATCTAATTAAAATATTAAGAAAGAAAGCCTAAACACAGTTGAAATAAAAATTGCTTATTGTCACAAGTAAGCTTCAAATGAAGTTACTCTGAAAAGCCCCTAGTCGCCACATTCCGGCGCCTGTTCGGGGAGGCTGGTATGGGTTAAAATTAGTCCTACAGAACATTCCCCCAAAAGGGTTTCTACTTGGTTAGACCCAGGAATAAACACCCCTTTAACGATATTTAATCTATATATTACCAACAAGGAAACCCACTGTTGCTGGAGGGAAGATATGTCATGTGGCTTCTCACCATCCCCACTCAACTGTGGAAATTCAAGGAACTTTAAAATAAAACTTGGCTGTCTGAAAAACACACTTCTTAGAGGTGGCTGGAAATCTGCCTCACTTTGCCCCTTACAGTTCTTTTTTCCAGCGCAGAACAGCACTCGGGAGTTCTTACCTGGAATTCCAACACATCTCCGATACCCCGCCCTTTATTTTCTCCCTCTTTCATTTTTATTCCATTATCCTTATCCTTCTTTGAAACTTGCCTTTCCAAGAATATAAAAATCTTTCTCTCAAAAGTAGAGAGCAGCCTATGGTCCTCTGGGACTATGATGACTTTAGCACTGTTGCTTCACAGCGGCAGGGTCCCAGGTTTGATTCCCGGCTTGGGTCACTGTGCGGAGTCTGCACGTTTTCCCAGTGTCTGCATGGGTTTCCTCCGGTTGCCTCCCACACGTCCCGAAAAATGTGCTTGTGAGGTGAATTGGACATTCTGAAATCTTCCTCAGTGTACCCCAACTGAAGAGAGGCGCCGGAATGTGGCGACATGGGGACTTTCACAGCAACTTCATTGCAGTGTTAATGTAAGCCTATTTGTGACAATAATAAAGATTATATAATTTCACTGGCCCTACTTGCAGGTAAAATAAAATTTAATAACCCGTCATTATTTATTTATGACCTTTTCAAAGTTATAAACCCCTTTTTACATCCCTTTAAAATGTAACAACTGAACACAACACAGCTTCTGCATCTTCTAATGGAAATCTCTACCCATGGTTTATTAACTTGTAGAAAATTCAACTTGGCCATATTTGTTTCAAGTGCCTGCAGCTCTTTGATGTCCTCAACTCTGCAGACTAACTGTGTCCAGTTTAATTAAATTAACGACACACAGAGACAAACAAGCCTGCTTCACCCAATAACACAATAAACCCACAAAATATCAAAAATAATACCATCCTTCTTCACAACCAACATTACCCTATGTGATTTTCTGTACTACTAATGGGGAACAGTTGATGACATTGACAAAACCGGAATTTTGTGTCATCGGAGTTTGATTAATGGTGATTTCACAGTATTTCCTTGGGTGGGTGAATCCATAACAAGGGAGCACAATCTTACCCTTTTAAGGACAGAAAGGATAGCAGAAATCAGGCGCATCTCCCTTCAGAAAGCTGCAGAGGCTGGTTTCCAAAAATGTTCGGCTGAGATCAGTAGATTTTTGTTAGATAAGAGCATCAAGGTATATGCAGCAATAATAGGCAAATGAGAGTTACTCATCATCCATCCATAATCTGATGGAATAGAATAGCACTCGAGTGGCTGATTAGCCTAATGCTGTTACTGCCTAATGAGAACCATTTGTTTCTATCTTCAAAGGATTTTCCATGTCCATAGCTTGCAAACAAAAAAGTTTTTAAGTATTTCTTTGCCTCAAACCAGATCGTTCAATGGAGAATGAATCATGTTCCCTGCATACCAAGGATCCATTGAGGAAAACATTCAATAAATCCAAATACAACTTCAAATGTAAGCACTAGAACCAGTGCTGGTTTTTTTTAAAAAAGGCCTTAAATTTTTTTTTAATGGATCGGTTCCACAGATGTAAACTGAACTGTGTCAACTGCACAGAAAACATTTCACCTCTGAAAAAGCAAAGACAAACTTAAATCCTGCAATATTTTATAGGAATAAAAAGAAGTGGATTAGAATTTTTAGTGGGGGGGGGTTACAGATGAGTAAGATAAATAAGGGATCAAAATAAGCTTAGAAACCAGGATTCAACACAAGTAGTTTGGAGAAACATAATTCAGACTCAAAAGTTAACCATTTCTTTTAAAAAAAAGCTCAATGATAAATTTAAATTGCATTCTGCTCCCCTCTACTTCAGAAGAGCCAAATAGACTTGCATACATTTCTGCTAATATGTGGAGGGGGAAGGGAAAAAGAGTGGGAGACAGAGATAACTGGTCTTCCACCCACTACTTACTCAGAAGAACAAGTTTTCTGGAAGGAGACAACTCCCGCCAGAAAAGGCCTTTATGTTCAGATTATGTGCTGCTGATGAATAAAACGTCTCATATTCTTGGATTGATATGATAAAGTATTAAACTTCAACCCTCTGGCAACAAACCCTCCCAACAAAACACAAAAATGAAATCAATATATACCAAACTTGCCTGGAGTCATATTTTCACAATTTTGGCAATAAATAATCCCTGTAGGTCTGCATTCAGTGCACACTTGTACAAGATACCAAACATATTTATGCTGTGACCTAATGCTGTAATATGGATGCAGCAACTAATATGCGCATCCAGTTTAGAGGACATAAAGCCCCCAACTCTGAAGGGAGGGAGGGGGGTGTCCTGGTTTATGCTAGTATAAACCTATGGTTTAGACAGCTTTACAATTGTGAAAGGCCCGCAAATTTCAAGACAGGTTAGACAGTTTCTCACCATAAATCAGGACATGGATAATGTCAGAGCTCACCCACTCTTCAAGCACTTTATCCTTTCTGTGTAGTAAGTCAAATGTGTGATTTTAGGAACTTGGCCTCAGGAGAATGGGTGAAGCTCAAAGTCAGAACAGTCACCCTGTAAGATTAATGGCGCATCTCACGGTACGTACAGGTTTTACATCACTTACATCTTTGGCCATGTAGGCAACTCATAGAGAGTTACCCTACCCCATTCATAACTCTCTTCATCAATGAAAAGTGCCAACTTGTGCGCTGAATCAAATGTAGAAGTCAGGCTTATTAGCCTCCCAATGGCCACTGATATATTTTCCTCAAACAAGTCTGTCACCTTTTATTTTCACCAAATTGACACCACCTGAAGGCATTAACTCATTGCTATAATTTAGTTGCAGTCGTACTGGTACCTTGGCCAACAGCCAAATGGAAGGCCGAGAGTGCCTGATGACACCACGGGCAAAACCGGCCTCAGCAGATGTGTTCACACAAATTTAGACGGTGCAGGGGTGAAATGGATAAAAAATATAGGATTGGAAATTGTGGCTATTTTTGATCCTCAGTCAAAGGAAGCTAAAGCCAATAGTAGCAACATCTTTGCCATAGTTTTATACAGCACAGAAGTCGGTTTCCAAGTAAAGCTATCCAATTCGTGTCATCACTTCATAATAATGCAAATAGTGCAAGGCTAATGCTGTAATGTGGATGCAGCAGGTATGATTGTCTCCAGAAGGTAACCAAAAGCCAGCTGACATTAGTTTTAATGTTAGTTTGGCATAGCTGTGCTGTTCTGGGACAAAGAAATAAAAATACAATCACTTAAAATAAAAAGCCTCCGAAAATGTGGCCATTAGCCTTGTCACGCAGAATTCAACTGAGTTTTATCTTAAATCTTGCCTTCGGAGTGAATTGACTCATTCTCTCAATTGGAAAAGTGGTAACTCCTGCAATGACAGTTCATGGTCAGCAGTCACTATTTGATACCTTGGACCAAATAATTAACCTCCCATGTGTGAGCGAGGGCCTCAATAGTGATTGTCAGTATGTATTTGAGTGGGTTGGGCACGCAAAAGGAGGGTGGACCGCAGATGAGTCTAAATCATGACTCCTTCCACATCAGGATTTTCAAACACACCTACTTACAACTGGCCTCACTGAATAACATGTAACAGCTGGAAACTTGGTCAACTTGTCAACTACTTAACGGGTGGGCAGAGGGTGACTGAGGAACCCTATCACCACTCTTGACTGGAATCAGCCAATGCAGGATGGACAAAGTAGCCTCTCTCAATTTGTAGGGTTCAGCTACTTACTACCGTTATCACCTGATCAACCACGTGAAGCCTATGGGCAATATTCAAGACATGCTAAATTCAATTTGACGTTTGATATCAGAATTAAGAAAGGAATGCTCAACATATAGCATTACCTATCCAAGGCACTTCACGGATGCCAGAGGAATTCAACACACAGCAGCTGCATATGTCAGGCAGTGATCCAAAGGCACAATAAGTGTAAAGTCCAATTTAAAAATTACAAAAAAGAAGACAGGACCATCCTGCAAATCTCTCACCCCCAAACACTGGAATGGCTCTCTTCTCCACCTCACTCCCAAACATATACTGGAGGTGCAAGTCATGGTCATTCATAGATCCCTTTCCAGCACGGTAGCACTGTGGATAGCACAATTGCTTCACAGCTCCAGGGTCCCAGGTTCGATTCCGGCTTGGGTCACTGTCTGTGCGGAGTCTGCACATCCTCCCGGTGTGTGCGTGGGTTTCCTCCGGGTGCTCCGGTTTCCTCCCACAGTCCAAAGATGTGCAGGTTAGGTGGATTGGCCATGATAAATTGCCCTTAGTGCCCAAAATTGCCCTTAGTTTTGGGTGGGGTTACTGGGTTATGGGGATAGGGTGGACGTGTTGACCTTGGGTAGGGTGCTCTTTCCAAGAGCGGGTGCAGACTCGTTGACCTTGGGTAGAGTGCTCTTTCCAAGAGCCGGTGCAGACTCGATGGGCCGAATGGCCTCCTTCTGCACTGTAAATTCTATGATAACATCGCAGTTCAAAAATCTCCCCGAGTTTTAGTTGGGCTTTTGCAGAACATACTGCTATACTTCTGGTACACTAATGTCCATGGTTTATTCGACTAAAGACAGCAGCATATTGCATCCCATCAATTTACATAAGAACACAAAGGAAATCTCTTAAAATCGGATTTACAAAAGGAATTGGGCAAATAGGAAATTTACAAGCTCCTTTCATAGCCATAGGATACCCCAAAGTGCTCAACAGCCAATGGTGCAGTTTAATTGGAGTGTTTTCATTATTGTAATGGAGGATATGCAGGAGCCAATTTGCACACAGCGAACTCGCATAAACAGCAGTAGGATAACCTGGTACTGTTTTTGTGATGTTGATTAAGAGATAACTCCCCTCCCCCTCTTTTAAATTGTGCCATGGGATCTTTTATATCCACCTGAGGGGGCCTTGTCTTAAAGTTGCATCCAAAAGATGCCACCTCTGACAGTGCAGAACACCCTCAGTATGATACTGGAGGGCCAGCCTTGATTTTTGCTCCTGGAGTAGAACTTGGAACCCACAGCTTTCAAACTCAGAGGCACAATGGTCCACAAAGATTAGTTTACATTCAGAAAGCAGTACATTAGCAGTACCATGGGCATTCTTAGAGAAAAATAGTTCAGTTTTCCCAATGTTGAGTTGAAAGAGCTTTTAGCTCATTCATGACCATATCAGACAGATAGGCAGGTGTAGGAAGCAGGTGTAGGTGTCTGAAGGTGATGAGGGCGAGAGGTGCTGGTCACCAGCATGCAACAGAAACCCAAATCCATATCATTAAGTATTGCCACCAAACATTAGCAGCATGTAGGCAAGGACAAATGGGTGGACAAGAACAAATCCCTGGGGAAGGTAAGTGGGTGATAGAAGGCTACGGTGAAAAGCCACATTTCATGCATTGACTACATAAGGAACAAGTATGGTAGTTTCACACAGCTGGACAATGAGAGTGGCAATGGAAGAAGAATGGATAATCAATTGGATGAAATACTACAGTGGAGTCAGAGAACAAGAGGTAATGCAGTGCAGTCACAGTTACAATGATGTTCCTGAGGCTTTGGGTGTCATTTATGACTTTGATCAGGGCAGTCTTGGTGCTATGAGAAAGGTGGAAGAGGAATTAAAGTGATTCAAAACATTAAACAGAGGTCCTGTCTACCCATTCAAGTGGATGTAAAGGCCCTGTGCCATTTAGTCAGAAGTGCGTTCTGTCTCATGGATAACATTAGCCCCTCAATAAACAACATGTAAACAAGATTGGTCATTCACTCAATGTTGTTTGTTGGACCTCAAAGCAATCCACGGAACACAAAGCAGTTCGAGACATTTGAGCAATGTGGGAAGCCATTACATAAATGCAAGGTTTTCTTTTTAAATTTCTACAGCGTTCCAACTACAGAAGCTGAAGCAGTGATTAAACTCGAACTATTCAGTTAAATCAAACTAAGAAAGGAGAGTAACCTAGGAGGATGGAAAACATATCCACTTTAAAATCACCATTAATTACCAACCAACTTAACTTCAGAAACAAACTGCTCTTGGATCTAAAGAAAAACAATATACACGTTCAGCAGGAAATATCTGAGGTAGAAAGAAAATATACTGAACCCGTTAGATATAATAGTAACAAGTTCTTCCCATTAATAGAAATAAACAAATATTAGGGCAGCACGGTGGTGCAGTGGTTAGCACTGCTGCCTCATGGCGCTAAGGACACAGGTTCGATCCCGGCCCCAGGTCAACGGCCGTTTGGAGTTTGCACATTTTCCCCGTGTCTGTGTGGGGCTCACCCCCACAACCCAAAGATGTGCAGGGTAGGTGGATTGGCCATGCTAAATTGCCCCTTAATTGGATTTTTTTTTTTTTAATTAAGTAATAAACGGAGCGTTTTAATAGAATGGAGTTCCAACAATGACAAAGCAGGGTAAAGCATATTTGTTCCCAGCATTCTGACAGGTTGGAATTCCTGATCTTAGCTATGGCATCTTTCTGCATCTTGTGCGTGTCATTTTATTTACCCTTGTGGGTGTAAAACAAGGTGGTGCAGGGAAGAGAGAGAAATAAACGCACCAGGCTATGGAGGTTCCCTGTATAACTAATAATATTTTTGTTGAATAGCTACAATTAAAGTGGAATACATCATCTTTTGTTAAAATTGATGCCATACTTTGGGTGGAACCACGATTTGCTGTGACAAATTGTGAAGTATGGATGAATCAAAGTACAGAGGTAGTCATCAATCCAGATGCTTCAGTTTCGTCAAATCTGATTTTTTTCAAACTGCTGGACTCAAATTCCAGTTCATTTAATGTAGCCAAAACATTTTAAATGGGTGATGGAAACAAAGTTAATGTTAAAATATGGTCTCTTTTTTTGCAATGGCTTGGTACTTTATTAATGGCAAAAAAACCTTTTTGTGAATCATTCCTGTGCTGGATTGCACATGTGTAAAATAGGGGAAAATATCTATCTACCTTTAGTAAAACTGTGCACTATCAATATTACAAATCGAATCCTCTTTAAAAAAAAAACAGGACCAGTTTTGTACAGCAACAGAAAATATAGCCCAGAATGAAGATCAAGCTGCATTGCAGATGAAACTGGGAGGCTGAGGACAGCAAGTACTGCAGAGCATGAGAAAACCTTGAATCAACTGATTAATCTCCCACTCAGACATTATCAAAGTTTCACAAGATAACAATGGATAAGAAAGGCTTTAGAAAATCCTAGTCCCTCAAATCATAGTATCCAAATTGACTTCACTACCTAAAATTGCAAGCTCATTCCAAGCACAAATTACCCGCTTCAAGATCAACCAGCACCAGCTCCAAATCTGCTTTTAATCTCAGTCAGATGCATCTTTTAAAATGTTCAATTTTGGCCACTTGCTTTCGTATATTAAATATCCCCTTCTGGTCTTTTTATAGAATCACTCGTATAACTAGGAGTTATCTGCAGGGTTCTTTGTAAAACCTCTAGGCCTCAAATGCTTTGCTTGGATCTTGTTGACCATTTCTGGGCACCGTCCTCAGCCGAGATATGGTCAAATAACCACACAATTGCAGCACATCCATTCAAAAAAGAATAAAATTATTTCAATGATACATTTTGTCAGCTGCTCACCCCTACAATGACACTGTGCCAGGTGGGCCACCCAAACATCTCTCACTCTCTTCTATATTTTTCAATTCAACCCGTGGGAAATCAACCACATTTTATTTTTACCTCTTGGTAATGCTACTTGACCGAGAGCATTTGCAATTGCAAAGGCGTCCAGCATCTGCAAACACACAATTCCAGTAACGCAACTGAGCTGACTATTTTACTCTTCCCACAATAACCATCAATATATACCCAATCCCCGATCGCCTGCCGGAGAGTCCTGCTCGGCTGGCGATTGGCGGCACCTCCCAAGATTGCAGTCCGGCTGGGCGGAATTTCTCAGGCTGGAGAAGATAAGGTTCGCTATCCGTGGGTCGGAAGAAGGTTTCCACGGGACGTGGAAGCTGTTCACCAACTTATTTCAAGACCGGTTCGTAGCCAGCAATCAATACAAGTAGGGGGGGGGGGGGGGAAGAGAGGGGGAAGAGAGGGGGAAGAGAGGGGGAAGAGAGGGGGAAGAGAGGGGGAAGAGAGGGGGAAAGAGAGGGGGAAAGAGAGGGGGAAAGAGAGGGGGAAAGAGAGGGGGAAAGAGAGGGGGAAAGAGAGGGGGAGAAGAGAGGGGGAAAGAGAGGGGGAAAGAGAGGGGGAAAGAGAGGGGGAAAGAGAGGGGGAAAGAGAGGGGGAAAGAGAGGGGGAAAGAGAGGGGGGAAAGAGAGGGGGGAAAGAGAGGGGGGAAAGAGAGGGGGGGAAGAGAGGGGGGAAGAGAGGGGGAAGAGAGGACAGAGATAGATAGATATATATATATGCTAAATTGCCCCTTAGGTGTCCAAAAGGTTAGATTGGGTTACGGGGATACGGTGAAGGTGTGGGTTTGAGACGCAATGGGCCGAATGGCCTCCTTCTGCACTGAAGGGATTCTATGGTTCTATGAAGTCACGGAATAAGGTACAAAAAGGGAGGGGGGTGGGGGCGATGCCCCCAAAGAACAACCAGGGACAGGTAGAAGAGAAAATAACCACAAGAGACAAGTTGTTGGCAAATTGATGCCTGAACCACAATGCCTGTAAATTATTGTAAATGTGTGTTTTGGCCATGTCAAGTTTGCAAGGAAATATGAAAAATTTTAATAAAAATATATATTTTTTTAAATGACGTATCAAATAATATTTGCAATAAATGAGAAATGAAAATATGAGCCTGTAAGATCTAGTCAACTGGCAACCTGCTTGCATTCAATTGAGGGTGAATAAAATTATTAATAATAATAATAATAATTCAAACATATTTCAAAAGCAAACCTGGCAACAAATGCTGCAGCTCATTTGGTTGTAAACAACTAGTAAATTCTGCACTTTGATTATTCAATATTGTACACTGGTCAATTATCCAATACCCAGCAATATTTCACTCTGAAAGGTCTTTCATATAGAAGATAAAGAAGTTAAGAAACTCAAAGAAGAGTTGTCAGATTGATTGTTCTATACATGGATGGTGAGGATGCCAGAGAGGAATCACAAAAATATTTCTAAGTCTTGAAAAATAGCCTATAGGAAAGAATGCCAGTCAGTAGGGCAGCACGGTGGCGCAAAGGTCCCAGGTTCGATCCCGGCTCTGGGTCACTGTCTGTGTGGAGTTTGCACATTCTCCCCGTGTTTGCGTGGGTTTTGCCCCCACAACCCAAAGATGTGCAAGGTAGGTAGATTGAGAGCACTAAATTGCCCCTTAATTGGAAAAAAAAAATTAATTGGGTACACTAAATTTGAAAAAAAAAGCCAGTCAGTCTGTAATACATCAATAAAACAAACTGCATAACTGTTCACCAAGACAAATCTCACTTTCAACTCTGAGAAATCCAAACTCGCAAGTTCATTTAAACTGCTCCTCGCACTGAAACCTTCCTGTTTCCCTCGGGCCTGGGCAATCCTGAAAACATATACTTCCAGGAAACCAACTTGGAAGTAAATGCATTTTCTTACTCAACTCAGCAAAGAAATTTCCCAGCTGATATTCTGCACTATAATTTCCATGCACTCACTCTGCAGAGCTCCGATTTTACAGTGGTCAACCAAACCCAAATTAATTACGTGCAACTGGCCATCTAGACAAGTGAATGATTCAATGTTAGCCCGTGGGATTCAATATATGGTAAACTGTCATATCCAGCATCTGCAGCATTTTGCTTTTGTATTGGTGTTAGTTCACTATCGCTTCCCTTCCAGGAATGCCCACCTTGAAGTGGTTCTGTCTTTCTCTCCAACAGGATTTCCATTTGTCTCTTCCACGTCATTTCACTTTCATTGCTTTCTATTTCTTGTCTCGTGTTTGAACAGGTATCTATCAAAACTTGCTTTTGCAGCTGCATCTCCTTCCTTTGTCAGTGTCTCTGGCTCCATTCTGATGAATGGTCACAGTCCTGAAATTTTAACTCAGTTTCTCCCTCCAAAGATGTGGCCAGATAAGTATTTCCAGTATATGTATTGTACTCAATAGCTGATGGTTTCAATGAACAAACCAAAACAGATCAACTTGCAATCAGAACAAATTTTGATAATTGTCTTTAGCTCAAAAGCTTAAGAGTTTCAGTACCAGTTAGTTTAAAACACATTCAATTTGTGTACTGAAGGTAGGAACAAAATAATTCACACTAAGATTGATCGAGTGTCATCTTTCACTGTAGAAGTTCACACAGAAGTGTTAATTTAACATCTTTCACATACAACATCAGCATAACTGGTGCAGACGGTCTGAAAGCTGGCCCTGTTTGGCCAGATTCAGGTGTAGCAGCATTGTACTAACGTGAGTTATGTATGATCGGGAAGCAAAGTACTGTACACACCCCTGTCAACATCAACGGGGCCGAGGTGGAGATGGTTAGCAGTTTCAAATTCCTAGGGGTGCACATCACCAAAAATCTGTCCTGATCCACTCACGTCGACACTATCACCAAGAAAGCACAACAGCGCCTATACTTCCTCAGGAAACTAAGGAGATTCGGCATGTCCACATTAACCCTTACCAGCTTTTACAGATGCACTATAGAAAGCATCCTATCGGGCTGCATCACATCCTGGTATGGCAACTGCTCGGCCCAGGACCGCAAGGAACTTCAGAGAGTCGTGAATACCGCCCAATCCATCACACGAACCTGCCTCCCATCCATGCTCTCCATCTACACCTCCCGCTGCCGGGGGAAAGCGGGCAGCATAATCAAGGATCCCTCCCACCCGGCTTACTCACTTTTCCAACTTCTTCCATCGGGCAGGAGATACAGAAGTCTGAGAACACGCACGAACAGACTCAAAAACAGCTTCTTCCCCACTGTCACCAGACTCCTAAATGACCCTCTTATTGACTGACCTCATTAACACTACACCCTGTATGCTTCAACCGATGCCAATGCTTATGTAGTTACATTGTATATCTTGTATTGCCCTATTATGTATTTTCTTGTATTTTGTTTAATTCCCTTTTGTTCCATGTACTGAATGATCTGTTGAGCTGCTTGCAGAAAAATACTTTTCATTGTACCTCGGTACAAGTGACAATAAACAAATCCAATCCAATCCAATCCCATCATTTGTAAAACAAAAATAAGGAAGTCCTTCCAAAATACAGGTCTGAATAAGGGTGAAATGTGGAAGTGATTTTTCAAATCAATGTTCCAAGTTTAGACAATCTAAATTTACAATTAAATTGTAAATAATTTGCATACATATTCCAGGAATTTAGAACTGAAAAGCTGATGCCACTGTTCCCAACTCCCTTGTACAGTGCGGCCATAATAATTTATTCAAGCCAGTTTCTGCTACCAATCAATTCTGGAAAGGAGCAGTTTACAACGGTCATTGTCAAGGTTTAAAAGATCAGCAAAATCCCTGCACTGCCATGGAGGTAATGGAAACAATCTGCTGACATGCTGCCTAGCACTGCTACAACCATAGTCATACATGTTTGGATGCAACAGTCAGTTAAAATAGAACATTTTACTCCAGCAGTGATTCTCTTAAATGTACAGAAAATCCTTTGCTGCAGTTATTCTTCCTTTCCCACCCCACTGCCCTCACCAACCTACAATGGCACAAGGTGTCTCACTGAAATTGAACTCTTGGCCCTCAAATATCTCAATGGGTTTGACACACCCTATCTCTAGAACTTCCTACAGCCTTCAGCACCAAATATGGATTTTTGTGTGATCCATCTTTATTTCATTCAGCCATTCATAT
This sequence comes from Scyliorhinus canicula, assembly GCF_902713615.1. NCBI lineage: Eukaryota > Metazoa > Chordata > Chondrichthyes > Carcharhiniformes > Scyliorhinidae > Scyliorhinus > Scyliorhinus canicula. The sequence continues at coordinate 145,860,796 of NC_052158.1, read as the reverse complement.
TGTGTGATCCATCTTTACTTCGTTTTTAAAAATAAATTTAGAGTATCCAAATCATTTTTCCAATCAAGGGGCAATTTAGCATGGTCAATCCATCTCACCAGCACATCTTTGGGTTGTGGGGGCGAAACCTACCCAAACACAGGGAGAATGTGCAAATTCCACACGGACAGTGACCCAAAGAGCTGGGATCGAACCTGGGACCTTGGCGCCGTGAGGCAGCAGGGCTAACCACTGCACCACCGTGCTGCCCATTAAACCATTCATAAAGAGTTATCGCTTCCTTCCTGCCTGGGACTCCCTCCTGAAAGACACCCACCTCTCTCCAAACCTTAAAGACCTACTCAAAACCCAACTTATAATCTACGATCCTCACCAGCCTCTTACATCTTGATATCTGTTCTCTTGCCTATTTTATATTTTTATTCTCTGCAACCTTGTGTTCCAGGTGCCTTCTGGACAGAGGAATGAAATGCACCTGGGTGAAATCTCCTGAGCCCCAAAATGGTGCTTTCCCCAAGGGCTCCAATGACCATTCAATCTGACGGACAACCAAATCCTTTCAAATGACTACAAGACTTGAAAACAAAACCATGTTGGCATCATAGGAGATACACCCAACCGCCCATGATCAATGCCGTTGGAGATATACTAGCATACACTGAGGCATAACATAATTTGACTGCTTGAAATCAAAAACAGTAAACCTACAGGAATAGCTTTAATCCCATGCCATGGCCGCCAAAATCAACTTTATATTCAGTCACTTGGTATTACAGGACTTAGCAATTGCTGAAAAGAGGCACAGGTTCCCAAAACTTATCATCTTGCACTCATCAGGACAAATGCAAGGGCTCCAGATATCAGACAATCACCACAATTTATACTACAGGAGAAAAGGGTGCTGACTGACTGTGTGATTGGCCTCAGACAACACAGTCCTCCAGGTGTTCATAATAGGCAAGAGAAAAGACTACAGTAGTCCCCCGTTATACCGCGCTCCGCAATACCGCGGTTCGCGATATACCGCGGGGGGGCTTATGGACCCCAACTGTCAGTTGTGTCAATTTCAGCGGCCGGCTCACTTTGATCCGGAGAGGGAAGCTGCTCTCTCACTGAAGCAATCAGCCGGCCGCTGAAATTGACACTGTTTTAATTGGATCCACGATGGGGGTTTTAAATTTATTTAAAAATCTATGCTAGCGCTTCCCATTGAGAGTCTACGGGGGTCTGACCTCTCCCCCCGCCCCCCGTAGACTCACAATGGGAAGCGCTAGCATAGATTTTAAAATAAATTTAAAACCCCCATCATGGATATCCGCGGCTCGGATACAACGCGGGTGGCTGTCTTGGACCCCAATACCCGCGTTATAAAGGGGGACTACTGTATTTAACTAGCCATACAATACGTCTACCACTAGATGCAATTCCACAATTGGACAGCACTTGCTGAATAATCCGGAGTGTGCTAATAGCTGTATAAACAACCATTTAAAAAAAATAAAGTTAGAGTACCCAATTCATTTTTTCCAATTAAGGGCCAATTTGGCGTGGCATATCCACCTACCCAGCACATCTTTGGGTTGTGGGGATGAAACCCACACAAACACAGGGAGAATGTGCAAACTCCACAGGGACAGTGAGCCAGAGCCGGATCGAACCTGGGATCTCGTTCCGTGAGGCAGCAGTGCTAACCACTGCACCACTGTGCTGCCTATAAACAACCATTTTAAGATAATCAGTTGAGTTTATAACATAGCTCGTTTACATTTGCTAGAAACAACATGCATTCATACATAGGGAACCAATTCTCCGCAAACAAAAGAATTATGTTCAAACCGTGTACCTTTTTTTGAATTACCCAGAAGCACGGGAAGCCTATAATCCCCTTTGCTTTCTCCGTGGCAATGCTTTGGCCAGAATCAACTTATAAGCACCATTTTCTCCTGTAGTATAAATTTTTGCAATGATTTAAAATTTGGCATTCCTGCATTTATCCTGACGAGTGCAAGATGAAAAGCTTCAGCAACATGTCTCCTTTCCAGCTTTATATTTCTTTCAGTCATGTTTTTTTTGGTACATTAAGAAAGGTACTGTTTCTAAACTGAACACTGCTGAAGTGATCAGGATAGATTTTTTAAAAAAGAACTGCAAACAAGTAAACTTTTCTTTTAATGTGCTCAGCAGTCACATCATAGACTGGTACACAGGGTAATTATCAGTCATGCCATTTTTGTTAATGAAAAAGATAGATTCAATATATTAACTGACAACATGAATTGGCAGAAAGACAGTTCTACTGGTCAAAGTGACACCCATCGCTTTACATTTCTAAAAGTCCAATGCCATAATTATTTGTTAAGAACCATCGCTCTCTGATTGTGATGTAGTGGGTGGGACACAACATTAGTGGAGTGTTGTACCGGAGAAGAGAATAGAGTTTGACACACATGCGCGCACACACACACACAACGATTTTTATATCCTTTACAGAATATTGCACATACAAGCTTAACAAGATATGCTCCACATTTCATATGAGTTCACTATCCAATACCTAGTTAAGCACAGAAGGCAGTTCAACCTGCAGAACCAGATGACACTGAAGTTGCCCAAAGAATCATGTTAAACTGAGCCAATTATGAAACTGCTGTCTGGAAATATTCAATGTTGATATAAAATAGATTGGCTGTTTAACAGGCTCAAGTATAATGCTACTTAGAGAACAGCCAGCCAACATCCACCAGCTAGGTGAGATATCAGCGGGCTAACAGTACCCTTGATGCAGTACAGAAGCACAGGTTTGCACCTTTAGGGGAGGGAGAACACTGGACAACTGAGGTAGGGGAAAAACACAAAGAGAGAATTTGCCCGCATAATACTGACCATATGCTAAATGTCCCGAAGAATGCAAGACAAAAAACCTTCAGAAACATGTCTCTCCAAGTTCTGTACTACCAAGCGACTGACCACAAGGTACAATCACACAAGAACAAACACAGCACACATATCTATGTGAATACCTATGCAATAGGAGGAGAAAAAGACACCAAAGTGAAATGGGCAAAACTTCCTTGGGCACCCAAGCTTAACTGCAGATTATTTGCTGGAGTTACATACTGATGTTTACATTCCTTCCGAAGACTACTAACCAACCACCAGATATCAGGTTACAATACCAGTGACTCATCCACTCATAAAAAAGAATTATAAACATCCTCTTTGCCATTAGGTGGTCAGCAATAACATTGGCTATGTATTCTACACTTTATTAGTGGCAATAAATACAAGCTACTCCCCTCAATTAAACTTACAATTACAAGGATATGCATACATAGGGCACAAGCCTCCATTTGCTGTGGGGCAGGACTCACAATTGTAACCATTCACTGTGATTCTGGAATGCAGCCCAGAGTTCACAGGGGTTATCTATCTCTGGAAAATTATCTGTACTATGTCTTCATTCCCATATGGCGAGCTGCTGCTATCAGTTGGCACAACTGATGTACACAGTTCACATGCAGTGAAATGCAGCACACATACCTGGACGTATGTATATGGAAGTATGGTCTTTTGATGCACATGAACATACATTTTGAACACTTCCCTTTAAATTTGACAAGAGCAACAAAAGTAGCATATCTTTCAACATCCCGAAAAAAACAAACACTGATATTCTCCACGAACCTCAGCTTCCCCCTCCTGTCTGTCCTCCGCCCACTTAAAGCATAGCCAATAATTAACTTCCCCTTACTTTTGATTCTACTGTACGCAGGTTATGTGGTTGGCCCTATTTCAGAAACAGAAACATTGAGAAATATTAGCCAAGGCATGGTGTTACAGTCTGCCTTGGAGACCAGCAGCATATAATCGCTGTTATTCACAAAACAGAAACCCAACATCTTATCGAAAAATGCTGTCCCACAACAGCATAGCACTTCCCCAATCAGTAAATTACACAAGTTCCCCTCTCCTCTACACCCCCCCCCCCCCCCCAACACACACATCATAAAGATAATCCATGGCAACACATCACTGACAAGAATAAAAATGGCCTTTTACCACCATCATTCACCCAGTTCCAGGTGCGTTATGCAAGTTTATTACTAATCAGTCCCATGGTCTGTAGCTGGTTTCAATAAACTGGACATTTCTAGATTTAATGTAATTTGAGCTTCAGACTACTTCTTACCTGATTGTTTAGTTTTACATAGTTACGCTGTTTTAAACAATTTCTGGAACTTGTTTGGTATCTAATTTCAACAAAGTGTTCCACTGATTTGTGGAAGTTCTTCAATATTAGGCTAGTAGACTACGCCTGTTTTTCCCAGAGTTAAGAATAATTAGAGGTGATCTCACTGAAAGATACAACATCTTTGTGGCTTGACAAGGTAGATGCTGAAAGGATTTTCCCCATGACTGGGGAGTCCAGAACTAGACATTACAATCTCAGAATAAGCCACTTAGGACTGAGATAAGCAGAAATTTCTTTGGTCAAAGGGCTGTGCGCCTTTGGAAATTTATATAACAGAGCTGCGAATAGCAATCATTGAGTATATTCAGAGATCAACAGAGTTTCAGATACGAATGGGTTGAAGGTATATGGGGATCATGCAGGAAGATGTAGCTGAGATAGATCACCATTGTTTAATGGTGGAGCAGGCTCGAGGAGTTGAATGATTTAAAACTCGTATCTCTTATGTTCCTATATACTGGTACTATGTCACTCAAAGGACCCCAAGTACTGGCACAATTTTCCATTGGCATAAATGGCAAAGTCTCTACTGCAGCATATACACCAAACTGGCACAACTGAAACTGGCACAACTGAACTCAAAAGATTCCTGGGACAATACTGCAACCAACTCACACCCATGTGAACACAGAACCCAAAGCTAGTCTTGAGGATACATTTTTAAGGAATTTGAATAATCAACAAGTTAAGTGGAGTGCCCAACCAGTGCTCTAAAGTAGCAGTTGCACTGAAGTAGCAGGAAATTGGTTGAAGACTTTATATGAAATAGTTACTGAAATTAGTTAAAAACAGCACAAGTTGCACCCCAATCAGTCACGATGCTTTGATTATTTTCTTCTAATATATGTAAGCATGTAATTGAGAAAAGCTAACAGCAACGCTTGGCTGTCTTTTCAACGACAGCAGACAACGACATCAATATGTAGCTTAACGAGGTCATGCAATCATAGGCCAATTATTACCAATTCTTTTTATTGACCATATTCAATATCCAATATTTATTTTGGCAAGGTAAGGAGCCTGTTCTAACTAAAATCAGCTGTACTCTGGTTTACCTGGCTTTGAATCAGCTCTAGCGCTTGGGATACAATTTTATTCAGTGGAAATAATACTGTTGCTAACCCACAGTCTGCTGGTTACACTTTGTGGAGATCTGTTAAAATAATTTCTCTACACGTACATCACTAGTGGTGCAAAAAAAAACAATCTCTCATTTGAATGCACAAAGAGTGAATAACCACAGCTGTTAACCAACAAACCAGCAGTCCATTAAAGACTAGAAAATATGAAATATTATACTCTTTGCATAATGTGGTCAAAGAAAACCCATTGACAACTATAACGCTCCTAAATATGCAACATTCAGTTTTGATGCAGTTCCTAAGGTGCAAAATATTATTCAATTCTAATTTTACACTCATGCTCGCCAACCAAAATGTCTTCTTGCTACAGGTTAATTCATAGGTGAAAATCCACAAATTGTTTATCGGGGCCACAACTAAATTAGGGATTATTACTACCAAGGAGAAACTCTATGAAACACCACCACTTTTTACCTTGTTGTAGCATAGAGTACCAATATGAAGTGTACAGGTATATCCCCTTGGGCCTAAAGTTCAAGGTATTTGAAGTAGCTAGTCCAGGAGAACAAAAAACCTTACTTGAAAACAGAGTCTTGTGTAAATTAGTATTATAAAAATAATCTGATCTTCTACATATTGTCAACTTTCATTTAGCGGACAAAAGAATCAAGTATAAACAGTGATAAGGTGAGGAATACTATTTAACTCATTTCTTGGTATTACAAAGGTTTCTAGAATAATCAATGGTGATATCATGTCAAAAATCACCAGCTTGCATTTTTGCCATGCCATAAAGTGAGCTGCCCTCCACAATAAAAAGGAAATTTCTCCAAGACTAATTTTACACAATATGCTAACAGAAACCTTACAGCGTTAAGTTCAAAATCATAACTTATGGATAATTACTGTGGTGTTAGTATTTTTCTGCAGCAAATCTGTATGGAGAAAATAGACATCGATATCCAATTAGAGGCCTAGAGGAAAACTTCCAGATACACCAAAATCAATACTTTGTGACTCAAGTTCAGCTGAGTATAAAGGAATTAAAATGCAGGGCTTGAATTAAATGACTGGGTTGTTAAATTTGTTGGAAACAGCATCTCATAGACGCGGTTAGGGCCGAATCAAACAATACTTCTAAACCTCTAACTGTCAGGAGATTTGGTAACTGAATAGTTAAATATTGGGCTGTTCAATTAGCAGGACCCATTACTGCATATATACAATAATTAGGCTGGGCAAATTTTAACAGACTATTTAATTATAAAATGTAACAATATGACCACAATAATCTAAAGAAAGCAATAAAATTGAATCTGTCGCTCCTCCTCAACTATATTATTACATGCAATAAAATCATTTCTCGAAATCCGCAATATAAATATTTAGGGTAGTTGCGCATTTTTATTACAGGAGATGATTTTTCCAGCAAATTAAGCTTATTAGAAAAAAGGGAGGTAACACATCGACTGATCACATATGCAATTCCACACCACAAATGGAAAATTTTGCCATGGCTCTATGAAAGGCTACCAACTGCTCAAACAGGACAACTGATGGCAGTCCCAAAAGGTGGGTCATTAGGCAAGGTTCACTGACATAATCCGTTTCCTGGATGTCTCTTCAATCAACACACACACAAAAGCTGTTAGTTCATTTCAGAATAGTTATCTCTGATCCCTTGTCTTTGCTGTGTCAACAGGGTAGCAGCAAAGAAGTGACTCAATTTGCTCCAGCCCCTATCCAATGGGAAAAGTAAAACACTGTTCCCACTTCTGCATGCTATTTTGTGTACCATGCTGGAAAGTACATGATTGGGCTCAGCTGTAGTGGCTCCCAGAGTTCATTAAACCCACCTACACTTACTGTTCAAGGTTACGTGAACTCTTGCTTAGTAAGGTAACAGAGGGTGCTGGTAACTGTGAAACTACATCCCAGCACAAGCTGCCACTTTTGAGAAAGGAGTGAGAGAATTAAAAGTTAGTAATCGCATACCATTTTCAATACCAGACGGCCAGCAGATCCATAGAATGCATCAAGGCAAAAGTCCATTCAAACAATAGGTTAATGAAAAATCATACCTGTCATCATCTCCATCGATTTGTATAGGTATAGAGAACACAGAATTTGAGAGGCTGTTCATTGGGCTAGACACTTGCAAATGCAGAGGATTACCAAGAATTTCTGGAATAAGAGGCTTCACAGAGGGCTTGCTCTCACTGGACTGAGATGTCTGAGGTATAAGCTGCTCTGAATTTCGCCTCTCCTCTAGATGGCCTGTACCTTGCTGTGTTTGGAAGAGGCTGGTCTGTGACACGTTTGAAATTAAATTGATTGAACCTTGCATCAGACCGGTACTCCCAGTCATCAGTGCCTGGGTACCTAACTGTGATTGAACCATGGCTGCTAGAATACTTGGCATAGTAACAGAAGTGGCAGATGCACTAGGCACCACAGCAGACACGCCAGTTGGTACACTTGAAACACCAGTACTAGGCACATTTTGGATGCCAGCCGCCACATTGAGAGGTCCACTGGGTAACCCAGACACCTGACTAACCATTCCAGACTGGAGACCAGAAACTTGGTGCTGTTGGGTTAAATGTTGTTGCACACCTGATGACCCCAAATGTTGTTGCTGCAACATCAGGCCCTGTGCAGGACCTGGCTGAGCATTCTGTATCCCTTGTCCACCCTGATTGACTAAATCACAGCTCTGGGCTGGTACTTGTGTTCCACTGGCAGAAGATTGCATCACCAATGACGGACCATGACTTGTTGCTTGACTCGCAGATATGCTAGTAGCTGCAGTATTCGGAATTACTGTTCCCGGTGATGGATGTTGAATAGCTCCTGGACCCTGCATGATGGGCAGATGTTGCATATATTCCGTGTGGCTGTTTGCAATAGTGGACTGAGATGGCAGTAAACGTGGAAGCTGGGGCTGAGAAAATTGAAATTGCTGAGGCTGGGGAGCAGGGATATTAGCAGTCTGTTGAGAATTGGTCTGGGAAATAGATGCACTGGGTGTATGGATGGGCTTGCCATTAATCCCGGTCTGTAGGACACTCAGCTGCCCCAAGCTACTCTGCAGGTTTACCTGTGACTGGTGTTGCTGACCAGCCATCGCAGGTGTGGTATATATTTGAGTGGAGGATGCAGCCTGAGAAGCTGGTTGTTGCCCCTTGGCGAAACTTTGTTGTTGGTTGATCACGTCGCTCTGGGCCAACTGCATGATAGTGGCACTGAGGGAGGTGTCAGCCAGGGACTCGGTGCCATGCACGGCGGGGAGGATGACCGAGCTGTTGGTGGCCCCCAGCCCGCTGTCCCTGTCGCCGCACTGCTGCTCCAGGGTGCTGCTGTTGTTGTGCCGGATGCTGTCGGCGGAGCGGGTCAGGATGGTGCCGTCCGAGTCGCGGTCGTAAAACTCGGTGCAGGTCCAGCGGCCTCTGCGGAAGGGCTCGCCCGAGCCGTGGTCCAGCTTGATGACCCTGAAGCGGGAAGTGCAAGCCACGGCCGGCTGCATGGTGAGCGGGGTGCCGCTGCCCGAGGTAGAGGGAGGCGGCGTGGCTCCCGGAGGCTGCCCGCCGCTGGCGGGGGGGGCCGGGGTCACCGTCCCCCCGCATCCCCCAGGGGAGGCGGCGGGAGGGGGCAGCCGCCCTCCGAAGGCCTGCCCCACCGCGTCCCGGTCGTGAGGTATGTTGGGCGAGGTGGTGCCGGGGGTGTCCGCCTCGCCCACGTTGTTGAGGGTCTCGTCAGAGGAGCTGCGGTCACACACCTCCGCCCCGTGCTCGTAGTCGGTGGCCCGGGAGGAGACGTCGAAGATCTCCGAGGAGATGTCCTCGGTGCGGGACTCGTCCGGGTCGTCCAGGCTCTCCGTGTCCTCGGTGATGCTGCTGGCCGCCACCTGGGCCGTGGTCACGCTGGTGATCTGGAAGCCGCTCTTCTTTTTAACCGGCATTTTGAACACCCCACACACAATATATTATGTGGAGATTTCCAGTCGAGCCCTTTTTTTTTTAGTTTTGAGTTCACCTTCTCGGTCTTTCCTCCGCCGCAAATAAAAGTCTGCGATTCAGTTCACAAGTGTCTTCAAACACCAGCTCCAATCCTTCTCCCCCCACCCCCCCACTCCCCCACTCCCCCGTTTTACAATTCACAGCAGTTCACAGAGACCATCCTGGTTGCGGTGGAAATAAACATCCAAGCCGGAAAAAAAGGTAGAGCGAGGAAAAAAAATAAAAGTTCCCCTCTTGAATTGGGGAAATAAAAGTCAAATCTTTTAGTTTGTAGATTGTTCTGTAAAGCTTCTCCCTCTCGGTGTGTCTCATACACACCCCCAGAGAATGATGATTTAACACAGTCAGGAACAATGTCTGAAGCAAACCATCTCTGCTGCTCTTTTTTTTTGGAGGGGTTACAACCCAAGCATCGTTGGACAGGGGAGATACCAAGAAGATTTCCGTTTCTCTTGCTCTCCCCCCCCCTCCTCTCGCACTTATCCTGGGCTTTACTTTTCCTCCTTCAGCAGGGGACGGTCGCACTTTAGCAACGTGTGGATGATGACTCCAAAAGCTCCCTCTCATTAGTCACCCGCGGCACACCATCCTCTTCTTCCAGTTTACCAAGCACTGCGGGCAGCTCACTCGGGTCCTCTTTTTCATTAAGGGGGGGGGGGGGGGGGAGAAGAGAGAGAAAAAAGAAATCCCTCCCTCAAAAAAAACTCAACTCCCAATTATGTCGTTCAGATTCTTTTCTTCTGACTCTTTGCTCACAGGTCGATGAAAAATGCAGACAGGGCGAGAGAGGGGGGGTGTGAGCGAGGGGGAGGAGAGAGGAGCCTGCTCTGGTCGAATGGAGAAAGCAAAGCTAAAGCCCCGGGGTTTTGAAAGGCAGTCAGTCCTCCCTCCCTCCCCGGAATAAGCAGCAGCCGCTCTTTGCCTTCCCCCCACCCCTTCCTCCTCTCTCCCCTCCTTCCTTCCTCTCTTCTCGTTCCTGTTTCCCTCACCAGACAGACACACCACACACACACAAATCAAATTTGAAGCAGCGAGGAGGGAGGAGGCCGGCTCCCCCAGGTTAAAGCAGGTCCGGTGTCGCAGAGAGGATGGGTCCCCTGAACTATTACCCCCCCACCCCTCCTTCCCCCTCCCCTCAACCTCCCCCCTCCCTCCTGTACCTCCTAAGGGGAGGGGGAAGCCTCCCCCTCCTCACTGCCCGGGGAGGGGAAGGAGGGAGGAGAGAAGGGAGGGTAGGCGGTGATGTGCGATCGCTAACCGGAGCCGCCGAGCGCTGCCATCCGCCGCCTTCCCGTCGGAGGGGCTGGGGGGAGAGGGGGCAGCCTTTGGAGCCGGGGCCTAGGGCACAGCAAGAGGGTTTGACACACACACACAACAGAGGGCAGCGAGAGACAGGGGGGTGTTATTTATATTTTATTGCTCTATGTATTATTGGGTCGCGGTTCCCTCCCGCTCCGTCTCTCTCTCACACACCGAGCCCCAGCTTCTTTCTTTCCTTCCTTCTTTCTTTCCTTCTTTCTCTCTCTCTCCCTCACTGCACTCAAACCAAGATGGCTGTCACACCGTTGCGCGGTACCCTGGGAACGTGCTCACGTCACCACGCACGTCCCGGTGCCGTCATCCCTCAGGCCCCGCCCCACGGCCACTGTGTCGACTTGCCTGGAGGCGCAGATTTGGATACCTTCATCCGGTGGCGCAATGGGCTGGGCGTCCTGCATTCAATGTCAATGACCACCTGTCACATGTCCAAGTCATCTTACCAGACACCAGTGTGTGGGAATAGTAACCCGGGAGCTGGGGCAGGCCATTCGGCCCATCAAGGCTGTTCGTAGAATCTCCACAGGTTTAGACTTATTGACACGTGTACTGCGGGACAGTGAAAAGTATTGTTCTACGTACAGACCAGGCAGATCGCTCCATACGTGAAAAATCATGGGGCATACAATAAATACACAATGTAAATACATAAACGAAGACATCGGGTGATGCATACGGAATATAGTGCTACAACTGTAGAGAAGTTGTGGAGCAGGGTAGCATGGTGGTTAGCATAAATGCTTCACAGCTCCAGGGTCCCAGGTTCGATTCCCGGCTGGGTCACTGTCTGTGTGGAGTCTGCACGTCCTCCCCCTGTGTGCGTGGGTTTCCTCAGGGGGCTCCGGTTTCCTCCCACAGTCCAAAGATGTGCGGGTAAGGTGGATTGGCCATGCTAAATTGCCCGTAGTGTCCTAAAGTAAGGTTAAGGGGGGGGGGGGGGTTGTTGGGTTACGGGTATAGGGTGGATACGTGGGTTTGAGTAGGGTGATCATGGCTCGGCACAACATTGAGGGCCGAAGGGCCTGTTCTGTGCTGTACTGTTCTATGTTCTATTAAAGGTCAGCAGTCTGTAAGAGGGCCAATTCAGGAGTCTGGTATGAGAGGGAAGAAGCTAGCTCTGAATCTATTTCCGCATGTTCTCAAACTTTTTATCTCCTACAGGATGGAAGAGTGAATAACCCAGATGGGAGGAGTCTTTAATTATATTTGGGGCAGCACGGTAGCATGGTGGTTAGCACAATTGCTTCACAGCTCCAGGGCCCCAGGTTAGATTCCCGGCTTGGCTCACTGTCTGTGCGGAGTCTGCACGTTCTCCCCGTGTGTGCGTGGGTTTCCTCCGGGTGCTCCGGTTTCCTCCCACAATCCAAAGATATGCAGGTTAGGCGGATTGGTTACGCTAAATTGCCCTTGATGTCTAAAAGTGCCCTTAGTCCTGGGTCAGGTTATTGGGTTATGGGGATAGGGTGGAGATGTGGGCTTAAGTAGGGTGCTCTTTCAAAGAGCCTGTGCAGACTCGATGGGCCGAATGGCCTCCTTCTGCACTGTGAATTCTATGACTATGACTATGTTGCCTGCTGTCCCAAGGCAGGTGGGAGGTGTACTCGGAGTCAATGGATAGGAGGCAGGCTTGCATGATGGACTGAACTGCGTTCATGACTGTCTGTACTAAGCAGAAGGAGGCAATTCAGCCCACGACTCTGTGCAGACCCTCTGAAAGAGCTCCCTACCTAGACCCCTGCCCTACGCTCGTAACCCCACCTAACTTGTACATCCCTGGACACCAAGGGGCAATTCTATCATGGTCAATCCACCTAACCTGCACATCTTTGGACTGTGGGAGGAAATCGGAAACCCACACAGACAATGGGAGAAAGTGCAAACTCCACACTGAGAACGGAATTGAACCCGGGTCCCTGGTGCTAACCACTGTGCTACTGCTGCCCCCGTTTTGCCATTTAAACAAATCATGGCTGATTTTCTACCTCCCCTATCACTTGATGTCATTAGTATCCAAAAATCTATCAATCTGAACATGATTTTTTTTCCAATGAAGGGGCAACCTAGCATGGCCAATCCATCTACCCTGTACAACTTTGTGTTGTGGGGGTGAGATACACGCAGACACAGGGTGAATGTGCAAACTCCATACGGACAGTGACCCGGGGCCAGGACCAAACCTGGGTCCTTGGCTCTGTGAGGCAGCAGTACTAACCACTGAGGCCTGTGCTGCCCAATAATCTGAATATGATACATGAATATGAATGCTCTCCACCTGCCTGGACAAGTGTAGCTCCAACAACACCATCCAGGACAAGCCAGCCCTCTTGATTGGCACCCCATCTAGCACCTTCAATATTCACTCTCTCGACCACTGACACACAGCAGCAGCAGCGTGTGGCATCCACACACACTGCAGCACACCTTTGACAGCACCTTTCGGACCCATGACCTCTACTGCCTAGATGGGCAAGGGCAGCAGATGCATGGGGTCACGAAGATCTGCGTGTTCCCCTCTGAGCCACACACCATCCTGACTTGGAAGTATAATGCTGTTCCCTCACTGGGTCAAAGTCCTGGAACTCCCTCCCTAAAGCTCTGTGGATGTTCCTATAACACCTGAACAGCAGCGATTCAAGAAGGTGACCCACCACCACCTTCTCAAGGTCAATTAGTTTTGGCAATAAATGCTGGCTTAGCATAGCCTGTGAAAGAATAAAAATAATTAAATGAGAACGGCTCATTGATCAGCCATCATGCGCACCCATGTGCATTCATCATGTTCTTCACACAGAATTCACACATATTGTTAAATTTTGCACCCACTCAGGAAATAGACTTGCATTTCTATGGCACCTTTCATGACCACAAAACATTTTGCAGCCCTTGGAGTACTTTTGAAGTGTATCACTGTTTCAAACTGGAAATGCAATGGTCAATTAACATGCAGTGGGTTTTGCCCCCACAGCACAAAAATGTGCAGGGTAGGTGGATTGGCTATGTTAAATTGCCCCTTAATTGGAAAAAATGAATTGGGTACTCTAAATTTTTATTTTAAAGAAAATAATTTATATGCAGGTGTTTATGTACAGGAAACGTGCACATATGCGCAGACTGATCCAAACATAATATCTATGCATATATATATATATTTTCTCACACACACAAGCATACGTAAAGACGCATAGCATGTACCTATACCTACACATATACAAGTATCTATATTCATATCCACATAGACATTACAATATGCATTAATACACATGATTAACCATCTACATATACACCACTATACATTGAAGTACATAGGATGTAGTAACAGACCTTTTGACCCAACCAGTTCATGCTGCCATTTATGGTCAAGTTTCCTCCCATCTTTCCTCATCCAAATCGATCATCATAATCTTCTAGGGGCAGCAGGGTAGCATGGTGGTTAGCATAAATGCTTCACAGCTCCAGGGTCCCAGGTTCGATTCCCGGCTGGGTCACTGTCTGTGTGGAGTCTGCACGTCCTCCCCCTGTGTGCGTGGGTTTTCTCCGGGTGCTCCGGTTTCCTCCCACAGTCTAAAGATGTGCAGGTTAGGTGGATTGGCCATGCTAAATTGCCCGTAGTGTCCTAATAAAAGTAAGGTTAAGGGGGGGTTGTTGGGTTACGGGTATAGGGTGGATACGTGGGTTGAGTGGGGTGATCATGGCTCGCCACAACATTGAGGGCCGAAGGGCCTATTCTGTGCTGTACTGTTCTATGTTCTATGTTCTATTCCCTTCTTATTCATCTGCCTGTCCAGCTTCCCCTTAAATGCATCTATGCTATTTGCTTCAACCACTCCCTGTGGTAGCGAGTTCCATATCTCACTCGACTCTTTGGCTAAGGCAGGTGTATTAAATGTATACAGAAATATTAGCTATGCAGCACTAGAATTCAAAGCAATTTTTACACTGAAACATCTTCCTGAAGTCCATTGAGAAGTTATTATTGTTTAAAGAATAGAACTTGAACTTGAACGATGCAGGACCCCCTCTTTATTGCACTGTCTGCCAACCTAAATCAGGTGGCCACAGCCCACAACTGTCCAATGCAATGGTGGGTGTGACTGTGACAGAATTGTTGCAACATAGAAGGAAGCCATTCAGCCCATCGCATTAGTACATGCTGTCCAAATAAGCGATTCACCTGTTCCCAATCCCAATAATAAAAATAATCAAGCTCACAATCACATTCACAGCCGTAATGTCCATAGTACAAATACAATTTTGTGTAGATTCATGTTCACACAGAAGCTTCAGACAGGGCAGAAACCTTATATTCCAAAGTTTGGCACACACCACTCATGCTTTAGGTTCATTTTAATGGATGAAAAATTGTGAGTTATTTGTACCCAGTCCTGTGATCAAAACTCTTACGGGGCACAAGTGGTTAGCACTGTGACTTCACAGTGCCAGGGTCCCAGGTTCAATTCTCGGCTGGGTCACTGCCTGTGCGGAGTCTGCACGTTCTCCTCGTGTCTGCGTGGGTTTCCTCCGGGTGCTCCGGTTTCCTCCCACAGTCCAAAGACGTGCAGGTTGGGTGGATCGGCCATGATAAATTGCCCTTAGTGTTGGAAAAAAACAAAGGTTAGGAGGGGTTATTGGGTTACAGGGATAGGGTGGAAGTGAGGGCTTAAGTGGGTCGGTGCAGACTCGATGGGCCGAATGGCCTCCTTCTGCACTGTATGTTCTACGTTCTAAACACATCTGTTATTTCATTTAATGCCTTGGGATGGAAACCATCTGTTCCTGGGGATTTGTCTTAAGTCCCATTATTTACTCCATCACCTTTTTCTGACATATTAAACGCAATAAATTCCTGCTCAAGTTATTTTTAGGTTTCCTTGTACCTATTTTTGAGAATTGTGTATTCAACAAAGAACATCAATACAGGAAAATCGCAGAATTACTCAATTTTTGTTATCCAGTGTCAACCTCAAGCACTTGGATGCTGCTGACAGCATAGCAAGGTCAAAATAAATCTCTCTCTGCATTCCAGCAAACATTTCCTGTAAAGTTAAGTTCAGAAAACTCAATCTTTTATTCTGAATGCGTGTACTTCCCACATTAATCATCCCTATTGCCTCTCTGAGTGAGGCTGTCAAATTGTGCTCCGTTTGTGTTGCAGATCCACACCCATCAAGAATAGGGCTGAGTGCCAGAGCTTATTTTATGCTTCTGTCCCGCAGGGAGGAGACTTTTGTTCTGTACATTTTGCCTGGAATTTGGGACAGGAAAAGACAGTAAAACAGTTCTAAAAGACAAACTTTAAACTAAACAGAATATTTTTAGGATTCTTAAGATAATTTAATGGGAAAGAAAACAAAAGTAATTAAGTAAGAATGAACAGGCGCCGGAATGTGGCGACTAGGGGCTTTTCACAGTAACTTCATTTGAAGCCTACTTGTTATAATAAGCAATTTCCATTTCATTCATTTAATTTCAAGAAAAAGAATAAGGATTAAGATAATTAATGAGGGCAGCAAGGTAGCACATTGGTTAGCACTATGGCTTCACAGCGCCAGGGTCCCAGGTTTGATTCCCGGCTTGGGTCACTGTCTGTGCGGAGTCTGCACATTCTCCCCTTGTCTGCGTGGGTTTCCTCCGGGAGCTCCGGTTTCCTCCCACAGGTCTCGAAAGATGTGCAGGTTAGGTGGTTTGGACATTCTGAATTGTCCCTCTGTGTACCTGAACAGGTGCCGGAATGTGGCGACTAGGGGCTTTTCACAGTGACTTCAGCAGTGTTAATGTAAGCCTACTTGTGACAATAAAGATTATTATTAAAAAAAGAAACTCAGTGAGCCAAGAAGAACCACAGCTTCCATAGCAAAATGTAACTTTTTTCACAAGATCTAAGTTCAGCCCATGCATTAGATTCTAATTCCGCCATCAGTTGTCACACTGTAGAATGCTTTAACTAATACGAACAAACAAACAAGGAGCAAGGGTAGACCATTCAGCCCCTCAAGCATGCTCCACCATTCAATAAGATTATGGCTGATCGGATAGTAACCTCAAATCTGCATTCCACCTACTCCCGCTAACCTATCACCCCATTGTCGGAGAATCGGCGACAATGGCGCCGGCGCGGCGCCGGTCGGGAGCCGCTCAATGCGGCCGCCCTCCCGGCAATTCTCCCTGCACGATGGGCCGAGTGCTCGCCGAGTTCGGCCGAGTCCTGGCGGCATCGTTCTCGTGTGGTCCTAGCCGGTGGGACCTCGCCGTTCTGGCTACGGGATGGCGGCCTGGTGGGGGGGAGGGGGTACCCGACTCCATGGGGGACCTCCACGGTGGCCTGGCCCGCAATCGGGGACTACCGATTGGCGGGAAGGATTATCCCAGTGGGGGCCTATGTTCCTCCGCACCGGGCCCCTGTAGGTCTCTGCCATGTTGCGTCGGGGCCGGCACGGAGACGGCCACCCACGCGCATGCGCAAACGCGCGCCGGCCATGGCGCGCATGCACGAACTCGCACCGGCCGTGCTCGCGCCCATATCAGCAGCTGGAGCTGCGTGAAGCGCTCCAGTGCCGTGCTGGACCCCTGCGCAGGATCGCTGATCCTAGGGGCCAGATGACAGCGTCATAAAATGCTCTGGCATTTACGACGCCATCAACACTTAGCCCCAGGATCGGAGAATCTCGCCCCTTATTTTTAACAGTGACCCCTAGTTCTGGATTCTACCATGAGTGGGAACCTGTGGAAACTCTACATCCACCCTGTCAAGACCTTTCAGGATCTTATATATTTCAATCAAGTTTCCTCTTTCTCTTCTAAACACCAGTGGATACAAGTCCAGCCTTCCTAACCTTTCCTCATAAAACAACACACTCATTCCAGATCATAGCTGGTAAGCATTCTCTGAACTGCTTCCAGCGTATTTACACCTTTCCTTAAATAAGGTGATCAGTACTGTGCAAAATGCTTTAAATGGTGGTTTCACTAGCATCCTGTAGAACCGAAGTATAACCTCCCTAATTTTGTATTAAATTCCCCTAGGAACTTCGACTTGGAGAAATAAATACATTCATTGTCAAGGCATGGAATCACAAACTTAGAAATTCCACCTTGTTTTCAGCACAGAATTCATGTAATCCTGGAAGAAGTTGGGATAGAGACCAATTCTGCCCATTTGTGGCCCAACTGATAAATTCTGATGAAGGGGGTCATGCATCTTCGATGCATTCACTGCTAAATATGTTGACCCCTCACTTAGCATGACTGCTAGCACACCTGGATCCTACAGAAATTCAGGGAATTCCATACAGCAGAAGGCAAGCAACAATTACAACTTTATGAAGCAGATGTGCTTGCCATACAGATGATCTAAGTGGACATCACAATGATGTGTCCAATTGATGAATGGCAATGAAGGTCAATTGCCATTTGAACTGAGGCACAATAATGAGGGACCCAGGAAGTGACAAAAACATTTCCCTGTGCCAATTAGCCAGGATTTTAGCAATACTCTGGCAGAAGTGCGTAATTGCAATGTGGCAAGTTTGCATAGACAGTTTCTATTGTAGAGGTAACTATAGGTATTTAAAATAGAAATATAAAAATAAAGGCTGAATTACATCTGCATGTAAGGTTTGATTATTCATTTATCTCTGATTCTTCACGTGAAGCTTAAGCTTGGTTGACATTCCCCTCCACAATACTACCTAAAATAAGAGAACTGTTGGGTTTGAGAATAGTGGCAGAAGTAGAGTTGAAAGATTTTGTGGAGTTGGAGGTGTTCCCTCACCAAAGTTTAATGATTTGCAGCAGATCTATGACTGTCTTAGCCACTCAGAAATGCAGCTCCACTGGAGAACCTCTCCCCAACATATCTTTGGTTCCGCTTCCAAAATGGGAGTTCTCAGAGTGCTTAAGGTCAGGTTAGCGACAAAGTGGGCCAAGGGCACAATGGCACATTGGGGAGAGCTACAGGAGGGGGAATGAGCTGTTAACTGGCAAATTCTGAGTTACTTGGTCCAAGTCTATGGACCAAGAGACCATGAACTTGGAACCATAGAATTGCTACAGGGCAGAAGGAGGATATTCAGCCCATCAAGTATGCAGCGACCCTCTGAAACAGCACCAGATCCAGGCAGACTCTGCCACCCCATCCCACAATAACCCCACTATGGGGCAATTTAGAATGGCCAATCCACCTAACATGAACATCTTTGGACTGAGGGAGGAAACCGGAGCACCTGGAGGAAACGCACGCAGACACGGGGAGAAAGTGCAAACTCCACACAGTCAGTCACCCAAGGCTGGAATTGAACCCGAGTCCCTAACGCTGTGAGGCAGCAGTGCCAACACCGTGCCACCATGCCGCTCGTGAGATCAAAGATAGAGATTCTTGGGAGCAGATGGGTAAGTGGAAGGTCCATCGCAGCAGAACTCCACCTCAAAGAGGAGAATCTTGACCTTGGTCTTGATTTCCCATGAACCACATCAAGGGGGAATCAACTGATATATATATGACAGCTGTTATAGTCAGTTCTCATTACTACACTGCTGTAACTGTCTAACAAGCCATTTTATTTCAATCAGCAAGCTGTGGTAAGCTGGAAATAAAGTCATTAAATAACAACGCTTTATTGATTTTCCTGCCAACCTCTCATTGAGGGCATACCGGGATCAGTATGATAAATTCAACACCATCATTCTCCCTCACCAAGGCTGTATTAATTTTGGAGAAATGCGGTCGTGCTTTTATTTTGCTGAAACTTGCATTAGCTTAACAATGTATCACAATTTTAACAGTGTTCCTGTGCACACAATCTCAGCTGACACTTCAGGACAGTACTGGGGGAGTGCTGATTTTCCGGAGATGCCCTCTTTTAGATGAGACATTAAAGGAAATTGTACTCCTGAAGGTCAAACATTTGAGACGCTTTTGTGAGAAGAACAGAATTTTCCTAGGGGCAGCACAATGGTTAGCACTGTTGCTTCACAGTGCCATTGTCCCGGGCTTGATTACTCCTTGGGTCACTGTCTGTGCAGAGTCTGCACATTCTCCCCGTGTCTGCGTGGGTTTCCTCCGGGTGCTCCGGCTTCCTCCCACAAGTCCTGAAAGACGAGCTTGTTAAGTGAATTGGACATTCTGAATTCTCCCTCTGTGTACCCGAACAGGTGCCGGAGTGTGGCGACGAGGGGCTTTTCACAGTAACTTCATTGCAGTGATAATGTGAGCCTGCTTGTGACAATAATCAAGATTATTATTAGTATTATTAATGTCCTGGCTAACATCTGTTTCCAATAACCACACCATGGAGTCAAATTAATGGGTTATTCATCTCATCGCTGTTTGTGGCATCTTGAAATGTGCAAATTGGTTGCTTTCTCATGCCTACAACAACTACAGTGACTGGAATTCATCCAGTACTGCATGTGAAGCACTTTGGGACATGGAAGATGCTATATAAATGCAAGTTATTTCTTCTTAATGGTAGCTTTAAGAAAATATTTCAATATTTGATATTTCTCCTCTTCCGTCTTGAAAATGAATGGGCAGGAAAAAGTCAGTTCGTCCATCAAGACTACCCCACACAACGATGGCTGGAACATCATGGCTAAGCACTTCTTCCTTCCCAGCCTCCCTCCTTCCCACAGTTATAACAACCCCAGACCAGACCCCAACAGTGGCTAGAATACTGGACAGAAACCCCAATGTTGTATTTTAATTTTGTAAGACCTCGCTCCAGGAGTGATTTCACCCAAAATAGGGATATGGTATGTTCAAACAAACTTTATTACTAACCCAGCATTAAAATATCTTTAACTTCACATGAGAAGATATCTTACAATTACCCCTTAAACAATGCTAATCCCTGCAGTGATACAATAACCCTTAACTGCTATCTTTACTTCCATTCAAACAAATCCATCTCAGGCCAACTTCCACTTTTAAATACAGTTAGCAGTCCAGACATGCTTGCTTAAGAAATAGTCAATGCTTTTGTTTCACCTTTTTTGATAAATACATAACAAGAAAGCAAAAACAAACAACAGTACCCACACCTCCCACACCTTGAAAATCCCCTGCACCCCCTTCCTCACAGCTGATGGTGAGCGGCTCTTTCAAGTTCAAGACAAACAGCTGCCATCTTTTGCAGAACCCCTCAAATTGCAGCACCGTGCATGGTGAATTTAACTTTCTCGCGGTGTAAAATCTCCTTGAAATCCTCCAGCCATACTGAGGCACTGGGTGTAGAAGGCTGATCTCCACCCCAACAGAACCCGCCTGCGAGCAATCAGCGAGGCGAAGGCTAAGACATCCGTCCCCGCTCCGGTCTGCAGCTCTGGTAGGTCTGACACCCCAAATATGGCTCCCAAGGGACTGGGCTCCAAATCAATTTGTAGAATCACCGACATGGTGCCAAAAAAGGAGACCCAAAACGATAGACCTGCATCTTGTCAGAACAATGCGGGATCTCCAGCTGAAATCTTCAGAAACTGTCTACCAGGAACCAACTGAACAATCTCAGCTTCAATAATAAAATGCCTGGACTCTAGCTCCTCCTATTAGTTGCATCATCTTGCCAAGCTGAAATGCAATGGGCTGGATTCTCCGATTTTGAGGCTTTGTCCGGGGAAAGTGTCTAGTCTTATGATAAAAAAGTCGGCACCACACCGCACCGATGCTCGGCCTGGTGGGGGGCCTAGCAGTCGCACCACGTAAAACCCCCGGCGTTCCCAACAGAAATGGCCAGAGAATTGCCGAGTCAGTGGCCGCGCATGCGCAGAGCGATGACTTGCAGCGTTCGCGCCGTACAACATGCACCGGCCGCGCGCGGACCCGGCCTGCATGATAGTGCCCCCCTGTAAAACCCCTCACCACCCCGGACCACCTCCCACCAGTCCCGCCAGCCTCCGCTGAAGGCCCCGCCCCCCCGGCCAGTGGAACGGTTTCCCCTGCCCCCGACTGTCACAGTCCGCAGCCGCCACGCGAGGTTGTTGAAAACACAGAGCACAAGTGATCCACGCCGTCGGGAAGTCGGCCCATCGGAGGCGGTGCATCAGGGAGGGCCTTTAGGTGATGTCCTGACGCTATTCCAATGGCGTGCGACATACTCACCAATTACGCTGTTTTAGAAGGGGGCGAAGCATCTGAAAACAGGCGACACCCCCGATTTCGGCGTCAAAAGGGATTCTCCGCCCGATCGCCGAATGCGATTTTGGGGTCGGCAAGCGTAGAATCCCACCCATGGTCTCCACCAATATACTCCCCAGCGAATCCTCTTAATCCAAACAAAAATCCATTAGCCCAGGCTTTTACAATGCTTTAATTGCACCTCTGGCTGCCAAAAGCCGAGCTGTCTTGCAAACCAGGATTTTAAAAAAACATCACATGCACAAACTAACCCAAGTTTTTAATCATTATTGCACCAAATTTATATTTGAAATTCCTACCATTAATCACACAGTCAACAGTCTGCACCCCCCCCCCCCCCCCCCTCCATTACCTCCACCCACCAACCATGTAATGCGGGTAAGGCAAAAATCTGACAAGAACTCCGTGGCCAATAAGGAAAGAAATACTCTGAAAAATTCCTCTCCATGTTATCATAAGCAGTCCAGGAGATAACATGGCCCACGTATAACCTTCTCATTATCAAATCTCGGCCCGAGCTAAGATCTGGTCCAGCTGCCTCTTGAAGGGGGAGACCCACGCAGGCACGGGGAGAATGTGCAAACTCCACACGGGCAGTGACCCAGGTCCGGGATCGAACCCGTGTCCTCGGCGGCGTGAAGCAGCAGTGCTAACCACTGCGCCACCGTGCCACCCTCCTCTCAAAGGCATAAAGAGAGTCAGCACCCAACACACCATTAGGTGCCACATTTCAAAGGCTCACTGACCTCTGTGAAAAGCGAAACAGCCTACCATTTCAGTCTATTCCTACTCTCACACAGTTTAATCCCGCATTCCCCAGTCCTCCATTATATTGTAACAATCTAACAATAGGCACGCTATTCAAACCTGCAATTATAGTGTAATTATAACACTTGTTGGAGTATGGTTCCAGATGTGCCACTAACCCCCAGTGCCTCTCCCAATTTTCACTCATTCATGTACAGACCTTGCACAGGGCAGATAATTCGACTATAAAAGGCATCACATCCAAGTCCAATCCTGTCCCCCAACATCAGCGTTACAGGCACACCTTCGACAGGAGTAATTGGATAAAGATCAAGAGTGAGAACACTGGCTGATTGTTCCATTTCCCAATGTAGAAGCACAGAAGCGAATTATGGCTTCCCCACTGCATTTCCACTCTCAGTAATGGGCAGCGGTCAAACCTGTAACCTTTTTTTTGATCAAAATAGTTCTGTCAGGCATTTTGTAAACTTACTGATATAACCTCCTACTCAGGCTCCGACACTGCAGTCTTTTTTATTTTAAAAGGGTTAAAGTTTCGCCATTTAAATAACAAAGGCAGGAATTTCAGATGACTGCATTAAATGCTCATATGTCTGCACGCCACAGTGTAATTTTTGTGGCCTGGGGTTTTCTACACACCAGATGTGAATTTTATGAGGTATAGCCAGCTAAGGCACAAACTTAGCTTTCATTAGCTGATTAACAGGTTTTATTGCTACCAACAGGGGAGGTCCTGTGGCACAATGGGTAATGTCCCGGCCTCTGCCAAAAACACTGGGTTCACGTCCCACTCCAGGACGTGACCAAACAGGTTGATTACCAACTGGTAAATCCTTCCAACATACGCCAACGACAGGTGGGAAGAGGGGGAGATATTCCTGGCAATCTATTTGATGGAGAGAAATTGGAGTCTCTACCATCATTATTCAAAGTTCCAGGACATTTATGTAAAAGTGTCTGTTGCCACAGCGACTCCTTGCAGGACGGGTCGGCTGGATGGCTGGTGTGGATCAAATTGGTGCCAACAGCATGGGGGTCAGGTCCCTGTTTCCAGCTGGAGTGCTTATTGGACCTGCCTCCTTGCCCTATCCATGCTGGACGTCCTGGTTCTGTGGGTTCGACCTGACTTCAAGCAAGGAATTGAAGAAGAAGATTGTTCCCAATGTTAACACAATTATCATGAGGTAATGATTAAAGTTCCTAAGTGCGTCAAATTTTGCGATGAAGACCAAGTTTCAGACATGTGAGACATTAACTGGAGCTGTAAGGGCAGTACAAGTGGATAACACTGTGGCTTCACAGCGCCAGGGCCCCAGGTTCGATTCCCCGCTGGGTCACTGTCTGTGCGGAGTCTGCACGTTCTCCCCGTGTCTGCGTGGGTTTCCTCCGGGTGCTCCGGTTTCCTCCCACAGTCCAAAGGTGTGCAGGTTAGGTGGATTGGCCATGATAAATTGCCCTTAGTGACTAAAAAAGGTTAGGAGGAGTTATTGGGTTATGGGGATAGGGTGGAAGTGAAGGCTTAAGTAGGTCGGTGCAGACTCAGTGGGCCGAATGGCCTCCTTCTGCACTGTCTGTTCTATGTTCTATGTTCTTTTCTCCAGGTTAGGGAAAGCTGAGGGATGACGTAACTTTAAAATTAAGAAAGGATTTTATAGGGCAGCACGGTGGCGCAGTGGTTAGCACTGGGACTGCGGCGCTGAGGAACTGGGTTCGAATCCCGGTCCTGGGTCACTGTCTGTGTGGAGTTTGCACATTCTCCCTGTGTCTGCATGGGTTTCACCCCCACAACCCAAAGATTGGACACGCTAAATTGCCCCTTAATTGGAAAAATAATAATTGGGTATTCTAAATTTATTTTTAAAAAGGGATTTTACAGAATAGATGCATAGAGGATTTTTCTATATCTGGGTAAAATCAAAACCAGAGCCATAAATATAAAATAAGCACCGATAAATCCAAGTAGGAATTCAAGAGAAGCAGAGCGTTTATAATGTGGAGCTACCACGTGGAGGAATTGAGGCAAATAATATCAGTCCATTTAAGGGGAAGTTACGAGTGAGGAAAGAATGGTAGGGTATGTCGGTGGGGTTAGATGACGAAAGGTTGGAGGATCCTTGTGTGGAGAAAATCACCAGTATGGCTGAATGACCTGTTTCTGTGCTAAAGGTACTTTATAATATTTCCAGGTTAAAATCCGCTTGTGCAATCAGAGTAACAAACACGGTGATTTGCTTGTGTAAAATTCATTTCTTTTATATTATTCTGAGGAAGGTGTCAATACAAAAAAAATCAATAAAATCCAGTGCGACTTTAGTTTATTAGATCAGTGATGACATATACAGTGTAAGTTTGTGATGGTAGGACCATTCTGTCTTTCTCTTTCAGGTGCTGATGACTTGCCAGAACTTTCTGCCTTGGTTTCAGACTCTCTCCCTTTGTGGTTATTTTTCTCATCCTTGTGACATTTTTACCTCATATTTGCCTGGAGGTTTTATGCATGCATTATATTGATGCATGGATATCACTGTCACACAGTTGTTCATTCTGTTTCTCTTTTTATATATTTAGAAGGAGGAGAGGTAAATTCTTTTTTTTTTTTAATTTTTAGATTAGCCAATTATTTTTTCCAATTAAGGGGCAATTTAGCGTGGCCAATCCACCTACTCTGCACATTTTTGGGTTGTGGGGGCGAAACCCACGCAGACACGGGGAGAACGTGCAAACTCCACACGGACAGTGACCCAGAGCCGGGAAGGAGAGGTAAATTCTAACTTCCCATTACAATCCCAACTTTAACAGAGCTGTGGAGATGGGTCAACTGAATGGGAAGAGTAAATCTACTATAATTTTCCAACAGAAAAATAGAGCAGAGAGAGAGAACAAAATGTGCTGGTAGCTCTTTCAGATCATTTTTTTTAGTAAGGGGCAGCTTAGCGTGACCAATCCACCTACCCTGCACATCGTTGGGTTGTGGGGGTGAGCCCCCACACAGACACGGTGAGAATGTGCAAACTCCACATGGACGGTGACCCAAGGACGGGAGTGAACCTGGGATTTGGCGCCACACAGGGCAGCGGGCAGAACAGGATGATGCGGCAACACCAGTGCCACCTCCAGAAGACGCCCGCCAAGAGCATCTCAGGTAACAGGGCATGGAAGGCAGCAGGCCTCCTCCACTTCTGATGTGCATCTTGGGAACAGCCCATGATGTAGTGGGAGGGTTCGCAAGGTAAGGAATTGTACGGGCACAGCATGGACATGGGTGAAGTTAGGTACAGATAGGGAGGCATTATCAAATGTTACAAATGCACATGTCACTACATTAAAAATGTTGTCCGTCCCAAATTTAAAGCCTCACTCTCATTAACTCTCCATTCCAGCCTGGGGTAGCTGTATGTGTGGAGTTTTCACTTTCTCCCCGTGTCTGCGTGGGTTTCCTCCGGGTGCTCTGGTTTCCTCCCGCGGTCCAGTGGTGTGCAGGTTGGGTGGATGGGCCACGATAAATTTCCCCTTAGTGTCCAAAGGTTAGGTGAACTTACGGGGATAGGATGGAGGTGTGGGCTTAAGTAAGGTGCTCTTTCAAGGGCCGTAGACTCGATGGGCCGAATGGCCTATTTCTGCATGGTTGATTCTATGACTTTATGACTCTATAACGTTCCTCCTGATGGGACAGCTCTCCCCATCTGGGCACAGCTCTTTGCACAGGCCCTCAATGTCAATCGTATGATTAAGCCCACTCAAAGCGAAAGTTACGTAAATCCTGAAAGGACTCGGGCATTAATAAATGAGCCCTAGACC
The DNA here is from genome assembly GCF_902713615.1 of Scyliorhinus canicula. Taxonomy (NCBI): domain Eukaryota; kingdom Metazoa; phylum Chordata; class Chondrichthyes; order Carcharhiniformes; family Scyliorhinidae; genus Scyliorhinus; species Scyliorhinus canicula. The sequence continues at coordinate 145,834,432 of NC_052158.1, read as the reverse complement.
CTTGCCCCAATCTCCCTCTAATGCTAAGGGTCAAAAGGATCTAGGGACGAACCTCAGTCGTCCATGAGCTGGGCGTCCTGGCAACAGACAGACAGGAGTCAGACATAAGCAATAGCTGAAGAGCATCACAAATCTTTCCTCATTGCGAGTCGTCATCTCCCTCCTACATTGATTGATCAGCAGGCACACAGACCCTCCAGGCCCAGCACCCTGATGACTAAGGTTTCATACCACCCTCCTCCCATGGTCGCGGAGGGATCACGATGGTCTGTCGGACAACATGCTGGTCCTATAGCGAGAAGTGGGAAGCGATGACGACATGTCTGGTCTTCCTGCTTATGCAAACCTTGTCTCCATCTGACCTCCATCCTCGAGCTCCTGCTCGGCCACTTCCTCGACTTCCTCCAGGACTTCCAAAGAGACGTTCCACTCCTCCTGGTCTTCATCAGTAAGGTTGTCGCCTCACCAGCCTATAATTACCTGGATTATCTCTGCTTCCCTCCTGAAACAAATGGACAACATCGGCTATTCTCCAGTCCTCTGGAACCTCGCCTGTGGTCAAAGATGATGCTTAGATATCTGTTAAGGCCCCAGCTATTTCCTCTCTTGTCACCCATAGTAACCTGGGATATATTCGATCTGGCCCATGAGACTTGTCTACCTTAATGCATTTTAAGATATCCAACACTTTCTCCTTCATTATGTTGACATGTCCCCGAGTATTCACACACCCATCCCTAACCTCAACATCCGTCATGTCGCTCTCCATAGTGAACACCAATGCAAAGCACTCATTAAGGATCTCACCCACTTCCTTTGACTTCACGCATAACTTCCCTCCTCTGTCCTTTTGTGGGCCTACTCTTTCCCTAGTCACCCTCTTGCTCCTTATATATGTATAAAAGGCCTTGGGATTTTCCTTGCCCCTGCTTGACTGATCTGATGTGCTAATTCTCAATTCTATTTCCCTGCCTTATCCCCTTGCTTCCCTTACTGATTAAAAATCTGTCCATCTCAGCCTTGAACATACTTAATGACCCAATCTCTACAGCCTCTGCAGTAAAGAATTCCACAGATTCACTACCCTCTGAGAGAAGAAATTCCTCCTCATCTCTGTCTTAAATGGGGGACTCTGGGATTATGCCCTCTGTTCCTATATTATCCCTCAAGGGGAAAAAACCTTTCAGCAGGGGATTCACTCCTCTCCCAAATTCAATGGTAGCACATGTATCATTCCAAACCCAGGATCGAGCTTAGGAACCACTGTTTCTCTGGAAACTGATGCATCAGAGGAGCTTAAATAGGCCTTCTTGACAATTAATGAACCATAGCTCATGGGCGGGATTCTCCGTCCTGCCAGCCGGCCAATGGGGTTTCCCATTGTGGGCAGCCCCACGCCGTCAGGAAAGCCCTGGGCGTGGATACGCTGTTGGCACAACGAAGAATCCCCCCAGTGGAGAATCCAACCCCTGATCTTTCCGATGATTGCCATGATGTGGAGATGTCGGCGTTGGACTGAGGAGAGCAGAGTAAGAAGTCTGACAACACCAGTTTAAAGTCCAACAGGTTTGTTTCAAATCACGAGCTGATTTGAATGATTCACCTGAGGAAGGAGCTGCGTTCCGAAAGTTAGTGATTCGAAGCAGACCTGTTGGACTTTAACCTGGTGTTGTAAGAGTTCTTATTGTTTCCGATGATTGGCAACCAATGTCTTTCTTCCATGATTACTGTCTGCTTGTTGAGGCAACAAATGTCTCAATCCCAGTTTTGTTTGCTGAGCATGACAGAAAGGGGTTATCCTGGGGGTGATCAGACTTGATTCAATATTCCCAGTGATTGCTCATCTTGCAAGCCCATTTCCTTAGTGAAAGATGCAAACGGCGGAACAGAAAGTTGACCCCAGAGTTACTGGGGGTGGATGCTGACTGTTATCTTGGTGGCCAACAAACGGCCCGAGAACACCTGGCAATATTTACCAAACAGGGTGAACAAACTGTTGAGTATTGACTGCAAAAAAAAAAAAATCAACTTTCCATCTTGGACTTAAGTATTTTCTTACAGCGGGAAAGAACATCGAAACTGTCAGACTGCCCTGATTTTGAAACGAAATGAAAAATGAAAATCGCTTATTGTCACGAGTAGGCTTCAATGAAGTTACTGCGAAAAGCCCCTAGTCGCTACATTCTGGCGCCAAGAACTCCAAAGTATCAACAGGTCACCCAGCTGGCAGAGTGGTGACAGACAGGTTTGAATTAAAATTACCAATCGCCTGATTATTTGGGAATAAAAAGAAAAACAAAATTATAAATCTTGGAAAAAAGTGAAAGTATGGAAGTACATACAGTATATAGTCAAGTTCTGGAGAATAAAAGTAGTTTGATGTTTCAGGAAAAACCCTCTCACAATTCAAGGCCTATTACCGATAAGAGGCAGTTTAGCACAGGGCTAAATCGCTGGCTTTGAAAGCAGACCAAGGCAGGCCAGCAGCACGGTTCGATTCCCATAACAGCCTCCCCGAACAGGTGCCAGAATGTGGCGACTAGGGGCTTTTCACAGTAACTTCATTTGAAGCCTACTTGTGACAATAAGCCATTTTCATTTCATTCCCTAAGAACGTAAAACAAATTAGGAATAGGCGGAGGTCTTTTGGCCTTCCAATAAGATCGCACCTTGTGTACTATCTTTTTTTTAAATTTAGAGTGCCCAATTCATTTTTTCCAATTAAGGGGCAATTTAGCATGGCCAATCCACCTACCCTGCACATCTTTGGGTTGTGGGGATGAAACCCACGCAATCACTTTTTTAAAAAAAATAATTTTTATTGAAAAAATGTTGAATTTATACAACAACAACGAACCATAATAAAATACTAAAAATAGCAATAATATTAGCAATCATAAACATTCGCCCCACCTCCATGAACAACACAGCATATCAACAACAACGCAAATGAACACAATATTAAGTTACATAATAGAAACTACAATAAGGAACACCCCCTTCCCCCTGGGTTGCTGCTGCTATTGACCAAGATACCTATCTTTGAGCCAGGAAGTCCAGAAAAGGCTGCCATCGTTTATAGAACACTTGTATTGATCCTCTCAGGGCAAATTTGACTCTTTCCAATTTTATAAATCCCACCATGTCACTGATCCAGGTCTCCACACTTGGGGGCCTCGCATCCTTCCACTGCAGCAAGATCCTTCGTCGGGCTACTAGGGACGCAAAGGCCAGGACACCGGACTCTTTCACCTCCTGCACTACTGGCTCTACCGCAACTCCAAAAATCGCGAGTCCCCACCCTGGTTTGACCCTGGAACCAACCACCCTCGACACCGTCCCCGCCACCCCCTTCCAGAATTCTTCCAGTGCTGGGCATGCCCAGAACATATGGGCGTGGTTCGCTGGACTCTCCGAACATTTGGTGCACCTGTCCTCACCCCCAAATAACCTACTCATCCTAGTCCCGGACATGTGGGCCCGGTGCAGTACCTTAAATTGGATGAGACTAAGCCTCGCAAATGAGGAGGAAGAGTTGACTCTCTCCAAGGCATCCGCCCAAGTCCCGTCCTCTATCTGCTCCCCGAGTTCCTCCTCCCATTTAGCCTTCAGCTCCCCTACTGACGACTCCTCCACCTCCTGCATTACCTTATAGATGTCAGACACCTTCCCCTCTCCGACCCACACCCCCGAAAGCACTCTGTCCATCGTACCCCGCGAGTGCAGCAAAGGGAATCCCTCTACCTGTCACCTAGCAAACACCTTTACCTGCAAGTATCTGAACATGTTCCCTTGGGGAAGCCCAAATTTATCTTCCAGTTCCCCCAGGCCAGCAAACCTCCCGCCAACAAACAGGTCCCTCAATTTACTGATGCCCACCCTTTGCCACCCCCTAAATCCCCCATCCCTGTTCCCTGGATGAACCGATGATTGCCACCCAATGGAGCCTCCATCGAGCCCCCTGTTTCCCCCCTATGCCGTCTCCACTGTCCCCAGATTCTTAGGGTCGCCCCATCACCAGGCTCGTGGTAAACCTCTTAGGGGAGAGCGGCAACGGCGCCGTTACCATGGCACCCAGGCTCGTACCTCTACATGACGCCATCTCCATTCTTTTCTATGCCGCCCCTCCCCCCTCCATCACCCATTTACGCACCATTGACACATTGGCCGCCCAATAGTACCCCAAAAGGTTGGGCAGCGCCAGCCCGCCTCTATCACTCCCTCGCTCCAGGAACACCCTCTTCACTCTCAGAGTCCCATGTGCCCACACAAAGCTCAAAATACTGCTAGTCACTCTCCTAAAGAAGGCCCTGGGGATAAAGATGGGCAGGCACTGAAAGAGGAACAAGAACCTCGGAAGCACCGTCATTTTGACGGACTGCACCCTCCCCGCCAACGACAATGGCAGCATGTCCCACCTCTTGAACTCCTCCTCCATCTGATCTACCAGTCTGGTGAAATTATGTTTGTGAAGAGTCCCCCAGTCCCTGGCCACCTGCACCCCCAGGTACCTAAAGCTCTCCCCTGCCCGCCTAAGCGGGAGCCTACCAATTCCTTCCTCCTGGTCTCCAGGGTGCACCACAAACACCTCACTCTTGCCTAAATTTAGTTTATAACCTGAAAAGGTCTCAAACTCAGCGAGCAGCTCCATCACCCCCGGCATCCCTCCCACCAGGTCCGCCACATACAGTAACAGGTCATCTGCATACAACGACACCCTATGTTCCTCCCCACCTCGCACCAAACCTCTCCACCTCTCTGAATCGCTCAACGCCATCACCAGCGGCTCGATTGCCAGTGCAAACAACAAGGGGGACAGGGGGCAACCCTGCCTGGTCCCTCGGTAAAGCCGGAAGTACTCCGACCTCCTCCCATTCGTGGCCACGCACGCCATCGGGGCCTCATATAGCAGCCTCACCCATCTAATAAACCCTTCACCAAATCCAAACCTCCCCAACACCACCCATAAATACCCCCACTCCACTCTATCGAAGGCCTTCTCCGCATCCAGCGCCACCACTATCCCTGCCTCCCCCTCAATCGCCGGCATCATGATGACATTCAACAATCTCCGCACATTCGTGTTCAGCTGCCTTCCCTTCACAAAACCTGTCTGGTCCTCGTGTACAACCCCTGGCTCACAGTCCTCTATCCTGGTAGCCAGGATTTTTGCCAGCACCTTGGCATCTACGTTGAGGAGAGATATGGGCCTGTATGAACCACACTGCTGGGGGTCCTTGTCCCTCTTTAAAATTAACGAGATCAGTGCCCGCGACATCGTCGGGGGCAAAATCCCCCTTCCCACGCTTCATTAAGTGTCTGCACCAGCAAGGGGCCCACTAGGTCCACAAACTTTTTATAAAATTCCACCGGGAACCCATCCGGCCCCGGTGCCTTCCCTGACTGCATCTGCCCGATCCCCTTAACTAGCTCCTCCAGCTCAATCGGCGCACCCAACCCCTCCACCTTCTCCTCCTGCACCTTCGGGAAAGGAAGTCCGTCGATCCATTCCCCTCCTCTCCCCCGTTGGCTCCGACCGGTACAGTTCCCCGTAAAAGTCCTTGAAGACCTCATTCACCTCTACCCCCTTCCGCACCACATTCCCACTCTTGCCTCTCACTCCAACAATTTCCCTAGCCGCATCCCGCTTGCGGAGCTGATGAGCCAGCATCCTACTCGCCTTTTCACCATGTTCGTACACTGCCCCTTGTGCCTTCCTCCACTGTGACTCCGCCTTTCTAGTGGTCAGCAAATCAAATTTAGCCTGCAGGCTGCGCCTCTCCCCCAACAGTCCCTCCTCTGGTGCCTCTGCGTACCTCCTGTCTACCTCCAGCATCTTTCCCACCAGTCTTTCCCTCTCACTCCTCTCGCTCCTCTCCCTGTGTGCCCGGATGGATATCAGCTCCCCACGAATCACTGCCTTCAGGGCTTCCCAGACCACCCCCACCTGAACCTCCCCCGTATTATTCACCTCGAGGTACCCCATAATACTTGCCCGGACCCTCCTACACACCTCCTCCTCCGTCAACAACCCCACATCCAACCGCCACAACGGGCGCTGGTCCCGCACCTCCCCCATCTCCAACTCTATCCAATGCGGAGCGTGGTCGGAGATTGCAATGGCCGAATACTCGGCCTCCTCCACTCTCGGAATCAGTCCCCTACTCACCACGAAGAAGTCTATCCGAGAGTAGACCCTATGTACGTGGGAGAAGAAAGAGTACTCGCGTGCCCTCGGCCTCACAAACCTCCATGGATCCACCCCACCCATCTGGTCCATAAACCCTCCCAGTACCTTGGCCGCCGCCGGCCTCCTACCCGTCCTAGAGCTGGACCGATCCAGTGAAGGATCCAACACCGTATTGAAGTCCCCCCCCATGATCAGACCTCCCGCCTCCAGATCCGGGACCCGTCCCAACATACGCCTCATAAAGCCCGCATCGTCCCAATTTGGGGCATACACACTAGCAAGTACCACCTTCTCTCCTTGTAGCCTGCCCCTAACCATAACATACCTACCCCCCTTATCCGCCACCACCTCCGATGCCTCAAACAACACATTTTTCCTCACCAGAATCGCCACTCCCCGGTTCTTCACATCCAACCCAGAGTGGAAAACCTGCCCCACCCATCCCTTCCTCAGACGGACCTGGTCCGCCACCTTCAGGTGGGTTTCCTGAAGCATTGCCACATCTGCCTTTAGCCCCTTCAGATGAGCAAGTACCCTCGACCGCTTCACCGGCCCATTCAATCCTCTCGCATTCCAGGTGACCAACCGAATCAGAGGGCGTCCCGCCCCCCTCCCCCGTCGACTAGCCATAGCCCGTCGACTGCCCGCCCCAGGCCAGCACCCCCTGCCCGACCCAGTCCCCACAGCGACAACACCTCACCTCTGTCTCCCCGGCCCCCACCAGCTCCTTCCTGACCCTACCAGCAGCAACCCGGTATTCCCCTTTCCCCCCCTCCTTTCCCCCCCAGGCTAGGAACCCTCCCAGCCGCGAACCGTCCTCCATTGTACTTCCGTGGGTCAGCTAAATTCTGCTGACCCCGGAAACTCCCACCAAAAACCCGACCCCTCCCAAAGTGGGATCATCGCCCAATCTATCCCTCCTCCAGACACCGTTCCAGTGCGGGGAAGAACCAGTTAAGGCCCCGCCTCCCCCCGTCATCGTCTCCACCCCCCAGCCCCGCAGCGCGGGAAACCAGAGGAAAGCCCGCGCTTTCGCACTGCCCCACCACACCCTTCTGACGCAGCTCCCAAATACCAGCCCCACTCCATACCCCCAACCCGATGTAGAATACAACAAACCCCCCCAACCCTCACCGCAAGATACAAAACTCAAACAATGCCCCACAGCAAAAAATCATAACAGAACAACACCCCCATAAATAACCATATCAAAATTGCAAAAGTACAGAAAAAGAGAACACAGCAACAGCAGAATCCAGCAATAAAGTATTACAACCGACCCAGCAACCCCCAACCCCTAGTTCAAGTCCAGTTTCTCCATCCGCACGAAGGCCCACGCCTCCTCCGGGGAATCAAAATAATAATGCCGGTCCGAATAAGTTACCCACAGGCGCGCAGGCTGCAACATTCTGAACTTTATCTTTTTCTCGTAAAGCACCTCTTTCGTCCAATTAAACCCGGAACGCCGTTTAGCCACCTCCGCACTCCAATCCTGGTAGATCCGTACTACCCCATTCTCCCAATTGCTGCTCTTCACCTTCTTGGCCCAGCGCAGCACACACTCCCGATCACTGAACCGGTGGAACCTCACCAGAACCGCACGCGGGGGTTCATTCTCCTTAGGCCTCCTGGCCAGTACTCTGTGTGCTCCCTCCAGCTCCAAGGGCAGATGGAAAGATCTGGCCCCCACTAGCGAGTTCAGCATCGTAGCCACGTAGGTTGTCAGGTCCGACCCCTCCAGCCCCTCCGCAAGGCCCAAGATCCGCAGATTTTTCCACCTCATGCGGTGATCAAGCTCCTCGAAGCGTTCCTGCCACTTCTTGTGGAGTGCCTCGTGTCCCTCCACCTTACTCACGAGGATCCCGGCCTCCTCCTCTCGTTCAGTGGCCTGCGTCTGTAACTCCTTGATGGCAGCACCCTGGGTCGTCTGAATCTCCGACAGCCTTCTGTTCGTTTCCTGCAGAGAGCTCAGTACCTCAGCCTTGAAATCTGCAAAACAGCGCAGGAGAGCAGCTTGTTGCTCCAGGGCCCACAGCTTCCACTCCTCTGGTGCTCCGCCGGCCGCCATCTTGGATTCCTTCCCCCGTTTTTTCTGGGGAGCTGCTGCCGTTTTTTCCCCCTTTCCACTTCGAGCTCGAGGCATGGACTACGGGGAAAGTCGATCAGCACACCTTCTCCCACCGGGAGACGTCGAAAAATTTCCGTTTTGGGCTCTAAAAAGAGCCGAAAAGTCCGTTTAAAACGGAGGCTCCCAAATGTGCGGCTTCCTACGTCATCACCGCCACCGGAAGTCCCCAAACCCACCCCCCCCCCAAAGTTGCTGGTGAGACCGACCACTCTCTACCCCTTCGCCAGGAAGTCGAGAAAGGGCTGCCACCGCCGAAAGAACCCCTGTACCGACCCCCTCAGGGCAAACTTCATCCTCTCCAACTTGATGAACCCAGCCATGTCGTTGATCCAGGCCTCCGAACTCGGGGGCCGCGTATCCCTCCACTGTAACAGAATCCCGCGCCGGGCTACTAGAGACGCAAAGGCCAGAATGCCGGCCTCTCTCGCCTCCTGCAGTCCCGGATCCGAAGCTACCCCAAAGATCGCAAGCCCCCAGCCCGGCCTGACCCTAGACCCCACCACTTCCGACAAAGTCCCCGCCACCCCCTTCCAAAACCCCTCCGAGGCCGGACAAGCCCAGAACATATGGGTGTGGTTCGCCGGGCCTCCCGAACACCTCCCGCACCTGTCTTCCCCTCCGAAGAACCGGCTCATCCTTGCCCCTGTCATGTGAGCCCTGTGCAGCACCTTCAGCTGAATTAGGCTGAGCCGTGCACAAGAGGAGGAAGAATTCACCCTTTCCAGGGCGTCCGACCACGTCCCATCCTCAATCTCTTCCCCTAGCTCTTCCTCCCACTTCGCTTTGAGCTCTTCTACTGAGGCCTCCTCCTCCTCCTGCATCAGCTGGTAAATAGCCGAGATCTTTCCTTTACCGACACACGTCCCCGAAAGCACCCTATCTTGCACCCCCCCCCCTTGGCGGCAACCGCGGAAACTCCGCCACCTGCCTCTTAACAAATGCCCTGACCTGCATATACCTAAAAGCGTTCCCGGGGGGAGGTTCCACATCCCCACCAGCTCCTCCAGAGTTGCGAACTTCCCATCCAGGAAGAGGTCCCCAAACTGTCTGATGCCACCACCGGACTCGTGGAGTACTTTGCCGGGGGGAGTGGAAGTGGGGCCGTCACCAAAGCCTCCAGACTCGTACCCGCACAGGACGCCACCTCCAATCTCTTCCATGCGTCACCCTCCCCTTCCGTCACCCACCTGCGAATCATCGCCACGTTCGCCGCCCAATAATATCCACACAGGTTGGGCAGCGGCAGGCCCCCTACCTCCCTTCTTCGCTCCAAAAATACCCTCCTTACTCTCGGGGCCTTCCGCAACCACACAAACCCCAGAACTGACTTATTCACCCTTCTGAAAAAAGCCTTTGGGATCAATATGGGGAGGCACTGGAAAAGAAACAAATACCTCAGGAGCACCGTCATCTTAATCGACTGGACCTTGCCCGCCAACGAAAGCGGTAGCGCGTCCCACCTCCTAAACTCCTCCTCCATCTGCCCCACCAGCCTCGAAAAGTTAGGCCTATGCATGGCCCCCCAGGTCCTAGCCACCTGGACCCCAAGACACCTAAAGTTCCTCTCAGCCCTCTTCAACGAGAGTTCCCCTATCTCCCTCTCCTGATCCCCCGGGTGCAGGACAAACAGCTCACTTTTCCCCACATTGAGCTTATAGCCCGAAAAGTCCCCAAACTCCTCAAGTATCTTCAGCACCTCTGGCATCCCCTCAGCCGGATCCACGACAAACAACAGCAGATCATCTGCGTACAGCGACAACCGGTGCTCCTCACCCCCCCCCCCCCCCCCCCCCCCCGCACAATCCCCCTCCAACTCTTCGAGTCCCTCAGCGCCATGGCCACACCACCCCCGATATTAACAAATCCGTTGCTGTGTCACTCCACTTCAAAGGAACCTCATTTGTTTTAAAGCACTTTGTGACATTCTGGGGTTGTGAAAAATTCTGTACAAATGTAAATCTTCCTCTCATCCTGAAATCTTACTCTCCTTATGCATTGGCACTAGGGTGTTATAAAGAGTTATCGGTCATAAGCAGGGAAGGAACGGCTTCATGATGGATTTTATCATGTATTTACAGGGAAAAGCTCCGATGTGCCAGTACGGATGTAACTGGTAAGAAAACAAGCTCCAGAAGAGAAATTGTGGAGAGAGGGTAGAGGGGTTGGGGTTGTAGAGGATAGGAAACACTCACTGAATCATAGAATTTACAGTGCAGAAGGAGGCCATTCGGCCCGTCGGGTCTGCGCCGGCCCTTGGAAAAGCACCCCACTAAAGCCCACGCCTCCACCAATCCCCGTAACCCAGTAACCCCACCTAACCTTTTTGACACTAAGGGGCAATTTAGCAGAGCCAATACACCTGTTCATCTTTGGACTGTGGGGGGAAACCGCAACACCCGGAGGAAACCCAAGTAGACTCAGGGAGAAAGTGAAAACTCCACACAGACAGTGACCCAAGGCTGGAATTGAACCCGGGTCCCTGGAGCTGTGAGGCAGCAGTGCTAACCACTGCGCCACCGTGCCGCCCAAGTGAGGTTGGTGAGATATTCCAATTGAAAATCTCCATCTCCATATTCCAATTGAAAATCTACATGTTCTACACAAGCCTCCTCTCACCTAACTTCATCTCACTCTCTCAATCTATCCTTCTATTCATTTAATTGAATCTATAGAATTCCGACAGTGCAGAAGGAGTCCTTTCGACCCATCGGCTCTGTACTGACCCTCCGAAAGAGCACCCCCATAACCCCACATCGTTGGACAATAAGGGGCAGTTTTAGCATGGCCAATCCACCTAACCTGCACATCCTTGGACTGTGGGAGGAAACCTGAGGAAACCCACGTGGCCACAGGGAGAAAGTGCAAACTCCACACAGTTTCCCATGGTTGGAATCAAACCCGGATCCCTGGGGCTGTGAAGCACAGTGCTAACCACTATGCCACCGTGCCGCTCACATTTCTTGGTTGCGTTTTTCTAACTTCCCCTTAATGTATCGGCCGTGTAATGGGTTTGTAGAATAGATACACAAACGAGTGATGTAGACGATGATGTATCCGTGTCATTATCAGTCATGTGCTAGAGACTGCACAGCAGATCCAGCAGGCAGCACTCAGGGAAGATGTGCCTACTCAGTAACCCACCTCGTATATCTTGTACATGGTGTAAAGAAACCAGTTTCTGTAATTACCTGAGTCAGGCTACAGTCCCTCTACATCAGATACAAGACCTAGCATGTCATGAAACAGTATCTATGCAATTTGCCTCAGCTACTCCCTGTGATAGTGAGTTCCACAATTTGTAACCACTCTCCGAGTAAATAACTCTGTTTGAATTCCCGAATTCCTTATTAATGTCTGTCTTATACTCATGGCTTCTAGTTTTGTTCTCCCAAACAAGTGGAAATATTGGCCGGGATTCTCCAATCCTGACTGAAACTTATCGCCGCATTTCAATGAACTGTACACAATGCCCCACGTGTAGCAAGGTTTCTATATAAGTATAAACATAATTTTTCTGCTTTTTCATTCTATCCCTCCGAAGTGAACCTTTTTGTTTCGTTTGCTCTGAATGTGGCTTCTTAACTTGTGTTGCTGCTTTTAACAGTTTGTGGCACCTGCACTCCCAGAACCCGCTGCTCCTCAACAACACCATTGAAATTAAAATCGCTTATTGTCACGAGTAGGCTTCAATGAAGTTACTGTGAAAAGCCCCTAGCCGCCACATTCCGGCGCCTGTCCGGGGAGGCTGGTACGGGAATTGAACCGTGCTGCTGGCCTGCTTGGTCTGCTTTAAAAGCCACGGTTTAGCCCAGTGAGCTAAACCAGTCCCTAATTGAGAGGCCGAGAGCTGGATTTTCTCCCCCGGGTGTGGGAACAGAGGTTCGGACTGTTTCTGGGCCTAATCTTACCCCCTGTGAGAAACATTCATCATTTGGATTTTCAGAGTGGGTTGACCCTTAATTGACAAGGAGGCAGGTTCTGTGTCCAATTATGGGCAATGGGAGGAAGTTGTTGTGCCAATCTAGAGGCCTTCCAGTTTGCACGGGAGCAGCAGGATGTAATGGAAGGTAAGTAACAGACGGGGTGCTTCAAAACGGATTTCTTTCAATGCAACTTCGCAGAACAGAAGGTCACACAGAGGAAAAGCACAACTGTAAACCTTGCCGCATTCACACCTTCCAAAGGGCTGATACAACAAAGCATGAAAGTACAACATGGTTTACTTCCTGCTAGTCAGTAACTTCTGGAAGGACACATGGAATTCATCAGTCCTTCTCTTCCCCCATTCGTGACCCCCCCCCCCCCCCCCCCCCACCCATCCACATCAAAGTGCACCTGCACTGTGCCACTTGCAGACATATGCATAAAATTAATCAGCAAACATCACTTCAAATCCCAACTGGGTGGTTTGATGATTCAAGAATACTTTAATTCTGAAGACTACATATGAACCAATAACGGGTGATGTTTAGGTGGTTGGCGAAAAAGCTTTTTTGGGAGATAATGGAGGCAAACAATCTATCTCAACATTTTCTACCAACTGGCAATTGGCAGGAGACCAAGAGTAAGGTTAAAGTAAAATGTGCATTGATTGGTGGGATATGGCAAGGGGAGTTCACTGGGGACACGTACTGAAACCTTGGCTTTTTCACCATGTATTTCAATGACTTGGATGAAGGATTAGAGAATTGCATACAGTATTCCAGGTATGGAGATGAAACCAGGTTAGGAGATAGAGCAAGTTAGGGCAGCATGGTGACGCAGTGGGTTAGCCCTGCAGCCTCACAGCGCCAAGGTCCCAGGTTCGATCCTGGCTCTGGGTCACTGCCCGTGTGGAGTTTGCACATTCTCCCCGTGTTTGCGTGGGTCTTGCCCCCACAACTGAAAGATGTGCAGGTTAGGTGGATTGTCCACGCTAAATTGCCCCTTAATTGGAAAAAATGAATTGGGTACTCTAAATTTATTTTTAAAAAAGGAGCTAGAGCAAGTTGTCTGGATTGGAGCAGGAAATTATAAGGATATGCAGATAGGTTAATTGAAAGGGGCAAACTGGGGCAAAGGGAGTTTAATATGGCAGAAGCAATTCAGAATATTTTCTTTGGCGTGAATGATTAAGAAGGAGCAAACTTATGATAATGAGACCCAGCTGTTAAGATTAGCCTGGTCTCCATGTTCCCAAACTCCCTGGGATGTGACTTGCTTCATGGATAACACACGCCATACTCCCTACTTACATTTAACACGGTGGCTATAGCGATTGCATCACATTCAGTAATCCTGCAGTGTGACTGGTACGATCCACCAACCACACTTAACACTGTGGTTTAAAAAGGAGTAAAATTGCTCAGATGAGCTCCAAAGAGCTTCTTGAAAGTGAACCCTCAGAAAGCGGCGGGCCCGGACGGGATCCCTGGTCGTGCACTCAGAGCCTGCGCGGACCAGCTGGCAGAGGTATTCACAGACATCTTTAACCTGTCCCTATTCCACTCTGAGGTCCCACCTTCTTCAAGAAGACCACCATCAAACCTGTGCCAAAGAAGAACCAGGCAACATGCCCCAATGACTACCGTCCAGTGGCCCTGACTTCAGTCGTAATGAAGTGCTTTGAGAGGTTGATCATGAAGCACATCATCTCCATGCTCCCAGAACGCCTTGAGCCACTGCAATTCGCGTACCGTCACAACCGGTCCACAGCAGACGCCATTTCCCTGGCCCTAAACTCATCCCTAGAGCATCTCAACAACAAGGACTCCTACATCAGACTCCTATTTATTGACTACATCTCCGCCTTCAACACCATAATCCCAGCCAAGCTCATGTAAAAGCTCCAAAACCTCGGACTTGGCTCACCACTCTGCAACTGGTCCCTCGGTTTTCTGACCAACAGACCACAATCAGTAAGAATGAACAACAACACCTCCTCCACAATAGTCCTCAATATCGGGGCCCCGCAAGGCTGCGTACTTAGCCCCCTACTCTACTCCCTGTACACACACAACTGCGTGGCAAAACTTGGTTCCAACTCCATCTACAAGTTTGCTGACGATACGACCATAGTGTGCCGGACCTCGAACAACGACGAGTCAGAATACAGGAGGGAGATAGAGAACCTAGTGGAGTGGTGTAGTGACAACAATCTCTCCCTCAATGCCGGCAAAACTAAAGAGCTGGTCGTTGACTTCAGGAAGCAAAGTACTGTACACACCCCTGTCAGCATCAACGGGGCCGAGGTGGAGATGGTTAGCTGTTTCAAATTCCTAGGGGTGCACATCTCCAAACATGTGTCCTGGTCCACCCACGTCGACGCTACCACCAAGAAAGCACAACAGCGCCTATACTTCCTCAGGAAACTAAGGAAAATCGGCATGTCCACATTAACCCTTACCAACATTTACAGATGCACCATAGAAAGCATCCTATCGGGCTGCATCACAGCCTGGTATGGCAACTGCTCGGCCCAGGACCGCAAGAAACTTCAGAGAGTCGTGAACACCGTCCAGTCCATCACACGAACCTACCGCCCATCCATTGACTCCATCTACACCTCCCGTTGCCTGGGGAAAGCGGGCAGCATAATCAAAGATCCCTCCCACCCAGCATACTCACTTTTCCAACTTCTTCCATCGGGCAGGAGATACAGAAGTCTGAGAACACGCACAAACAGACTCAAAAACAGCTTCTTCCCCACTGTCACCAGACTCCTAAATGACCCTCTTATGGACTGACCTCAATAACAATATACCCTGTATGCTTCATCCGATGCCGGTGCTTAAGTAGTTACATTGTATAACCTTGTGTTGCCCTATTATGTATTTTCTTTTGTTCCCTTTTCTTCCCATGCACTGAATGATCTGTTGAGCTGCTTGCAGAAAAATACTTTTCACTGTACCTCGTTACACGTGACAATAAACAAATCCAATCCAAGTACATGCTTCAAAAAAGCAACAGTTTCATGGTAATGATTTGAAGCTATAATCACTGCAATCTCAGTTTCTCATACAATCTGTCCACTGAAGAGATTACAACATAGTAATCAGACCTGAGTTTTTGTAATGTTCATTTACGGGATGTGGGTGTCATTGGCTCGGCCAGCATTTTTTGCCCATCTCTCATTGACCTCGAAGAGGTGGTGGTGAGCTGCCTCATTGAAGCCCCATAGACCATGTATTGTAGGTACACCCGCAGTGCTGTTAGGAAGGGAGTTCCGGGATTGTGACCCAGCGACGATATAACGGCGATATATTTACAAGTCAGGATGCTGTGTGGGTTGGAAGGGAACATGCCGGCAGTAGTGTTCCCATGCAGTTGCTGCCATTATCCTCCTAGGAGGTGGAGGCCATGGGTTTGGAAGGTGGGGTCGAATTCATTTCTCTGCGTTTGATCTTTGGGGCCCCATCAGTAACCGCAATGGTCAAACGTTCAATGGATGGGATTTTCTGGGCGCCATGTTTTCTGGCAATGGAGGCAGCCCGCCATTAGCCACCGGCAGAATCTTCCAGTCCCGCCAATGCCTACGCCGTTTTGCGGGGCTCGCCCGTCACACCAAGGGGGTCACCTTTGGCAGGATTGGTAGATCCCACTGACAGGAAGGGCTGAAAAATCAAGCCCAATATTTCATAGCCATCAAACTCCCAAATAGTGCACAGCATAACTTGGTGTTAAATTACAATATTAAAAAGAAGATAACTCAATAAAAGAATCCAACAGGGTGTTCAAGTTCATCAGAGCACTTCCTAGGCATGGTGCTCACTACTCACATTGACAATGAACACCTCCCCGTAAAACCTTTACTGTTTCTTTGGTGGCCATTACACTCTTTCCAATGAGACAATGAATATTATTTCGCCTGTTGAACCAATACGTTGCTTATTGGGGTCGGCGAGACTCGGCGCAGAGAGAATGTTTCCAGTACATCCTTTGCTCAATGCAGACATCAAGAAAGGCGTAACCTAATGGACCATGGCAAATTTGTCGAAGTAGTGATTGCGAACACAACCATGAGGTACACCAGATCTGCACCCAGTTTACTGCATTATTTCCACATACTGAAGCCCAAAATTCAACGCTACCCCCGCGTTTGCCCAGCTTTGGAATTATTCCAGATCTAAACTGTTCCAGTCACCTTCTTCAAGTCGAGTTAAAAAGATTGACATGATTCTAGTTTAGTTCTACTGATTTTTTTTTTTGGAATGTTCAAAAAATGGGAGTGAACTGGTTTAACTGAGTAGCGTTTGTTTTTAATTCGTTCATGGACTGAGGGCGTCGCTGGGTGGGCCAGCATTTATTGCCCATCCCTGAGGGCCTTGAAGAGTCAACCACATTGCTGTGGGTCTGGAGTCACATGTAGGCCAGACCATGTAAGATCTTCCTTCCCTAAAGGACATTCGTGAACCAGGTGGGTTTTTACAACAATCGACAATGGCTTCAAGGCCGTTATTAGACTTTTCATTTCAGATTTTTATTGAATTCCACCATCTGCCCTGGTGGGATTTGAACCCAGCTCCCCAGAGCCTTACCCTGAGTCTCTGGATTACTAGTCCAGTGACAATACCAATATGCCACCTCCTCCGCAGTGTGAAACAGGCACAGAGCCAATCGGACGCTCTATTACCCATTGTCTCGGTTTTTTTTTAGGGTAGTGTGTGAAACACTCTAGGACTCCCGGAGGCCCAAATACCCCCCTCCCCCCACCAATGAGGATATACAATGTGGAGGAGATACTGAAGCCAACGGTCTAAAGGTTTTGAAAGAACATACACACAGCTGAAGCTAAGAAACCATGAACTGGCGACGGTGCAGAGCGTAACTCCGTGTTCAACAATAATATTGAGAGAAACAGGATTTGATAAAAGAATGGAACAGGTGGCCAGGTTTATCATAACTCTCTATAACAGCTTGATTTTTGAAACAGGTTTTTGATAATCGGACTCTCTTAAAACACCAGCAGAAAAAAAAGAAGAATAACAAGTTGATGGTCAATGGTTCATATGAGCAAACATTTCCATGGAGTCCACAGTACACCTCTCTGTATAGCACCTACCATGGAATCCATAGAAACGTCTTTAACCATTTCTCACGCAAGTTGTACGCTCAATGTAGTTTGTGTGTGATTGCCTGAAATCGGAGACTTTTGAACAGTCAATAAGTTTTATATCGTGGATCTAACCGCCTTGGTGAACATTTGGATCTGGCAAAGTGAGGAAGAAAAAGAGTAAGCAAGATCGCTTAAGTCATAGAAATGTTAAAATAGAGTAATGAGTTATAAATAATGTGAAAGCAAAGAAAGTTAACATTTTGAAAATAGAAAAATGCGCAACCTCAAGCATTTTTTCTTTCTTAAATTTAGAGTCCCCAATTCATTGTTTCCAAATAAGGGGCAATTTAGCATGGCCAATCTACCCAACCTACCCTGTACATCTTTGGGTTGTGGGGGCAAAACCCACGCAAACGTAGGGAGAATGTGCAAAATCCACACGGACAGTGACCCAGGGCCAGGATCGAACCTGGGACCTCGGCGCCGTGAGGCAGCAATGCTAACCACTGCATCACCGTGCTGCCCTAACCTGAAGCATCTTTTCTGGTGCAGCTTGCCCTCAGTACCGCACTGCAGTGTTAGCCTGGATTATGCACTCAGGTTTCTCAGGTGGGGCATTGGCTCACAGCCTTCCGTATCAGAGATAAGTGTGCTGCCCATCGATACAGAGAGGGCACCTCCACCGTTCATACCCTCTTTGCTAATATCAGCCCTGATGGGGGAGAGGGGTGCAGCTCTGGCATTTTGGTGAGCAAACCCACAGAAAGCGATTTAAAAAAATGACACTTCTCAAACTGCAATGTGGGTTTGAAAGTATTTAACAGCTTTAGTATCAGGCTGCCAGTGGTGTCAGGGGTCCCTTGTGCCCAGTATTGCGAAGCAAGCAAACATGCGAATGTTGTAACCTTTGTGGTACTGTATCCACTCACTCATTTCGAGATGGCACACATGACTCTTAACTGCCCTCTGAAATGGCCTTGCCAACGACGCCAGCATCCCGTGATAGAATTTTAAAAAATTATATTGAGGGCATGTCGGCCTATATTGGGACCTGGGAGCTACATGCCCTCAATATTATTTTTCTTTATTCCATCAAAGGATGTATTTGGGCGTTGCTGACGAGGTCAGGATTTGTTGCCCATCCCTAATTGCCCTTGAACCGAGCGACTTGCTCAGCCATTTCGGAGGGCAGTTAAGAATCAACCACATTGCTGTGGGTCTGGGCTCACATGTTGGCCAGCCCAGGAGGTTTCCCTTCCATAAGGGCATTCGTGAACCAGAGAGGTTTCTCCAACAATCGAAGGTGGTTGTCACGGTTACCATTGCCGAGACTAATTTATCATTCCATCATTATTAATTGAATTTTAAATGCCACCAGCTGCCGTGATGAGAATTGAACTCACGCCCTGAGAGCATTAGCCCGGGCCTCAGGATTACTCGTCTAATGATTTAAAAATAAATTTAGGGCACCCAATTATTTTTTTTTCCCCAATTAAGAGGCAATTTAGCATGGCCAACCCACCTACCCCGCACATCTTTTAGGGTTACGGGGAGAATGTGCAAACTCCACACGGACAGTGACCCGGGGCTGAACCGGGGACCTTGGCGCAGTGAGGCAGCAGTGCTAACCACTGCGCCACCGTGCTGCTCTAGTCGAATGATGTTAACACTACATCACCACGTCCCCTAAATAGTGCTCATGTGCTGGAAATGTCATGGAAACTGGACATATTGTATTCATTATGGTCTTTCTTGGTTGTCCTGTTTGGGTAAGGGCAGCACCATGAATATTATAGAGTTACTAAAGTGTGTACGCCTCTGAATTTATGATCTGCAGCTGAATGGTGTTGGTCGATAGCCTACAATTGGCATTTGTATCCTCAGATGGGGAGGGTAGAAATCAGAAATCAGTCACACATCCCCATCCTGATAGCTCTGCAGTCACCCTGCTGGAGCATGCGCATTTGTCATTAATGGAGAATCATGGAATCATAGAATTTACAGTGCAGAAGGAGGCCGTTCGGCCCATCGAGTCCGCGCTGGCCCTTGGAAAGGGCACCCGATCTAACCCCACTCCTCCACCCTATCCCCGTACCCCAGTAACCCCATCTAACCTTTTTGGACACTAAGGGCAATTTATCATGGCCAATCCACCTAACCTGCACATCTTTGGACTGTGGGAGGAAACCAGGAGCACCCGGAGGAAACCCACGCAGACACGGGGAGAACGTGCAGACTCCACACAGACAGTGACCCAAGCCGGGAATCGAACCTGGGGCTGTGAAGCAGTTGTGCTAACCACTGTGCTACCGTGCCGCCCAAAGCATTGGATTTTTTTATTTGTCCATTGTTCTGGAGTCCCAGCACCTCCGTCTCCCAAAAACGTTCAGTTCTCCCCTAGTTTATGCTCCTTGATAAAGTCATTGGCTGCTTCTGGAGTCTCAAAATAGTATTCCTGGCCCTCATAAGTCACCTATAGATTCACAGGGTAGAGCACCCCAAACCTGATCTGCCGCTGATATAGCAACACTTTGGGCCTGTTGAACCCCGCACACCTTTTGCCAGCTCAGCTCCAATGTCCTGGTCTATTCAGACCTTGTTCCCCTCCCATTCACAGTTTCACTTCTCCCTGGCCCACTGCAGGATCTCCTCTTTCTCCACGAACTTGTGGAGTCTCACGATCACCGCCCGCCGTGACTCCCCAGCTCTTGGCTTTTGCCTCGGAGATCTGTGCCCTCTGTCCACCTCAGGGGCCTTGTCCAGCACCCCCTCCACCGACAGCCCTTCCAGCATCTCAAAACGTACCTCATGGAACTCGCACCTCCCACTCCTTCAGGCAGGCCGACTATTCACAGATTCTGTTTTCTTGCTCCTCCACCTTTGCTCTCAGCGATTTGCAAAAGTCTCCTAGGAGCCCCTCCTCCATCTCCAGTGCCACCATCCAATTGCTATGGTCCGACATCACCCTCACCATCACTTGGATCTGCAACTCCTGAGCATCCAGGCATTTTTCAACCCTCTCCATCAAGCCCTTCAGGAGTGCCACAGCCCCGTTGATGGCCTTCGATCTATCCTCCTGAATCTCCTTCCTCTGCTGGCAGAACTCTTCCTTGATGAAGTCCATCAGCTGCTCCATCTGGGGCCTTCCAAGCTGCACCAATGCTTCCCCCTCCGCCATCTTTCCACTAGCTGCTGCGCCACAGGTCCGTTCGAACTCCTTGGCCAGCTCTTTCACCTTCTTCTGTCGGGTTTGATAACCAGCAGACACACCACTCCCGGGGGGGGGGGGGGGGGGGGGGGGGGGGGGACGGACGGACTTCTCCTCCGACCTTCAGCTGCACTTTTCCGTCGAAATTACACTCAATTTCAGGGCAGCACGGTGGCACAGTGCATAGCACAGCTGCCTCACGGCGCCGAGGTCCCAGGTTCGGTCCCGGCTCTGGGTCACTGCCCGTGTGGAGTTTGCACATTCTCCCCGTGTCTGCGTGGGTTTCACCCCGACAACCCAAAAGATGTGCAGGTTAGATGGATTGGCCACGCTAAATTGGCCCTTAATTGGAAAAAAATAATTGCGTACTTTAAATTTAAAAATAGGTTACACCTGATTTCTGGTAAAAAGAGCTCTTTTGTACACCTTCAAGCAGGAGCTGCCCTGTGTGCGACCACTTACACCCCGGCCGTCACCGGAAGTCCCCTATTTTGTTTTAAGTACTTTTAACTAATGCTCTAATATATGTAATGAAATAACAATAAGTATAGTTATAATAACTTCATAATTTTTTGTCCCATGTCTTTGAAGAAGATGAGCAACAACTTACATTTATATCACACCTTTAACATAACAAAACATTTTAAGGAGTTCACAGGGGTTTATTTAGTGAAGACAAAATATTGAGGGGCAGCAGGGTAGCATGGTGGTTAGCATAAATGCTTCACAGCTCCAGGGTCCCAGGTTCAATTCCCGGCTGGGTCACTGTCTGTGTGGAGTCTGCACGTCCTCCCACTGTGTGCGTGGGTTTCCTCCGGGTGCTCCGGTTTCCTCCCACAGTCCAAAGATGTGCGGGTTAGGTGATATGCCCGTAGTGTCCTAATAAAAGTAAGGTTAAGGGGGGGGGTTGTTGGGTTACGGGTATAGGGTGGATACGTGGGTTTGAGTGGGGTGATCATGGCTTGGCACAACATTGAGGGCCGAAGGGCCTGTACTGTTCTATTGCGAATGCTGGAAATTGAAAATAAAAACAGAAAATGCTGGATAAACTCAGAATTGCTGACAGTATCTGTGGAGAGGGAAACAGAGTTTTAAAAAATAAATTTAGAGCGCCCAATTCTTTTTTTTCTGAGTAAGCGGCAATTTAGCGTGGCCCGTTCACTCCCCCTGCACATCTTTGGGCTTGTGCGGGGTGAGACCCACACGGACAGGGGGAGAATGTGCAAACTCCACACAGACAGTGACGCGGGGCCAAGGTCGAACCCGGGTCCTTGGCACTGAGAGGCAGCAGTGCTAACCACTGCGCCACCACGCTGCCCAGAGAAACAGAGTTAACGTTTCGAAACCATATGACCCTTCCACAGAACTGGTATATTTAATATGCCAACTGCGGCTTCCTGATTTACATAGCTCAAATCTCACTGCTGGGTTTGGCATACAGTGGCCAAGTGCAGTGAGAGGGAGTGCTGCACTGTGGGAAGTGCATCTCTTGGATGAGGTTTTAAGCCAAAGCCCTTGTCTGCCCTCCTAAATGGACATGAAAAATATTACGGCACTCTTCCAAAGAGGATCGGGGGAATTATTCCCGTGTCCTGGCCAATACCTATCCCTCAATCAGTATCTCAGAAAGAAAACAGATGACCTGTCCCTTATCACATTGCAGTTTGCTGAGGTTTCGACATTACAACAATGACTCATATTGGCAGCAAAGGTGTTTTGCCTCCAGTTGTTGTGAGAGGGGCTATATAAATGCAAGGACTCCCTTAATTTAAACCAGAAATACCACACCGAGCCACTTAAGGAAATATTAAGTCAGGTGCTGAAAACCCTAGTCAAAGAGGGATGTTTTCAGGAATGCCATGAAGGAGGAAAGCGAGGTAGGGAGAGTGGAGAGGTTTAGGAAGAAAGCTGAAGACCTAAAACTAAGAGGAACAAAGAAAATGGAAGAGGCTAAGTATACTTTTATGAAGGGGAAATGGCTCTGAGATAAATCTTTTAGGGATAAAAAGCGTACTTATGCAAATAAGGTGCAAGTTAGTGGAGCAATTAACAATGTTTCCACACTGCCTAGGTTCTAAACTCCTCCCCTCACCCTCTCCAACTCCCTACATCTCTCTCTTTCAGTCACCTGTGAAGTGTTGGCTAGTGTAGGCTTGAGAGATGAACAGACACTTCCAACACTGATGAAGGTTCAACTCAATTTTATTAACTACTTCTAACTAACTAACACACGATGACTGTGGGTCTAAGTGATGCTAACTTAAACTAGAGACCTAAACCTTGTCTGAACCAATTGATTCTCTCAGCACGTGTTGTAAGTCTGTGCTGGGCTGGATGAGTTCTTGTTACACTGAGAGGCAGCACCCAGAATGAGCGGGAATCGTGGTGCCCTCTGCCTTTATAGTGTGTGTATTCTAACTGGTGATTGGCTGCGGTGTTTGTACATGTTGATTGGTCCCTGAGTGTGTCCATCAGTGTGTGTCTGCACCATGATATACTGGTGTATATTATGACAACCTGTCCTCATATCACCTCATGTAGCCTGATATCAATGTTTGTCTGATTGAAACAGCAGTGATGCGCCAGGGATGCTTTTACTCCGTTAAAGGCACCATATAATTGCAGGTTTCCGTTGCTGTGAGGGAACACTGGAAACGGAGACACACCACTATTAAAAACTAATTTCCAAATGACACAGCAGGTAAGAGTTGTCAGAGGCCCATGCGGCATTCTGAATGATGTTAAACTAACCCATTGAAAAATTTGAGCCACTTGAAGCCAAAGCAGGAAACGTCCCTGAATGGAAGCAAGGGGAGTTTATACGGAGACTGCACATGTTGAAAATGAGTCACAGAACGAATAAACCAAGTGAAAAAAGGAGACTTACGTTGAACACACAGGGGAAATGGAAACAGAGAACCACGTGCTGTTACAGAGTCCAGGATATGTGTACACAAAAAAAACATGTGAAAATATGACACACCAGTTGGCAGGGAGCAGTAATGAGATCATCATCATGAGGAGCGTTTAAGGGAGTTTTGTACCTTATCTAAAAAATGTTTATGAAGTGAGAGTATATCTTTACCCATCCAGGATCTTAACCCTTCTGTGTTTGACACACTGGCTTGTCTAATACATTGTTGGTTATTCTTCCACAGCTCTTTGTCACACTAAAATGCCTGGAAGCGCTTCCCACAATCAATTCGTTTTGAAATGGGATTACACCATGAAGGAAAATGAGCAGCCATTCTGAACTGTAAACAATCCACAGACAGCAATGAACAGGGCAACCATTTAGTATGTGCTTTGTGTTTTTTTTTAGAAAATATTTTATTAAGGCATTTAACAAACACCGAAAGGCAAATTTGATTTTCTCCAACCTGAGAAAGCCTACCATGTCACTGACCCAAACCCCCGACTTTGGAGGCTCTGAGTCCCTCCATCCCAGCAGAATCCGTCTCCGGGCCACCAGGGGGGCAAAGGCCAAGACGTCGGCCTCTCTCCTCCCCTGCACCTTAATTTGGATCAGGCTAAGCCTGGCACATGATGAGGATGCATTGACTCTCCTCAGGGCCTCCACCCATGACCCAACTTCCAACTCCCCTCCCAACTCTTCCTCCCACTCCCTCTTCATCCCCCCTATTGAAACTCCTTCCCAATCCATCAGTTCCTTTCCGAGACCTTCCCCTCCCCAACACATGTTTTTGACATCATCTTATCCTGTAAAACCCTAAGTGGGAGGCGCGGGAAGCCCGGGACCTGCCTCTGAACAAAGTCCCGCACTTGCAAGTACCGGAACCCATTCCCACCCGGCAACTCAAACTCCTCCTCTAGCTCCTCCAAATTCGGGAAACCCTCCTCAATAAAATGATCTCCGAATCTCTCGATCCCTGCCCGCTGCCACCTTCCGAAGCCCCCGTCCAGCCCTCCTGGAGTGAACCCATGGCTGTCACAGATTGGTGACCACACCACGCCCCCTCCAGTCCCATGCACTGCCTCCATTGTCCTCACACCCTCAGGGCTGCCACTACCACTGGACTTGTGGAGTACCGAGCCGACGAGAATGGCAGAAGTGCCGTCAACAAAGGCTTGAGGCTTGTGCCCTTGCAAGGTGCCGCCTCTAACCGCTCCCACGGACCCCTCCCCTATTACCCACTTCCTAACCATCGATATGTTAGCCTCCCAATAATAGTTGATAAAGTTTGGAAGGGCCAGGCCCCCCTCCCCGTGCCCCCGGTCAAGTAGGACCTTCTTCACCCGTTGAGTTTTCCCGGCCCAGATAAAACCAGAGATCGCCGCATTTACCTTCCGGAAAAACGCCTTTGGGATGAAGAATGGGAGACACTGAAAACGAATAGCAATCTCGGGAGGACTGTCATTGTGACAGTCTGTACCCGCCCCGCCAGTGACAGCGGGAGCACGTCCCACCTTCGGAAGTCCCCTTTCATCAGCTCTATTAATCTGCCTAAACTTAATTTGTGAAGCTGACCCCAGTCCCGTGACACTTGAATACCAAGGTACCTAAAACTCCCTCCCACCACCTTGAATGGTATCTCCCTCAATCTGCTCTCCTGTCCCCTTGCCTGGATCTCAAAAAACTTGCTCTTGCCCATATTCAATTTATAACCTGAGAACCGGCCAAATTCCTCCAGTATCCCGATAATTCCGGCAATCCTCCCCAACGGGTCTGTTATATAAAGGAGCAAATCGTCCGCATGGAGCGAGACCCTGTGTTCCACCCCCCGTCACACTATCTCCCGCAAAATGTTCGATATTCACAGTGCCATTGTCAAAAGCTCTATGGCCAGTATTGGGGAGAGTGGACATCCTGTCTCGTCCCCCGACACAGGCTAGAATATCCCACCCGTACCTGATTCGTTCTTACATTTGCCACTGGTGCCTGATAAAGTAACCAGACCCAATCCACAAATCCTCCGCTAACAGCCCCACATCCAACCTCCATTGCGGGCGCTGGGCCTTTCCTTTACTAACTTGCAAACCCACCCAGTGACACCATTATTGCTGAATATTCAGCATCTACCACCTCTGCCAGCAACATTTTGCCCATCACAATAAAGTCTATCCAGGAATACACCTTATGCACATGGGAGTAGAACGAAAATTCCTTACTCCTTGGCCTCTCGAATCTCCATGGATCGACCCCTCCACGTGCTCCATGAACCCCCAGAGCTCCTTCGCCATAGCTGATACCTTCCCAGAAATTGACCGGTCCAGCCTTGCATCAAGAACTGTATTAAAATCCCCTCCCATGATCAGTTGATGCGAACCTAGGTCCGGAATCGCCCCCAACACCCACGTCATAAATTCCACGTTGTCCCAGTTTGGGGCATATATATTTACCAACACTGCAGCCATTTCCTCCAGTTTCCCACTAACCATGACATATCTAACCCCCCGGGTCCGCCTCTATATTCCCCACCTCGAACGCCACCAAAATTATTAACCAAAATCGCCAACCCCCTCATATTGAAATCTAACCTCGAATTGAACATATGCCCAATTCTTCCCTTCCTTAACCAAATCTGATCCCCCACGTTCAAATGTATCTCCTGCAACATGGCCACATCCACTCCCATTGCCTCAAGTACACAAACACCTGGGCCCTTTTGACTGGCCCAATCAGTCCCCGAAAGGTCCACATGACCAATCTGCACCCCCCCCCCCCCCCCCCCCCCCCTCTCCCCCCCCCCCCCGGCCAATCAGCCATAGCATCTCCTAAGCCACTCTTCGGCCCATGTCCCGCACCTCCCCTGGCCAGCCCTCGGGCAACTACCGTCATCCTCCTACACTTTGAAAGTCTCCTCCTCGTCAGCAATACTGTCCGCCCCCCCCCGCCCCCAATCCGATCCCCCCACTCTCCCTCCAAACCCCCCCCCCCCCCCACCCCCACAGATCTTCAGCTCAGCCCCTACTACGCTTCAGCGATCTAGCCTGCTCAGCTAGCCTGGCAGCCCCCACCATGGCTCCCAGCATCCTACCCCCCCACTGATTCCCTTCCCCCCACTCAAACATTAGTGCAAACGCTGAAGACAAAGGCAATGAGTAAAAACAAACAATCCCTCCCAAGAGCCTGAACACAGAGACCCATCCCTCATCCATTAACAAAGAACTGTAAACAAGCCTAAAGCCAAAAGACAGAAAAAAGAAAAACGAACACCAAAAACAAATTTTGGCAATACAGTACACTCACTCCACTTTTCCTCCAAGTTCAAAGTCCTCCTTCTCTTGCCAGTCCATTCTCTTTCATGAAGTCCGCTGTCTCCTCCGCCGAGCCAAAGTATAACACCCGGCCCCCATTGGTCACCCATAGGCAAGCCGGGTACAGTAGTCCGAACTTTACACCCTTCTTGCACAGGGCTGACTTGACCTTATTAAAGCTCGTCCTCCTCTTTGCCAGCTCTGCACTCAGGTCCTGGTACACACGACTCTCGACACCTTCCCAGGTGCAACGCCTCGTCTACCTGTCCCACCTCAGATATGCTCCTTATCGAGGAAACGATGCAACCATAGCACCATCACCCACGGCGGCTCGCCCCCCCCCCCCCCGGGGCTTTCTCATCAGCGCCCTGTGGGCTCGTTCCACCTCTAATGGACAGTTAAATGCACCTTCCCCAACCAGCTTCTCCAGCATCTTCCTGACGTATGCACCAGCATTCGTTCCATCACTCCTGTCCGGCAGACCCACGATCCGAATGTTCTGCCTGTGAGATCGATTCCCCAGGTCCGTCACTTTCGCCAGCAGTCGCTTCTGCTGGTCTTGCATCAGTCCCATCTCCGCTGCCATCGAGGTGGACCATTCCTCATGCTCCCCCGCCAGCTCCTCCAACCTCTAGATCGCCTGTCCCTGGGCTGCCAGTCTCGTCTCAACGCAGTCAACCATCGCCTTGATCCAGGTCCTCCAAACATTCCTTCCGCTGTTGGATGAACGTCTCATTCAGGAAGCTCACCAACTGCTCCATTGACCACTGAGCTGGCAGGGCCGGACCCTGCCCGTCCGCCATCTCCACGTGCGTTGCCAGCACCTCACCCGTCTCAACCAACTGGTTTGCTCTTTTTCGGGCACTTCTGGTCCGCCGCCCCATAAACCAGGGTCAATCTCTTCTGCCCACATTTCTACACCATTTTCCTGCTGCAAACCAGGGTAAAGGCCACAAAAAGACCACCACGAGCGCTGGTTTAGCACAGTGGGCTAAACAGCTGACAAGTAATGCAGAACAATGCTAGCAGCGTGGGTTCAATTCCCGTACCGGCCTCCCCAAACAGGCGCCGGAATGTGGCAACTAGGGGCTTTTCACAGTAACTTCATTGAAGCCTACCTGCGACAATAAGCGATTATTATTATTATTATTATTATTATTATTATATGTGACCACTCGCTCCAAGGCTGTCACCGGAATTCCCCAGTATGTGCTTTGTCAATGGTGTTGGTTGACTGATTGTTTTCATTTCGGAGCCTTGGAATCTTTATCGTCCTCCATAGCTGGCAGTCAGGATTCACCCACAGCAGTCTTTCCAAAATGCCTTTCTTCGTCCTCCACCGAGGGGTCCTCTCCACCGTGGTGGACAGGTCCTTTCATTTCCCGCACTTCTACCTTCGCCTTTCCCCTCAGTCCCAGAACAATTCTCCCGGTCCTTACCTTTTCCTTCACCTGCCTGCCCCAATATTTAATGGATCGTTGTCTGTCAATTCTGCCAGCTCCAACGTGACGTCATCTCCCAACACATTTTCCTCTACCCTTTCGGCATTCCCTGAGGGTCTGTCCCCTCTCTGACACCCTCCGCCGGGTCCACTTTTCAATCACTCCAAACGCCTGTACTCTTCTTTTTTTAAATAAATTTAATGTACCCAATTCATTTTATCCAATTAAGGGGCAATTTTAGCGTGGCCAATCTACCTAGCCTGCACATCTTTTTAGTTTGTGGGGGGTGAAACCCACGCAAACGCGGGGCGAATGTGCAAACGCCACACGGACGGTGACCCAGAGCCGGGATCGAACCTGGGACGTCAGCGCTGTGAGGCTGCAGGGCTAACCCACTGCGCCACCGTGCTGCCCTGCCTGTTACTCTTCGAATGGCACTTTTCCATTCAAGTGCAGGAGATGCATCACCTCCCCTTTCAATTCTCTCCTCATTATTCTGGGCCCCAAGTGCTCCTTTGAAGTAAAACACCAATTTACTCGAACTTCTTCCAATTTGCGACGGGATTTACCGGCTGTTCGCGGGGTTTCCGGTGACGCGGGGTGC
Organism: Scyliorhinus canicula; assembly: GCF_902713615.1. Classification (NCBI taxonomy): domain Eukaryota; kingdom Metazoa; phylum Chordata; class Chondrichthyes; order Carcharhiniformes; family Scyliorhinidae; genus Scyliorhinus; species Scyliorhinus canicula. Next base: position 145,805,607 of record NC_052158.1, on the reverse strand, counting down.
TGTCAACAGGAAATCCCGTTGACAACGGCAGGAGCGGCAGATCCCGCCCATAGTGTACATATTCCCACTCCCGTGGAGATGCGGTGGTGTAGTGGTACCGTCACTGGGCTAGTAAACCAGAGACCCAGAGTAGTGCTCTGGGGACCCAGGTTTAAATCCCGTCACTGCAGATGGTTGACTCTGAACTGCCCCTCTCTGAAATAGTCTCCCAAGCCACTCAGTTCAAGGGCAATAAGGAAATGGCAACAAATACTGACCTTACCAGCGACGCCCACATCCCACCAAAGAATAAAGAAAATAACACTCAATGTTAGCTTGAGGACCAGCACCTCTTTTTTCAATCAGGCACTTTACATCCATAACCTCTGCCCCATTTTGCTCAGACAGCAACCACTGTTAATGTCTTGCTACGTCCATCACTGATGGATGCACCTTTTGTATTTTTACTTCTGTCATCACCTGTCCCTTTTTCCTTGCACCAATATTACTTTATTGTTTAATCCCTCATTTCTAGACTCTAAAGGCATTAAGGGATATAGGGAGAGGGGCAGCGTATGGCCAGGGTGGTGAAGAAGGCATTCGGCATGCTAGGTTCTATTGGTCAGAATATTGAATACAGGAGTTGGGACGTCTTGTTGAAGTTGTACAAGACATTAGTCAGACCACAATTGGGATCCTGTTTTCAGTTCTGGTCACCCTATTATAGGAAGGTTATTGTTAAATTAGAAAGAGTGCAGAAGAGATTTACGAGGATGCTACCAGGACTTGATGGTCTGAGTTATAAGGAGAGGCTGGATAGGCTGGGACTTTTTTCCCTGGAGCGTAGGAGGCTTTGGGGTGATCTTATACAGGTTTATAAAATAATGAGGAGCATAGATAAGGTAGATAGTCAGCATCTTTTCCCAAAGGTAGAGTAGTCTAGAACTAGAGGGCATAGGTTTAAGGGGAGAGATACAAAAGAGACCAGAGGGGAAATTTCTTCACGCAGAGGGTGGTGAGCATCTGGAATGAGCTGCCAGAGGCAGTGGTAGAAGTGGGTACAATTTCTTTCTTTAAAAAACAGTTATACAGTTACACGGGCAGGGTGGGTATAGAGGGATATGGGCCAAATGCGGGCAAGTGGGACTAGCTTAGTGATAGAAACTGGGCGGCATGGGCAAGCTGGGCCGAAGGGCCTGTTTCCGTGCTGTAAACATCTATGACTCTATGACTTTATGTTCCAAACTTTTTTTTTTCTATCTGCACCTCCCCTCTCCCCGTCTCTCGGCATGCTTACAACTTGTTACATTTCTAACCTTTGCCAATTATGATATAAACTCAATGGCCTTTCATTAATGGACCTTAATGCTATTCTGCTCTGCACAGGTGCTGCCTGATCTAGTTTTTTGTTTTTATTGAAAGCAGGATCTATTTTTAATAGTTCATGCAAAGTCTATTCATGTTTTAAAAATAATTTTGTTTTAATCATTTTATTTTATTCATATTTTTATCAGTCGATCTGCGTGAAGTACTTGGTATAAGTAGCAAGAAGCATTCTGGCTAAGGAACGGTGTTAGGAGTGGAGGAGGTGATAGTTATATTTTTCTTCCCCTTTTCTGCCAATTCTGAAGACTGCTCATGGGCTACGCCAACTGATTTTCACAGCCAGCGGGCAAAACAGATGTCATATTTAAATGTAAAATTGACTGCCTATTTCTAATTCTACCTATTGTGATCATATCAGGTGGTAAAGGAAATAGGGCTGCCAACTGTGGCTAGATGTATTCCTGGAAATTTCAGCACATGACATGCCCCCACACTCCAGCCATTAGTTGGCCAATATATCCAGTCTTTTGATGTGCTGCCTCCCTACCTCCAATTGGAAAGCAAAAATACTCATTACCTAATGGGATTGGATTTGTTTATTGTCACGTGTAGCGAGGTACAGTGCAGCTCAAACAGATCATTTAGTACATGAAAAGAAAAGAAAATACATAATAGGGCAACAGAAGGTACACAATGTAAATACATAGACACCACCATCGGGTGAAGCATACAGGAGTGTAGTATTAATAAGGTCAGTCCATAAGATGGTCGTTTTAGGGGTCTGGTAACAGCAGGGAAGCTGGTTTCTGCTTGTGCGTGTTCTCAGACTTCTGTGTCTCCTGCCCGATCGAAGAAGTTGGAAGAGTGAATAAACCGGGCGGGAGGGGGGTCTTTGATTATGTTGCCCGCTTTCCCCAGGCAGCGGGAGGTGTAAATGGAGTCAATGGACGGGAGGCAGGTTTGTGTGATGGACTGGGCTGTGTTCACGACTCTCTGAAGTTTCTTGCGGTCCTGGGCTGAGCAGTTGCCATACCAGGCTGTGATGCTTTCTATGGTGCACCTGTAAAAGTTGGTAAGAGTCAGTGTGGACATGCCGAATTTCCTTAGTTTCCTGAGGGCGTATCGGCGCTGTTGTGCTTTCTTGGTGGCAGCGCCAACGTAGGTGGACCAGGACAGAGTTTTGGTGATGTGCACCCCTAGGAATTTGACCATCTCCACCTCGGCCCCATTGTTGCAGACAGGGAATGTGTAATTGGATAATGCTTGATGGTCAAACAAACAGTCTTTATTTTCCATTTTCGATATTGTTATAACTGGCAAGGAGAATTGTTCAAAGGGAATTTCGGAAAAACAAACATTAGTGTTTTGATGATTTTTCTCCAGGGCTGTGCACGGAGTGTCCTGGAGATGGATCTCCAATTCCAGGAGACTCCAGGCCAATCCTGAAGAGTTGGCATGCCGAAAGAAACTCTGCAGGATTCTGGGAAGAGAGCAGAGTAATGGGACTAATGAACAGCTTTTGCAAAGAGCCAGCATAAGAACAAGGATCTGATTGGTCTCCTTCTATGTTGTATGATCCTAGGACTCTATGATGAAGTTCACACTTCCCGCGTCACCCTGCCATTCCCCAGATACTCCCACTTGCTCAAGTAGATAATTAAACCAAAACTTCCATTAGCGCAACAAGTCTACCTCAACCTGCATTGACATAATGCCCTTAACGTTGCAAAATGTTCCAAGGTGCTTCACAGCTGAATTATCAAATACAATTTGACATCTTAAAGAAGGAGAGAGAGGTAGACGTTCAGGGAGGGAATCCCTGAAGTAAGGCATTGCCAACTGAAAGCAGGATCGGCAATTAAAATCGGGAATGCACAAAGGGCCAGGATCTAGGAACTGAAACCTTTGTCACTACTGTCCGCTGTTATTTATATTAGGGCAGCTCATGTCTAACAAATAACCCTGATGGCAGTGATGTTCTACAGGGCTAGCCAATGAGCTTCCTATTGTAATGAATTGGTGTAAAATACCATATGGCTGCTTGGGCTCAGCAACAGTGGCAGATTTATTTGCAAATAATTGTTGAGGGCACAATGAAGTGGGCAAAATATTATACTTCACGAATACGTCCTTTGGCAAAGTGTGTTCTTCTTCCAGCTTCTTGGCCTGAAATTTGCACTTCCCCCTCCTGCGGGTTTTTAGGTGGAGGTGGGGGCAGAATGAAATTGAAGGAACGGGATTCCCTCTGGGTTCCACCCATGCTGACCCTGCAGTGATTTTACACTGGGGGCGGGCAAGGCCTCGGACAGCATGCCCACCTTTACCCCAGTTGAGGCCTTTAAGTGACCAATGATTAGCCATTTAAGGGCTGTTTCCCACCCAACCTCAATTTTTAGGCTGATGAAGGGCAGCACGGTGGCGCAGTGGGTTAGCCCTGCAGCCTCACGGCGCTGAGGTCTCAGGTTCGATCCCGGCTCTGGGTCACTGTCCGTGTGGAGTTTGCACATTCTCCCCGTGTCTGCGTGGGTTTCGCCCCCACAACCCAAAGATGTGCAGGTTAGGTGGATTGGCCACACTAAATTTCCCCTTAATTGGAAAAACGAATTGGATACTCTAAATTTAAAAAAAAAAAAAAAAATTTTTTTAGGCTGATGATAGGATTTTCCTGGCCTGGAAGAAGCCTGAGAAAGAACAGGCTTCGGCCTCGTGCGGGAAGTGGAGGCTGGGGGCCATAAGACTATATTCATAAGGCCATAAGACATTGGAGCAGAAGTAGGCCATTCAGCCCATTGTCTCTGCTCTGCCTTTCAATGAGATCATGACTGATCTGATATGATAATCCTCAACAAGGGCAGCACGGTAGCATGGTGGTTTTCATAAATGCTTCACAGCTCCAGGGTCCCAGGTTCGATTCCCGGCTGGGTCACTGTCTGTGCGGAGTCTGCACGTCCTCCATGTGTGTGCGTGGGTTTCCTCCGGGTGCTCCGGTTTCCTCTCACAGTCCAAAGATGTGCGGGTTAGGTGGATTGGCCATGCTAAATTGCCCGTAGTGTCCTTAAAAGTAAGGTTAAGGGGGGGGGTTGTTGGGTTACGGGTATAGGGTGGATACGTGGGTTTGAGTAGGATGATCATTGCTCGGCACAACATTGAGGGCCGAAGGGCCTGTTCTGTGCTGTACTGTCCTATGTTCTATGTTCTAACTCCAATTTCCCGCTTTATTCCCATAACTCTTGATTCCCATAAGACCCTCCACCTTCTTACTGGCACCGCTCCCCACCAATTAGTTTCTCTTCAGTCCACTGCAGTTGTTGCTGTGGAGACTGGAGAACTGCTGGCCAATCAGATTGGTCGACAGTTCTCTAAGGCGGGACTTCTTCCCGGGTGAGCGGCGGAAATCCTGCCTGATGCCAATTGACGCTCACTCGAGCACGAAGTGGCAGTGGGGCGCTCGGAGTCGGCAGGAGATGTGTTCTCTGCCAACTCTTTGTTTAGCAGGAATGGAAACCTCGCCATCCAATAGATTAGTAAGACAAGGGTCTTGAAATGCCTGGACCCCACCAATGCAAGTGCGGTGATACCCATTAGAACATAGAACAAAGAACAATACAGCAGAGAAACAGGTCCTTCGGCCCTTCAAGCCTGTACCGGTCATAATGCCAACCTTTGCCAAAAACCCTCATACCCTCAGCACTTCCTTGTGTCATATCCCTCTATACCCATCCTATCCATGTGTTTGTCAAGATGTTTTTTGAACGCCGTTAATGTATCTGCTTCCACAACCTCCCCTGGCAACGCGTTCCAGACACTCACCGCCCTCTGCGTAAAAAAACTGCCTCGAGGCAGCACGGTGGCGCAGTGGGTTAGCCCTGTTGCCTCACGGCGCTGAGGTCCCAGGTTCGATCCCGGCCCTGGGTCACTGTCCGTGTGGAGTTTGCACATTCTCCCCGTGTCTGTGTGGGTTTCGCCCCCACAGCCCAAAGATGTGCAGGGTAGGTGGATTGGCCACGCTAAATTGCCCCTTAATTGGAAAACGTGAATTGGGTACACTAAATTTAAAAAAAAGTTTTTTAAATAAACTGCCTCGCACATCTCCTCTAAATGTTACCCCACGAACCTTAAACCTATGCCACCTGATGACTGACCCCTGCACCCTGGGAAAGAGTGGCTGCCCATCCACTCTCTCCATGTCTCTCATAATCTTGTAGACCTCTATCAGTTCACCCCTCAACCTCCGTCTTTCTAATGAAAACAGTCCGAGTCAGTTCAGCCTCTCCGCATCGCTAACACCCTCCAAACCAGGCAACATCCTGGTAAATCTCCTCTGCACCCTCTCCAAACCTCCACAGCCTCCTGGTAGTGTGGCGATCGGAAGTATGCACAATATTCTAACCGCGGCCTCACCAAGATTCTATATAACTGTAGCATGACTTGCCGATTTTTATACTCGATGCCCCGTCCAATGAAGGCAAGTATTCCTTGTGCTTCCTTTACTACCTTGTCCACTTGTGTTGCCACGTTCAAAGATTTGTGGACCTGCATGCCCAGATCTCTCTGACTTTCTATATTCCTAAATGTTTTGCCATTTACGGTGGATTTCCCTTCTATGTTAGACTTACCAAAATGCATTATCTCATACTTGTCTGGATTAATCTCCATTTTCCATTTCTCTGCCCACCTATCTATGTCCTGCTGCATCTTCTGACAACCTTCAACACTATCTGCCACTCCACCAACCTTGGTGTCATCCGCAAACTTACTAATCAGACCACCGCAATTTCCTCTGAATCATTTATATACACTACAAACAACAGAGGCCCAAGCACCGATCCCTGTGGAATACCACTACTCACAACCTTCCATTCAGAAAAACACCCTTCTACCACCCCTTCAGGTTAGGTGGATTGGCCACGCTAAATTGTCCTTGGTGTCCAAAAAGGTTAGGAGGGGTTATTGGGTTATGGGGATAGGGTGGAAGTGAGGGCTTAAATGGGTCGGTGCAGACTCGATGGGCCAAATGGCCTCCTTCTGCACTGTATGTTCTATGTTCTACTGCTACCCTTTACCTTCCGTGACCCAGCCAGTTCTGTATCCATCTTACCACCTCACCTCTGATCCCGTGTCACTTCACCTTTTGTACCAGTCTGCCATGAGGCACCTTGTCAAAGGGCATCTTGTGATTTTTTTATTGACTGATTTAAAATGCCCCCTGAAGTTGGGGTGGGGGCTTTTTGTGTCTGTTTCCTTCTCTGTGTGCATCACAGATTTCCATTGAGAAAGTAGCAAAATTAAAATGTAATTATTTTTTAAAAATGTTTGGAGAGATCTTACAGAAAGAAAGTGTTGCAACAATTTATTTAAAAAAAATAAATTTAGAGTACCCAATTCATTTTTTCCAATTAAGGGGCAATTTAGCATGGCCAACCAACCTAGCTGACACATCTCTGGGTTGTGGGGGCAAAACCCACGCAAACACGGGGAGAATGTGCAAACTCCACACAGACCCAGAACCGGGATCGAACCTGGGACCCCGGCGCCGTGAGGCAGCAGTGCTCACCACTGCGCCACCGTGCTGCCCTTGCAGCAATTTCTCTCCCCGCTCCCAGGAAATGAGGACCTTGACTGACTTGAAAATTATATGGACAGCCAATTTCAATATTCAAATGGCCCTGACACCCCCAGAGATTTTGGACAGGATCAGGAATACATTCACACGGTCGGCATAAATTCTGCTTCGGTATTCCGAGTCCTCCAGGAGGCTGTGAAAGGACCTTCCTAGCTGCTTTTTCTGGGGACACAGATGGGGCCGGGTTTTAGCACTGTGCAAGCGGGTGGGTTTTGACTGGGTAGAAATCTTGCCCACATGTTCTGCATCTGGAGATCCATGAGCCTTTATCCCGTTGGCAGCACCAGGAACAGATGAGCGAAGATCACGAGAAAGTCCATGGATTGCAAAGATGTTTTTCCCGTGCAGCTGAGGCAACTTCCTCTGATTGGCAATCATTTATTGGCGCAGTAATTCCATCAAAGCAACAAACCTTGCAACAGTGACATAAATCCTAAACTACAGTTTACAATGGATTGCCAGCAATTACATGTCCAAAGGGCCATGTGTATCGAGCAGTTAATTTAGAGATGGTGGGGAAGGCAGTAACATTATTGACGCAGCAGTTGCAAACAATATTCCCATCTGGAAAGTTGATTACGAAATTAGCAGTTAAAATGTCCCTCCTTTCCAAAGATAACCTTTAACTTCGCTAATCCTTGGTCAAAGCCCCCTTCGGCTTTGATGTGGCAAACCATCTGAGCATTTCTAGTCCATTTTATATGAGTTATGCATGTCCTACAGGCCAAATGAATTCTGCTTTCAACACATAAGTTAACTCGGAAGGCTCTCCATTTATACTTTTATGGATTGCGTCATACTTTGAACACTGTTTAATGACTGGTTAGATCATAGATCATTTACAGTGCAGAAGGAGGCCATTCGGCCCATCGAGTCTGCACCGGCTCCTGGAAAGAGCACCCTACCCAAGGTTAACACCTTCACCCTATCCCCATAACCCAGTAACCCCACCCAACACTAAGGGCAATTTTGGACACTAAGGGCAATTTATCATGGCCAATCCACCTAACCTGCACATTTTGGACTGTTGGAGGAAACCGGAGCACCCGGAGGAAACCCACGCACACACGGGGAGGATGTGCAGACTCCACGCAGACAGTGACCCAAGCCGGAATCCAACCTGGGACCCTGGAGCTGTGAAGCGATTGTGCTATTCACAATGCTACCGTGCTGCCCCTCAGGCAATAGGTAAATAGGAGCTACAGAAATTAGAATCCCTGTTAAAAAGCGGACAAAAGAATCTAACAGATATTTATTGAACATTCAAAGGACCTGAGTGCAGAGCAACATTACCCTAAGGCCTATGGGCGGCACGGGAGCAGTGGTTAGCATTGTTGCTTCACAGCACCAGGGATCCGGGTTCGATTCCTGGTTTTGGTCACTGTCATAGAATCATAGAATTTACAGTGCAGAAGGAGGCCATTCGGCCCATCGAGTCTGCACGGCCCTTGGAAAGAGCACCCTACCCAAGTCCACACCCCCACCCTATCCCCGTAACCGAGTAACCCAGTAATCCCACCCACCTTTTTGGACATTAAGGTCAATTTATCATGGCCAATCCACCTAACCTGCACACCATTGGACTGAGGGAGGAAACCGGAGCACCCGGAGGAAACCCACGGACACATGGGGAGAACGTGCAGACTCTGCACAGACAGTGACCCAAACCGGGAATCGAACCTGGGATCCTGGAGCTGTGAAGCAACTGTGCTAACCACCGTGCTACTGTGCCTTAGGTGAATTGGAGATTCTGAATTCTCCCTCTGTGTACTCGAACAGGCACCGGAATGTGGCGTCTAGGGGATTTTCACAAAAACGTCATTGCAGTGTTAATGTAAGCCTGCTTGTGACACTAATAAAAGTTATTATTATAATGCTATTAACTGGCAATGGCTGATATTGCTGTGGTAACCCCTTCATTTTCAGCCTATATTTTTTAAATCCTTCAATTTTACAATTATCATCTTTGTTTCCGAATAACTCTATGATCTCACCCCAATCTATTTTCGGGTGAGGTATGCATGTCTTACACTCATTGGAGGAGGCTTCAACTATCTCAATATGAACTGGGATAAAATCAGTGTAAAAGATTTAGAGGTTGGAATGCATTCAAGATAGTTTTCTTTTTGCCAGTAAATATCAAGTCCAACCAGTTTTAAGGGCAATTTTGGATTTAGTATTAGGAAATCTATATGGCATCAGGTAAAACATGGAGAAGGAAACTTCCTGCTGATTACCACCGACTGCCCTCCCTCGGTACCCTCCATTGGTGAATCCTCGATGCGGAACAGCAGAAGCTGAGGATAACGAGGGCAGAGAATGTACTCTGCGTGGAGGACTTCACCAAGAACACCACTACTGTCAAGCTGACCGAGTCCTGAAGGATTTATCTGGCAGACTGAGCCCGTGACAGGTGGGGTGAGGACAAACAAGAGGAAAAACCTACTCGACTCAGTCCTCACAAACCCACATGTTGCAGGTGCACCTTGCCTTGACAGTATTGGTAGGAGTGACCACTTGTGGAGGCAAAGGCCAAGCTTCACACCCTCCATTGTGTTTGGTGGCACTGCCACCACCTAAAATGGGGTAGATTCAGGGCAAGGTTGCCAGTTCAAAACTGGGCATTGATGAAGTGCTGGCGGTCATCAGCAGCAGCGGGGTTGCATTAAACAACAATCTGCAGCCAGCAGGGTCTGTCATTATTTTTATTTCATGGGTTGTGAACGGCGTTGGCAAGGCCAGCATTTGTTGCTCATCTGTAATTGCCCTTGAGAAGGTGGCTCACCCCCATCCTGCACCGCTACAGACCCTCTGGTTTAGGTACGCCTCCAGCCCTCATAGGGAGAGTTCCAGGATTCTGACGCCATACAAATTCCTCACTCCACCGTTATCATTAAACCAGCGTGCCAACCCTGGTTCAGAGACCAATGTAGGAGAACATGCCAGCAGCACCTGGCACACCTGAAAATGAGGTGCCAACCGGATGAAGCTACAACGCAGGACTGCACGTATTGCAAACAGCAGGAGGAAAATGCTAGACACAGAACGAAGCAATCCCACAACTAACCAATCAGATTAAAAACCTGCAGTTCTGCCACATCAAGTTGTGAATGATGGTTAACAGTTAAACTAACTCCAGGAGGAAGCTCCACAAACATCGCTGTCCTCAATGATGGAGGGGCCCAGCATGTCAGGGCATCAGACAGGGTGAAGCTTTTACAATCGGCTTCAGCTAGAAATGCCGAGTGGGTGACACCCGGTGATGTCTTGTGAAGGCAAGATGCACTAAATGTGGCTCCCGGCAAGGTCTTTTTATGTGATCCCTTTTACCTCTTTTTTTCGGGGGGGTTTTGGTGTCCAAGCCCAGTGTGGTGAGTGGGTGAATTTTTTCCCGACGGTGACATGTCAAAATCGTCGACAAATGGGCAGCACGTTGGCGCAGAGGGCTGATGCTCGATCAATGACTCCAAAAGCGAGATTGGGTGACAATTGAAGGCTTTATTGGACTAGATGTTTCCCCCAGCAGTGCAGGTACAGAATGCAGCTGCTAGGGAGACACAGGCTCTTATACTCCGCCTCACTGGGCGGAACCAGCAGGCAGGCTTCACCAATGTACTTGCTGTCTCAGGTACCTCCCACACCAATAGTCTTACAGCATCAACCTGGGTACCGTAATACCCCTAATACCGACTACCACAATGGTTAGCCCTGCTGCCTCACGGCGCCGAGGTCCCAGGTTCGATCCCGGCTCTGGGTCACTGTCCATGTGGAGTTTGCACATTCTCCCCGTGTTTGCGTGGGTTTCGCCCCCACAACCCAAAGATGTGCAAGGTAGGTGGATCGGTCACGCTAAATTGCCCCTTAATTGGAAAAAATTAATTGGGTACTCTTAATTTAAAAAAAAATTAAAAATCCGTCGACAAAAAAGTCCGGTATTAAGAAGGCTCAGCAGGGTAGCCTGTTGAAGGAAGGTCAAGGAAAGATGGCCGAAACGCACATTACACTCGGCACATTGGCCGTGGTAATGGCACAGGAACTGGAAACGTTCGGCAAACAAATGGGCAGGAAGTTCGAGCGGCTGGGCCAGAAGGTTAAATAATCTTTTAAAGCCACGGTTGAGGAGGCTTCGGGCCTGATTCGTGAACAGTTGTTGCGAACTTCGAATGAAGGCACAAGGCGGGGCTTTGAAAGGGGCAGAGGAGGCCTTGTCTCGGCACAAGTATCGGTTTGCCTCAGTGGAGGCGGAGTTACTGCCTGTGGCGGAGTGTGATAAAGGTCTGAGGCTCAAGGTATAAGACCTCAAGAATAGGTCATGGCGGTTAAACCTCAGGGTGTTGGGGCTGCTGGCAGAGTGGGGGCCCAAAGCCCCCCCTGTATTTCTCCAAAATATTTTCTCGGTTGACGGAGGGGGGGCGGGAATTAAATGTTCGCGCCTCCGGAGCTGGATAGAGCACATTGGGCGCTCAGGCAAAAACCAAGACCGAATGAGCCACCGAGGCTGGTGATAATCCACGTCCATAGTTATCAAAGGAAGGAAAGGGTCTTGGAGGGGGAGAGACAGATTCAGAACATTGACTGGGACGGCAAACAATCCGAAGATATCAAGTTATTGGGACGGAGGTGGCGAAGATGCCTGTGGTCTTCAACAGGGCAAAGGCATTGTTATATACGAAGGGTGTGCGGTTTGGGGTGGTGTACCAGGCGCGACCGCGGGTGACACTGGATTCAAATGATCACTTTTTAAAAGCCTGAAGCAAGTAGAAGCCTTCATCAGAAAGAAGAAATTTTGTCTGGTGTGAAGAGGACTATTTGAGCCTCGCTGTTTGAAGGGTGGTATTTGTATGATGTATTTATGCTGATGTGTTTCTACTGCCTCACGTTTGCTCTGTTGGGGGCGTTTTTTTCAAAGGAAAGGGAAGTGCTATGTGTCCCTTGTTTTTTCCTACACCTCCCGCTGCCTTGGGAAATTCGGCAGCATAAAGACCCTTCCCACCCAGGCTATTCTCACTTCCAACCTCTTCCATTGGGCAGGAGATACAAAAGTCTGAGAACACATACTAACAGATTCAAAAGCACCTCCTTCCCCGCTGTTACCTGAATGACCCTCTTATGGATCTTCTCTGCTGTTGTTAGCACTATACTCCTTATGCTACACCCGATGTCTATATATTTACATTGTATATTTATCGTATGTCCTATGTTTGTTTCATGCATGGAACGATCTGTCTGGACTGTAATCGGAACAATACTTTTCACTGTACCTCGGTACATGTCACAATACATCTAAATCTAAATTGTGAGGATGTGAAAGGGGTTAAAGAAATGCAGGCTCTCTTTTTCTTGATATTACATTATGCAGCGTACATCACACACCTGATGTATTCCATCAATGACATTTTTAAGGTTATAAAATGGGACTGGGACGATAGTGTTCCAAAGGTATGTATTTGTTCTGCTTATTGAATATAAGTATCTATATTTATCCCCAATCCTTTTGATTCCAAGTCCTAGTTTCATCCATGGCTTCACTAGTAGAGTTGGTTAGTATAGGACATTAAATGCTCAACATGGCTTCCTTCCACATATCTGTCGCCCTGTGGGTTGGATTGGATTTGTTTAGTGTCACGTGTACCGAGGTACAGTGAAAAGTATTTTTCTGCGAGCAGCGCAACAGATCATTCAGTACATGGGAAGAAAAAGGAATAAAAGAAAATACATAATAGGGCCACACAAGATATACAATGTAACTACATAAGCACTGGCATTGGATGAAGCATACAGGGTGTAGTGTTAATGAGGTCAGTCCATAAGAGGGTCATTTAGGAGTCTGGTGACAGTGGGGAAGAAGCTGTTTTTGAGTCTGTTCGTGCGTGTTCTCAGACTTCTGTATCTCCTGCCCGATGGAAGAAGTTGGAAGAGTGAGTAAGCCGGGTGGGAGGGATCTTTGATTATGCTGCCCGCTTTCCCCAGGCAGCGGGAGGTGTAGATGGAGTCAATGGATGGGAGGCAGGTTCGTGTGATGGACTGGGTGGTGTTCACGACTCTCTGAAGTTTCTTGCGGTCCTGGGCCGAGCAGTTGCCATACCAGGCTGTTATGCAGCCCGATAGGATGCTCTCTGATTTAGGGGGTGGTTTAGCACAGGGCTAAATTGCTGGCTTTGAAAGCAGATCAAGGCAGGCCAGCAGTACGGTTCAATTCCCATACCAGCCTCCCTGAACAGGCGCCGGAATGTGGCGACTAGGGGCTTTTCACAGTAACTTCATTTTGAAGCCTACCTGTGACAATAAGCGATTTTCATTATGGGACTGGTTTAGCACATTGGGCTAAATTGCTGGCTTTTAAAGCAGACCAAGGCAGGCCAGCAGCACGGTTCGAGTCCCGTACCAGCCTCCCCGGACAGGCGCCGGAATGTGGCGACGGGGGGATTTTCACAGTAACTTCAATGTCGCCTACTCATGACAATAAGCAATTTTCATTTTCAGTTTAATTTCTATGGTGCATCTATAAAAGTTGGTAAGGGTTAATGTGGACATGCCGAATTTCCTTAGTTTCCTGAGTAAGTATAGGCGCTGTTGTGCTTTCTTGGTGGTAGCGTCGATGTGGGTGGACCAGGACAGATTTTTGGAGATGTGCACCCCTAGGAAATTGTAACAGCTAACCATCTCCACCTCGGCCCCGTTGATGCTGACAGGGGTGTGTACAGCACTTTGCTTCCTGAAGCCAATGACCAGTTCTTTAGTTTTGCCGGCATTGAGGGAGAGATTGTTGTCGCTGCATCACTCCACTAGGTTCTCCATCTCCCTCCTGTATTCTGACTCGTCGTTATTCGAGATCCGGCCCAATGTGGTCGTATCGTCAGCAAACCTGCAGATGAAGTTGGAACCAAGTTTTGCCAGGCAGTCGTGTGTGTACAGGGAGTAGAGTAGGGGGGCTAAGTACGCAGCCTTGCAATAGCCCGGTATTGAGGGCTATTGTGGAGGAGGTGTTGTTGTTCATTCTTACTGATTACAGGGGCTGTTTAGCACAGGGCTAAATCGCTGGCTTTGAAAGCAGACCAAGGCAGGCCAGCAGCACGGTTCAATTCCCGTAACAGCCTCCCCGAACAGGCGCCGGAATGTGGCGACTAGGGGCTTTTCGCAGTAACTTCATTTGAAGCCTACTTGTGACAATAAGCGATTTTCATTTCATTTCATTCATCTGTTCATGTAGTGTGGGGGTGGGGTGGGGTGGAAGCTGTTTGTAAACTGGCCTTTCTCTGCTCACGTGCAATTTTATTTCGCAATGAAATTGCTTGGCCAGGACAACTTCAGAGCTGTAACATCTGCTGCAAGATCCCAATAGCAGGTCACAAGGTCTGTACTTGCCTGAAGCATTTTCAGATGAGAATATGTCCACCTGGTTCTGCAGGTTTGAATTATGCTCAGCCATCGCCCATTGTTAGTACGTGCACCTTATTTAAGTCGCTCTGCTATTGAGTGAGAGCGTCTGAGCGAAATATGAAGGAGTGCTTGAAAAAGACAGAAAGCACGGGCTCACATAAAGGAGGAGGCACTTGAGCAAGCATTTTCTCACAGGAAGCCTCATCAAGTATGGATGCTTTTGTATCAACAGAGGCAGTTCAAACCCAATTCAGGCATTAATATGCACACTTTTTACTCAATGCACCCTCTGCATATTTAAAAGTGACATTGAGGGATACAGTATGACAACATCAGTTTATTCAGGGTGTGCAATCTCGGTCCCTGAAGATCAAGTTGAATGTGTCAAGTACCTCACCAAGCTTTGCTGAATTTGCAAGCGCTGCATAGCTCGATGAAAGGTTGTGCCCCATTGAACCTGATGTGCAAGCCTTAGGAATTATTTCTGTTACCCTGAGATACAGGTAACAATCTCCTGCCACCCCCACTCCGTCGGTATTGTTGCGGCAGGGTAGTGGTCAGCCAGAAATTCATACCGTTCTGAACGCCAAAGAACATATTCTTAATAGCTCCAGACAGGAACAAAACATGCCGTATTTATAGTTAGCTGGGACTTTCCACACTGCGAATGCTGCGACAGATATTTTATCTAGCATGAGCAGAGGACCTTGCAGTGGCTGTGTCACTGGCTACGCACCACCTTGCAGACCTTTGACATTGAAGCCATTTACATTGATAGATTTTCACCAACTGCTGTCATTCTGAAAGCCTACGTCAATAAATTTAAACAGGCTTTGTTTAGGTCAGCTATTTTTCCGGTTGCTGAGGCCTCTATTAGCGATGTTAGGCATTACTCTCAGGTTCTCTGCAGGAGTAAGAAATGGAAGACGGGAAGGTCATAATAAAAGGGATCGATTATGCACAATCTCCCCTGGAAAGAAATAAACACCTTAATGTCAGTCAGTAGCTGACTTTTATCCAGTAAGATGATGGTTTACCCCGTTTTGGTCAACCCTGTGCTAAGCACGGCGGCATGGTGGCGCAGTGGTTAGCACCGCTGCCTCATGGCGCCGAGGACCCGGGTTCGATCAAGGGCCCCGTGTCACTGTCCGTGTGGAGTTTGCACATTCTTCCCGTGAATGCGTGGGTCTCTTTCCCTACAACCCAGAAATGATGTGCAGGGTAGGTGGATTGGCCACGATAAATTGCCCCTTAATTGGGGAAAAAAGAATTGGGTACTCTAAATTTATAAAAGGGAAAGAAACTCTGTGTCAAGCATTTCCTGGTGTGGCTCAGGGACCCCACGCTGTCATGGCAGTCTCTGCCCCATGTGCTGCAGAGTAACACCATGGACTGAGAAGGTGCACGATTTGCTGGCCTCTATATTCTCCGGGCCCTTTCCTGGGCCAGCTGAGCTTTTTATTTCAACTCGCCTCTTCCAATGCCCCTCCAAAGAGTCATGCTCCGAAGGTCACAGCCATCAGCTGCTACCTCCCAGTTGTCAGTGTCAATGTCTGCCATGTTCATACCTCATTTCAGCTGATCTCCTTGTAATGGAGGCATGAATGTCCAGGAAGTCGTGACCCAGTGACCAGTTCACCGAACAGCCCCTTCGATGGCCTTCGAGCGGTCCTCCTGCATCTCCTTCCGCTGCTGGCGGAATAATAAAAGCTGCCAACTGCTCCATCTGGGGTTTTCCAACTTGCCCGTCCCCTGCAGCCACCCTCACACTGGCTGCTGCAGCTCAGGTTTCCTCTAACTCTTTGGCCGGGTCTCTTCCAATGCCCCTGCTCCGAAGGTCACGGGGAGGGGGGGGGGGGGGGGGCATGAAGGGGTTGACACTACGTGGCAAGCGTTGAAAGATGGCATGGTCAGGGGTGGAGAAGGGGGCCATCTGGGATGGTCTAGGTACAGGGTGGAATTAACGGGGCTGGAGTTAAGTGGGGGAGATGACGGACGGTAGAGGGGATTGGCGGGGTAAGTCTCCGGTAAGGCTGGTGACTTGGAACGTCCGGGGACTGAATGGGCCAGTTAAAAGATCGGCAGTGTTTGCGCACCTCAGGAGCTTCAAAGCGGGGGTGGCCTTTCTGCAGGAGACGCACCTCCGCGAGAAGGACCAGGTTATGTTCAGGAAGGGGTGGGTCGGGCAGGGTTTTCACTCGGGGTTTGATTTGAAATCGGGGGGGGGGAGTGGCGACTCTAATGAGCAAGAAAATGGAGTTTGTGAGTGTGAAGGAAGTGAGGGATCCGGGTGGGAGATATGGGATTGTGTGTGTGGTATTGGAAGGGATGCCGGTGGTGTTGGTGAATGTGTATGCATCGAATTGGGATGATGTAAGTTTTATGAGAGGGTTGCTGGCAGCAATCCCGGATTTGGCCACGTACCAGTTGATCATGGGAGGGGATTTTAACTGTGTCCTAGAGCCGAGGGTGGATAGGTTGAGCCCCAGGTCAATGGGTAGGGTACGAATGTCGAGGGAGCTGGGGGGGGGGGGGGGGGGGGGGGGGTTTATGCAGAGGATGGGTATGGTGGATCCATGGCGATTTCAGAACCCAGGGGGAAGGGAGTATTCCTTCTTTTCACATGTCTATAAGGTGTATTTGAGGATTGATTACTTTGTAGTGAGTCAGGAGATTTTGGTTGTGGTGGAGGGGGCAGAGTGTGCGGAGATAGTTATCTCGGACCATGCACCCCACTGGCTGGAGATTCGGTTTAGATCG
The DNA here is from genome assembly GCF_902713615.1 of Scyliorhinus canicula. Lineage (NCBI taxonomy): Eukaryota > Metazoa > Chordata > Chondrichthyes > Carcharhiniformes > Scyliorhinidae > Scyliorhinus > Scyliorhinus canicula. The sequence goes on along the minus strand of NC_052158.1, from coordinate 145,788,539 downwards.
GGATGAGAGCAGAGGCCGGGGTGGAGGTTTGTCTCGGGGTTGTTGGCAGATGGAGGTTTTTGTGATAAGGTGCGGGTGGCGATTAAGGAGTATGTGGGGTTGAATCAGAATGGGGAGGTGTCAGCAGCCATTTTTTGGGAAATGCTGAAGGCAGTAGTCCGGGGGAAATTATCTTGTTCAAGGCTCAAGTGGATAGGGAAAGGAGGGAGGAACATTACCGCCTAATGAGCGAGATAGTGGACGTGGATAGGGAATATTCGAGGGTGCCCACCATGGAATGATTGGCGAGGAGGAAAAAGTTACAGGGACAATTTGACAGGCTGACAATGGGGCGGGTGGTAGGACAGCTATGTAGGGCAAGAGGGGTGCAGTATGAATATGGGGAGAAGGCAAATCCCATGCTGGCTCACCAGCTGCGGAGACAGGCCACGTCCAGGGAAATATTGAGGATACAGGCTGAGGCTGGGGATGTGGTGTCGGAGCCAGGGAAGAGAAATCAGGCGTTTTGGGAGTATTACCAGAGATTGTGCAAGGCGGACCCAGGGGGGGGGGGGTTAATACAGGGGAGGAGGGGCTCATGGGTCGGTTTTTAAACGAGCTGGAGTTTCCCGTTGGAGGTAGGCACTAGAGGAGCCCCTGGGGCCTGAGGGAGATGCTGGAGAGTATCAGGGCTTTGAAGGCGGGGAAGGCTCCAGGGTCGGATGGATATCCGGTGGAATTTTATGAAGGGTTCGCGACAGACCTGGCATTTAATGAGGCTTTGGGGGTGTTTAATGAGGCTTTGGAGAAGGGGGAAGTACCGGAGATGCAGACAATGATTACATTGATCCCGAAAAAGGAGAAGGACCCATTAGAATGTAGGTTGTATAAGCCCATATCATTGTTGAATACTGATGTCAAAGTATTGGCTAAATTGATGGCAGGAAGGATGGAGGATTGTGTCCAGGGGGTGGATCAAATTGGCTTTGTATATGGCAGTCAGCTCTCAAGCTATATCAGAATGTTGTTGAATGTAAAAGGCGATTCTCCGATATGGAGGCCAAGTGTTCGCGCCGTTGTGAACGCCGTCGCGTTTGACGATGGCGCAAACAGGGCCCAGCCCGACACTGGAGTGGTTCACGTCACTCCAGCCTCCTTACACAACGCCAAATGGACGCTGCACCAACCCGCACATGTGCAGTTGGGCCGCACCATCCTGCGCATCTGCGGGGAATTTCTTACGCGCACCGGCCCCGACCCAACATGGGGTCGATGTTCAGGGGCCTGCCGCGCTGGAAAGTAGGCCCAGGGGGGAGAGGCCGGCCCGCCGATTGGTGGGCCCCGATCACGGGCCAGACCCCATTGAAGCTCTCCCTTTGGTGCAGGAGTCCCCCTTCCTAATCGCACCCCGAGCGTTCCCGCAGAGTTCCCGCCGGCAGCGACCCGGGGTGAACAGCGCCAGCGGGACTCTGTCGGATCGGGGCGGCCGCTCGGCCCATCCGGGCCGGAGCATCGGTGGCCCCACCGACCCCAGCGGCCTGCCGCCGGCTCCGCGCCAAACGCGCTGGTGCAAATGGTGCCGATTCTCTGCACCTTGGAGAATCGCGCGCTGACGTCAGTGCGTCGTGGCTTGGTTGCGGCAATTCTCCGGTCCGGCGCGGGGTTTGGAGAATCGCCCCCGTAGTCTAATACCCAGTCTAATACAGGGTGAAAAAGGATGAAAAATTGTGCAACCTGTATCGCTGAGTGTTGGGAAGCATGTTTCCCGGGGTGTTTATGTGCTGTAACGTTTTTAAAAATAAATTTAGAGTACCCAATTATTTTTTCCAATTACGGGGCAATTTAGCGTGGCCAATCCACCTGCACATCTTTTTGGGTTGTGGGGGTGAAACCCACGCAGACACGGGGAGAATGTGCAAACTTCACACGGACAGTGACCTAGGGCCGGGATTTGAACCCGGGTCCTCAGCGCCGTAGGCAGCAATACTAACCACTGTGCCGCTGTAATGTTTTTGCTACATGTTTGTAATAAAATATATTTTTTAAAACAAAACAATCTCCAATGCTGTCACGTTTCCAGTGCTGATAGATGGCAATCAACATCCTGGATCATGGCATTTGTCTTTCTGATGCTGATGGTCAAATCAAACACTTTGCAGAGTCTGTCCATAGTGTTCCTCAGTATGGAATGCTGGCGTGTCATCGCCAATGTGGAGCAATTTTCTGATGACGTCTTTGTGCACCTTTACCTTGAATCTCAGCCAAGCAAAGCTGAACAGCATTTCGTCAGTTCTGGTATGTCGGTAGACTCCCTCTGACAGCAGCAAAGAGAAGATTGTCGGTGTCAGAACACAAGCCTGTTTGATCGAACTGCAGATCTCAAAGTATTTCAATGTCGTTCCGTCATAGCTGACCTTATCCAACACATTGTCACAGAAAGGCAGCAAAATTTTCTCCAGTGGCTTAAATAGACCGTCTCTGCTCAGAGGGACAAGACTGGTGAAATTGATGAAGGAAATATATCTCCGTTGTTCGTTTCTCTTGCAGCTGCTGGATTGTGAAGATCGTGTCAATTTGGATCTTCCAATTCTGAAACCGCGCTGGGATTCAGGCTCGATGCGTTTAGCCGGGATCCACAAGGCCAACACTAGCAAATGCCTTTCCAACAATGCTCAGCTGGGAGTTGCCCGAAAAGTTGTTGCAACCGCTACCCTCGTCCTTGTCCTTGCACAGGATCGCGCATATTCTGGGGTACTGCCTCCTACCCCCAGCGGAGACAGGGATGTCCATGCAGATGCTGCAAGAGTGCTGGTTTCCTGTGCTTGATATCAGGTGGTACAGCATCAGAACCTGGAGCATTGCCCATGGCAAGTGAGTCAATAGCTTTACTGAGCTCCTCCACTGTAGGTTCAATATCCAGCTCTGCCGTGATGGCTTTTTATGGAGTCTCGAGATTTTTCGGTGACAGTGTTCTCTCCAGAATCCATCTCAAGGTAGAATCCCACCCTCCTGTCCAATGGTTTATTGCAGTCGGTGCTGACCTCTCCTGCTTTCGTTTTACAGAGAATTTCTACAGTACAGAAGGAGGTCATTCTGCCCATCGAGTCTGCACCGACCCTCTGAAAGAGCACCCTACCTCGGCTCACTCCCGGTAACCCCACCTAACCATCCCTGGGCACTAGAGGGGAATTTAGCATGGCCAATCCACCTAACCTGCACGTCTTTGGAAAGTGGGAGGAAACCGGAACACCCGGAGGAAACCCACGCACACACGGGGAGAACGTGCAGACTCCAGATACACAGTTACCCAAGGCTGGAATTGAACCTGGATCTCTGGTGCTGTGAGGCAGGAGTGCTAACCACTGTGCCACCGTGCCGCCAATGGAGCCGTCATATTTTCTGATGGACTTGTTGCCTTTATACATATCTTGGGAAATCCCTTTGTCGAAGGATATCTAGTTATTCTGGCAAATTTGTAACCAATGGTCATTGGTGGCAGTCCGTTGGACTTTACTTTGAGCAGCTCTTATGCTTTCAGAGTCTTTTCGCTTGGAAATTCCAGTTACCAGTGAGCCTTGGTGTTTCAGCGCATCACTGGCTGAAGAATGAGCACGCATCCGCACTTTGTTGATTCCACCATCTTCAGGCCAGGAACTAGCCCAGTGCACATGCACAGTTTATTTCATGAGGTCCTGAGGTCGGGAACTGACCCTGTGCGTTTGCACAGAAGGGAAAGAAGAAGGAAAAGTGAAACAGCGTGAAACTAGAGGTCAGATGACTTGAATAGGTGCACCATTCCAGAGAAGGCGGCCCGAGGAGCAGGGCATAGGAGGGGAGCAGAAAGAAGTCCAAGCAGTAAGTCCAAGTTAAGGACCAAGGGCAGGAATCTGAAACAGGTCCTGTTCAATCAAGTACAGTTAAAAGTAAGGAGCAGAGCAGTTGGTTCTGAATTAAAGAGAGAAAACAATGGGGAGCAGGCTTGAAGCAAAGTGGGCTTCAGAGAAGCTAGAAGATTCCAGGAGGCAGCCTAGGTTGGTGACTCTTTGTTGCGGGCTTTCGGAGCAGTGGTGTTCAGCCTGGCATGGCCAAATATCAGTGAGTGAGCTTGGAAGGTGAAGCTCGAGTGTGCATGGCAATCCAGCGGAAAGGAACATTGGAAGGTGAGAATAAAACCCTGGAGGTGGATCCTTGTTGAAGGCATCTGAGTGGAAGCAACGTTTGGGAGAGAAATCCAAAGCAAGCTCTTCAAGCATGGAGATTGGAAGCCTATGGAGACGATAGAGTTTCAATGAGACTGGTTGGCTCACAGTGTAACAAGCATATGGGGTGGTTGATGACAACAGATCTCCCCTGAACCTGAGAGCCCTGCTGACATTAATTGGCCACATAAGGGCCTCAGTTGTAGCAAGGACAGGCTTCCTGTCTGAGGCCCTTGCCCCCCACCCCCCTGCCCCCAGTGTAAACTTGCTGTGAGGTTTATGTGCAGACAAAATCCAGTCTTCACATTGAGGGTCCCCTCTATCATGTTGTGTAGCACGACCACCGTGCTGATTGGGATAGACTGCAAACAGAGCGAGTAACTCAAAACTTGTCATTCATGAGTCACTGGGGCCCGTCAGCAGCAGCAGAGTTATATTCAATCACAGTCCATAACCTCATGGTCTGACACATCCACTCTACCATTACCATTGCCATGAGGTCGGGGCAAGCAGGAACCTGTTGGGAATCCCACCTGAGTAGTTTCACGCTCCCCCCTCTCACCTCAGAACCTGCCGGGGGTGAGGTGCATGCAGGAGCGTAAAGTTCTGGCCAATGTTTAGCACTGGGGTTGCTGGACATGTTTAGATGTCAGTGCATCTTTCGGCCCCACTCCTGATTTAGCCTCACAGTTTAATCCCTCAACTCAACCTCACCACCAGAGACAACAATGAGCCCTTTCGATCCTCCAAAGTCCTCCTTACTAATGCCTGGAGGCTTGTGCCAAAATGGGGAGAGTTGACTCACCGGCTAGTCAAGTCACAGGCTGACATAGTCATCTTCACAAATCGTACCTTACAGACAATGTTCCAGATACCACGGGCAGGATTCCCCGACCCCCCCGCCGGGCTGGAGAATCGCCGGGGTGGAGGCGTGAATTCCGCCCCGACTCCGGCTGCTGAATTCTCCGGCGCCAGTTTTTTGGTGGGGGCGGGAATTGCGCCGCACTGGTTGGGGGCCATTGGCAGCGCTCCCCTCCCCCCCACCCCCCAGCGATTCTCCGCTCTGCGATGGGCTGAGCAGCTGCCCGTTTTCGGCCAGTCCCGCCAGCGTAAATTACACAAGGTTTGTACCGGCGGGACCTGGCTCTGCTGGTGGCCTGCGGAGTCCTTGGCGGCGACGCGGGGGGATCTGGCCCAAAGGGGGGCGCCCACGGTGGCCTGGCCCGTGATTGGGGCCCACCGATCTGCGGACGGGCCTGTGCCGTGGGGGCACTCTTTCCCTGCGCGCCGGCCGCTGTAAAGCTCCGCCATGGCCGGCGCGGAGAATCACGCCAGCGGTTCTGGGAACACGCTAGCGCTCCTGCGCATGGGCCAACTCACGCCGGCCGGCGGAGGACCTTCGGCGCTGGTTGGCGCGACGCCAACCACTCTAGCGCTGGCCTAGCCCCCCAAGGTGCGGAGCATTCCGCACCTTCCGGGCGGCACGACGCCAGAGTGGTTCACGCCACTCTTTGGCGCTGGTACGGCCCGCCCGCCGGATACCGGAGAATTCCGCCCCACCATTGAATACCAATTGGAAGAAACACTGAGGATGATAAGTACACAGAATGTAACCTGGTAGTGTAGCCATCTGGGATGGCCACTTACAACTAGGGATAGAGAAACTCGCAAAGCCTAGTGGGTAAAATGGACAAGCCAAGACTCAGGCAGGCTCACATCCTGAAAATGTATATTTGCAAGAAGTCCAGACGGGGCAGCACGTGGCGCAGTGGTTAGCATTGGGACTACAGTGCTGAGGATCTGGGTTTGAATCCTCGCCTTGGGTCATTGTGTGGAGTTTGCATGGGTTTCACCCTCACAACCCAAAGATGTGCGGGTTAGGTGGATTGACCATGTTAAATTGCCCCTTAATTGGAAAGAAAAAATAATTGGGTGTTCTAAATTTATTGGGCAGCGAGGTAACGTAGTGGTTAGCACTGTGGCTTCACAGCGCCAGGGTCCCAGGTTCGATTCCCGGCTTGGGTCACTGCCTGTGCGGAGTCTGAGCGTTCTCCCCTTGTCTGCGTGGGTTTCCTCCGGGTGCTCCGGTTTCCTCCCACAGTCCAAAGACGTGTAGGCTAGGTGGATTGGCCATGCTAAATTGCCCTTAGTGTCCGCAAAAGGTTAGGAGAAGTTATTGGGTTAGGGGATAGGTTGGACGTGAGGGCTCAAGTGGGTCGATGCAGATTTGATGGGTAGTACTAAAGACCTTTGCACCAGAACTAACTGTGCCCCAGCCCAACTGTTCCAGTATAGCTACAACACTGGCATCTACCTGAAAATGTGGGAAATTCCCCATATCTGTCCTGTCCACAAAGTACAGGACAAATCCAACCCAGCTAATTGCTGCACCATCACTCTACTCTCTACCAACAGCAAAATGATGGAAGGCATTGTCAATAAGGCTATGAAGATGCAGTGATAACCTGCTCATTGACACTCAGTTTGGGTTCCATCAGGGTCACTCGGCACTTACCCTCATTACAGTCTTGGTTCAAACATGGACAAAAGAGCTGAACTCAGTAGGTGAAGTGGGAATAATTGCCGTTGAAATCAAGGCAGCATTTGACCGAGTATGGCCTTAAGGAGTCTTAGAAAAACTGATGGTCAAGGGAAATCAGGAGGAAAACGTTCAACTGATTGGACTCATACCTAACACTCATACCTGGTTGTTGGAGGTCAATAATCTCAGTTCCAGAACATTTCTGCAGGAGTTCCTCAGTTCCGAGGCCCAACCATCTTCAGTTACTTCATCAATGACCTTCTCTCCATCATAAGGTCAGAAGTGCGATGTTTGCTGATGATTGCACAATGTTCAGCACCATTCGCGACTCCTCAGATACTGAGGTAGTCCATATCTATATGCAGCATGGCCTGGACTATATCCAGACTTGGGGGAAATATTTGTGCAACACAAGTGCCAGTCATTGGCTAATTCCAACAAGACAGAATCTAACTACCACTTCTTGACATTCAATGACATTATCATTGTTGAAATCTCCATCATCAACACCATGGGGCTACCAGTGACCATCTACAAAGCACAAGTCAGGAGTGTAATGGAATACTCTCCACTTTCCTGGATGACTGCAGCTCCAACAACACACAAGAAACTTGACACCATCTAGGACAAAGCAACCCGTTTGATTGTTCCCCTTTCCACAATCATTCACTCCCAACACCGCCGAGGAACAGTGACAGCCGTGTGTACCATCTACAAGATGCACTGCAGGAACTCGCCAAGGCACCTTCGACAGCACCTTCCAAACCCACGACTGTTACCATCTCGAAGGACAGGAGCAGCAGATATTTGGGAAGCCCACCACATGGGTGCTCCTCTCCAGGTCACTCACCATCCTGACTTGTAAATGTATCGTCGTTCCTTCACTGTCGCTGGGTCAAAATCCTGGAACATTTCCCTGACGGCACTGTGGGTGTACTCACACCACAGGGACTGCAGCCGTTCAAGAAGGCAGCTCACCACCACCTTCCCAAGGGCAATTAGGGATGGGCAATAAATGCTGGCCTAGCCAGCGATGCCCGCATCCCATAAATGAATAAAAGTAAAAGGTTTGACAACTGAAGGCAGTCCTGCCAATGGTGGAGCAAAGAAAATCAGGGATGTGCAAGAGGCAAGAAGTGCAGCTGTGCAGAGATCTCAGAGTGTTGCAAGACTGGAGAAGTTAACAGAAATAGGAGAGATGGATTGGAAACAGGATTGTTGCTTAATTGGGAGTCAATGAAGTTCAGCAAACACAAAGGTGATTGGGCTAGTGCCAAGAGCTGAAAAGGCCATTACTGGCAATGCCAGAATTTTGAAACTTTCTTTAAATAAATTTAGAGTACCCAATTATTTTTTTCCAATTAAGGGGCAATTTAGCGTGGCCAATCCACCTACCCTGTACATCTTTGAGTTGTGGGGGGTGAAACCCACGCAGACACGGGGAGAATGTGCAAACTCCACTCAGACATATGCAAAATTCTTTTCATTGTTTTCAAATCCCTTCTTCACCTCTCCCTATCTCAGTAGTCACCTCCAGTCCTGCAACTCTTTGAGATCTTAGTGCTCCTCCAATTCTGGCCTCTTGCTCACCCACGATTTTAATTGCTGCACCAATGGTGTCCATGATTTTAGCTGTTGAAACCCTAATCCCTAAACCTTTGCACCTCCCCAAATCCCTCACCTCCCTTAAGGTGACTTTGTCCATTCTTTTGGTCACCTGTCCTAACAGCTGCTTATGTTTCTTACTGTCAAATTCTGTTTGATAATGTGCTTGAGGGTTAGCACTGCTGCCTCACGGCACAGAAGTCCCAGTTTCGATCCCGGCCCTGGGTCACTGACCATGTGGAGTTTGCACATTCTCCCCGTGCTAGCGTGGGTTTCACCCCCACAACCCAAAGATGTGCAGGTTAGGTGGATTGGCCATGCTAACTTGCCCCTTAATTGGAAAAAATGAATTGGGTACCCTAAATTTATTATTAAAAGATGATGTGCCTTTCAAGGCACCATTGCAAGTTGTGGGGTTATTGGGCGTAAAGGCAGCGTAAAGGGCGTGAAGGCAGTACGGTAGCATTGTGGATAGCACAATCGCTTCACAGCTCCAGGGTCCCAGGTTCGATTCCGGCTTGGGTCACTGTCTGTGCGGAGTCTGCACATCCTCCCCGTGTGTGCGTGGGTTTCCTCCGGGTGCTCTGCTTTCCTCCCACAGTCCAAAGATGTGCAGGTTAGGTGGATTGGCCATGATAAATTGCCCTTAGTGTCCAAAATTGCCCTTAGTGTTGGGTGGGGTTACTGGGTTATGGGGATATGGTGGAGGTGTTAACCTTGGGTAGGGTGCTCTTTCCAGGAGCCGGTGCAGACTCGATAGGCCGAATGGCCTCCTTCTGCTCTGTGAATTCTATGATCTATGAAGACAGTGTTATATTCCATTACTCACGAGAAATCTGAGATCAGATTTTTAAGCAGTATTGACACTAAAGATACAAAACCAGTTGAACATACTTGTATGTGCAGGAAGCCACCAACTGAGGCACCAGTTCAGCTTCTGTTCAGTAATGATATAATTTGACCATCCCATTGCCCCTGGCTGTAGTCAAGATTACTAAGGACGCAGACTTGAGATTTAATTATGTCAGAAAGTATGAAGCAGAAGGCTGAGTGGGGAAGCCATGTCAATCATTTTCAGCTTATTGATGATTGTAGCCACTATGAGCAAAGCATTCTTTCTCTGTTGAAAGGTCACCACAATTAAATATGTTGGAGCAGCCAACTAGTAACCTAGACAAATTGAAGACATGCACGTTACCTGAGCTTCTACCCATTTTATGCACTAAAGAATCCTAGAAGTAAGGGTGGCATGTGGCGCAGTGGTTAGCACTGGGACTGCGGCGCTGGGGACCCGGGTTCGAATCCCGGCCCTGGGTCGCTGTCCGTGTGGAGTTTGTACATTCTCCCCGTGTCTGTGTGGGTTTAACCCCCACAATCCAAAGATGTGCAGGTTAGGTGGATTGACCATGCTAAATTGCCCCTTAATTGGAAAAAAAAAATTGGGAACTTATATAAACAAAAAAGAATCCTAGAAGTAGATAAAGTATAAAAGCAAGGAAGTCATGGTAAAGAAAGAAAGAGAGATTTGTATTAATATGGTGCTTTTAATACCCTCAGGATGTGGTGGTTGTGTAGACAAGTAATCTAGAGACCCAGGCTAATGCTCTGGAGACCTGGGTTCAAATCCCGCCACAGCAGATGGTAAAATTTGAATTCAATAACAATGTGGAATTAATAGTCTAACAATGACCATGAAACCATTGTTGATTGCTGTAAAAACCCACCTGGTTTACCAATGTCCCCTTTAGGGAAGGAAATCTTTTAACAATAAATTTAGAGTACCCAATTATTTTTTCTAATTAAGGGGCAAGTTATTGTGACCGATCGAGTGGGGACTTGTGTGGCATTTCACAAGCTACAGCCCACAAGTACATCCGTGAGGTCACAGATGCCCTGTTTGCTTGGGGAACGAACTATCTGAACTTTGACAGCAGTAGGATTCTCTGCCATCGCCAGGATGCCCAGGTCCAGCGGGAAATAGATGATACGAATATTGCCTTGCGCTTACTGGGTCGCCTGCGAGTGCCCTACATCTACAGTAAGGGGTTCCACTCCCTGAACGTCGTGTGCAACCACCACATGTAGATCATGACGTGTGTGCACGCTTCCCGGGGAGTGTGCAAGACAGCCACATCCTCGGGCAGTCGGACATCGCCGGCCTCTTCGACAACCACCCCAGGATGGCTGGTTGGCTCGTGGGTTAAGGAGTACCCGCTGAGGAGCTGGCTAATGACACCGGCACAAAGGTCGGTCCTTCTGGTTACATTCCCCCAGCTGATAGCCGCTACCATTTCCTCCCAGGCGTCACTGGCTGCCCTGTGGGGGAACAGAGCATCCCTTCCGATCTCGACCATGTCCAACAGTCTGGCCAGGTTGGCATCCCCAAATCGTGGGTCTGGTCTCATCGATACCATGGCAGCGAGCAGTGTGGGGTTTGCTGTGCAGGATCAATTTAAGTGCTGCTATCCCATGTTAGTGGGGGTTGGCGAGCGCGGTCTCGGCGAATCAGCCAGCGGGCAGTCATTTGCAGCGTAAAGCCCTTGGGATCTCCTTAGTGGGCCAATTAATGTTTGCTACCGGTGATGGTCTCACCAGGCCGAGTGCGGGAAGCTTTCAGCAGCTCCCGCTCGCTCCCACACTCAAAAAACTTTTCTATTAAATCATGCAGCCAGTTTGTGCACAGCCAGGTCCCACAGAGAGCAATGAGATCATTTTTTTTAGTGACGTTTTTTGGGAGATTATCCAGGGCATTATTTGCACAATGACTCATTGATTAGGCTTCAGTTAGAGTATTGTGTCCAATTCTGGGTGACACTCATCAGGAAACCTTGGATTGGGCATCGGGGAGACTTAATGGAATGATGGTAGGGATTTTTTATTACGTAGAGAGGACGGGATTGTTTGCCTATAAACAAATATGGTTCCAAGGAGGTTTAATAGAGGTGTTTAAAGCGATGACCCATCTTAATAGAGTAGATAAGGAGAAACTGTTTCTCCTGGCAGGAGAGCCTGTAGCCGGAAGGCGCAGGATTAAGATGATTGGCAAGAGAAGCTGAACAGATATGAGGAGAAATATTTTTACAGATTTTCATTGTTACGATTAGGAAATCACTACCTGAAAGGGAATCAAAAGTGACTTTAAAAGGGGAATTGGATCTGTACTTGAAAAGGACATTTTGCAGGGCTATGAGGATAAGGGAAGTCTGACTAATTGGGTGGCTTTCAACGAACTAGCAATGCATGATGGCCAAACAACCTCATTCTGTACAGTATGATCTGCTAAGTTTCTTCTACAACTTCGAACTGACCTGCTTCTCAGTGAATCATGATCATTAGTTGGGAGCCGTGGAGCGATTTAAGGGTCGAAGACACATCGGTGGAGGGGGAGCCGGCAACAGCATGTCAGAGACACAGGGATGAGTTTGCAGTGCCAGTGGGAGGGAGGGAAGTCAGTGAGATGATTAGAAGCTTTGTTAGGGTATGGAGGTTGGGGGTTAGAGAAAAGATGGGAGGTGTTAGGGATGGGGTGGCGAGATCGGAAGGGTCGGTTTGATGCGGTTCATGGCTAGGGGTGGCGTTCGATCACAGTGAGCAATGGCAGGAAACGGATCAGCTAGATCCAGCCATTTAAGTGGTTAGGTACTGGAAAGACTTACCTTCTGCATCTAGCAGCCCTCACTTCTCTTTAGCTGCTGGGTTTAGCACACTGGGCTAAATCGCTGGCTTTGAAAGCAGACCAAGGCAGGCTAGCAGCTCGGTTCAATTCCTCTACTAGCCTCCACAAACAGGCGCCGGAATGTGGCGACTAGGGGCTTTTCACAGTAACTTCATTTAAAGCCTACTTGTGACAATAAGCAGTTTTCATTTAATTGTGCATTTTTATATTTCTGCAAACTGTTATACTTATTGAGATAAAGGATGTAAGCACTGTTTGTGCTCTGTACCAACAGCAAACACTCCCAAGAAAGATGCAGCATGTGCGACAAATGTTGGAAACGTGTTGTAACACTGTTAAAATTTAAGATGAAAAGTACCCCCCCCAAAATTTGTTTAGAGATGCGAACGTTTCTGATGAATAAAAGTGCATATATTTATGGATGTTAAAAGATTATTTGTTCATCAGTGTATATCTTTTTTTGCCTGGAAGCGTGTAACAACTGTGCAAAGGAAGATGTGTGCTTGACGTTGAAGGAGATTCAAATTTGTACGCGTTCGGTTGGATGTATGGGTGGTATGGTCAGAAATCTATTGATGTGGAGATGCCGGCGTTGGCCTGGGGTGAGCACAGTAGGAAGTCTTAAAACACCAGGTTAAAGTCCAACATGTTGGTTTCAAACACTAGCTTTCGGAGCACTGCTCCTTCCACCTGAGGAAGGAGCAGTGCTCTGAGACCTCGTGTTGTAAGACTTCTTACAGAAATCTATTGGAAGGGCTGTGAAAGAAGCAAGCCAGCCTTACATCATTTCAAGTTCCTTTCTCAAAATGAAGATAATTACAAACAACACTGAACTGTCCCAGTGAACGGAGTAAGTAGCAATTTCTTTTGGTCATCGCTGTATCGGACTTGCCCTGGTCTTAGTCCAGTCTATTTTAAGGTCGACAGGGCGAAATCCAACCCACATCTGTCAGAAGAATGTACCAACTGACTTTGAACATATATTTCCCTTGCCATGATGCTGATATGGAATTTTAGCAGTTTGACCCTTGACCCTTGATCCCTGCACTGTCTAGCAACGGAGCAATAGAACTGCCAGTTATTCTTACTGCTGTTCATCTAGGAGGCAGGCTCCATGAAGCTTTCTCCTGCTATTTTCAGACTGAGTGGCATTATCCCAACTTGAACAGCCAGAATAGAGTTGGAGAGTTTTACAGCACAGAAAGAGGCCCTTCAGCCCATCGCATCCGTGCCAACCACCAAGCACCTACCTATTCTAATCCCATTTCCCAGCACCTGGCCCGTAGCCTTGTATGCAATGGCATTCCAAGTGCTGATCTAGATACTTCTTAAAAGTTGTGAGGGTTCCCGTCTCGCAAAGTGAGTTCCAGATTCCAACCACCCTCTGGATGAAAATGTTTTCCCTCATATCTCCTCTAAATCTCCTGCCCATTACCTTAAATCTACTCCCCTTGGTTAGTGGTCACTCTGCTAAGGGGTAAAAAACCTTCCTGTCCAGCCTATCTACGCCCCTCATAATTTTATACATCTCAATCAGGTTCCTCCCTCAGACATCTCTGCTCTAGGGAAAACAATCCCAACCGTCTCTCTTGACAGCTGAAAGGTTCCAGCACAGGCAACATTCAGGTGAATCTCTTCTGCACCCTCTCCAGTGCAATCACTTCCTTTCCATAGCGTGGTGACCAGAGCTGCACATGGTACTCCAGCTGGGGCCTAACCAGCATTTTATACAGCTCCCGCAGAGCCTCCTGCTCGTATGTTCTTTTTTTAAAAAAAATTTAGTGTACCCAATTCATTTTTTCCAATTAAGGGGCAATTTAGCATGTTCAATCCACCTACCCTGCACATCTTTGGGTTGTGGGGGTGAAACCCACGCAGACACGGGGAGAATGTGCAAACTCCACAGGGACAGTGAACCAGAGCCGGGATCGAACCTGGGACCTCGGCGCCGTGAGACTGCAGTGCTAACCCTGCTCGTATATTCAATGCCTCAGATAATAAAGGCAAGAATGCCACAGGCTTTCTTAACTATCTTATCTACCTGTCCTGCTGTCTTCAGAGATTTGTGAACACGCACACCAAGGTCGCTTTGATCCTGTGTCCTGAGAGGGTGGTGGAGGCAGTTTTATTCTGCAATTCAATAGAGAATTGGATTGATACTTAAAAGGAAAAAGTATGCAAGGTTACGGGAACCAGGCAGGGGAGTCAAGCTAGGTAGAATGCTCGTTCAGAGAATCAGTGCAGACTTTAAAAAAAAATTAGGAGTACCTAATTCATTTTTTCCAATTAAGGGGCAACTTAGCGTGGCCAATCCACCTACCCTGCACATCTTTGGGTTGTGGGGGTGAAACCCAGGCAGACACGGGGAGAATGTGCAAACTCCACACGGACAGTGACCCAGAGCCGGGATCGAACCTGGGAGCTCGGCGCCGTGAAACAGCAATGCTAACATCAGTGCAGACTTGATGGACCAAATGGCTTCTTTCTGAACTGTAAAGATTCTGTGGGATGGAGGGGGTTGCGTGTGGGGGGTGGGTGCAGTGGGGCAGGGGAGGGTGGGGGGCAGGGGAGAGGGGGGCTGGTCTTTGGCTGTAACCCTGCCACGCAGGCAGGGAGACCTTGTAAGCTTGTCTAAACTGCTGGCTTCCTGGTTGTTCTTCCCACCCACATCCCAGCCCACCCCAAACCCCCATTACGCTGAGAAACTGAAGGCCAACTGGAAAATTAAACTTTAACCAGGTTCTTATTGCCTCGCTCCCATGTGCAGGGCCGGCTCAAGGCACCGGCAACTCGGGCGACTGCCCGGGGCGCCATGTGCTCGGGGGCGCCAGAGACTCGGGTCCTGCGCATGCGCAGTTGGGCCGGTGCCAACCAGCGCATGCGCGGTGGCCGCCCGCCCCCAGGGCGGCCCCCCGGCTCGGTCCGCCCCCCCCGCCCCGCCCTCGGGTCCGCCCCCCCGCCCTGCCCTCGGGTCCGCCCCCCGCCCCGCCCTTGGGTCCGCCCCCCCGCCCCGCCCCGCCCTCGGGTCCGCCCCCCCGCGTGTCCGCCCCCCTCTCGGGTCCGCCCCCCCGCCCTCGGGTCTGCCCCCCCCTTTGGGTCCGCCCCCCGCTTCCGCCCCCCCCTCGGGTCCGCCCCCCCGCGCCCTCGGGTCCGCCCCCCCGCCCCCCCCCTCGGCCTCGCCCCCCCCGCCCCTCCTCGGCCTCGCCCCTCCTCGGCCTCGCCCCCCCCGCCCCTCCTCGGCCTCGCCCCCCCCGCCCGTCCTCGGCCTCGCCCCCCCGGCCCCGCCCCCCCTCGACCCCCCCCCCCTCCCCGGCCCCGCCCTCCCCCCCCTCGGCCCCCCCCCCCCTCGGCCCCCCCCCCCCCCCAAGGGCGCCGAAGTTCAGCTTGCCCGGGGCGCCAGCAACCCTAGAGCCGGCGCTGCCCATGTGGGTCCCAAACCCGTCACCTCCAGGATGGACAGCTCATCTCCTCGATCAGTATGCTGCAATTGACATGTCGTCTGGAGTCAGTATTTTCAGGATCCTCCCCACCTCCATACCCACCTTCAGGAGGCCCGTAAATTCAGCTCCTAGTCCATACTGAGTTAATTAATTTCAGTCAGGAGCAGAGGTGAATTGGGATCAGTTTTAATTAATTTGAAAAATTACACCGAGATTTACAGATGCAGAATTCTATGGACCCGATCCAAAGGCCACACTGCACCCAAATATCTAGAGTTCTGGCAGAGGGCTTATACCAGGGGCAGGGAGTCTGTCCCAGCTACAAATTTAGAAGCTCCTTTCTCTCTGCATCTCTCTATATTTCTTTTCGGGTGCTCCAAAAGTTAAATAAATGATGTCAAAAAATCACACTAGTGCAGCCACCTGCAGCAATAGAATCTGCTGCTACATGCGGCCATTGTCTTGGTGAGACAGGCCTTTCCTTCTGCCCTCGTGCTACCTTGTCATCCCTACCTCCTTCCATAAAGCATCCCCAGTCCTTTTCCCATCCGATACCCAGATAATACGACAAAAGATTCCCATTGATATGCCATCAATGAACACGCGACGAGTGGTGAACGTAACTGAGGCTTTAATAAACTAAACAGAAAGCCTTCTGGCCTCGGATCCCAAAATGAAGCAGTGGCGGAGACAAGCCACCTTTATACCGAGCCCGAGGGGAGGCGGAGCCAGCAGGCAGTGGGTTTACCATATTACATATAATACAGTGGCAGTTTACCACAAAACACATATTATATACTACAGTGGTTCGGACCCAGCAGGGACAAGCCCAGGCATGTAACAGTGCAACAGTACAACAGTGCAACAGTGGTTTACTACACCCATTCAATTGGCTCTTTAACAAGCTCAATAGTTTGTTAATTGGTGAATTGAAAATGGGGGGTGGGCTTCCGACGTACACCCCCATCACCTTTTGTAATACCTAAGACTGGCGTGATGTCTTTGTATTGCCGAATCGACGTTGTCACGCTGCATGTTACATTCACATTGGGGACTTTGCCCGGATCAAATTGTGGCTGTAAAATCCAGCCCTATTGTTTCTCAGCAGATGGCTGCAGTGTGAAGGTGAATGTGGCACCCTAGGATATATATTCCTATGACAATTAAGTTCCTAAGTTTTACAAATAACTTGACAATATAATAATACGGCAGTAACCTTGAATGGTATTTGTGCAACTGCGTGGAAGTTGCTTCGTTATGATGGAAAACCAGGGAAGAAGTCCACACGGTGTATCTCAGAGCTGTTAGCACTCCTTGGCAATGTGAGGAGCGACATTTCGAATGAGTAAGAATGGAATCGTTGGCCAGGCGAGGACCGCTACCTGAAAGTTCCCCTCCAAGTCTCGCACCACCTGATTTTGGCAGACGCGACTGCTGCTTCACGGTTGCTGGGCGATCGACTTCTCGGGATTCCTTGTCTAACAGTATTGTAAAAGCACCATCGCCACTGGGTTCAAGGAAAAATATCTACTCACGGAAACTGAGAAAGGAGAGCACATGCGATTCAGCCTTTATGTAGAAAGAGTTGAGACTGTCACAACCGCAGAGGTGGACCTAACTTTAACTCCCTGTACCCATACGTGCAAACTGCATTTTCATTCAGATACGTGATTACAAAATGCAATAATTTATTTCATTCCCAGTCGAAGAAAATTAATCTTTTCTTCTGTTGTAACCCCAATGGAGGTCCCGGGATCGACAATACGATTTCCCATGACCTCCCCGGAATATGAACTTACCCTTTAAGGGGGTGGGTCACCCCTCTACAAATCGAGCCCCAGCTGGATAAAAACCCCGGCCACGGTGCAGGTTGGGGAAAGAGGGGAGTGGAGGAGAATTGGATTTGTATTGAAATAAACCTTGTTTCTACTAACCGCGGATCCAACATCTTCGGTTCAAGATGACCATATCTGGTCACAGCCTTTAAAATGTAAAGCAGTTCAAAGGCACTGTGCATCAAAAGAATGTATCAAAGGGACTTGGGCTTAATGCTGCGTGTGATTCATTCTTGGTTCACCTTTAGAATTCCTGAAATGATTTAAAAGTAAGATTATTTGAGGGAAGATGGCAAAATGATGGTAATATCACTGATCCAGTGAGCCAGAGGAAATGGGTTCAAATCCCACCATGGCAGCTGGTGGACTTAAAATTCAATGAATAAATCTGGAATATAAAGCTAGTCAATAGAAAGCTAGTCAATATAAAGCTATAATGGACTAGTCAGTAATAGTGACTGTTGTAATATACACATCAGTATATAATGGTATATAATAACTGAGCAAACCACTCAGTTGATGGGTAATTAGGGACGGGTAACAAATGCTGGTCCAGCCCAGCGATGTCCACACCACATAGAAGACGGAAGTAAAAATGGATCGTATAACCACAGATCAAGTGACTCCTCACCAGCCTCTGGCTTGCCATAGAATCCAGTAGGTGCCAGATGAAAAGGTAAATTAGCTTTGTTTCATAAATATTAACTACAGTCAGTTGGAATTATTTTATTGTAAAATGTTTCAGTTTAAAAGTCACACTGGAAGGCACTAGATCCTGTGAGGCTGCAGTAAATTCAGTCGACCCACTTTTATTTTTCATACTTAAAATATCTGTAACACTTTCACGATAAATCATTTTAGGTGGCAAAGGCAACATTATGAAATGTCTGAAAACCTCCCCAAAATGAGCTGGTTGGAAATGAAAGGGTTACATTTCCAACTTGCTATCCCAGCCGAATAACTGGATCGGCCGCCTGCAAGTGCTGCTTGGTAGCTTTACATAGAATCATAGAAACCCTGCAGTGCAGACGGAGACCATTCAGCCCATCGGGTCTGCACCGACCCTCAGAAAGAACACCGTTTCTAGGCCTACTCCCCCGCTTATGCATGTAACCCCATTGATCATGGCCAATCCACCTAACCTGCACATCTTCAATGCCAGGAGTATACGAAATAAGGTAGGGGAACTGGCAGCATGGGTTGGTACCTGGGACTTCGATGTTGTGGCCATTTCAGAGACATGGATAGAGCAGGGACAGGAATGGTTGTTGCAGGTTCCGGGGTTTAGGTGTTTTAGTAAGCTCAGAGAAGGGGGCAAAAGAGGGGGAGGTGTGGCGCTGCTAGTCAAGGACAGTATTACGGTGGCGGAAAGGATGCTAGATGGGGACTCTTCTTCCGAGGTAGTATGGGCTGAGGTTAGAAACAGGAATGGAGAGGTCACCCTGTTGGGAGTTTTCTATAGGCCACCTAATAGTTCTAGGGATGTAGAGGAAAGGATGGCGAAGATGATTCTGGAAAAGAGCAAAAGTAACAGGGTAGTTGTTGTGGGAGACTTTAACTTTCCAAATATTGATTGGAAAAGATATAGTTCGAGTACATTAGATGGGTCGTTCTTTGTACAATGTGTGCAGGAGGGTTTCCTGACACAATATGTTGACAGGCCAACAAGAGGCGAGGCCACATTGGATTTGGTTTTGGGTAATGAACCAGGCCAGGTGTTAGATCTGGAGGTAGGTGAGCACTTTGGAAACAGTGACCACAATTCGGTGATCTTTGCGTTAGTGATGGAAAGGGATAAGTATACCCCGCAGGGCAAGAGTTATAGCTGGGGGAAGGGCAATTATGATGCCATTAGACATGACTTAGGATGTGTAGGTTGGAGAAGTAGGCTGCAAGGGTTGGGCACACTGGATATGTGGAGCTTGTTCAAGGAACAGCTATTGCATGTTCTTGATAAGTACGTACCAGTCAGGCAGGGAGGAAGGGGTCAAGCGAGGGAACCGTGGTTTACCAAAGAAGTGGAATCTCTTGTTAAGAGGAAGAAGGAGGCCTATGTGAAGATGAGGCGTGAAGTTTCAGTTGGGGCGCTTGATAGTTACAAGGAAGCGAGGAAGGATATAAAGAGAGAGCTGAGACGAGCAAGGAGGGGACATGAGAAGTCTTTGGCAGGTAGGATCAAGGAAAACCCAAAAGCTTTCTATAGGTATGTCAGGAATAAAAGAATGACTAGGGTAAGAGTAGGGCCAGTCAAGGACAGTGGTGGGAAGTTGTGTGTGGAGGCTAAGGAGATAAGCGAGATACTAAATGAATACTTTTCGTCAGTATTCACTCAAGAAAAAGATAATATTGTGGAGGAGAATGCTGAGACCCAGGCTATTAGAATAGATGGCATTGAGGTGCGTAGGGAAGAAGTGTTGGCAATTCTGGACAAGGTGAAAATAGATAAGTCCCCGGGGCCTGATGGGATTTATCCTAGGATTCTCTGGGAAGCCAGGGAAGAGATTGCTGAGCCTTTGGCTTTGATTTTTAGGTCATCGTTGGCTACAGGAATAGTGCCAGAGGACTGGAGGATAGCAAATGTGGTCCCTTTGTTCAAGAAGGGGAGTAGAGATAACCCTGGTAACTATAGGCCGGTGAGCCTAACGTCTGGGATGGGTAAAGTCTTGGAGAGGATTATAAAAGATACGATTTATAATCATCTAGATAGGAATAATATGATTAGGGATAGTCAGCATGGTTTTGTGAAGGGCAGGTCATGCCTCACAAACCTTATCGAGTTCTTTGAGAAGGTGACTGAACAGGTAGACGAGGGTAGAGCAGTTGATGTGGTGTTATTGGATTTCAGTAAAGCGTTTGATAAGGTTCCCCATGGTCGGCTATTGCAGAAAATACGGAGGCTGGGGATTGAGGGTGATTTAGAGATGTGGATCAGAAATTGGCTAGTTGAAAGAAGACAGAGAGTGGTGGTTGATGGGAAATGTTCAGAATGGAGTTCAGTTACGAGTGACGTACCACAAGGATCTGTTCTTGGGCCGTTGCTGTTTGTCATTTTTATAAATGACCTAGAGGAGGGCGCAGAAGGATGGGTGAGTAAATTTGCAGACGACACTAAAGTTGGTGGAGTTGTAGACAGTGCGGAAGGATGTTGCAGGTTACAGAGGGACATAGATAAGCTGCAGAGCTGGGCTGAGAGGTGGCAAATGGACTTTAATGTGGAGAAGTGTGAGGTGATTCACTTTGGAAAGAATAACAGGAATGCGGAATATTTGGCTAATGGTAAAATTCTTGGTAGTGTGGATGAGCAGAGGGATTTCGGTGTCCATGTACATAGATCCCTGAAAGTTGCCACCCAGGTTGATAGGGTTGTGAAGAAGGCCTATGGTGTGTTGGCCTTTATTGGTAGAGGGATTGAGTTCCGGAGCCATGAGGTCATGTTGCAGTTGTACAAAACTCTAGTACGGCCGCATTTGGAGTATTGCGCACAGTTCTGGTCGCCTCATTATAGGAAGGACGTGGAAGCTTTGGAACGGGTGCAGAGGAGATTTACCAGGATGTTGCCTGGTATGGAGGAAAAATCTTATGAGGAAAGGCTGATGGACTTGAGGTTGTTTTCGTTAGAGAGAAGAAGGTTAAGAGGTGACTTAATAGAGGCATACAAAATGATCAGAGGGTTAGATAGGGTGGACAGCGAGAACCTTCTCCCGCGGATGGAGGTGGCTAGCACGAGGGGACATAGCCTTAAATTGAGGGGTAATAGATATAGGACAGAGGTCAGAGGTGGGTTTTTTACGCAAAGAGTGGTGAGGCCGTGGAATGCCCTACCTGCAACAGTAGTGAACTCGCCAACATTGAGGGCATTTAAAATTTTATTGGATAAGCATATGGATGATAAGGGCATAGTGTAGGTTAGATGGCCTTTAGTTTTTTTCCATGTCGGTGCAACATCGAGGGCCGAAGGGCCTGTATTGCGCTGTATCGTTCTATGTTCTATGTTCTATCTTTGGACCGTGGGAGATGTAATAAGGCATGGGGAGTTTAAAGTAAGCAAAAAGTAAACATGAGCACTGGCAAAACCTCACCAGGTTCTCTCTCCTGTGGGTCAGCTCCAGACTGTCCGACCTTTTCGACAAACATGGGTAAGCTACCCTGTCCCTAGCGGGGGAGCTTGTAGCTTTTGCTAGTGTTCCTAGGTTGATGTATATAACAGCGAGTGCTGCTAGTTAGATTTCACTCTCTTGTTGGTTTAGGTAGATATGTATATGTCACCAAGTGTTACTGGTTTTGGCCACTGGATAATAGCAGATTGTTTTGGTTACCTTCCTTAAGTGCTACCTCCACCATAACGAGGGCATGCAGGACTTCAGCACAGGTGCATGGTGACAGTAATGCATACGTTGCAGGGAATATCATGAAATATGCAGTCGATTAGGACATGAGGGCTGTGAGGAATATAAATAGAATCCGTATGTATTAGGAAGGAATTATATTAGTGGCCGACCACAGACTGTTACCAGGGCTAATATGTCAGAATTTTGGAGTCAGCTGGTCTGGCAGGTGTTAGCAAAGCATAACTTGAGTTGATATACTTGACCTGCTTGTAATAATAGAAATTGTGATGAATATTCATTGGTTAGGATCAGTTTCTTTGAAGTGACAGGATATTCTAAAATTCTTATTTGAAGGTAATGGACACATAATGTACGTATTTAATGATCTTAAAGGTAATCATGATAACCGATGGACTAAGGGGAGGCAGTGGACTAGCGGTATTGTTGCCAGTGGCATTTGACAGCCAGAATGTTCTGGGGACACCGATTCAAATCCCCCCATGACAGATGGTAAATTTAAAGGAAAAACATTTAGAGTACCCAATTCTTTCATTCCAATTAAGGAGCAATTGAGCCTGGCCAATCCACCTACTCTGCGCATCTTTGGGTTGTGGGGGTGAGACCCACGCAGACGCGGGGAGAATGCGCAAACTCCACACGGACAGTGACCCGGGGCTGTGACCGACCCCGGGTCCTCGGCGGCGTGAGGCAGCAGTGCTAGCCACTGCGCTACCGTGCTGCCCCGTGGCGAAATTTGAAATGATTAAACATCTGGATTTAAAACTCTGATGGTGGTTATGAAACCATTGTCAATTATTTAAGATATTGACAGGATAGATAAAGATAAACTATTTGCATCTGGTTCAGCAATTCTCTTTAGAGAAGGATATCTTCCGCCCTTACCTGGTGAGGTGACAGAGGTCTTTAGGTTTATGAAAGGGTTTTATGGGGTATGCATAGAGAAGAAGTTTCCCATTGTGGAGGAGTCCACGACCAAAGGTCAATATTAAAAGAGAAATCACTAATAAATCCAGTAGGAAAGTCAATGGGAATCTCTATACCCAGAGAAGTTAGAAGGTGGAACGTGCTCCAACAAAGGTCAGACTTTTACTCCTATCCCAAGACAGTTGATGAAGTATGAAACTGGACGCTAATATTTTTCTTGATAATAGATGTATTCACAGAACGCAGCATTGCTAAGATCTGCCCCCAAACCAGTGTCCAAGCAGTCTCGGTTTATAAATGCTCTATGTACCTAATTAAACAATGCCCCTCATCTGGGTATCCTACCAATCAACTTACCCTAACACAGGTGACTGGTATAGTTCCATAAAATGGGAAGTTAAATAAATAAATGAGTGAGAAAGGGATAAAGATATATGTTGATCGAGTCAGATGAGGTAGGGTGGGTGGAGCCCCTTTGGAGCATTATGGCTGGCAAGGATGTGACTGGATGGTTCGTCCTGTGCTGAGAATACTGGGCAATTCTATATCCCTTAAAGCAGAAGGTTTACTCAAGGGAGAAGCAATTTGCTGCTGAGTAAAATGACCTGCAGATTGGTTACGGAGTTCAGACCTGGTTACTGAGCAGGGAAACACGTTGGAAAAAGAAATATTGATTCCAATTAATTTGAAGTTAAATATTTACCATTCTATGCAATGGAAAGTTCAGACATTTGGTGATGCTGGTGCAGAATGATGAATATCATATTTTAAGGAAATGCCAGCGTTGATTCTTTACCGAGGCATCTGAGGATTAATGAGCAAGTTAACATCAAGAATTTTCTTTTTACGAAGCCTAACTTTTACTCGTCATTTAGCTCCATTTTCTGTCCTGAGTGGGGCAGAATGGCGGTGGTTAGACATGATGGGTTTGTAATTTTTGGAATCCGCTGATTGTAGTGAATTTATTAAGGGCCACCTGATTTTCAGAAGCGCAACAATCTGCCAATCTGCACTGTACATCGCCAATCTCCAGCCCCACTGGGGAGCTCGCTGTGCCTGGACTGCAATACCCAGTCCTACATCCTTGGGCAGGGGCTAACGTTTGCACATGGATTTGTCCCAGTGGATGGTGTCAAACAAGCAAAGCTAACGGGTGATTGATCGGTCTGAGTCATTCCAAACCAATTCTATCTCTCCTCTGAATCTCCGTAAATACTGCTATTAAATACAACTTCACTGAAAAGAATCAATTACTCTTTTTCTGCTTTTGCAGCTCCTTCTCGCTCCTGGCCAAGGCAATCAATGAGCCTTTGGTGTACCTCCCTTCCACTTTCCTTCTATCCTGACAGTGCAGTCCCTAGCCCCCTAAAGAGGAAAGATATTTTTATGCCTCACTTTTTTTTAACCAGTCCTAACCTCACTGAGCTTGGTACAGAACATTTGTCCATTGCTTCATTTGGTTTGAATATTATAACTTAACATATACATTGGTCTGGATCAGGCTAGGGAGATCTTCCATTCTCTGGACTTCAAAAGGTTAAATTCAAAGGCAAACATTACAAAATATCTCACTTTGTGAGTCCTAAAGCGTCTCTCCCATTGTTGTGAGTATGTATTCTTTGGAGTTTAACCCTATCCTATGTAGTCCCTTCAATGTCTCTTATTCCCAGTCCAATTTGTATCCTTGAGATTTATCCGGTGCATGTATGATCCCTCAAAGCACTGCTCTGTAGTCTCTATAGTTACTTTCCAAAAAATATGAATGTTACTGTTAACTCTCAAATTATTGATCAGTTTGATAGTCCTGACTGAACATCATGGGCGGGATTCTCCCCTACCTGGTGGGGCGGGGGGGGGGGGGGGGTCTTGGCGGGACAGAGTGGCATGAACCACCGGCCTACATGGAAGACCTTTGGCGCCACGCCAGCCGGGGCCGAAGGGGCTCCGCTGGCCGGCACGGGATCGTGCATGCCCGGGAGCGTCAGCAGCTGCTGATGTCATCCCCGCGCATGCGCGGGGGGTTCACCTACGCGTCGGCCATCGCAGAGGACCACACAGCCGGGACGTAGGAAAAGAGTGCCCCCACGGCACAGACTCGCCCTGGGATCGGTGGGCCCCGATCGCGGGCCAGGCCACCATGGGGGCACCAGATCGCCCTGCGCCCCCCCCCCAGGACCCCAGAGCCCGCCCGCGCCGCCTGGTCCCACCGGTAAGGGACCTAGTCTAATTTACGCCGGCGGGACTGGCAAAGAACCAGCGGGACTTTGGCACATCGCCGGTCGGAGAATCGCCGGGCGGGGCGCTGCAAGCGGTAGCGATTCCCGCCGCCACCAAATCACCAGTGCCGGAGAATTCGGCGGCCGGCGGGGGCGGGATTCACGCCACTTCCCGGTGGTTCACCGACCCGGCAGGGGGTTGGACAATCCCGCCCGGGGAATCTGAAACAAAAACAGAAGATGCTGGAAAAACTCAGCAGGTCTGGCAGCGTCTGTGGAGAGCGGAACAGAGTTAATGTTTTGAGTCTACATGACTCTGCTCTGGCGGTGAGTCATATGGACTCGATAAATTGGCCACGACCATACAGCCTTGCCGGGCCCATGACGAGGCCGATAAATCTGGCAAAATCTAACGAGATCTTCCAAGATGCCGCCATCTGAATCTTGCACTCAATGGCCAGGGTCCAGATTTGCATATTGTGGTGATATGATTTGCATAGCTGTCTGCCATTGAGGCAGAACACCGGCTTACCATTGGCCCTGGTCGGTCATGTGCCTCTCGACCGATTGGTCGAGAGGCTGAGTTAACCACGCCTCCTTGCCGAGGTATATATAGTCAAACGCCCGGTGGTCGTCCATTTTATTGTAGACAACCGCAGGGCTAAGTTCTAGTTTATTAAAGCCTAACTTTTGTAAAGCAACTCGTCTCTCGTGCAATTGATGGCTCATCACATATTTATGTTTGCAGTTAAGCTCATTTAAATATACTCGCGCCTGAGTCTCCCAAGGTGTGTTATCGAACACCTGCAGCTTGGAGATCTCGCCGTGGCACCCTTTAGCATGGGCCACACAACCGTGAAGCAGGCGTAACAAGGGTGGTCGGTTCTGAACAGCATAGGCATCCAGGGTGCCCGGCTGGCAGTGCCAAGGTGCCCTGGTGGCAGGTTGCCCTTGTCGGGATCGGGCCTGGGAGGGGGATCTGCCCTTATGAGGTGAAGGGGGGGGGGGGGGCTCGAGGATCCCCTGACCACTAAGTAGAGGATCAGAAAGTTGGGGCTTTTGGATGGGGTCCAGAGACTGGAGTGGGGGGGGGGGTCAATAGATTGGGGCACCATTTAATAATGGCACCCTGATCTCTTTGCTCGTCAGTGCAGGAAATGAGTATAAGTGCGGCCTGGGCAGGGCTTTCCTCACCAACGGCAGATAAAAAACAGAATTCCGTTTAATAACGCCCCTCTAGGGCAGCAGGGTGGGCTCAGCTATTAGCACTGCTGCCTCACGGCGCCGAGGTCCCAGGTTCGATCCCGGCTCTGGGTCACTGGCCGTGTGGAGTTTGCACATTCTCCCCGTGTCTGCGTGGGTTTCGCCCCCACAACCCAAAGATGTGCAGAGTAGGTAGATTGGCCACACTAAATTGCCCCTTAATTGGAAAAAATGAATTGGGTAATCTAAATTTTTTTTTTTTAAATGCCCCTTTAAATGCACCCGCTAACTCTGTTACTCTCTCCACAGATGCTGCCAGACCTGCAGAGTTTTTCCAGCCCTTTCTGTTTTTGTCTTTGATTTGCAATCTGATTTTCAGTGTTCTCTGATCAGTGTTCTCACACCCTCCGCTGTTCAGCACACTAGGAATCCCGATGTTGCACACATCCAAAGACTCCCTGGAAATGCAGACTTCTAAATAAAGCTCCCCACCAAAATCCCATTGATCCATCTCGGTTGAATTACGCTGTTGCTGATGATTCATTCTCAGACTCTTTGATCCCTGAATTCTTGGGTTCCCAAAGTCTCTGCCTTTCTTGCACTCCTCCATCATTTCAATTACATCGTACATTCATTAAATCTTTACTCTAATGAATCATTTCCTTCAGATCACATATTTTCAGTGCTCAGAATCATTTGGTGTTCTCAAATTTCAATGACTGAATCACTGATGTTCTCCACACCCTTCTGTAAGACAATTAAATTACATTTCCTTCAGCTCTTCCAGCAACTTCCGTCTGAATTTTTCTCACATGTCTACTGAACAACTGGCACTTCTCAGCTTTGATTTGTCCCCTTTTTGTCATTTTTGGTCTCACTATTGCTTTTAATCCATATTATCTTCCATTGCCAAAACCGCTTCCAATTAAAGTTAACTGTTTTATGTCAAACTCTTGTTTTTGTTTACAGCAACCCTTAATTCCGTAGCGTAGAAATCTGGAATATTATAGCGTCTCTCTTGCATGGCTGTTGTTGGCTCCAAACTCTGTTCCCTCACTCCGTCACTCTCCCTGTCGGAGACTCCGCCACCATTCACAAATTCCTGACGTCGAGCCACAGAAGGCAATGCCAGGGCAGGATGACTAAATCCCCAATACAAGTAGTAGGGTGTGGAGGGTGTTTTTGAGGTGGAAAGCAAGGTTGAGAGGTCACAAGGATTACAGTGTTTAGCACTGCTGCCTCACAGCGCCAGGGACCCGGGTTCAATTCCGGCTTCTGGTGACTGTCTGCGTGGAGTTTGCACTTTTTCCGTGTCTACGTGGGCTTCCTCTTGGTGCTCCGGAGATGTGCAGGTTGGGTGGATTAGCCTTGCTAAATTGCCCCTTAATGTCCATAAGTGATAGGTGGGGATAGGACAGGGGAGAGGGCCGAGGTAGCGTGCTCTTTAAGAGAGGGCTCGATGGACTGAATGGCCTCATTCTGCACTGTAGCTATTCTATTCTATTCTGTTCTATCCTATTTTATTCTAACCTTGATGTTATATTTGACCCCAAGTTGAACTTCAAACCACATAGTTGCACCATCATGAAGCCTTCCAAGTTCCACCTCAAGCTATTGCCTGACTTCGCCCGTCTCAGCTCATCTGTTGCCGAAACCGTCTTTAATATGGGTGGCACGGCAGCACAGTGGTTAGCACTGTTGCTTCACAGCGCCATGGACCCGGGTCCGATACCTGGCTCGGGGTCACAGTCTGTGCGGAGTCTGCACGTTCACCCCATGTCTGCGTGGGTTTCCTCCGGGTGCTCCGGTTTCCTCCCACAAGTCCCGTTAGGTGAATTGGACATTCTGAATTCTCCCTCCGTGTACGCGAACAGACACCGGAGTGTGGCGACTAGGGGATTTACATAGTAACTTCATTGCAGTGTTAATATAAGCCTACTTGTGGCACTAATAAAGTTTATTGTTAATAATGCCTTGGTTATTTCTGGACTTGCCTATTCCAACGTACTCCTGACTGGCCTCCCAGAATCAGCGCTCCATAAACTAGATGTCATTTAAAGCTCCCTGGCCTGTGTCTTAACTCAGACTATGTCACCTTCCCCTAGCACCTGTGCTCACCGACCTACATTGGCAGCCGGTCAAACACAGCCTTGATTTTAAAATGTGTACCCTTCTATTCAAATTCCTTTGTAGCCTTTCTCCCCCCTGTCTCTTTAGTCTCCTCCAGCCCCACAACCCTCTGAGATATATGTGCTGATCTAATTTTTTGCCTTTTCAACAGTCCCAGTTTTAATTGGTTCACGATTCCCTGCCATGTGGTTAACATAGTTGCTTCACAGTTCCAGGGTCCCAGGTTTGATTCCCGGCTTGGGTCACTGTCTGTGCGGAGTCTGCACATTCTCCCTGTGTCTGCGTGGGTTTCCTCCCGGTGCTCCGGTTTCCTCCCACAGTCCACAGATGTACACGTTGGGTGAGTTGGCCATGTTAAATTACCCTTAGTGTCCAAAAAGGCTAGGTTGGGTTACAGGAATAGGGTTGAGGTGAGGGTTTAAGTAGGGCCAGTGCAGATTCGATGGGCCGAATGGCCTCCTTCTGCACTGTAAATTCTTTGTTCGATATTTTCAATTGTCGATGGAATATCCTCTCTAAACTTCTCAATAAATGCTGGCCAACCAGCGATGCCCACTTCCTTGCTGTTTTACTCTCAGCCTGTTTATAAAACCTAGGATCAGAGGGACACAGGATAAGGGAATGGTCAATTGAGATGAGATGAGATGCAATTTCTTCACTCAAAGGATTGTGAACGTTTAGAATTCTTTACCTCAGGGGGTTGTGAAGGCTGCGATGTTTAAATATATTTAAGGCTGGGATAGATAGTTTCTTGGTCTGTAGGGAATCAAAGGATATGGGGAGTGGGATGGAAACTGGAGTTGAAGACCAAGATCAGTCATGATGCTGTTAGGTGGTGAAGTACGCTCGATTGGCCATCCGCTCCGATATCTTCTTGTGTTCTTGTGATGCTGTGCACTACTTTTAACAGCCTTTTTCACTTTTCCTGTCGCCTTTAAGATTCTGAGGTCTCAATACCCCTGCTCCTTATTAAAATTGTACAATTTAGATTATATTTCCTCTTCCTATTCTTCCAAATTACTTCCCAATTTTCTGCATTGAATAACCGCTGCCGTGTGCCTTCCCAATTTGCTAGTCTGTCGGGCCCGATCTAACCAATTGGGAACAGAGGCTCAGAGCGAGCACGGTTAGCTGCGTGTTTCCCGGCATTCGCAGCACCGAGTAACATAACGCTATCTAACGTGACTCCACTCATGGGGTCTCAGCTGGGAACGCGTCACTGAGGCCGCAATTAGTCATGTCTCCTGAGAAGCAAAGCTCGCCGGAATTCCTCAGGACCAGGAGAGGTCTTAATGTCATTTTAAATGCCGTCCTGATCTCTCAATACCCCCCATCCCCCACCGATGCGACCCCCCACGAATCTCCCAAAGCCCCAACTCAGGGCCAACAAGGGGGTCCTCAGACTCACCCCATACCTGAAATAATGTTCACATGGCACCTCTGGGTCTGATCCCTGTCAGTAACAAAAATGAAATGAAATGAAACTGAAAATGAAAATAAAATGAAATGAAAATCGCTTATTGTCACAAGTAGGCTTCAAATGAAGTTACTGTGAAAAGCCCCTAGTCGCCCCTAGTCGCGTGTTCGGGGAGGCTGTTACCGGAATCGAACCGTGCTGCTGGCCTGCCGTGGTCTGCTTTCAAAGCCAGCGATTTAGCTAAACAGGTGCTCAACAGCCCCTGTTGCCAGCGTGGCACTTTGGTGGCGCCAGTGTGGCACGCTGGCAGTGCCCCCCCACTGGCATTACCACCTGGGCACCTTGGCAGTGCCAGGCTGGCACACAGCTGGCACTACTAGGGTGTGAAGGTGGCACCAGCAGTGCCAGCTTACCACCCTGCCCAGAGGCACCCGAGGACCTCCAATCCCCTGGGAGACCCCCACGAGTGCCGTTCCGTCTGGTCCCCGTTTGCCAGGACCGGTACTGAACGCCACTTGCCCGAGGTCTCCGAGGCAAAGGTGTTAGATACCAACGCCTCGGTTACCTCAGAGAACTGCATATTAGAGTGAGACTAGCTGTCTCACTTTAATAATGCAGATTTGGCAATGTTGGATTCACATCACGACGTTTCACGAGAACGCATTAGATCTCCCGAGGTGTTGAGGGCAGCACGGTGGAGCAGTGGGTTGGCATTGCTACCTCATAGCGCCGAGATCCCAGGTTCGATCCCGGGTCTGGGTCACTGTCCGTGTGGAGTTTGCATATTCCCCCCCCGTGTTTGCGTGGGTTTCGCCCCCACAACCCAAAAATGTGCAGAGTAGGTGGATTGGCCACGCTAAATTGCCCCTTAATTTGAAAAATGAATTGGGTATTCTAAATTTATTTTAAAAAAGAAAAAAAAAAGATCTCCCGAGATGTTGCGAGCCTGGTGGATCCCGGGAGCGGTGGCCTCCCAGCATCTACTGGCCACGTTAAACCGCTGTATGCTGACTTTCAGACGCCAAGTGACTGGTAGATCATGCCCTGCCTTTCTGAAGCATTCTGCCACCCTTATTGCTGTTTACTGCAATTCCTACATGCAATCTAAAAAATAAATTTCTCAACAACAAAACAAATCAAATTCCTATCTGTCAATATATTTCCTGTTACTAAGGGACCGTTGCCATCGGTGCTACTCTAAGCCTTTCTTTTGTCCTGCTTCATCAGGCCAGAAACATTGCCCTACCTGTTAAATGTACAGTGTTGTAACAAACCTGTCGTCTGTTTATTTTCCCCAAAGGTTAATGCTTAACTCCTATAAAGCGGTGAGGGAGGAGATGATGTCAGGATTATGTCTGGAAGACAGGAATTGGGTGAAAGGTTGCTTGGTCAAAGTTCAACAATCCACGGAGGTTAGCTAATTATTTCTGATGATAAGAAATATCTTCCTGACACTGTTTCTCTAGTCTGACCGAACAGATTTGCCGTGTGTTAGGTTTGGTTGAATATGACAGCTGAGATAGGGATGTTACAACGGCGCACATATACACCTGGAATTGGCAGTAATAAAGAAGCTTTTCTTGTCAAACTTCGAAATCAAAACTGAAACCCAGTGGGTAGATTGATTTAAAAAATGAGATATTTCAGTGGACATTGTGCCTGCTGTTGATTGTGTTCATGATAAAAACAATTGTTAAACTTCCCTGTGTCCCTATTCCTCTGCTCTTTCGATCCTATCTCTGTGACCACCTGTCCTAACATCACTATAACTGGCTGAGTGTCAAATTACATTTGAAAACACCTTAATGAATCACCATGGGGCATTTTATTACATTGATGGTGCTATATAAATGCAAGCTGACGTTGGTGTTGCACACTATCAAGGAATTATCAAGTATTTGAATCTCAGTCAATGTGCGGACACCTTTATTTTCTTTATAACTTTTTTTCCAATTAAGGGACAATTTAGAGTGGCCAATCCACCTACCCTGCACATCTTTGTGGGGGGTGGAACCCACGCAGACACGCGGAGAATGTGCAAACTCCACATGGACAGTGACCCAGAGCCGGGAGTGAACCCGGGACTTCGGCGCCGTGAGGCAGCAGTGCTAACCACTGCGCCACCGTGCTGCCCCAATGTGTTTGCCCCTGCTCTTCAGCATTCTCTGCAGCAGCCTTGACCACTGTATATCGCGGTAGCACAGTGGTTAGCACTGTTGCTTCACAGCGCCAGGGCCCCAGGTTCGATTCCCGGCTTGGGTCACTGTCTGTGTGGAGTTGGCATGTTCTCCCTGTGTCTGCGTGGGTTTCCTCCGGGTGCTCCGGTTTCCTCCCACAAGTCCGGAAAGACTTGCTTCTTATGTGAATTGGACATTCCGAATTCTCCCTCAGTGTACCCGAACAGGCGCCGGAGTGTGGCGACTAGGG
Source organism: Scyliorhinus canicula (assembly GCF_902713615.1). Classification (NCBI taxonomy): domain Eukaryota; kingdom Metazoa; phylum Chordata; class Chondrichthyes; order Carcharhiniformes; family Scyliorhinidae; genus Scyliorhinus; species Scyliorhinus canicula. The sequence goes on along the minus strand of NC_052158.1, from coordinate 145,756,597 downwards.
GCTTTTCACAGTAACTTCATTGCAGTGTTAATGTAAGCCTGCTTGTGACATTCATAAAGATTATTATTATCCTGGTGCTGGCAGCTAAGACTTCAGTTGACTTTGGACTGAATATTATTCCCATAGTTATAGCTCTGACAGGAAATCTGAACTCCATGGGGTTAACTGGGCTTATCCCTCATCCACATGCAACATCTAATGGGCAGCACAGTAGCACAAGTGGATAGCACTGTGGCTTCACAGCGCCAGGGTTGTAGGTTCGATTCCCCGCTGGGTCACTGTCTGTGCGGAGTCTGCACGTTCTCCCCGTATCTGCGTGGGTTTCCTCTGGGTGCTCTGGTTTCCTCCCACAGTCCAAAGACGTGCAGGTTAGGTGGATTGACCATGCTAAATTGCCCTCAGTGACCAAAAAGGTTAGGAGGGGTTGTTGGATTACCAGGATAGGGTGGAAGTGAGGGCTTAAGTGGGTCGGTGCAGACTCATGGGCCGAATGGCCTCCTTCTGCACTGTGTGTTCTATTTTCTAATCTTCAACAAGGACAACTGAGAGGTAAACCTAACAGTTAGATTCTGTAATAACGCAGCTTTTGAAAGAGCCTTGTTCATCGTGGCCGGAGACTTCAACAAAGCCAACCTCAAGAGTGTACTGCCAAAATTCCACCAGCACATCTCCTGTCCCACCAGGGGCGAAAACACTTTTTTTTAAAAATAATTTTTATTGGAATTTTTTTACAGAAAATATAAAAATATAACAACAAGTATAGCAACAAGCAGTAATATGCAACTAACAGCCCCGTAACACCCACAATTCCCCCCGTACCTTAACATCACATGTATCACACTCCCCCCACCGCCCCCCCCCCCAAGAGAACTTAACCGTAAATTTAAATTAAATAAATCAAATTTAAATAAAATAAGCCAACATAATCAACGTGTCCCCCTCCCCCCCCCCCCCCGGGTTGCTGCTGCTACTGTCCCCGTACCCTATCGTTGAGCCAGAAAGTCGAGGAAAGGTTGCCACCGTTTAAAGAACCCTTGCACCGATCCTCTCAGGGCGAATTTAACCTTCTCAAGCTTAATGAACCCCGCCATGTCATTGATCCAGGTCTCCACGCTTGGGGGCCTCGCATCCTTCCATTGTAGCAAGATCCTTCGCCGGGCTACTAGGGACGCAAAGTCCAGCACACCGGCCTCTTTCGCCTCCTGCACTCCCGGCTCCACCCCAACCCCAAAGATCGCGAGTCCCCATCCTGGCTTGACCCTGGATCCCACCACCCTTGACACCGTCCTCGCCACCCCCTTCCAGAACTCCTCCAATGCCGGGCATGCCCAGAACATATGGGAATGGTTCGCTGGACTCCCCGAGCACCTGACACACCTATCTTCACCCCCAAAGAACCTACTCATCCTCGTCCCAGTCATGTGGGCCCTATGCAGGACCTTGAATTGGATGAGGCTAAGCCGCGCACACGAGGAGGAAGAATTTACCCTCTCCAGGGCATCAGCCCATGTCCCGTCTTCGATCTGTTCCCCCAGTTCCCTCTCCCACTTAGTTTTCAGCTCCTCTACTGACGCCTCTTCCACCTCCTGCATAAGCTTGTAGATATCGGATATCTTCCCCTCCCCGACCCAGACCCCCGAGAGCACCCTGTCACTCACCCCCCTCGCGGGGAGCGCAGGGAATCCCTCCACCTGCTGTCTAGCAAATGCCTTTACCTGCAGATATCTAAACATGTTTCCCGGCGGGAGCCTAAATTTCTCCTCCAACTCCCCCAGGCTCGCAAACCTTCCGTCGATAAACAGGTCCCTCAGCTGTCTAATGTGGCGAAAACACTCTTGACCACTTCTACTCAAAAATCAAGGGCGCCGACTGTTCTATCCCCCGACCGCACTTTGGGAAATCAGACCATAAGACGGCGGTCCTTATCCCGGCTTACAAGCAGAAACTCAAGCGGGAAAATCTAGCTAAGAAGGTTGTGCAGTGCTGGTCCGAGGAGACAGAAGAGCTCTTACGTGACTACTTAGAGGCAGTGGACTGGTCCATATTTAAGAACTCAGCGACCAACTTAAATAAGTGTGCCACCACTGTCACCGACTTCATCAGCAAATGTATGGACGACTGCGTGCCAAAGAAAGCAGTATGTACATTCCCCAACCGGAAACCATGGCTCAATCGTGAGATTGACTCCCTATTGAAGGACAGATCTGAGGCGTTCAAGGCAGACCGCCCTGTCCTATACAAGAAATCCAGGCACGACCTCTGCAAAGCCATCCAAAATGCCTAGAGAGAATATCAAACTAAGCTAGAGTCACAGACAGACTCTCGGCGGTTGTGGCAAGGACTAAACAACATAACGGGCTACAAAGCGAAGCCGAGCAGTATCTCTGGCAGCAGCGCACCCCTCCCCGATGAACTTAATGCATTCTATGCTCGGTTCGAGCAGGTAACCAACAATCCGCTGTCGAGTGCCCCAGCAGCCCATAATTCACCCATAACCACCATCACAGCTTCCAAAGTCAGATCAGCCTTCCTGAAAGTGAACCCTCGGAAGGCAACAGGTCCGGACGGGATCCCTGGTCGTGCACTCAGAGCCTGCACGGACCAGCTGGCAGGGGTGTTCGCGAACATCTTTAACCTGTCCCTACTCCACTCCGAGGTCTCCACCTGCTTCAAGAAGACCACCATCAAGGAGCCAAAGAAGAACCAGGCAATGTGCCTCAATGACAGCCGTCGTAATGAAGTGCTTCGAGAGGCTGATCAGGAAGCATCACCTCCATACTCCCGGAACGCCTTGATCTACTGCAATTCGCATACCGTTGCAACTGGTCCAAATCAGGTGCCATTTCCCTGGCCCTACACTCATCCCTAGAGCATCTCGAAAACAAGGACTCCTACATCGGACTCCTATTTATTGACTACAGCTCCGCCTTAAACACCATAATCTGGCCAACAGACCACAATCAGTAAGAATGAACAACAACACCTCCTCCACAATAGTCCTCAATACTGGGGCCCCGCAAGGCTGCGTACTTAGCCCCCTACTCTACTCCCTGTACACACACGACTGCGTGGCAAAATTTGGTTCCTACTCTATCTACAAGTTTGCTGACGATACGACTATAGTGGGCCGGATCTCGAATAACGATGAGTCAGAATACAGGAGGCAGATAGACAACCTAGTGGAGTGGTGTAGCGACAACAATCTCTCCCTCAATGCCGGCAAAACTAAAGAGCTGGTCGTTGACTTCAGGAAGCAAAGTACTGTACACACCCCTGTCAGCATCAACAGGGCCGAGGTGGAGATGGTTAGCAGTTTCAAATTCCTAGGGGTGCACATCTCCAAACATGTGTCCTGGTCCACCCACGTCGACGCTACCACCAAGAAAGCACAACAGCGCCTATACTTCTTCAGGAAACTAAGGAAAATCGGCATGTCCACATTAACCCTTACCAACATTTACAGATGCACCATAGAAAGCATCCTATCGGGCTGCATCACAGCCTGGTATGGCAACTGCTCGGCCCAGGACCGCAAGAAACTTCAGAGAGTCGTGAACACCGTCCAGTCCATCACACGAACCTACCGCCCATCCATTGACTCCATCTACACCTCCCGTTGCCTGGGGAAAGCGGGCAGCATAATCAAAGATCCCTCCCACCCAGCATACTCACTTTTCCAACTTCTTCCATCGGGCAGGAGATACAGAAGTCTGAGAACACGCACAAACAGACTCAAAAACAGCTTCTTCCCCACTGTCACCAGACTCCTAAATGACCCTCTTATGGACTGACCTCATTAACACTACACTCTGTATGCTTCAACCGATGCCGTGCTTATGTAGTTACACTGTATATCTTGTGTTGCCCTATTATGTATTTTCTTTTATTCCCTTTCTTCCCATGTACTTAATGATCTGTTGCGCTGCTCGCAGAAAAGTACTTTTCACTGTACCTCGGTACACGTGACAATAAACAAATCCAATCCAATCCAATCCAATCCAAGCTGATGTTAATTCCTTGAGGTTAAGCCGATTGGAGCAGATAGCACACCATGACGGGGATGTTAAATGCCACGGGTCAAATGCTCGACTGATCATGGCAGGAGGTCGTGGGTGACCGGAAACAAAGGATAAGAACATAAAAATGTAAGAAATGGGGTCAGGAGTGGGCCATTTAGCCCTTCAAGCCCGCTCCACCATTCATGGCTGATCTTCTACTTCAACACATATTCCTATCCCTCCATCCCTTGATGTTTTTAATACTTGGCAATCTATCGATCTCGGCCTTGCGCATGCTCAATGATTGGAACCATCTGGGACCGAGAATTCCAAACATCCACCACCCTGAGTGAAGGAATTCCTCCACATCCCAGTCCTAAATGGCCCGCCTTTTATTCTGAGACGGTGTCCCCCTGACTCTAAACTCTCCCACCTCTACCCTCTTCCCCACCCCCCACCCTCAACATCCTTTCTGCATCTACATCTGTTGAGACCGGTAATAGTTTTATAGATCACCAGTCATGATGTTGGCCGCGGGCTGGATTTTACGTTCCCCGCCGAGAGGTTTGAAGGTTTTGGGGAGGGGGGGGGGGGGGGGGGGGGGGGGGGGGGGGGGGGGGGGAGCTCGTCGAATCCAAAGGAGTACAGCTTGCCTCCCCCAAATCCCAGTGCAACCACACCAGTGGCGGGTTGGCGTTGGGCAGCCCACCTGTTGAGGTCCTTAAGTGGGTTTTTCTTTCTTTATGACGGGTTAAATCCCTGATCCTGATTCGTATATTCACATGTATGTATTGTTATGGGCCAGGGTTTAGAGAACCCCAAAGTGTATCATAGAGGTTACCTGACCACAACTTTTAATAGATTGTGGTATGGGGAGCACCGGGCCCACTCTGCAGGTGTGGTACAGCAGAAATGGAAAAGTATCTTTTAAAAGCAAAACAGTGTTTATTCTATGAACTCAAGTGAACCTTTTTAAAACATACAGTGAACATCTTAGCAACCACTAATTCAAATATAACCCCCCAAAGACTACACTGAGTAATGATTAAGCTGTCCTTTTAACATTCATAAGACTTAAAAAACCTTCAAAACAGAAAGACATCAGGCTTAACTTCACTACTGAAAACATTTATAATTCTGAATTCGCCAAATGATCAAGAGATAGTCTTTTCATGGCAGAGAGATCAACAGTACAGCTGCTCTGTCTGGCTTCAGCTCCCACACTGAAAACAAAACTAAAACACACCCTGCAGCCTGCTCAAAAACGAAAGTAAAAAGCTGACAGACAGCCCAGCTCCACCCACTCTCTGACATCACTGCAGTAGTAAACACCCATTTCGTAAAGGTACTCGCACTACAGATATTTTAATACACACCCATTTATAAACACTAATTTCTTAAAGGTACTCTGACATGATAGTATGTATGTACTTATTAAAATTTGTCATAAGCTTCACCTCTATCAGATCTCCTATTGATCGCCTTTGCTCAACGGAAAACAATGCTAGATTCTCCAATCTAACCTTATAGCTAAAATTCCTCATCCACAGAACCATTATGTTAAATCTCCTCTTCAGCTTCTCAAGGTTCTTCATATCCTTCCTCAATAATTTTAAGTCTGAAGTCAAGAGATTTTTTAATTCATTAATGGGATGTGGGCAACACTTATTACCCATCTTTAATTGCCCTCGAGAGATTGGAGTGAGCTGCCCTCTTGCACCGCTGCAGACCATGTGGTGTAGGTACACCCACAGTGCTGTTAGGGAGGGAGTTTCAGGACTTTGACCCAGCGACAGTGAAGGAACGGCGATACATTTCCAAGTCAGGATGGAGAGTGACTTGGAGGGGAACTTCCAGCTGGTTGGTATTCCCGTGTGTCTGTTGCCATTGTCCTTCTAGATGGTAGTGGATATGGGTTTGGAAGGTGCTGTCTAAGATGCCTTGGTGAGTTGCTGCAGTGCATCTTGTAGATGGTACGCACGGTTGCTGCTGTGCATTGGTGGTGGAGGCAGTGACTGTTTGTGGAAGGGGTAGCAATCAAGTGGGTTGCGTTGTCCTGGATTGAGTCGAGCTTCTTGAGTGTTGTTGGAGCTTCACCCATTCTGGCAAATGGGGAGTATTTCATCACATTCCTGACTTATGCCTTGTAGCTGGTGGACAGGCTTTGGGGAGTCAGGGGGTGAGTTACTCATCTCAGGATTCCTAGCCTCTGACCTGCTCTTGCAACGACGGTATTTCTATGCCATTTTGACTAGACAAGGGTATAAAAGGGTATGAATAGGTCCAAGTGGGTGGTTAGAGTAAAGCTGCAAATCAACAATGAGCTCATTGAGTGGCGGAACATGCTCGAGGGAATGGCTGGCTCCCCCTGTTCCTATAGTTAAACACTACTGGGGTTTCACGTACATGTGGGATCCGGCCCGATTCACCTCCATTACTGAGGCCGCAGCTGGATATAGAAACCAAAGCGTTGAGAAGAAAATCAGGCCGAGTGAGTACTGACCCCTACTTCCTGCTTAATGACCAGTGGGAACAATAATGAAATCTCCACTTTGTCCCAGGGAGGGCAGAGTCTACACCGAGTTGTATTAAAGAAACCTAGGTTTATTTAAAAGGCGATAATAACAGCTCCCGGGTGATCCCAACCGGGTCTTCATGGTCGCTGCTGAGGGCAGCACGGTAGCATTGTGGATAGCACAATTGCTTCACAGTTCCAGGGTCCCAGATTCAATTCCGGCTTGGGTCACTGTCTGTGCGGAGTCTGCACATCCTCCCCGTGTGTGCGTGGGTTTCCTCCGGGTGCTCCGGTTTCCTCCCACAGTCCAAAGATGTGCAGGTTAGGTGGATTGGCCATGATAAATTCCCCTTAGTGTCCAAAATTGCCCTTAGTGTTGGGTGGGGTTACTGGGTTATGGGGATAGGGTGGAGGTGTTGACCTTGGGTAGGGTGCTCTTTCCAAAGAGCCGGTGCAGACTCGATGGGCCGAATAGCCTCCATCTGCACTGTAAATTCTATGATTCTATGATTCTATAAGCCGAACTTGCCAGCCTTACAAACAATGTGGATAGAATTTACCCCGCCCCCTTAACGAGGGAGCTCGTTCTCTGCGAACAGACATGGAGAAGACAATCATCCACACCCCCTAGGCCACGTGCGATGGGTTATGACAAGCAGAACAGGAATATTGGAGGGGAAGGCTCTTCAGTGGATGTTCTGTACCGCCAAAGGCTATTACAGCGCAACAGTTACAGAAACATGGACCTAAATATCTGCTCTGCATCAGGGACGTTTGCTGCATGAAGAGACTAAGAAGGTGTCGGTTGGATTCTCCATATAGCGACGCCCGAACCCCGAATCGCAATTGGGCGGAGAACCGAGCTCCCACCAGCTTCACCACAGGGTGTTGGCCCTGGGTTGGGCAGTATCAGTGGGTCTGGCCCATGGGATGGGGATGATGATGGCTCTCAGTGCGATGAGCTATAGTGCTCCGCATCGTTTGACAGAGTCTGACTCCCGCCCCGATGTGCGCCCGGGTGATCCCTGCATGCATGCTGGCCAGTCCATCACACGGGCCCACGGGCCATCAGGGGAGACAGGGTGGGGAGGGTCTGGAGTGATGTGGGGTGGTGAGCGGTGATAGGTCACTCACTGGTAGACCCTACCATATGACGGCCCCACACATCTCTGGCCGAGTCCCCTTCCACTTCTGAGAACTACCCCGGGGGGGTACGTCCGACTGTCCTCGGGGCCTTGGTCCGTGACGTCCTCCAACACCCGCACTCCACATCACCAGCCTCCCACAACCCCGCCCCCACCCTCCCCTATCCAACATAGTCTCTGCACCCAGGCCAGGCAATCCCTCACACCCTGCAGACAGAGGACCGAGGTAGTTCGGAACAGCATGCACAGGTATTGATTGTGATATGTACAGGAAATGTGCACTCGCCCCTAACGCTAACCTTACTGCTTTACCTGTGCCAAGTCGTCCGGGTGTTACAGGCGGCATGGTGCCACCCTGTTCTGCTCGCCATTCATCAGATGCGCCTGGGACAGCTGGGATGGATTCGGAGTGGCTGCGGTTTTCCATTGCCTCCCCTGCGGGAGTCACCGGAACAGGCCCCATCAACTTCTCCTCTCTCGGGATGCCGGATGGCCCCCAGGCTATTCCTTGTGGATCGGGATGCGGCTGAAGCGAGCTCCAAGGGCTCCGCCGTCACCTGGCACTGCCAGCCCTAGAGGCCCCCTCTCATCTTGACCAGGGTCTCAATGCTCGCGGCTATGGAGCACATGGACCGGACCACATCACTTCGGAACCATGTCAGGTCTCTCTGTGAATGGCTCAGGTCAGTCAGCGCCCGGCCAATGCTCTCGATGCCCCCCCCAGCCGAAGCCCATTGAGACTGGGACATGCCACTGCAATGCCCATGTGGCCCTGGTACATGGCTGCCTGTGATTGGCTGCCTTGTCCTGTGCCTCGGCCACTACCCGAACAGAATGCCCCAGGCCTCGGGCATTCTGACCCATGGCCATGGCCCTCGCACCCAAGGCTTCCACCGCGAATGCTACCGTTCGGTGTTAGCCTGGGTAGCACGCATTGCCGGCACTGCCTCCTGCACCTGAATGGTTGTTGCTCCCTCTCCTGTAAACCCTGACTCTGCGCCTCCAACATCGATGGCACCGCCCTTTACAGATGCCTGAGTCCCGCCTGGACGGCAGCTAGCCCCTGGGGTCGGTCCGCCCTCCGACTGTCCTCCCCCTCAGGGGCTCCTACCTCCACATGATGTACCTCTTGACTATATATATATATATTTAAATTTAGAGTACCCAATTCATTGTTTCCAATTAAGGGGCAATTTAGCATGGCCAATCCACCTAACCTGCATATCTTTGGGTTGTGGGGGCGAAGCCCACGCAGACATGGAGAGAATGTGCAAACTCCACACGGACCGTGACCCAGAGCCGGGATCGAACCTGGGACCTCGACGCCGTGAGGCTGCAGTGCTAACCCACTGCGCCACCGTGCAGCCCCTACCTCTTCACTATAATGACCAACCGAGGTGAGTGTCTCTTGGAGGTGAGGGCGTTGGTGACAGCAGTGACAGGAAGTCGGTGCCGTCTGCGGACTGGTGCTCCAGGGCTTGTTGCTGGTTGCAGCTGGGGACGAGGGACACCAGACGGTCCCAGCTCATTGGAACGTGACCCTGCAAGGCAAACGACATGACACATGACATGGCGGGTGCTCTGGTTTCCTCCCACAAATTCCGAAAGATGTGCTTGTTAGATGAATTGGACATTCTGAATTCTCCCTCGGTGTACCCGAACAGACACCTGAGTGTGGTGACTAGGAGTTTTTCACAGTAACATCGTTTCAGTGTTAATGTAAGCGTACTTGTGACAATAAAGATTATTATTAGATAATTTACAGTGTGAGACACTCGGACGTGGGCAGCACAAGGGTCCGCAACTAGTGGGCTGTTTGTGTAGGGCGTCTGGCCATGGCGCACAATATGGGTGTTATGGGCATATGTTGCAGAGTGGGATGCTAGTGGACTGCCGGGAGGGGAGGGTTCGATCATCCTCTAGGAGGAGGCGGTTATGGGTGTGTGGGATGGGGGAAGTGCCAGGGGTGAGGTGGTGACTCACTCTGGGTAGCCTGGATAGTTGCCCATCCTTGCCCAGCTCCGCCTACTGGTCCACCTGGTGGGGTGCAAGGGACGATCGGGGGTGGGGTGATGGGTGTGCAGTGTGTGGGACAGGGTGGTGCCAGGAGTTTGGAGCTGGTGACTTACCCGGGCTACCCTGAGGAGGCCATGGAGCTTCTTACCTCACTACTGTCCGGGCCTCGCAGAGGAGCCTACGGCGCTCACAGCCTTTGCCCCCCCCCCCCCCTCTCCTCGGTTGACATCGGCGGGTGGCAGCATCCTGCCCACCGCAGGGAACAGGGTGTCCCTCCTCTCCTCCATGGCATCCAGCATTATCTCCAGCTCGGGGTCCGGGAACCTCAGACCCGCTCTCCAGGGTGCCATCTTCTTAGCTGCAATGACAGTGTGTGCGGCGGAGTGCTTATATACAGCTGCACCTTATCAGGCTCTCCAGTGCCAATCTCAACCCCAGCCAACCACACGCCGATGTGTGTTGGAATTGCACTAGTTCCACGCGGGGCGAGTCCTGGCCCATTGGCATGTCCTGAATGACTCCAGCAGTCCCCCCCCCCCCCATTCAGTCCCGGCATCAACACTGTCCCTCAAACGGAGAATCCACTCCGTCATTTCTCTCACTGTTTCTTTCTCTGTAATTGACGAATCCCTCATGAATTTAGTGTTTCTGAGAATTAGGGTGGAAAATAGGCATTCTTCAGTTCATCATGAAAGATTAAATTAATATCTAAAAGAGGAGAAAGTAATACTCTGCAAAACCGATTGCAACTGCAGCCATACAGTCACTGATCGATTATGGGAAGGTAAAGTGGCCATAGTCCCAGATGACCATAGGCTGCTTTCCCCTTTGAGGGGGAGAGCTGACTGGTGGTGGTTTAACCTGAGGGTCACCACACCTCAGGCAAGGTTGAGAAGACGGGGCCTTCATGAATAACCTCAGCCGGTACGGGAATGGAACCCGCTCTGCTGGCCTTGACAAACCAGCTGTCTAACCAAGTGAGCTCAACCAACGAGATGCTGCGCTCTTTTGGCCGAAAAGCATCTTCCCCCAATTTGGACATTCTGTGTACCTGAACAGGCGCCAGAATGTGGCGACTAGTGGCTTTTCACAGTAACTTTGTTGCAGTGTTAATGTAAGCCTATGTGTGACAATGGAGAATATTATTATTATAAGGTCCAGGTTTCTCAACTCTTCAATGGCCAACCTCCCGGGAAGGGCAAAGTAAACAATTCAAAAACACTCAGAACCTTTCCTTGAAGTGCATTGACATTACTGACTGGAAGGAGCTTACTATCAATTTTTCAAAGTGATGACAATTGTCCCTCAAGCGGCAGCACATTTTGAGCCACGCCTTAATGAGAAAGCAGAGAAGGAAAGACATGGAAGTAAACCTTGCACTCCGGAACCCACCACCTTGTGATGCCCAAAGACTTTTAATTCTTTCAGGGAATGTGGGCGTTGCTGGATAGGCCAGCATTTATATTGTCCTTCGATAGTTGACCTTGTGAAGGTGGTGGTGACTGCCTTGTTGAACTGCTGCTGTCCACGTGCTGTCTGTGGGTCAGGAATTGGCCTGTTCCTTCACATTCAGAAGCATGGTAGGAACTTGGGACCCGAAGTAGACGCATCCTCCAGTTGAGGGCCCTCCGATGACTGTTGTGTTATGCTGCTTGGGATAACACAGGCTGCTACTTGATGCAGTCTTAACTAAAGGATGCTCCAGGCTCTTGAGTGAGTTCAACGTGTTTATTGAACTATGAACACAGTTCTCAAATGAGTTTGACTCTCTGCTAATCTAACTGTAGTAACTCAGTCTAACTGTACCAGCTTGCTCTAAGCCACGTGCTGGGGTGTGATGCTGCTGATCAACTCTGTCTAACTCTGTAGATGACTGTCTGAGGAAAGAGGCAGGGTGTGAGTGCCTCATCCCTTTTGTAGTGTTTCTGTCATGCCCCTTTGTGGTGATGCCACCTCTGAGTGTCCTGACTGCCCATTGGCTGTGTCCTATTCTAAGTGTTCATTGGTTGCATGTTTGCATATCATGACAATGACAATGAAATAATTAAGACAGACGCAGGCGTGTTATACATCATATGCAGGGAGCTGAAAATGTTGCTTGTTGTTTATTGTCAAGAGTTACGTTCAACGACCATCTTGGGCAGCACAGTGGCACAGTGGTAGCACTGCAGCCTCACAGCGTCAAGGTCCCAGGTTTGATCCCGGCTCTGGGTCACCGTCCGTGCGGAGTTTGCACATTCTCCCCGTGTTTGTGTGGGTTTCACCCCCACAACCCAAAGATGTGCAGGTTAGATGGATTGGCCACGCTAAATTGCCCCTTAATTGGAAAAATAAATTGGATACACTAAATTTATATTTTAAAAGAAGATCAACGCCCATCTAGAAGAGGGGCTGTGACAAAGCATGTCCTCTATATTTGTTTTTGCCAATTCACCCTCCTTTGTTTCTGAAAGTGTTGACTCCTGCTGGTGTCTGTTCCACAGCACCAGATGTCCACCCTAGTATCTTGCCCACATAACAATTCTTCATCAGTGAATCTGAAACAGCGAGTGTCTGTAGCCAACCAATTGCGTCCTCACACAGCACGTCCCATCTGATGTGCGCATATGAAAAACTATTGCACCTTTCACCACAAACATAGTTAAAGTGTAGCTGCTGTTATAATGTAGAAAATACAGCAGTTAATTTGCAGAAAGCTAGGCCCCAGAAACAGCAGCATGATAATGCCATGGAGTTATTAGGAGACCGTTCAGCCTACTGAGTCCATGCTGGCTCTCTGCAGGGCAGTCCAATCAGCCCCATCCCCCTGCTCCACCCCCATAGCCCTGTGGTACCCATCCCATTTCCCATTGAAGCCATTCAACCTCTCTGCTACCATCACAGTGATGAACTGCAAGTTGGAGGTCATTAACCACTTTCTCTGTAACAAAGGATAGCTGGTGCACAAGTCTCCCGAATGGGACTTGAATCCACAAGTTTTCTGAGTCAGAGATAAAAGCTCAAATTCAGCCATGCGTGGCACCTGCATGTATGAGCGGCCGCCGTTTGGAGGTGGTGGGATGTGTGCCCAGTCAGTGTAGCTGAGTTACACTTAGGAACAAAAGCCCTGATTAATTCTTTCCTTCCTGCACTTACTGCTACTGGAGCTGAGCTAAATCAGCCAAAGCTTGGATATGAACTTGAGACCTCCTGGATTTGTATGATCCAGTTTGATGCAACCGTCAGCAACTGGGTAATAAAGGAAGCTTGTCTGCACCTTGAGACCTCCTTTCATCATTCTCCATGCACAATGGCGAAGAAGGATCCTACTTTCGTACACCTACCCATTCCACCATTAACTTCTAGTCAATGTGAACAACTTGGAAATACCTTGGGGCTGGATTCTCCGATTCTGAGGCTGTGCCCCCATGCCGGTGTGAGAACGCCAGACCAAATGGCATAAAATAGCCACAGATGCCCCGTGTAGCTGGGAGCTAGCATGCCGGCAGCGGAGAGCACCCGGCTCTAGCTGCCGATACGGCCCAGAGAATTGCCATGGCCGCACATGCGCACGGCGGCAGCCTGCACGGCCGTACCGTGCTACATGGCGAAGGCTGCTCGCCGACCCAGCCCGTGAAATAGTGCCCCCCCCCCCCCCCCCGGTTTGGCCGGTTAGGGTGCCCTGGAGCACCCCCCCCCCCCCCCCCCCCTGCAGTGTCTCTAACCCCTGATAAAGTCACACCCTGCCCGCAGTTTGACCCTTCCCCGATTGTGGCTGGGTCTGCAGCCGCCACGCTCAGTTCCCGACGGGACCGACGCCGTCAGGAACTCAGCCAGTAGGGGGAGGAGCATCGGGGGTGGGCCTCAGGCAATGTCCTGAGGCCGTCGATATGTGGCGGAGAGGGCAGAGCATCGCGAAGGCGGCACTGCGCCCGATGTGGTCGTGAATTTTGGCATCTGCGACCAGAGAATCCAGCCCCCTATGTTTTACGTATATCTCCTGACAAGGCAGGTTTGATTTGGGAGCCAAGTCATTCTGATAGATTTACAGGTAGAGACACAGCTGATGCTCCAGCAGAGCGGGAATTTGGAGCATATAATACATTTTTAAATACAAGGTTATCTATATTTTAATACTTGGACAGAAACAATTTTTTTTTGGCAGAGACAGATTTAAAAATGTAAATAGAGATGCCGTTGATTTTGATGGGATCCACCCTCTCTGGGTGGATCACAACAGGGCGGATGCCACCGAATACAAAATAATTATCTACTACTTCCAAAAGTTAAAGGTAATTATCACATCATTTGCAGCATAAAGTTATTTAATGGGAAGAAATGGAATTCAGGGCATGGTTAGAAGCCCAAGTTCAGCAATTTATATTTAGATGTATTTTTGGATAGAACCGTTCTAAATATCCTGCCAGAGGAAATGTGGTGAATGTGTTGCTGTAACAATTCACCATATGTTTATTTGTATTACGCGGTTGCCCATGTGGACTCCACCTATGGACCATTGTGTGGTATTACCTGTAATGTAGCATGCTGGGGCCTGTGTGGGCTCCGCCCCTGACTCCACCCCTTGAGGGGAGGTATAAAGAGCAGTCACCCTGTAGGCGGCTCCCACTAACAGGCCAGTTGCAGGCAGGCATTGTTCTAGTTGATTAAAGCCACAGTTTACTTCTACTCCTGGTTTCGTGTGAATTGATGGTCGCATCAATTTAATCGACTACAACGCCACTATGGAATCGGCCCTCAAACCTGACCGACTGGAACCCGATCCGCAGGCCGCGGAGGCGGAAGAGATTTTTTCGCACTGGCTCCGCTGTTTCAAGGCCTATTTCGCCGCCTCCTCCTCGCCTTCCACTTCCGACGAACAGAAGCTGAGTCTCCTCCACGCACAGGTGAGCCATCGAATCTCTGTTCAACTTGAGGAAGCCTCCACCTACACAGACGCCCTCACGATGCTAGAGCGCCTCTACGTAAGACCCGTGAATGAGGTATACGCGCGGCACCTCCTCGCCGCTCGCCGCCAGCGTCCCGGGGAATCGCTGGAAGACTACCTACGTGACCTCAAAGTCCTCGCAAGAAGCTGCAATTACCAGGCCGTTAGGGCCACTCAACATATGGACCTCGCCATCCGAGACACCTACGTGGCTGGAGTCAGGTCCAACTACGTGAGACAGCGCCGACTCGAAAAAGGTGCCCTAGACCTGGAAGAGACGGTAAAATTAGCCTCCTCTCTGGAAGTTCCAAAGCCTTAACGCATTCCCGTCCGATCACGCCACCCCCTTGTGGATCCCTGACCAAAGAACACCCGCGCGGCAGCCTGCTCACCATGGGGGGCTACCCTGTTATTTCTGTGGCCAGCCTCAACACCCCAGGCAACGCTGCCCGGCCCGTAACGCGAACTGCAGTGACTGCGGGAGAAAAGGAAATTTTGGTAAAGTTTTCCTAGCCAGATCCAAAAGCTCTAAATCGCAGGCCTGACCCTCCGACTCACAGACCCGCAGATCCCGCAGTGTGGCAGCGTGTCTGCCGACTCCATCTCCCCCGGACGCATCATCGGCCTCGTGTTGTCCATGGTGGCAGCCACCCCCAAGCCCGCCCAACACGTGCGACCGACGGGGGCCGCCATCTTGGCCGCCATCTGCAACGCCGCCCGACACGTGCAACCAACGTTCGGGCAGCCATCTTGGGACCACCCCAAGCTACCCACAACTCAGCACGGTCACCCTTGACCAGTTGCGACCCAAACACCTCCAGAACTCTATGATGACCGTCCGGGTAAACGGACACGAAACGCCCTGCCTCTTCGATTCCGGGAGCACAGAGAGCTTCATTCATCTGGACATGGTAAGACGCTGCTCGCTCCCAATCTCCCCGGTGCATCAAACCATCTCCCTCGCCTCTGGGTCGCACTCGGTGCAGGTCAGAGGGTGCACTACCGCAATCCTCGCAATACAGGATGCCGAGTATGCCAATTTTAAATTACTCCCCGACCACTGCGCTCCTCTTCTATTGGGACTGGATTTCGAGTGTAACCTCAGGAACCTCACCCTGAAGTTCGGCTGGCCCCTACCCCCACTCACCGTATGTAGCCTCGCGACCCTAAAGGTTGACCCGACCCCACTCTTCGCAAACCTCACTGCTGACTGCAAACCAGTCGCCACCAGAAGCAGGCAACAACATTGAGGGCATTTAAAAGTTTATTGGATAAGCATATGGATGATAATGGCATAGTGTAGGTTAGATGGCCTTTAGTTTTTGACTTCCCATGTCGGTGCAACATCGTGGGCCGAAGGGCCTGTACTGCACTGTATCGTTCTATGTCCTATGTTCTATCTCAGACTTTGTAGGGTTAATCTGTGAGGTGCCTTGACCAACATCATTCTGATCTCCTTTTAAGGTTGAGGATATTCCGTACTCTCCCTTCTGTTGCTGCGTGTTCTTCTCCTGGGTGAATGTAAAGCTTGTGGGAAGTCTTTCTTCTTCATCATCAGGAACTCAGTAATAAGCCCAAGTTTATTTTGACTTTCTTTCCAAGGATATTAAGACACTGCAGTTTCTCCTTATGATACACTGGTCTGTACAATCTAGGTGGTGGAGTATTTTTTTCACCCTTACCCATGCTCACCCTTACTCACCCTTAGCCACTCTCACCCTCACCCCATCTGCTCTGACCCTTACCCCACCCTCACCCACTCTCAGCCACCCTCACCCACTCTCACCCTCACCCATGCTCACCCTCGGCTCTTCTCAGCCCCCTTGACCTCTTCTCAGGAACCCATCAGTCCCCAGCTCCTCTCAGGAACCTGCAGCTAACCTTACTGCATAACCCTAGCAGGGAACCCAGTCTGTGGAACCCAGTTAGGGAAATCTTGATTTATTCTATAGAGCGAGTAATGCCTGATGATCAGACTAGTTGCTGGGCTCTTCCATGACATTTCCATTTTCCTATATGACCTTGGTGAAGTCTTTGAAGAATACCAAGCCAAAATACTCTTGGTATGCCTATTCTCTTGTTGGAGATTACTAAGCCATCAATGACAGGGAGGTGCTTGCGCTGTTTTTTGTACAGCTGTACTATCGAATTAATGGGGATAAAGTCTGACCATCTTACCAGATAATATTCTCGGATTTG
Organism: Scyliorhinus canicula; assembly: GCF_902713615.1. NCBI lineage: Eukaryota > Metazoa > Chordata > Chondrichthyes > Carcharhiniformes > Scyliorhinidae > Scyliorhinus > Scyliorhinus canicula. Next base: position 145,739,800 of record NC_052158.1, on the reverse strand, counting down.
GAGACATTCCACATCTCGTTGCTGGGTTTGACTTATTCCCTGCAATTTTCTTGCAAAAGCTGTTGAGTGATTAAAGTTGTATGTGGTTTGATCTCTTAGATGATGTGTAAACTCTCTTGTTTGGTTCCTTCCGGTGGTACTACTGTAGTGACAGTGCGCCTGCTGTTGTTTGATCCTTCATTTACACATACTCTGATGGAATCATATCTCCTCAATCTCAGTCTGAACAGCTGGTTTTTGGGTGACATCATCACAATTTATTTCATGTACAGAAGGTTGGTTACGGTCTGTTTCAATTTTGAAACATGGTCCCATTACATAGTCTGAAAATTGTTCAAACTCCCCCCATTGCTGCCAACGCTTCTTTTTCTATTTGGTGCATTTTTATGTTGGTTACTGAGAGGCATAGCAGACTGGTCTATGTTTGCTGTGTCTCTGCACTTGGCATAAAATTGTCACCAGACTTGTCGATGATGTGTCCATTATGGTCGGAAATTCTGGGTTGTTATGTGCCAAGGCGCAGAAGGGATTAAAAATTGCTTAATCCACTTCAAAGCAATTTGCTGGTCCATATTCCAGAACCATTGTTGACCCTGTCTCAACAGCTGTCGAAAGGGCTCATTGACTTCTGCTAAACTTGGTGGGAACTTGCCTACTTGGTTGGCCGTTCTGATGAATCTTTTTAGCTCAATCATAGAAACCCTACAGTGCAGAAGGAGGCCATTTGGCCCATCCGAAAAGGACATTCTACCTAGGCCCACTCCACACCCTATCCCAATAACTCCATCCATTGACCTTGGCCAAGAAACCTAACATGCACATTTTTGGACACTAAGGAGCAATTTAGCATGGCCAATCTACCTAACCTGCACATCTTTGGACTGTGGGAGGAATCCGGAGCACCCGGAGGAAACCCACGCAGACACGGGGAGAAGTGCAAACTCACACAGGCAGTGGACAACGTGGAGACAGTGGCATAGTGTTATTGTCATTTGACTAGTAACCCTGAGGCCCAGGGTAAAGCTCAAGGGATCCAAGTTCGAATCCCATCACGGCAGATGGTGACAATTGAATTCAATAAAATCTGGAATTAAAAATCTAATGAAGACCATGACGAATATCGGGGAAAACAAAAAACACCTGGTTCAATAATGTCCTTTAGGGAAGGAAATCTTCCATCTTTACCTGGTCTGGCCTACAGACGACTCCAGACCCACAGCAATGTGGGTGACTCTTAATTGCCCTCAGGGATGGGCAGCGACGCCCACATCCTATGAGCGAATAAAAGAAAAGCCACCCAAGGCGGGAATTGAACACAGGTCGCTAGCGCTGTGAGGCGGCAGTGTGAACCACTTTCCCGCCACACTGCCATGGGCATTCTGGGTTGTGGACGTTCTCTGATTACTTCAGTTTTTTTCCTGGGACAAGTGTGATTTCAGTGGCTTGAACCATCTGACTGAGAAACCTGATCATCGGTTTGACGGGCTCACATTTTTCACTCATTTTCCCCCTGCATCCTGTCAGACATTCCTGACTCTCCTGGGACCATGTAGAAGAACGTCGTCCATACGGCAGATCACTCCTTTCATGCCTTCTGGAGTGTGAGCCATTGTTTTTTTGGAAGGTACCTGGAGCAGCTGCCATGCCAAAGGGCAATTTCTTGAAACAATAATGACCGAATGGCAGTATAAATGCTGTCGGTATCCTGGATTCTTTGTCCGGAGGTAGCTGCCAAAATTCCCTGTTCAGATCCAATTTGGTTAGTTTGGCAAGGCCCCTGACCATTGTGGCCACTGAGTGGATCTCAGTTCCAATGATTTATTTAGTTAAGTACACGCAGATTCTTACGCAGCTGTTTGGCTTTGGTACCATCACCATTCCTTTTTTTAAAATAAATTTAGAGTACCCAATTATTTTTTCCAATTAAGGGGCAATTTAGCATGGCCAATCCACCTATCCTGCACATCTTTTGGGTGTGGGGGCGAAACCCACGCGGACACGGGGAGAATGTGCAAACTCCACACGGACAGTGACCCAGAGCCGAGATTCGAACCCGGGTCCCCAGCGCCGTAGGCAGCAATGCTAAACCACTGTGCCACCGTGCTGCCCCTCCATCACCATTCCTGAGCACCATTTTGTTGCTGCTACGATTAGCAATTGCTGCTGCATCTTTTCAATTTCACCCTCGACTTTGACCAAAACGGGTTAGAGACTTTCCTCGGTTTTGAAAGGAAAGTTAGTTTTGCATCGTGATAGGTTACTCGGCCTTTTACCACCCGAGGCCTATAAACTGTTTTGGAAATAGATTTTGAAACATACTGCTGCAATTCTCGCAGAAATTTCATCCACTTTATAGATTAGTTTCAGTTTTAGATATGCTTTTCTGCTTAATAGAGAGCACTCTTGATTTTGAATGACAAAGCGAGGTTTGAAGATTTCTTAATCTTTATGTTTCAGCTTTGCCATAAGTTGGACTTTGAATTTTAAGGTTGTGCCACTTTTAAAATGGGACCCTGTGATTTGATAGATGAGAGTTGCAATGTCATCTGTTTGAGCTGTTTGACTTCATCTGATAAAACTGAAACCCCTGCTCCTGTGTCTGGTTTAAAGCTGTGGAACGTCCCTACTCCAATATTTATTTTCCATGGGACCTCTCATTCGTAGCACAGTGGTTAGCGCCGTTGGTTCACAGCTCCAGGGTCCCAGGTTCGATTCCCGGCTTGGGTCACTGTGCGGAGTCCGCACGTTCTCCCTGTGTCTGCGTGGGTTTCCTCCGGGTGCTCCAGTTTCCTCCCACAAGTCCCGAAAGACGTGCTGTTAGGTAAATTGGACATTCTGAATTCTCCCTCTGTGTACCCGAACATGCACCAGAGTGTGGCGACTAGGCAATTTTCACAGTAACTTCATTGCAGTGTTAATGTCAGCCTACGTGTGACAATAAAGATTATTATTATTATTTGAATCCATCCTGTCAGATCACAGCAACATCCTCAGAGATTTTGGTTAAATGGCTTGGGCAACCTTCCTGCTGGCGCCCAATCAAGCTGTTGATTGTTCTTTCCATAAACGTATACTTCATTGTGTCTGTTCGAAATTTGCTTGTCAGGAACCTGAACTTGTGCCCTAATGTCCTGCTTGCTTGCAAATCCAAATGTATCGATCCAGCTGAATTTTCTTTCTTGTAGACATGGAGAGAGAGGGAAAAGAGACTGAATTGAGGGTGTTTCGCCCTAAACAAGACTTGCAGTTGACGTGACTTGCTGCACACAAGTTAGGACCTGTGAGTTAGATGGCAAGGGTGATCAAACAAGAGGGGGATAAGTGAAAAGAAAAGCAAAGACAACAGTTGAAAGAAAAATTGGAGGGAAAGTATTACAAAAAGAGGCATGCATTGCATGTCACTAGCAAACCTTAAAAAGTAACTACGTGTGAGAAGAACTTAACCCCGTTAAGAAGAAATTAAGGTTTTACAACTTAGCACATATTGGCTTAAGTCAAAAGAGGTAGGGTGACCAAACTTCCAAAAAATAAAACTGGTAACATTGAAATGCCATGGGAAGGTGGGGCTCCAAGACGATTGACATTTGGGTGACCAAAGGCAGGGGTCTGAGGGGAGACGTAGTTGGGCCTGGACAAGGTCGTGTGATGACATCTCCTGCAATGCGTCCAGCCAGAGTTGACCACCCTATTCCGTAGATCACTTACAAGGTGTCATCAACAATGGAGTGACGACTCTCTTGGAGATGTGGGAGAGGGATACGGGGCCGTCACATACAATGCGATGTGATGCGATGGGTGGAAAGATGAAATTCCACACAGATCTTCACCCCCCCCCCCCCCAACATTCCCCCACCTCCACCCCACCCCGCCAGCCTAATTTTTATTTGACGAAAAAGGAATCAGTGAAAATTGGGATATTTGAATTATATTTAGGAAATTGCCGGGACATTAAGACCTTTAATGAAAAACAAGGACCATGCTGGGCAAAACGGGATGTCTTATCACACTCTTAAGAGAGAAAGTAAGGATGCCTGAGAGACAGTCGCTCCAGGTATGCGCTTCCTGTGAAAACATCCCATAGATACATTGGATAAAGTGTGGATGAAGGTTCCCACACTGCCGAGAAATTGTGCCAGACTATTGACCAGGGGGAAGGCTGTGAGAGGAGGAAGAAATAGAAACATATGATATGGAGACGAATTATAAACTTTACTCCCGTAAAGATTGTTCCATGAGAAATTAGAAATAAAATCAGAAAATGCTGAGAACTCACAGTCGGATGTTTTGTATCAAAATGCTGGAACTCCCTTCCTGACAGCACTCTGGGTGTACCTTCACCACAGAGATTGCAGCTCACCACCACCTTCTCAAGGGCAACTAGGGATGGGCAATGAATGTTGTCCTGGCCAGCGCCCATCCCCTTCTCCCACCATATCCTGTGAACGAATAGATAAAAGCTAAAAGGCAAAGAAAGCAAAATGTTTTGAGGTTAACAAACCAAACATCAAATGAAAATTTCTGCTTCTCTCCTCATGCTCACCCACTGCCTCCCTCATTATCCCAAAGTAATGTTCTGCTCTGTTCTGCTCTGCCTTCTTCACAGGTTTGGCAATCAAGGTGGATCCATTCGTTCAACTTTGCCCCCCTTTACCTCTTTCAGGAACTAGAATCCCTGCACATTACTTGTGAACTAGTTTCTGCGAAGAATGGAGATTAATTTTTGTGGGTAACTTTAAGTTGCAGCTTTCTCGGCAAAGTGCTTTGGAAAACTGTGGCATGCCAAATACCTCGTCGAGTTATATTCAGGGCAGTTGATGAAATCTGACAAAGATTTGTAGGTAGATTGTAACTTATTGCAATAGCGTAAAATGAGAGCAAGTGAATCTCTCCCGACTTTGGCTTCATGTCAAGTACAAATCGCGGCTGCTGATTTCCTATCACCCCAATTTGCACTAGCGCACAAAGTCAATATCTAACCATTGCATGATCAGTTTCCAGAACAATTCAATGAGAATTAAATTATGAGTTCAAGTCACTTTAGGTCAATTCACTTCAAAGACAATCAGAACAAAGCCAAGTCAAAAACCATGGGTTGGATTCTCCGCACCTGACGCTGAAATCGCGGCCGACACCGGGGCGGAAAATCCATTTCCCACATGGAATCGGGACCAGCGCTGGTTCTCTGATTCTCCGGGCCCAGTAAAGCAGCGTACTCTGCGCTGTATATCCCCTACCTGCAACCATTGCTGGTGGCCCGCCCCGCCATTCACCTCCCCTGAACGGCCAAAGTCCCAACGGCGTGGATCTAACATGGTCCTGCCGGTTGGGATACTAGTGTGGCGGCTGCGGACTCAGTCCACGGCCGCCATGGTCGAGGGCGTGCCGATCAGAGGGCAGAGGGGGCCTTTACATGCGGCTGGGCAATTTTTGGGCGGGCGGTCCGGGTCGGGCGCCAGCCAATCGGGGGCACTATGTTTAAGGTCCAGCTCCACGGTCTGAGTCCGCAATGGAACACGGCGCGGCCGCTGGAGGCCGCCACCCTGACCCGGAGGTGCGTGGGCCCCTATCTGCAGCAAAAGCTGCTAGTTTCACGCTGGTTCACTGCTAGCTCCCTGCAGGACTTGGAATATGTGGCCCTTTCACGCCAGTTTTTCTGGAGTGAGAGTCCACAGTTTTTACGACGGCATGGAGATATAGTCCCAAAAACAGAGAATCCAGCGGATTAGATGGAGCGGCGCGGGGCAGATCATTGAGTCCTTGTTTGTTGGTCCAGGTCCGCCAGCTGAGTTCGCCATCGCATTCGACGCGGCCGATGGAGGCCGCCGCCATGCGCATGCGCGGACTCAGAACCGGAAGTGCGGGGGCCCGTATTTGCAGCTAAAGCGGCAAGAGGCATTCCGGGGCCCTGCCAGCCCCCTGCAGGTTGGTGAATAGGTCTTCATTTTCTTAAGAAAAGTCTGGAGTGAAATGCCAGCGTTTTTGCGCAGCGTGGAGACATAGTCCCATTTTTGCCGGACATTGCTATACCTACTTCCGTGGTCTGACTTTCCTTGCCTCAATTTTAAAATTCCCATTCTTGCTTTTTTTCAAAATATAAATTTAGAGTACCCAATTCTTTTTTTTTCCCCAATTCGGGGGCAATTTAGCGTGGCCAATCCACCGACCCCGCACATCTTTTTGGGTTGTGGGGTTGAGACCCACGCAAACACGGGGAAAATGTGCGAACTTCACACGCACAGTGACCCAGGGCCGGGATCGAAACTGGGACCTTTGGCGCCGTGAGGCAGCAGTGCTAACCACTGCACCAGCGTGCCGCCCCTCGATTCTTGCTTTCTAGCCCTTCCGTGGCCTTGCTGATTCCTTTCTCCGTAGCCATGAAACCCTCTGAGATCTCTGTGTTCCTCCAATTCTGCACTCTTGACCATTCCAATTCTTTTTTTTTCCAATTAAGGGGCAATTTATCGTGGCCAATCCACCTAACCTGCACATCTTTGGGTTGTGGGGCTGAAACCCACGCAGACACGGGGAGAATGTGCAAACTCCACGCGGACAGTGACCCAGGGCCGGGACTCGAACCCGGGTCCTCAGCACCGTAGTCCCAGTGCTAACCACTGCGCCACATGCCACCCCCAGCATTCCAGATTTTAATGGCTCCACCATCAGGGGTTGTGCTTTCAACTTCCCTCTGCAGCTCCACCTTTCTCTCTAAGACGCTGTGTAAAACCGAACTCATTGAGCAGGCTTTTGATCAGCTGTCCGAATAGTTCTTTATGTGACTTAGTGCCTCATTTGGTCGGATAATGCTCCTTGGCATATTTTGTGACATTCAAAGAACTAAATAAATGTAAGTTGCTATATGGTTAATGTACCTCATGTGCCTGTTGATGGATGTGTACCAATACCTGAGTTACAGCTGCTCTCTAGAATACCAATAAAGGGACAGGATCTTTGCAGTGTAGCCAAACATTTCTCTGCAGTCATGTAGAGAACAAGCCTGCCAGCCTTCTGGAATAGTCTGCTGCTGAGGGAGGCTCAACCATTGTTTCCTGAAGCCTTGAAAGACAAAACAGCCAGCAAAAAAAAAACATTAAGCAACAGCAACTCATCTTTTGATGAGCACTTTACAGCATCTAGACTTAACACCGAGTTGAATAATTTCAGATCATAAACTCTGTCCCCATTTTGTTTTGGTTTGCTTTGGAGGATTCTGTTTTATTCTCGGTTACCTCTCATTGTTGTTTTCTGAGGTAAGCTGTTCATCATTCTACCATTCACACCTCCTCGAGACGCAGCGTGCTGATTCGCCGCAGCTCGCGCCAAAATGCTGCGGTCCCGACTGGCCGCAGTCCCGACCGCGTGGTTCTAACCGCGTTTGGCCAGTCGGGACTCTTGCGTGGCGACTGCGGACGCAGTCCGTGGCCGCCCTGGTTTGGGGGGGGTTGGGGCTTATGGGCGGCCGGGGCAGCGATCGGGCGGGTTAGATGGAGCGGCACGGGGCAGATCATTGAGATCTTGTTTGTTGGTCCAGGTCCGCCAGCTGAGTTCGCCATCGCATTCAACGTGGCTGATGGAGGCCGCCGCCATGCGCATGCGCGGACTCGAAACCGGACGTGCGGGGGCCCGTGTCTGCAGCTAAAGCAGCAAGAAGCATTCCGGCACCCTGCCAGCCCCCTGCAGGTTGGTGAATAGGTCTTAATTTTCTTAAGCAAAGTCTGGAGTGAAATGCTAGCGTCTTTGCGTCAGCGTGGAGACATAGCCCCATTTTTGGAGAATCCAAACCATCTTCTTTGCTTGTTCCATTATCATCTCCTCTGGCCTTGCAGCCCACATCCATTGTCATTTAATCATTCCTGTGTTCCATCCCATCACGGACCTTCCCTTTTGTTCCTTTTCCCCACCCTGCCCCCCCTTTCACTTGCTCAAAACATTTTACCAGTGCTAACGAAAGGCCATCGATCTGCTTCTCTGTCCACACAAACTGCCTGACCTGTTGAGTATATATCCAGCAGCTTCTGTTTCTCATTTCCAGCTTTCCTGAATTTGTAACACCAGTGATTTCTGTGGCTTTCACAACTCTTGTCAGGATAAGTGATGATCTCCTAAACATGAAGCCAGCACCTCACGTATACCTGTAAAAATATTACTGGTATATCTCAATCAGTGCTGTTGCTCCTTTGGAATCAAACACTGCAGTTTGTAGACATTCAACTCCAGACCCACAGCAATGTAGTTAACTCTTAACTGCCCTCTATCAAGCCACTCAGTTCAAGGGCAATCAGGGAGGGGCAATAAATGCTGGCACAGTCAACGATGCCGACATCCCATAATTGATTAGAGAAAAGCAGCTTTTTTCCAAAGACCTTCTCCTGTGGATGACCCTCTTGCTCCTTCCCAGATGGAATTCCTAATGCAAATAAGTTCCGTCTTTTCATGATGGTGTCTTATTTTATTGTGATTTTTAAAAAATAAATTAATAAGTATCCAACTCTTTTTTTTCCTAATTAAGGGGCAATTTAGTGTGGCCAGGTCAGCTATGCTGCAAATCTTTGGCTTATGGGAGTTAGACCCACGCAGACACGGGGAGAATGTGCAAACTCCACATGCACAGTGACCCGGGGCTTGGAGCGAACCTGGATCATCGGCGGTGCGAAGCAGCAGGGCTAACCACTGCGCCGCCGTGCCACCCCTTTTATCGTTCTGTTAGTGGTGTCCTGAGTAGCACTTGCTGAGATGCTGAGGTATTAGAAATACATCGCCAGCATCGTAAAACATCCATTCAATAAAGACACAAATAAACCAATGTTGTCCATCACAGCTGCGCCTTTAAAGATCATCAGGATTAAGCAGAAGAATCATTTTTTGGACAGTAAGCAATGATATCCACGGAGAAACTTACAATCTTAAGTATTCGGGCCATGGATGATGTTTTAAAAAAAAAAATTTAGAGTACCCAATTTTTGTTTTGCAATTGAGGGGCAAATTAGGCTGGCCAATCCACCTATGCTGTATATCATTTTGGCTTGTGGGGGTGAGACCCTCGCAGACATGGGGAGAATGCGCAAACTCCACATCGACAGTGACCCGGGATCGAACCCGGATCCTTGGCGGCGTGAGGCAGCAGTGCTAACCACTGCACCCCCGTGCTACACCCTGCCATGGATGATTAAAGCAGAGTGGAACTGTTTTCTGCGACGTCTGGGTCATTCTGATTAGAGGTTTGGTGTTACGAACCATAACATAAAACATTACCATCCAGGGTCCCAGGTTCGATTCCCGGCTTGGGTCACTGTCTGTGCGGAGTCTGCATGTCCTCCCCGTGTGTGCGTGGGTTTCCTCCGGGTGCTCCGGTTTCCTCCCACAGTCCAAAGATGTGCGGGTTAGGTGGATTGGCCATGCTAAATTGCCCGTAGTGTCATAAAAAGTAAGGTTAAGGTGGGGGGTGGGGGAGGGGGTTGCTGGGTTACGGGTATAGGGTGGCTACGTGGGTTTGAGTAGGGTGATCATTGCTCGGCACAACATCGAGGGCCGAAGGGCCTGTTCTGTGCTGTACTGTTCTATGTTCTATGTTCTATTACGAACATAAAACACTTCAGTGCAGGTACCAAGGGAGCGCTGTACTGCTGGAGGTGCCATCTTTGGGATTGGACCAAGGCCCTGTGAATGTGAAAGATTCCAGGACACTATTTTGAAGAAGGGCCGGGGAGCTATCGCCTGTGTGGTGGCCAATACTTAATCCACAAAAACATCATCATCTCTGCTGTCTGTAGAAACCTGCAGCGGGTTCGCCCCGGGCTGCCGGTAAAACAGAGCATCCCGCCAGCGGAGAATCCCGCCAGCGGAGAATCCCGCCAGCGGAGCATCCCGCCAGCGGAGAATCCCGCCAGCGGAGAATCCCGCCAGCGGAGCATCCCGCCAGCGGAGAATCCCGCCAGCGGAGCATCCCGCCAGCGGAGCATCCCGCCAGCGGAGAATCCCGCCAGCAGAGAATCCCGCCAGCGGAGCATCCCGCCAGCGGAGCATCCCGCCAGCGGAGCATCCCGCCAGCGGAGAATCCCGCCAGCGGAGCATCCCGCCAGCGGAGCATCCCGCCAGCGGAGAATCCCGCCAGCGGAGAATCCCGCCAGCGGAGCATCCCGCCAGCGGAGCATCCCGCCAGCGGAGAATCCCGCCAGCGGAGCATCCCGCCAGCGGAGAATCCCGCCAGCGGAGCATCCCGCCAGCAGAGAATCCCGCCAGCGGAGAATCCCGCCAGCGGAGCATCTGAAGCCTTTCATTTCCCATCTACTTCAGCTGCGTCCACCTGTTCCAGGGGGCTGCAGCCATCCAGTCATATGTGTGCTTCCATAGAATCCCTACAGTGCAGAAGGAGGCCATTCAGCCCATCAAGTCTGCATCAATCCTCTGAAAGAGCACACCACCTAGGCCCACCGACCCGCCCTATCCCCATAAGGCCACCTAACCTGCATAACTCTAGACACTAAGGGGCAATTTAGCATGGTCAATCCACCTAACCTGCACAGCTTTGGACTGTGGGAGGAAACCGAAGCACCCGGAGGAAACTCGCGCAGACACGGGGAGAACGTGCAGACTCCACGCAGTCAGTCATCCAAGGCCGGAATTGAACCCAGGTCCCTGGCGCTATGAGGCAGCGGAGCTAACCACTGTGTCACCGTGTCGCCCTTCTCCCTCATCTGTGTCCTGCCTGCTGCCCTCTATTGGCTGGGAAACTGATGAACTGATAGCCCCACCTACCCGCCATCACTAAGACAATCTATTTCCGCCTCCGTAACTTTGCCTAATTTCACTCAGCCCTGCTGTTGAGACCCCCCCCCCCCCCCCCCCCCCCCCCGCCCCATCATGTTCAGGCTTGGCTATATTCCAGTGGTTTCCTGCTCGGCCCCCGCCTTCTACCCTCCACAACCTTCAGGTCATCTTACACAGCGCCCCCCTCATCCTCACACACCTGGCACACGATTCGCTTTCACATCTCACAGCATGGACATGCCGGCACATTATTCATCCTTTTTCTTTGATGAATTTAGAGTACCCAATTATTGTTTTTCCAATTAAGGGGCAATTTTAGTGTGGCCAATCCACCTACCCTGCACATCTTTGGGTTGTGGGGGCGAAACCCACGCAGACACGGGGAGAATGTGCAAACTCCACACGGTCAGTGACCCAGAGCCGGGATCGAACCTGTGACCTCGGGGCCGTGAGGCAGCAGGGCTAACCCACTGCGACACCTTGCTGCCCTCACCTTATTCATCCCTAATGGGCTCATCAAACACCGCACTCACTGACACGCTTCCCTCTCTACTTTGCAGCGCAAGGTGGCGCACAGCCAGAGGCAGCAGTCACCAGGGGTCAGGCACATCTGTATACCTTCATGCAGCCCCACAGAGGAGCCGGTGCTCACCATCATTGAAGCAGCCTTGGCTGAGGCTGCGGTAGTGAAAACATAGGAGGTGACAGATTGCTGTTCCCTCGTCCTCCTCCTGACTTCCAGCCTCCCCCTCGTCCTGATCGTATTGAATATTAAGTACTCTGTCAAAAAACATCTGCTTCCCTTTCTTCTTGACGGGCAGCTTGACGTTAATACTCGATGAATCCTAACTCAGAAGTCGCTCTGAAATCAACAATGTTTTTTTTTAAATACACAAATTTGAAATTTAGGATTAAGATGATCAGATTTCAGAAAGGAACACGTGGGAAAAGCAGCTTTGCTGCTTATTTGCAGATGGTATAGGTCTGTGCCTCCTGTTGTGCCCCTGTTCTGCCGGCCCTTACAACAACTGTTACCCCTTTTGTCTTTTCTCTTTTCAGATATGAAAGAACTGCAGCCTGGTCGGGCAGTGGTGACAGAGAAGGAGATGAGAGAGCAGGGAGACGGTGTTCAGGAATGTACCGCACCACTCACTCTTACATACCCAACCTACCAGCTCGGATCCTGACACTGCACTCACTTGAGAGGCTAGTTGACATCATGTTCTCCATATTGGACAATGGACTGCAGTCAGTGAGGGGGTAGAATAGGTGGCAACTCGCCAGAGCGTGAGGTCACACAAAGGTTCTGCTGCAGCGGGCTCATGAGAATTTTGATGTACACAAAATGGTGGTGAGAATGTTCCAACAGAAATGTTGGAGGCATTGACAGGCCTACCAGCTGGGGACTGAAAATCACTGCGAAGGGGCTTGGAGGACTCTGGTACCAACGGAGATTTTGTGCAGAGCTTGGAGCCCATTCCTTTCATCTGGTGGCCAACTCCATGGCTTCTGATGGCTAATGTCTCAGCTTCCACCTAAGCCACCCAGGTGCCTGCCTGCTGCAGTGGCAACTCAGACTGAAGTCATGCCAGTCATGCCAGCCTGCTGCTGTCACAGCTGCGAATATCAGCACGCGGTCACAGACGTCCAGCAAATGTCCTTCAACGGGTTACCAGGATTTCCGAGGTGTGGACCTGTTGGACTGCTGGTGGCTGATAGTCCACGAACCTGCTGCCCTCAGATTGTCACAGTATTCACCCTCCCATCGCTGCTGCTTTGCTGGTGCCCTTGTTGTTGCCTGCCAGCCTAACAGGCGAGACCCCTGCCACGCGTGCTGAGGCAGGGCAGTCCAAGGTTTGGGTCTTCGAGGTCTGGAACTGCTGGAAATCCACCTGCCATCTGCCCCTATTGAAAGTCAGCAACTTTCCACCAGCCCAGTGCTGTGGTCACTGGGGTAGCACTGCGAAAGAGCACTGGGGCAGTCAAAGACACATGGAAGTCAGGCACTCAGTGAAGGTACAAGGGTGATCTGTTAACGTTTGCAACGACTTGTAAGATGGGGTTAATTTATCAAGTTGGTTTGGAACGTTTGTCAGGTAATGGTCCTTATTTCAAAGTTGTTCCCAAGAGGACAGCATGGTGATCAATAACAGAGGGAAGGTCAGATGTGGGACTGGTTGATGAGTGGGGAACTAGTGTTGCATTCACAGTGTCCTCCACTCCTACTCCTCCTCCACTTTGCCCACCTTCTGCTCCTCTTGCTGCCCCTGCTCCTCCTCCTCCTCAGTTGTTCATCTGGTGGAAAGGGTTTTGCCCCCATGATGGTGAGGGTGTGCAGGACATGACAGCTGCTCTGGGGGTTTGCTGCAGGGTTCCACCAGTCTGCTCCAGACAACGGAGGTACAGCTTAACCACCCTAATAGTCTGCTCAGTAACATCCCTGGCAGGGGATTTTCCAAGCCCGTCAGTGGAGGTAATCAAATACAGGCAGGATGATAACATTTTGAGAGTGGCCAGAAGTCAATTCTTCCAGGACGAAGCCCACCGGTGGCGGGGCCGGGCTATCCCGCCCTTTGTGTGGGAGCATGGTTTTCGTTGTGCGCATGCTGGTCACGTTTGTACGGGTTGTGACCTGAGGTTCTGAGCCAGGTGCTCAGTGGATAGCCCTCGTCACCCAGTAGCCAGCCTGTGTTGCCCACATTAGTGCCCTCACCAAAATGATGCCCAGCACTGCCATAACCTGAAGTGCGCACGTGCAGATACCCCTTGGCACTTGAGATGGCATTCGTTGCACCGAAAATGGGAGCGGCAAGCAACGAATCTTTCAGCTCTTGAATTTGTGTCACACCTTTGATAACGCCCGGATGTCCCAGAGTGCTGGGCGGCCTGTGAGGTATTCCTGAAATGCTGTACAGTGATTGGACTGAAAGCAGAGAAATTATGCTGAACTCCTCCAGAATCTTATTTGGATCACATTTGGTTTTACTTTACTATTCGGTGTTATAAAAGTGATCGAGGGACACTAAAGGAGGCGCGAAATGGATTTACTCAAACAACACCAGAGCTGAGAGGTAAAACCTATCAGAAGAGATTGAACAGGCTGGGACCAGTTTCACTGTAGTGGAGAAGACTGAAGGCTGAACCTGTCATGATCTCCTGGGCAGGGGCAGCACGGTGGCCTAGTGGTTAGCACAGCTGCCTCACGGCGCTGAGGTCGCAGGTTCGATCCCGGCTCTGGTTCACTGTCCGTGTGGAGTTTGCACATTCTCCCCGTGTCTGCGTGGGTTTCGCCCCCACAACCCAAAAATGTGCAGAGTAGGTGGACTGGCCACGCTAAATTGCCCCTTAATTGGAAAAAAAATAATTGGGTACTTCAAATAAGATAATGGACTAACAAAACCAATGGGGAATTCGGCAGAAATTTCTTCCCCCAGATAGCAGTAGGAATTTGCAACTCGCTACCCCAAGGATTGTTGAGGTGATTAGCATTGCTGCATTTAAATGGAAGCTAGTCCAGCACCTTAGGGAGAAAGGAATAGAAAGGTTTATTATTGGAGTTAGATGAAAATGGGTGGGTGGAGGTTCATGTACAGTATGCAGTATAAACACCTGTAAGGCTGGTTGGCCTATTTCTGTGCGGTGAATTCTGTGTAACAACTAAGATATGTTTATCACATGAAACAATATTTAAACATGGTCAGGCATTGATAGAGAAGCTTGGGATGTGAAACAATATATTTACTCTTTAATTATTATTGACAGTGAACAGTTTTGGCGGTAACCTTATCATTTTTTAAATAAATTTAGATTATCCAATTATTTTTCCCAATTAAGGGGCAATTTAGCTTGGCCAATCTTTTGGGTTGTAGGAGTGAAACCCACGCAGACACGGGAAGAACGTGCAAACTCCACATGGACAGTGACCCAGGGCCGGGATTCAAACCCGGGTCCTCAGCGCCGTAGGCAGCAACGCTAACCACTGTGCCACCATGCTGCCCTGTAACCTTATTATTTATTCATTCATGAGATGTGGGCATCGCTGGTTGGGCCGGCACCTGTTGTCCATCCCTAATTGCTCTTGAAATGAATGATTTTCTAGGCCATTTTAGACGGCAGTTAAGGGCCTAGAGTCACGTGTAGGCCAGACCGGGTGAGGATGGCAGATTTCCTTCCCTGAAGGACATTAAGTGAACCAGATGGGCTTTTACAACAATCGACAATGGATTTATGGTCATCATCAGACTTTTGATTCCAGATTCATAGTGTATTTAAATTCCACCTCTGCCATGGTGAGATTCAAAGCCAGGTCCCCAGGGCAGTATCCTGGGCCTCTGGATTGCATGCCCAGGGATAATGCTATGACGCCACTGTCACCTCTAACAAGCAGAAAAAAAAACCTGGTCTGGAATTCCCCTGTGGGTATGAGTGGATTTATGAGAGTTGCAACTGACATGTAAGCCATTAAAACATTGCAAAATTACTGCTCACAATTTCACCCAAAACACCCGGGAATTCCAGGAGATGTTTATTTGTGTTTGTCATGCTCAGTCTTCTCTTTCTCCTGAGCTGTACATAAAACAAACAGATTTGAGCCACTGCTGGTGGGGGGGGGGGGGTTTGGCGGGAGGGACACTTTTGACCAGTGTCATGGCCAATATTTATTCGTCAAAGCAAAGCCTAAAAACTGACTAACTGGTCAGTGTCCCATTCCTGTTTGTGGGAGCTTGCTGTGCACGGATTGGCTGCCACATTTCCCGCATTGCGACAGTGGCTACACTGCGAAAGTGACCTCCTTGACTGTGAAGCGCTTTGGGGTGTTCTGTGTTCGTGGAGGGTGTTATATGAATTCATGTTCCTTCCTTCATAACCAGCAAGGACAAACCTGGCGCCGCAATGCTTTATCCCACCGTGCCAAAGTGATTGGGGACTGGTCTGTGCTTGCACTTCCCCGACAAGATGAGTTATAGCCTCAGCTGTAACGCTACTGTCAGAGTGCCAATTAGAGCCTGAGGGAGGGAGGTAAATTTAGAAGAAAGTTTACCCTCAGGGCACGTTGTATATCTGTTAACTGGAATTTTCAGAGGTGTCTTTGTCTGAGGCTTGGGACCAGGTCAGCTGGCATCTCTCTCTCTACTGGGGAATGATTATGCTACTGGGAGTAACCGCAGAGAATGTAGGAGTGAAAATAACAAATACCTTCACAAAAAAAACCAACAGCTATGAAACAATTGCAGGACATTCTCGTGGGCTTGGAGACCCTGATACTGGGACCAAAGGGGGGTTTCTGAGCTCACACATGCCAGGAACAAGACTGGCTCGAATCTTCCCAGACGTTGGTCTCCTTATTGGCTACCTCTGAACTCTGAACTCTGAAGTTGGGCTGCAGTTCCAATCACTAGAATCTCTCGATCCTTGGCAGCTCCACTGGGAGAGATGGGCACCGTTGAGGCAGAGAGGAGATTGGGAGGGCACGTCAAAATGAGATTCCTTTAGCCTCTAGGAGTGGAGGGAAATCCTACCCCGCCTCCATCACCCACATGGAACATTCCGGCACTGAAGCAGCCTTTCCTGCCCGTGATCCCCGCTTTCGGGGGTGGGAGCTGGTGAAAAATAGTGGCATAGCACTAAAGTCACTAGACAAGTAATCCAGAGGTCAAGGCTAATTCTCTAGGGACACGGGTTCAAATTCCACCATAGCAGCAGCTGGAATCTAAATTCAATTGGTAAGTCTGGAATGTAAAGCTAGTCTCAGTAATGGTGACCATCACAATTATCATCAACTGTTTTAAAATGGAATGTCGTAGGCCCACCCAACCATCTTCAGCTGCTTCATCAATGACTTTCCTTCCACCATAAGGTCAGAAGTGGGGCGGTTCGCTGATGACTGTACAATGTTCAGCACCATTCGCGACTCCTCATACACTGAAACAGTCCATGTCCTATTGTAGCATGACCTGGACAATATCCAGACATGGGCTGACAAGTGGTAAGTAATGCTCGCGCCACACAAGTGCCAGGCAATGACCATCTTCAACAGGAGAGAATCTAACCATCACCCCTTGATGTTCAATGGCATGACCATCACTGAATTCCCCACTAAATTCAGCCAGACGAGCTACATAAATACTGTGGATACAAGAGCAGATCAGAGGCTAGGAATCTCTGGCGAGGAACTCACCTCTTGACTCCACAAAGCCAGTCAAGCATCTACAAGGCACAAATAAGAATTGTGATGAAAGACTCTCCACTTGCCTGGATGAGTGCAGCTCCGACAACACTCACGAAATTCGGCACCATCCAGGACAAAGCAGCCCACTTGATTGGCATCTCTTCACACAACCATTCACTCCCTCCACTACCAATGTGCAGGTAGCAGCAGTATGTACCCTCTGCAAGATGCACTGCAGGAATTCACCAAAGCTCCTTAGATAGCACCTTCTAAATCTATGACCACTACCACTGAGATGGCAAAGGCAGCAGAAACCTGGGGACCTCACCTGCAAGTTCCCCTCCAGTGCATTCACCGTCTTGATTTGGAAATATATCACTGTTCCTTCACTCTAGCTGAGTCAAAATCCTGAAACCCTCTCCCTCACAGCACTCTGGGTGCACCTCCACCACATAGTTTTCATAGAATTTACAGTGCAGAAGGAGGCCATTCAGCCCATCGAGTCTGCACCGGCTCTTGGAAAGAGCACCCTACCCAAGGTCAACAACTCCACCCTATCCCCATAACCCAGTAGCCCCACCCAACACTAAGGGCAATTTTGGACACTAAGGGCAATTTATCATGGCCAATCCACCTAACCTGCACATCTTTGGACTGTGGGAGGAAACCGGAGCACTCGGAGGAAACCCACACACACACGGGGAGAACGTGCAGACTCCGCACAGACAGTGACCCAAGCCGGAATCGAACTTGGGACCCTGGAGCTGTGAAGCGATTGTGCTATCCACAATGCTACCGTGCTGCCCACCACAATGCTACCGTGCTACCGTGCATCTCAAGCAAGCACCTTCTCAAGGGCAAATTAGAGATGGGCAATGAACGCTGGCCTAGTGAGGCCCACCTGAATTTTAAAAAAGACACACTGCATTCTCTACTGTCTCTCAATAACCTCGCTGGCCTAAGTGTGGCAGAATCACCCATGCTGGAGGTGGGCAGAGGGAAATTAAAACTGGCTTTGGCAACTTCCTGCGTCACCATTCTCACACCACTGCTGCCATTTGCTGATTAATTTTGGCTTCTGGACAGCTGCCTCACCCAGACAAGCAGGAGCCTAATTATAAAGGCAATGTTGTGATCTAATTCTGATGTACATGCGATTTTAACCAAAGCTTGACCAAGGTACAAAGCAGCCAGCAAAAGTGAAGGCTGGCGATGAATGGGAGCAGCCCAGATATCTTTCAATTAATTTTACAATGGGGGTTTTGTTTTGTGCTTGGAGTATTGCTCCTCCAGACCCAACAGGGAAAGTTTGGGCCTCCTCAGTGCCGGCCACCCAGCTGAACCCCACTCCCCAAGCTTCCCCCACTCCCAAATGCCTCTTGCTGCTCGCAGAATTGGCACGGCGCAGAAGGAGGCCATTTGGCCCATTGTGTCTGTACCCCCTCTCTGAATCAGCAACTCACCTAGTACCACACACCGCTCTTCTCCCCATAACCCGGCACGTTCTTCCGTTTCCAGATAACAGCCTCATTTCTTTTTGAATTCCTTACTTTTATTTGGTTTCCAGCAGCGGCCTATGTTAGTTCTACTAGTCTCTGGCCCCTAACGTCAGCCCTATTGGCTTTGGGAAGGGTATCAGTGAGCAGTGAGGGGACATTAAGGCGAGACATTCAAGCTAAAATTGCTGGGGCCTCTCTCGCTCCTGTTGAGGGTACAGGGGTTGGAAGTCAGGTGGATCAGCATTGGCCCTCTGCATCTGCGACCGTTGCCCAATCCTAAAGTCAGACCTACGGACACACACGATTCGAACTAAATGTGAATGTTGATGCCAATTCACAGCTATTGACAGGGGCCTATTAGTTTGGTCTGTCAGTGGTGTCACCAGGCCAGACAAGGCTAAGCTTTGTTTTGTACATTTTGCTGGTTTAAGTTGGTTGCTGCAAGAAACATAATTATTATTTTATGAAGCTAAATCATTTTAAAGCAAGACTTTTAGTCAGCTAAACAGACATTACCATCTTGGAGTCGTGCAATTGAGCTGGAGGTGCTCATTAACAGGAAACCGTTTGAAAACTGAACATCAGCTCCTCATCTCGAATCAACACAAGAGCTGTGCACGCAAAATATTTTCCTTCCCAATTCTGGAGGAACTATACCAAAGAGTTTGTTCTGCTTTCCGTACCTATAATGTTTCAAGAAAATTTAAAGAACAAAAATATCACACGGCAGTTTGCTAGTGCGTAACTTCACTGCTTAACCAATCGTTGGCCCTTGGCATTTCTTGCTACAGATAGGAGAAGATTCTATTTTCTAATCTCAGGACTGTTTTGTCACATGAAGCAATGTATTAAAGAACACTGCCATTTCCTCTGGGCACTACTTATGGGTCGTCAAAGGCAGGGTTGGAGCATGTGAGAAAACCTGAGAAAGCTGGGAACAACAGCAGACCATTCAGCCCCTCGAGCTTGATCTGCTACAGTATTCAGTTTGATCATTGTTGATCTGTACATCAAATCCCTTGACACCTGTGCCTAATAAAAATGGCAATCTTAGTTTAGCATCTGCAGCCTTTTGGGACTCTGCCCATTGTTCTTGACTTAACCACTAGAGAAAGCTGTTTCTATCCATCCTTAATTTAGCACAGTGGGCTAAACAGCTGGATTGTAATGCAGAACAAGGCAGCAGCGCGGGTTCAATTACCGTACCGGCCTCCCCGAACAGGCGGCAAAATGTGGCGACTAGGGGTTCCTCACAGTAACTTCATTGAAGCCTACTTGTGACAATAAACAATTATTAATTAATTAAATCCTTCAATTAATAGACCACGTGTTCTGTGGTAAGGTAAAGGTAAGGTCACCATAGTCCCAGATGACCGACTGCTGCTTTCCCCTTTGAGGGGGGGAGCTGACCGGAGATGATTTAACCTGAGGATCACCCACACTCAGTGAGGGGCAAGGTTGAGAAGGCGGAGCCGTCATGAATAACCTCAGCCATTATGAGAATTGAACCCATGCTGTTAACCTCGCTCTGTATCAGAAACTGAGCTAAACCGGCCCCCTATTTTGTCTGGAAAGAGAGGGGAAAGTGCATGGTGAACGTTATGTAGAGTGACAGGCAAAGAACATTTTTTTTAAAATTTGGAGCAGCAATAATTCATAAATAAAATGGGCAAAAGTTTAGACCCTTTATTTGAAATGCTACATATAATTTGACCTGTGCTACAAGTTTGCATTCTGGGATCCTTCAACGACGACAACTTGTATGGCACCTTTAATGTGGTAAAACATCCCAAATTTCTTCACAAGAGCGTTAACAACATTTGGCACAGAGCCTCAAAAAGAAGTTGCAGACAGGTGACTAAAAGCGGGGTCAAAGTGTGAGGTCTTAAGGAGCACCTTAAAGGAGCAAAGGATAGTAAAGAGGCCAAGACTTTTATAGAATCTCTACAGTGCAGAAGGAGGCCATTCGGCCCATCAAGTTTGCACCAGCCCTTGGAAAGAGCAACCTACTTTATCCCACGGCTCCACCCCATCCCTGTAACACAGTAACCCCATCTAACCTTTTGGACACGAAGGGACAATTTAGCCTTGCCAATCCACCTAACTGGCACATCTTTGGACTGTGAGAGGAAACGGGAGTACCCGGAGGAAACCCAGGCAGGCATAGGGAGAAAGTGCAAACTCCACACAGACAGTCACCCGCGGCCGGAATTGAACCGGGGACCCTGGAGCTGTGAGGCAGCAGTGCTAACCACTGTGCTACCGTGCTGCCTTCCCGTGTCTTTAACGTCAGAATTGAAGACTTTAGGACCCAGACACCAATAGTAGTAAAATAAAAAAATCAAGGATGCTTGAGACACCAGAATTGGGAGACCCCAGATATCTCGGAGGGTTTTTGGGCTGGAGCCTGGAGGAGATAAATGATTTGCAAAAAATTGTAAATATTTTTCATTTGTTCATGGGATGTGGGCTTCTCAGGCTGTGCCAGCATTTATTGCCCATCCCTGAATGCCCTTGAGAGGGAAGTTAAGAGTCAACCATGTAACAGCTCCAGGGTCCCAGGTTCGATTCCGGCTTGGGTCACTGTCTGTGCGGAGTCTGCACATCCTCCCCGTGTGTGCGTGGGTTTCCTCCGGGTGCACCGGTTTCCTCCCACAGTGCAGGATGTACAGGTTAGGTGGATTGGCCATGATAAATTGCCCTTAGTGTCCGAATTTGCCCTTAGTGTTGGGTGGGGTTACTGGGTTATGGGGATAGGGTGGAGGTGTTAACCTTGGGTAGGGTGCTCTTTCCAGGAGCCGGTGCAGACTCGATGGGCCAAATGGCCTCCTTCTGCACTCTAAATTCTATAAAATTCTATGAATCACGTGTAGGCCAGACCAGGTAATGATGGCAGATTTCCATCCCTAAAGGACATCAGTTTTTAAAAATAAATTTAGAATACCCAATTATTTTTTTCCAATTAAGGGGCAACTTAGCGTGGCCGATCTAACTAACCTGCACGTCACTGGGAGAATGTGCAAATACCACACAGACAGTGATTTGAACCCAGGTCCTCAGCGCCGCAGTCCCAGTGCTATCCACTGCACCGCATGCCGCCCTTCTAAAGTACATTAGTAAACCAGATGGAATTTTTTGACAATGGTTTCATGGTCATTATTAGACTTTTAATTCCAGAAATTTTATAGAATTGAAATTTCGCCATCTGCAGCAGTGGGATTTGAACCTGGGCCCCCAGAGCATTACTCTGGGTCTCTGGTTAACTAGTCCAGTGACAATACCACTATGCCACCGCCTCCCCTGAAGTTGTGTTATGCCGAGAGCTCCTTTAAATCAGTCAGCTTGCTTTGTAAGAGTTATTATTGTCATTCCCTGCACCTGGACTCATTTCTGGGATAACTGAATTACTGCAGGTCATTGACTAACACAGATCAAAACAGATTCCAGAGAAACATAATGATATTTTAATTATTGAGTAGTTTCATTACCGAGAGCTTCAACCAGCTGGTGCAAAGGTAGTAACAGTAAACAGAAAGTAGGAACAAATAACCTTCGCCCAAAACAAAATGCCACTCCAATTGCCCGATTTTAAAATGATTTTTCCCTTTTAGCTTTTCCCACAGCAAATGCCTTTCCTCTTAACAGGGTGAGGATAGGGTGGAGGTGTGGGCTTGAGTGGGGTGCTCTTTCCAAGAGCTGGTGCGGACTCGATGGGCTGAATTGCCTCCTCCTGCACTATAAATTCTCTGATTCCTAACTGAGAGGATGGGTTTGAGCAGTGCCCTTGGATCTCTGCATGGGAATTATTTTATAATCTGCCATGACGAGGTGTCAGGAGCAGCCCAAGGGCAAGGACGTGGGCAGCACGGTAGCATTGTGGATAGCACAATGGCTTCACAGCTCCAGGGTCCCAGGTTCGATTCCGGCTTGGGTCACTGTCTGTGCGGAGTCTGCACGTTCTCCCCGCGTCTTCGTGGGTTTCCTCCGGGTGCTCCGGTTTCCTCCCACAGTCCAAAGATGTGCAGGTTATGTGGGTTGGCCATGATAAATTGCCCTTAGGGTCCAAAATTGCCCTTAGTGTTGGGTGGGGTTACTGGGTTATGGGGATAGGGTGGAGGTGTTGACCTTGGGTAGGGTGCCCTTTCCAGGAGACGGTGCAGACTCGATGGGCCAAATGGCCTCCTTCTGCACTGTAAATTCTATGTAAATCTATGTATGAGTGGTTATTGGGTTACGGAGATAGGGTGAAAGTGAGGTCTTAAGTGGATCGGTGCGGGCTTGATGGGCCAAATGGCCTCTTTCTGCACTGTTTGTTCTATGTTCTGAGGAAGTAGGGATTCATCTGTTTTTTTGTGCCTTCTCTAGAGTAGGACAGGCCCAGCATTTAGCTGCCGTTTTATGTAGCTTGTATCACCCCTCTTATTTTCTCCAAGGATGTGGACATCACCGGCAAGGTCAGTGCTCTGCACAATGGGGGGAATCTTCCAGTATTTTCACAGGGTCGGTTTAGAGGTGTAGCTCTCCAGTTCCACAGCTCCATTTTCGCTCTAGATCCTCTCGCACTCAGTGCACACAGAGAATCTGGGGGGGGGGGGGTCTTCACCGTCATGCTGCAGGGGCCAGATCGAGCCTACAAGGCCAGCTACACAGAGATCGAGCCGCCATTTTGAAAG
Organism: Scyliorhinus canicula; assembly: GCF_902713615.1. Classification (NCBI taxonomy): domain Eukaryota; kingdom Metazoa; phylum Chordata; class Chondrichthyes; order Carcharhiniformes; family Scyliorhinidae; genus Scyliorhinus; species Scyliorhinus canicula. The sequence continues at coordinate 145,716,695 of NC_052158.1, read as the reverse complement.
GTGCCCTGACCTGTATTAAAATGAACCCCCCCCCCCCAACCATTCCCTCACTTCCCCACGGACATGTGGGACTCCTCCACAAGCATTGGGGCAACCCCCCCCTCCCCCAACACACATAAAGGGAACTCCCCAAATTGGGCTTCGCAGGAGGCCGACCCATGGCACAGCCCCCCGCCCTTCCAACCAGGCATTTCCGGGTTGGCATTGTCAGTATGACACTGCCGGGCTGGCACTGTCAGGGTACAACTATCAGACTGGCTTTTTCTGGCGGGCAGTGCTGTCTGGGCATGCCCCTCTCCCACGGGGGCTATACTCATTTTGGTGCCCACAGCAGGGTCCCTCAGCTGTTTTCCATCTTCACAAACCTGTTGTGAACCTTGCCGACGAGACGTTACGCGGCAAGGTTTCAATATTCTGTGAGGGGGATAATGTAGAGCATTAATACGGTGGGGGACGTGACCCAGTACCAGGCTGACCTTGATGAGGTGCTGTCGGACATGTCCCGCTCTCAGTTGGGAATGGCTGAGGAGCTGTGGAGCTTGTCCCAGTCTCAGGTGGGCATTGCCGAGGCCCTGCAGAGCCTGGCCCAATCACTGAGGAGCATCGCCGAGGGAGATGGCAGAGCCAGGTGGTGCAGGGGCAGCTGGTACTTGTACCAGCTTCCCCTCCATCCCGAGGTGAACCCCGGGGCCCTATGGGCACCGAGTGGGGGGGGGGAGTGCTGGGTGCCAACCTGGACCCGTCCCATGGAGTGGGGATGGTGGCCACCAGCTCCCCAGCGTTCCACCCCTCTGATGAGGCCACATCTCGAAGTCAGTCCACAGGACAGGGCGAGATGGTGCCCGCCAGGGGCATCGAAGTCCACGGGAAGTGGTAAGCAGCTGGCTGCCCCCACGGGGACAGATCCAGACGTAGCAGTAGAGCAAGAAGGCAAAGCATGTCGAGGCTCACTGAGGGAACCAGGCGACAGTGGGAGAGGGCAGGGGGTGAGGGGGGAGGGGAATGATGGTGTGGGGGGAGTGGGCCGGCACCATCCATTGGGAGAGTGGGGCATTGTTGGGCACCTGTGACACATTAGAAACCCTTGACCACAACCAGTATGACGCCGCTGTCACTTTCTTCCGCAATGCGGGCCGTCCTCCGAACCCTTGGCCTATCTCCCCAGGCGTGCCCCACCCCCTCTGGGCGCACACCGCATACAGGTGATGGGTGTGAGCGAGCACTCAGCAGATAGGCAGGGGTCAGGCTATGGCATAGATTGGGGAGCACCAGTTCCCTGTGGGTTATCATCACCCTCCAGCCATCGACAGTGACCCGCTAACGGTGCCGACACAGTCCCACCACCCTAGCCCTCCGGACTTGTCATTTCCAGGCTCGTCCTCCAGTCCCTGCTGGTCCGGCGCCTCCTCATCATCCTCGTCCTCCTCCTCGGAGGTGGTGGGCACATATTCTTCATCCCCAACTTCCAGCATGTCACTGCGCTGCTGTGCCAGGTTGTGGAGGACACAGCAGACCACCACAAAGTGGGCGACCCTCCGGGTGATGTACTGAAGGGCACCACCGGAGTGGACGAGGCAGCAGAATCGCGTTTTGTGCAGCCCGACGCACCGCTCAATGACAGCCCGGGCAGCCACATGGGCCTCGTTATATTGGGTCTTCACTTCAGGATGCGGCCTCCGTACTGGTGTCAGTAGCCAGGTCCTCTCTGAACACCCCTTATCCCCCTAGAGCCAGCCACCCACCTTGGGGTGTTCCTCGAAGAGGTGAGGGATGACCGACTGCCCAGGATGTAGCTGTTATATACACCCCCTGGGAAGATTGTACACAGGTGCATGATCTTCATGTGGTGGTCTCACACAAGCTGGATTTTCAGGGAGTGGATCCCCTTCCTATTAACATAGGGCACTCCCAGATGGCCCAGGGAGTGCAAGGTGATAGGCGTGCAGTTTATCAGCCCCTGGACCTGAGGCATCCCAGTGATGGGGGAGAATCCTGCTGCCCTGGTATCCTGTCGGGCTTGGTCTATGTCAAAGTTGATATAATTTTCCGCCCGGGCATACAGGGCATTCCTGACCTGCCGGATACACCTGTGGGCTGTGGCCCCTGGGCTCTTTGCCTGTGAACAAAGATGGCTACTCACCGCTTCGGCTCCCGCAGAAGCCCTTCCATCAGGTTCTCATTTTTCAAAAGAAGTACCAATCGGCGCCAACGTGAGCACTTGCTGGGCAGGCTGGTGAATGATGGGAGGCCGCTGGATATGGGGTGGGTCCCATTAATTGTATGGAAATAGGGCTTGTGGTAACAATTGGCGCTGGGCGCGCTACGGCGAGATCCCGATTTTGCCTACGGGAGCGGGCCGGTTGCATCGTCAGGCACGGTTCTTGTTTCTGGCCTCTCCCACCATCCTGTTTTCGCTCAAGCGAGAGCGCAACGAGGCCGGAGAATCGCGCCCATTCACTATCCATCACTTCCTACGCTGACTATTGAGATCACGTATACCCTATTGCCGTGCTTAACCAAAACTCACAATACAAAAATAAGATGAATCGGGGGATATGGGTGGCAAATGGGTTCGCATATGATCTCTTTTAAGAAAATTGCCTAAATGCTTGAAGGGGAAATATTTGCAAGGCTGTGGAGAAAGGAACAAGGAAATAGGCCGATTTGGCCAGTGAACTTGCTCCGATACATTCTGTGCTGCATCATTCAATGATTGCCCATTCAAATTTGGATATCCTCAGTTTAAAGTTAACACCGGGGTGTGAGCCACCTGATTGTATGAATTCATGTGAAGTGAATCTGAATAATCTCGGATCAGATTTAGCACAAATTGGTCGTGGCCAGACAACCTCACTCTGTGGTGATAGGATTGCTCATGAGGGAAAAGAACATAAAACACACTGTGCATTAGACAATGCTCTTTTTGAACTCGATACCACCTAGTTACTTCAGACTGGAATTTTCCACAGTTTTCGTGACCCCCCCATAGGATCCTAAGCCTGCAATTTCCCACTGGTGCAATTTTCCTGGAAGTGGCTTCCTAATTTGCCGTCTCCGCATTTACCACCCGACTGCAGGCGGGCACTCGATGTTTTTTTTTCCAATTAAGGGGCAATTTAGCGTGGCCAGTCCGCCTACTCTGCACATCTTTGGGATGTGGGGGTGAAACCCACGCAGACACGGGGAGAATGTGCAAACTCCACACGGACAGTGACCCAGGGCCGGGATTCGAACCCGGGCCCTCAGCGCTATGCTAACCACTGTGCCACATGCCGCCCTCTTAATTAAATGAATTAGCTACCCGCCTCCATGGTGTGGGTAGATGACCGGTTTCCTGCACCGATAATAGGGATGTGTCCCACATGTCCCGCACTTTCGAGTCCTTCTCTACACCGGGGCTGGGAGTATCCAGCCCTTTGTTCTTGTGCTATTGCAAACAGAAGAGAAAATGCTGAAAAATCCTGTCGTGCCATTGTATTTTCCACGTACTTATCCCTACATTTATGAACTACCTAATTCTGGGGCCAATTTTGCTGGCTTCAGCAAACTGGCGAGGGAACTTTGACCCCGGAGGAAAAAAGAACATTGTTAAATCTTTTAGCATTATCAAACATTGATATTTGTGCTGGGTCAGCCAATACTGTGCCTTATTACAATAAATAATCAATTCTATCAAAATACAATGGCCAGGCCATAAGCTACTGAAGCTAATTGGGTCACAGCGAATTATGGCCACAATGGACGAGGTCAACCCGCCAAACTGATTAGATCGCTGCAGTCACTCGAAATCCTGGCTACATGAAGAAATTAACCGTGCAGCACAGGGGCCTAAAACAACCTGTCAGCTTTAAATCAAAGAAAGAGAAAAACAGGGGAGTGAGAGAGAATGAGACAGGCAAGGAAGAAGACGCTGATGTCCAGAGAGACTCAGGAAGAGGAGCTTAACTGTTCACTGGCGCTACAGAACCCACCTCATTGGCAGGAAGTCTAACCGGGCAGCTGGCAATGAGTATACCTGAACGCTGCAATTAAATGTTGCCTATTCTATTTTTACTCAAGCAAGAACATTGAGAATGGTTTGCAGCCACATTCTGTGTTGGCGCAAAAACAGAAAATACTGGACAATTTCGGCAGGTCTGACAGCGTCTGTGGAGAGAGAGAGAAAACGGAGCTAACGTTTCAAGTCTGTATGACTCTCTATCAAAACTGGATTCCACAAGGGATGTTTTAGGAATAACATTGCTTTTGGAAGTCGATGGACGATTGTATCATTCAAAGATCTACAAGATAACAGGACTTATGTTGACTGACTCTACCTTTATGGTCTTAAGTATTGTGCTTTTTTTTCATGTTTGCCATCTCTTCGCCTCCAGGTACCATGCTGTAAGGGGGCGTTGCCCACCATGGACTCCCATTGGACTGATCTATGACTATTCTTCGCAAAGTAGTACCGTGGTTTGCCGTTGCCTTCTCCGGTATGGCTGCCCAGGAAAATCTCCTGCTCTCACACCCTCAGCTCGGCGATATTGGAAGGACTTGCAGGCTGGCAATTAACATGTTTGGCCAGAAGTGGGAGTTGAACCTGAAGCTGCTGGCCCAGGGGTAGTAGGAATACTACCCACTGCACCACAAGACCTCCTTCACTGAACGCCACTAGATCTGTGTATTCGATGACATACATGTAATTCCCATTCATTATATCCGAACCTGCGCAATGTAGTATTTATTACCTTCTGCAGGAGATAGAGGAATGTGATGAAGACCCATAATCACCAGTGTTTTATACCATAATTAAGAGTTTTTTGCTGTTTCTGTGACATGCAGACCATCAGCACATACCTTCTCGCTCAGAAGAACACAAATTAAAAGGAAAAGCCAAACAGCAATAATTGGTGATGACTAAAGTGGGAAAAGCATTGTTCGGAGACGGGGCAGACTGCGCAAAGTTTAATTTATGGGAAGCTATCAGAAACTAACAGCAATTACTATGGGCGGAAGACAGCCGAGGAAAGCGTGGATATGGGAAATGGAAGGGCAGCGAAAGACTCAATGCAAGAAAATTTCCACAGAGGAAAAAAACGAGGAAGGAAAATAATGAGCGTCAGCCCAAATGTAAGGCAGAGAACAAAACCTGGGCTGGAATTCTCCAGCTGCTGGAATTCTCTGTTCCCTGTCGGCAGTGGATGCCCACCCAGAGGCATGGCGTGGCTTCAATGGGCAATCCCATTGACAAGCAGCGGGAGTAGAGAATCCCGCTGCTAGCGAACGGCGCACCACCGAGAAACACGCGACTGGGGGATCGGAGAATCCAGTCCCTGGAGTCTGCTTGACGTGACAGCGAGGAGGCTGAACAATTTTAGTAAATTCTCTTACAGAATGTGTGCATCACTGGCCAAGCCGGCATTTATTGCCCATCCCTAATTGCCCTGAAGGTGGCGGCGAGTTGCCTTCTTGAATGTGACTGCAGTCCACGTGGTGTAGGTACCCCCCCCCCCCCCCCCCCCCCCACACACACACACACACACACACACACACAGTGCTGAGCAGTTTGATACAACTGAGCTATTTCACAAGGGCATTTAGGACCCAGACACGTTGTTGTTCATCTGGAGTCACATGTAGGCCAGACCAGCTGGGTTGTTACAAACTAATGGCTCCATGGTCATCATTAGACTTTTAATTCCTGATATGTATTGAATTCAAATTCTACTATGGTGGTGGGGTTCCACCAGCACATCGCACTGGATCTCTAGATCACTAATCCAGTAAGAATACCATTGCCCCGTCATCTCCCCTTCACAAATACACGGCTGAGAATACAGCTGATTCAGCCAAAAGTGATTCGTAAGTTGAAGGAAGTGGGGGATGATGTGTTAGGCAGGTTGGTTCGATGTGGACTGCACTCGATGCAGGGAAGTTAGAAACAGACGTCTAACACTGGAGAAGATCCAACACTGTTTCATTCAATGATAGAGCTGCTATACATATTCAGCTGTGGGTCGACACTATACTGATCTGACTGGTGACCTTGTAGTAGCCTGACCAGACTTACTAGCTACCGCATGGTGTTTGCACTGCCTAGCTCGTGGACTCTGACTGTCTCAGTAGCTGGGTCCCGAGAGAGCGGGAAACCTAGTGCCCTCTGGCTTTATAGCGGTAGTGTCCTGTCTGGTGATTGGCTGTACTGTGTTGTGTGCTTACTGGTCATCCTATGTGTCAATCACTGCCTGTCTGCATCTCAGGCCCAGCATCTGTGCAATGGCCTGCACCCTTTCCGCCTCGTTGGAGGCCAGCTTTGCAGTTTCTGCCGCCCTGATGTGGGAGTAACGATTCTTGGCATGCTCATGGACAACGCACGTCTCAATAGCGACAGAGAGGGTCAACTATTTCATTTTAAGGAGCTGCTGCCACAGGGAGTCGGAGTGGACCCCGAAAACGATCTGATCCTGGATCATGGAATCAGCCGTTGAGTCATAATTACATGACTGCGCTAGGATGCGGAGATGGGTCAAGAAGGAGTGAAAAGGTTCATCCTTACCCTGAAGCCTCTGCTGGAAGATGTACCGTTCAAAGCTCTCATTCACCTCAATGTCGCAGTGGCTGTCGAACTTCAGCAGGACTGTTTTGAATTTTGTTTTGTAATCGCCATTGGCGAACGTAAGGGAGTTGTAGATGTGGATGGGGTGATTCCCCCGCAGTGGAGAGGAATAGCGCGATCTTCCTGGCTTCCGATGCGGCTTCGAGGTCGGAGGCCTCAATGTACAAGAGGAACTTTTACTTGAAGGTTTTCCAGTTGGCGCCGAGATTGCCGGAGATGCGGAGTTGCGGAGGAGGCTGGATGTTTTCCATTTCGCTGGATGGCTGCTTGCTGGTCAATGGTGATTCACTCAAGGTAGGTCCGTCAAGATCAGTGTAACTCTGGTACCGTGATATGTTAGGCAGGTTGGTTCGATGTCGACTGCACTCGATGCAGGGAAGTTAGAAACAGACGTCTAACACTGGAGAAGATCCAACACTGTTTTATTCATCTATAGAACTGCTATACATATTCAGCTGAGGGTCGACACTATACTGAACTGACTGGTGACCTTGTAGTAGCCTGACCAGACTTACTAGCTACCGCATGGTGTTTGCACTGGCTAGCTCGTGGACTCTGACTGTCTCAGTAGCTGGGTCCAGAGAGAGCGGGAAACCTAGTGCCCTCTGGCTTTATAGTGGTAGTGTCCTGTCTGATGATTGGCTGTATTGTGTTGTATGCTTATTGGTCATCCTGGACGGAATTCACCGACCCCCCGCAGGGTCGGAGAATCGCCCGGGGCCGGCGTAAATCCCGCCCCACCGTGGCCGGAATTCTCTGCCACCTGAGAATCGGCAGGACCCGCTGATCGGCGTGCCCCCCGTGGAGATTCTCCGGCCCGCGATGGGCCGAAGTATCGCCGCTGACAGGCCAATCCCGCCGACGTGGTTTCAACCACCTCTGGTGGCGGGGGGATTGGCGGCGCGAGCTGGCCCCCGGGGTCCTGGGGGGGGGGCAGGGGTGATCGGATCCCGGGGGGTGCCCCCACGGTGGCCTGGCCCGCGATCGGGGCCCACCGATCGGCGGGCGGGCAAGTGCCGTGGGGGCACTCTTTTTCTTCCGCCGCCGCCACGGCTGATGCACCGGCGCATGCGGAAACCGGCAAAGGCCTTTCGGCCAGCCCCGACACCGGCTGGCGGGCGCCAAGGGCCATTGGCGCCGGTTTTGGCGCCAGTTGGCGTAGCGCCAACCACTCCAGAGCGGGCTTTGGGGAGGCCTGACGCCAGAGTGGTTGGCGGCACTCCGCTACGCCGGGACCCCCTGCCCCGCCGGGTTGGGGAGAATCCTGGCCCCATGTGTCAATCACTACCTGTCTGCATCTCATTATATACATGAGTGGATATTATGACAGGGGACACAGTTAATTTCTTAAGGGTCTTTGAGAGAAGGGCGGGAAGTGAATTTTGGGCAGGCAGGCTGGTATCTGTCACACAATAATAACCCGCAGAATCAGACACACAATAACAATTATCGTTGTTTTTTACTTGATGTCGGAAATGTAAGGGTGAAAATTGAAAAAAATGTCAGGTGGCTTAGAGAATTGGTGATAGATATGGAAGAGATTGTGGAAATTGTGTTTGAGGTGGCAAATATAATATCTTACTGTTAGCTAAATATGCCATTTTATATCAAATATCAGAAAGTAATAGCAATGGACCTTTAGAGATATTGTAACTGGGCAATATAATAATAAACATCATCAAATTATTGAAATAAGCATCTAAGAATGATGCCAAGATGGAATGGAAATCGCTTATTGTCACGAGTAGGCTTCAATGAAGTTACTGTGAAAAGCCCCTAGTCGCCACATTCCGGCGCCTGTTCGGGGAGGCCGGTACGGGAATCAATGCAATTAACATACTGAGGTAAAGAATGTAGCAATTAAGAAGGTTATGGTGGTTCTTAAATGTTTTTTATGCAGTCAGAATGAACCTTAATACTAGAGGAAGCGAACATGTGGCAAAGGGAGATTTACTTGTAAAATCTGGTAAGTGAATTTTCCTCATCTTTGCCCTGGGAAAAACCAAGGCACTAAGGTCAAGGAAAAAGGGAGGTGGCATGCTTTGTCGGGTCAAGATCGCTTTTACGCTGGGTTAGCCCTGTTGACTCACGCTGCCGAGGTCCCAGGTTCAATCCCGGCTCTGGGTCACTGTCCGTGTGGAGTTTGCAAATTCTCCCCGTGTTTGTGTGGGTTTCGCCCCCACAACCCAAAGATGTGCAGGGTAGGTGGATTGGCCACGCTAAATTGAAATGAAATGAAAATCGCTTATTGTCACGAGTAGGCTTCAATGAAGTTACTGTGAAAAGCCCCTAGTCGCCACATTCCGGCACCTGTCCGGGGAGGCTGGTACGGGAATCGAACCGTGCTGCTGGCCTGCTTGGTCTGCTTTAAAAGCCAGCGATTTAGCCGAGTGAGCCAAACCAGCCCCTTAATTGGAAAAAATGAATTGGGTACACTAAATTTATTTTTAAAAAGATCACTTTTACGCTACTCCATAGTTCTAAGAATGAAGCAGAGGCTTGTAACTTCATCAGATCCTGCATCAATGTAATTACCTAAATGAGGCAGCTGAAACACTGAATTGTTACGGGGCAGGACGAGGCCATTTGGCCCATCATGTCTGCACTGGCTCTCCAGACGAGCATCATGGCTTAGTGCCATTTCCTTTTGCCCTGGGGAAAGGGGTTGGTTTCAGGGGCCGGTTTCAGGGGCCGGTTTAGCACAAGGGCTAAATCGCTGGCTTTGAAAGCAGACCAAGGCAGGCCAGCAGCACAGTTCAATTCCCGTACCAGCCTCCCCAAACAGGTGCAGGAATGTGGTAACTAGGGGCTTTTCACAGTAACTTCATTTGAAGCCTACTTGTGACAATAAGCATTTTTCATTTCATTTTCCTGCTTTTGCTCCCTGTTAGTTCGTCCCAGGGACTCCCTGGATGAAAATGCTGAACCAGTTGAGTTTTTGTAACCGGATGTCATGGTCATTTCCCTGCCCCTGGGCCTCACCACCAACCCTTAAAATTATCACAATTATCAAAGCCATTGTCACACCTTGCCGTGGTGGACTTCTTAAACTTTACATGATCAGGTGGATTAGCTACACTAAATTGCACCTTGATTGGACAAAAAGAATCGGGTACTTCAAATTTAAAAAACGAAATGAACTTTTATTTCAAAATAACCACAGACTTCGGCTATCCAACAACTACAGTCACCAGGTTTGTAAACTTAATCACAATTATCTTTTTGTTATTAACAGTAACTATAATTAAATTAACAACAATTACAACTGATTAAATACTATCTAACCTCTAACCTCCCCCCTTTAACTGACCCACCTTCTGCAGACAAACATACAAACAAACACAGAGGGGAAAGAGGGGTCTAAAATAATGATGGAAGTAGAAGGATGAGAGTTTTTGTTTCAGGTGGACCTCTTCCAGTTAGTTTCTTCTTCAGTCTAGGCTTTCAGGTCAATGTTATCTTTTCTTTCAGCTTGTAATGGTTTTCACTGTAGACACACAGAAGTAGCAGGGAAAGAGGGAGAGAGAGACAGCTTTTTCTTTCAGGTTCTAGAAGCTTCTGCCTTCAGACAGTAGGCAGCAGAGCAGAGCGAGAGAGAGCTGCTTCCATCTTGTGGGTACAATGATTCCTCCTGGGTTCTCGCCGAGAAACACCACCTGACAGGAGCCAATCGCTGTCGGTTGCCGGGCAAAATACTATCCCTGGCCAATCCATTAAATCCCTACAATGCAGAAGGAGGCCACCCTCCAAAAGAGCCCGCTCTATCTAGGCCCACTCTTCCATCCTATCTTCGTAACCCCACCTAACCTGCACATCTTTGGACTGAGTTGGAAATCCGAGCACCCGGGGTAAATCCACTCAGTCAAGGGGTGGGGTGGGGGGGGGCTGGGGGAGGGGTGGGGTTGGGGGGGGGGGATGCAAACTCCACAGAGACAGTCTTTCAAGACCGGAATCGAACCTGGGTCTCCAGTGCTGTGAGACAGAAGTGCTAGCCACTGTGCCACTATGCTACCCAATCCATTGGCCACCAGCCAACCAATCAAAATAAATCCCTCCTCTATTTTGGGTGCCATAAAGTCTGGGTTCTTCTGTCCAAAATACAAAACTTTATAACACAGTGTACTATTTTGACACTTTTGAATTCCTAACTTCCTCCACTTGACTTAAAGGTATGTCTCCTTTACCGATCCATGGGCCAAAAACGATATAGACAAAATAAAAGAAATAGGAACTAAAAGTCAACAGGAAGGCCCCTCAGAATTCTCTGAACAAAAACTGTTGGGGTATTTTCTAAATTCAAGTCGTTTTTTTTGTATAAATTTAGATTACCCAATTCAATTTGTCCAATGAAGGGGCAATTTAGTGTAGTCAATCCACCTACCCTGCACATCTTTGGCTTGTGGTGGCCAACCCCACCCAAACACGGGGAGAATGTGCAAACTCCACACAGACAGTAACCCAGAGCCGGGACCGAACCTAGGATATCGGTGCCGTGAGGCAGCAGTGCTAGCCACTGCACCACCATGCTGTCCCCAGTAGATATTGTTGTTGATGGTGTAGTCTACTGTCAGCCTGAGGAACTAGAATGAGATTGCCAGACAATAAAGTGAAAATAATTAAAATTAATGCAATTTTATTGTCATTCAGCTTACTTGACACCAGTAATCTCTGTTTGGGGTTTAAGTGTTTCTGTGACTTTCATTTAAAAGAGTTCTTTGTGAGCTGAAAAAGAATAATGGCGACTGAACAAATATAATTTTACTTATAAGTTGAAGTAAATGATTGGTGTTCACTTTAGTCTTTTTAAAACTTTCCTTTTTCAACATTGCTCTCCAGCTGCATCTGAAACAATAATTCTACTACTTGCTAGTGATGGTGCAGCATTTAAAAGTAACTAAACAGAGCGTGCATGGTTCTGCACTTTAACTGATCCTCCTGCTATCCCACCAAAATCCCTTTGCTTCACAATGTAGTATAGCAACAGTTCATTGTTACGGAGTGTGATAGTGTTACACAAGGGAGATATTAGGAATTTGGGTCCAGAAATGAGATTTCAGCTGTAGCAGACAATTTAGGGGATAAACTGACTGATGGGAACAAAACCTGATATCACGGGAGTCAGAGGGATACGCCCACACCTGGCCGAGTTTCATTGTCCCAGTCAGACTTACACTCGTTAGTCGGAATACGGAGGATGCCCCAGGTCCATTGTCCTTTGGGACACTCCTGCCTGACCAGCCATTAGCCCATTACAGAGTCTGATGGCCTCTTTTTTGTCAATGGGATGCTAATTGCAAATCAGTAGCATGGCTCTGTTCTTTTGTATACATGGGTGTGGGCCATCAAACAGGCAAGATAACGATGAGAGGTTAAAGCCTGGAAACCCCATAGAACCTTTGTTTGTACTGGGTGGAGGTCAGAGAGAAAAAGAATGCTGTTTTGAAGAGGGTCAGGGGAAGGCTTTGGAAATCGACCGAGAGAAGTCATGAAAGTTGCCGCCGAGGAAGGTTTTGGAAAAAGGGTTCAGAACGAATGTCCCAAACAAAAGAAAAATTGCATCATAATTGCAGGCACCTGGGTTCTTCTGTCCAAAATACAAAACTTACCTGTGTAAGTGGCATGAGAACTGCATGTTCTATTAAAGTGTTGTTTAATGGGAACTAGTGTGTTAAGTTTAAGAAACTACATGCACTCTGTTATGGTTGAAGTTTAAAAGTTTAAATATTGTTTTTCTTTTGTTATAATAAAGTTTGTTTGCAAAATAACCACACCCTATTTCTTATATTATCACCCCGGAAACGAATCAATCTCTCCGCACCGAATTAAAACTTAAAAAAGTTATGGTCCTGGTCCAGTCATAGAATTTACAGTGCAGAAGGAGGCCATTTGGCCCATCGAGTCTGCATCAGCCCTTAGGAAAGAGCACCCCACTTAAGCCCACACCTCCACCCTATCCCTGTAACCCAGCAACCCCACCTAACCTTTTCGAACACTAAGGGCAATTTAGCATGGCCAATTTACCTAACCTGCAGATCTTTGGACTGTGGGACAAAACTGGAGCACACACACACACGGGGAGAATGTGCAGACTCTGCACAGACAGTGGCCCAAGCCCGAAATTAAACCTGGGACCCTGGAACTGTGAAGCAACTGTGCTAACCACTGTGCTACCTTGCTGCCCCTCAGCCATTGTTCAAAGCTGACCAGACCTCTGTAACAATAGGAGGTGAGCTTATGTTTTCTATGCACATTAACTGTGGGCAGCCAGCTAACCATTCGGCTTACCATCTCCCACTATATATATACTTTTTTAATTGTTCTAATTAAGGGGAAATTCAGCATGGCCAACCCACCTAACCTGCACATCTTTGGGTTGTGGGAGTGAAACCCATGCAGACACTGACAGAATGTGCAAACTCCACACGGACAGTGACCCGGAGCCGTGATCAGAACCAGGTCCTCGGCGCCATGAACTACTTCCCAATGTCACAGGCATCAATTGCGAAGATTATGGGCTGGATTCTCCATTTCAGCAGCTAAGTGCCGACGCCAGCGGAGCATATGTGCTCTTTTATGACCGAAAAATCGACGAGCGACCCTCACCGATTCCTAGCACCGGCGCCGACTGAATCTCCCGCCTCCCAAAATCATCCGGCAATTGGCCGGGTACCGGGCCGCGCACGCGCACGGCTGACTACCTGCAGCAGGCGCGCTTACAACATGGCGCCAGCCGTGTGCAGACCCAACCCGCCATCCGCGCCCCACAGTCCACTCCCTGGCCACCCCCTGGCCACACCCCACTAGTCCCCCCAGCCCTCGCAGAAGCCCCCTCACCACCCCGGCCAGCGGCATGGATCCCAACCGGGTTCAAGAACGCTGGGACCACACATATCCTGCGCCGTCGGGAACTCGGCCCATCGGGGGCGGAGCATCGAGGGTGTGCCGGCCGATGAAGCGCCAAAAGCATTGCGGCTGGGCATGGCCCGTGTCACAATGACGAGATTTCAGAGGGGACAGAGCATGGTGGACCAACATCAAACAAGCGCCAACCCCGATTTTGGAGTTGGAGCCCATTCTCCGCCTGCTCGCTGACACGAATTCGGACTTGGGATACGGAGAATCCCGCCCTATGTTTCTGAAGGTCATTCAGACATACTGGCTGAAACGTTCCAGCTGTTCCCGCCGGCGAGATCTTCCAATCCTGTCGACGGCGATACCCCACCACAGGTTCCCCACGGTGGAGGGCACGGAAAAGGGAAAACCTGTTAACAGCTGCGAAGCCGATAAATCCCGCCACCAGCCAATGGTGGGCCACCTCTACTGCCACAAAACATGCCACAGGGCGGCGACGGAGGGGGTGGACAGAAAATCCCACCCAATGCGTCGTGGGATCTTCCCTTTAACAGATTTTCTTGCTTCAGTAAATTTTCGCCCCTCTTCCATTTCTCATCTTCCAGCATTCGTGCGAGTGTTTTTAAGCTGGATAAAATGCTACAGTCCCATGAAATTGCACGGCTGCCCTGCTGCTGTGCGCTGTGCTGTCTGTCGCCTATAGCAGGAAGACTGTGTTGATGCCAACGCTTCCCCCATAGGTGGTATGGAGCTACCAATCCCAGCTGTGCCAGTGCGAGAAGATGTTGATTAAGGACCACTGAATCGTAGAGCCATTGACGTTACTGGTACCAAAGAGTGCTAATCATCTCTGTGCTGGCTCTTAGCCACTTCAATCCCCCAAACATCCCATAACCGCGGCACTGGAGCTCTCTCCCTGGAGCTTTCCCTGCTTCACATATTCATTAGTTCCTCCCACGAAGAGTTCAATGATCCCTCCCTCAACCTGCGGCAAAGTATACTCAGAATGTTCGATTAACCACTGACATCTCACTCAGAGGAAATTGACTTTCCCTATTCCCTTTGCTATAATTGCAAACAGTCCCACGACACACCCCTCCGCTGTCTCTCACTGGTGGCCTCCCACACATGGCGGATGACTCACCGTGGCAACATTCCTCATGTGCTGCACCAGTTGGATTCCAAGATGGCGCCGGAGGCGACTTTTTGCAAGCTGGGCCCAGCATACCCTCTAATTCTATCTTTTACTCTCATTCTATGCTTACATTCTGCAGTCTCTCCTTCCTTCCCTATGCACGGTATGCATTGTTTGTACAGCATGCAAGAAACAATTCTTTTCACTGTATACTAATACCTGTGACAATAATAAATCAATTCAAAGCAGTGCACAATTGTGCACCGGCCCGCTGCTCGGGCCTTGGTCTGAACAAGCATGGCCATGGAAAACATTTTGCTGTTTTTGTACAGAATTGGCGAAGCTGCCCACACACAAATTTTAAATAGAACGATGCATTTTGCGAGGGTCATGAAGAATCCAGCACAAGCTTGCAGAGTCAAACAGGAAGTAACTTCATTGACAACAATATGTACACAGTAGCAGCAGCACATTACTGGTTACCTCTCTGGCCGGTAGGTCACTGGTCAGTTCTGTTTATACAGCTGCACTGTTAATGATTGCAAACCCCCCTCTCCCACCAATTGGGGGAGCTCATGGGCTGGATTCTCCGATTTTGCGGCTTTGCCCGGAGGGCGGGTCTGGTCTTACGACCAAAATGTTGGTGACGCCCCCGCACTGATGCTCCTCCCAGTGGGGGACTAGTAGCCGAGCCACATAAAGCCCTAGGCTTCACCTGCAGATACGGACGCAGAGACCGCGCCGTACAACATGTTGCCCGCCGCACGCAGACCCGGCCTGCCAGTAGTGCCCCCCTGTAACTCCCCTCGCCAACCCCGACTCACCCCCCCCACCAGTCCCCCCAGCCCCCGCCGAAGCCTCCCCTGCCAGTGGAACAGCTGTTTAGCACACTGGGCTAAATCGCTGGGTTTGAAAGCAGACCAAGGCAGGCCAGCAGCATGGTTCGATTCCCGTAACAGCCTTCCCAAACAGGCACAGGAATGTGGCGACTAGGGGTTTTTCACAGTAACTTCATTGAAGCCTACTCGTGACAATAAGCGATTTTCATTTTTTCATTTCACTATGGCGTCGCTGGACATAATCCACAGCCGTCACGCCAGGTTCGCGAAAGTTAAGAGTTCACATGTCCCACACTGTCGGGAAGTCGGCCCTTCGGCAAACGGAGAATCCATCCCATATTCCTCAAGGAACATGGGGTAACCAATTGTCCCCAGCCAACAGGATCTGGGCAGGTTAATACAGTCACCCTGTTGACATATTGTTGTCAGTGAAGTTACTTTCTGTTTGACTCTGCAAGCTCGTGCTGGATTCTTCAGGACCCTCACAGTCATAGTTCTATTTAAAATTGGCACGTGGGCAGCTTTGGCAATTCTCTTCCATTTTACAGTGGGCAGCTTTTAAAGGGCATTGCTGGTGCAGGGAGAGGGAAGGAAAAGGGAAAGTTATTGAACAAAAGCAAGACACTACTTCCTCTAAAATACGAAGGGCGTTAGCTTGAGGAGAAAGTTTTTTTTGCATACAATATCTATCTTCTCCCTTTTCCCCCCTCCCCCACCCCTCACTTCCTGCTACTCACGCTGAGATTTGTCAGGCTGTGTTTTTATCGCCTGGGTCAGGAGGATGGCCTGCAAAACTGCATCTAGGACAACTCCCAGGGTTCCACACTGCCACTTGCCAATGGGAAGCGTGTGGTAGATTTCTGATTGTCTCTCTCAGCCCCCACTGCTCTCTGCCTTGCGGGCAAGCAAGTGACCTTTTCTGCTTGGGGCTTTCTCACACCTACACACAGCAGAAACTGGAATATCCCTGTGTAAGCAATCACATGTATAAATCCCCCACACACCACCGAAACAAATGTATAAAAGTATTCCCCCACTCTCAAGAGAATATTTTTTTTTGATAAACATTTTATTGAAGGCTTTTTTAGTATTTACATGCTCACAAAACTACAAACCCCAACCACGGGAACAGGTAACAAAACCCCTCCTCTGTACATGCCCTCTCCCAACTCCTCTCCCCCACTCCCCCCCCCCCCCCCCCCCCGCCTATCCCTCCCTTTTTCAACCAAACATCCCCCAACAAAACAGTATACTCCCAGGGTCACCCCCCCCCCCCCCAACCCATCCCCAATGACTTAATACTCCTTAAAGAAGTCAATAATTAGCTTCCACCTCAAGATGAACCCTTCCTCCACCCCACGAATGGTGAATTAAACTTTTTCCAAATGCAGAAACTCTGCCAAATCTCTCTCCCATATCCCTGCCTTTGGTGACTACGAATCCTGCCGCCCGAATGAAACCCATCTCCGGGCTATCAGGGAGGCAAAGTGCTGCCAATCGGCACCGGAGACGCTAACTATGTTGCCAAATTAACTAGATTGGGGAATTATTAATGATAATATTGCTTTTTAGAGTCGCCAGGTATCAAATGATACCACCACAAGGCTTTACCAGACGTCGATCAAAGACCAAACAACCAGTTAGTCAAATCATGTGCACATGTTTCACCGCCCCCCCCCCCCCCCCCCCCCCCCGGCTCACCGCCCACACCTATCCTCCACCCCCGAAAAGAACCAACTCATCCTGGACACCGTCATGTGGGCTGTATGCACCATCTTAAATTGGATGACACTTAGCCTAGCACACAACGAGGACGCATTCACCCTCCGCAGAGCGTCCCTCCACACCGCAGCTACCCCCCAACTCCTCCTCCCACTTGAGCCTGACTTCCTCCCACAGGAGCACACGTCCTCTTCACCAGCTCTCCACAACCCTGCCCTCCCCAATGTCATCCTCGAATAAAAGCTTATCCTGTAGCACTGGGTTCTGCTGGGAGCTCATCCTGTCCCGGGTTCTTCCCCGCCTGCATCGACCCCACGCAGTCCATCACCTCCCTCAGCCCAATCAGGGTCCCCAATCCCTGCACTTTTGCCTCCTCAACCCTTGGGAACTCCAGCCCGCCCAGGAACCTCCCCATCCCTCATCCCCCATCGGAGGCTCTGAGTCATTCAACCTCCGATAGAAGGCCTTAAAAATCCCATTCAGCCCCTCTGGCTCCGAAACCAGTGTGCCCATCCCATCCCTCTCTCGCCTTCTTCCTCAAGCTTTTCCCTATGCAATTCTCACACCTCCTTTCCAGTGGACACCAACCCAAACTCCATCTGGACCCTCTGCCTCTCCTTTAGTAACGTCTCCTCAAGCACCACCCTCAGTATATCCTTCACCAACCTCAGCCTCTCAGCCCACTTTGCCCTCTCTCCATGCGCCCAAATCGAAATATAATCCCCCCCTTACCACCACTTTCAGCACCTCCCACAACATGGAGGCAGTAACCACCCCGGTATTATTCAACTCCACATAGTTTTGCCTGCCAGCAACACCACAGCACCACCCACAAATCCACCCGGTGCGGCACATGGTAAGAGGCCACAATTGCTGAATGCTCCAATCCAACCATCCCCGCCAACAACGCCTTGTCCAGGACAAAGAAATCAATCCGGGAGTACACCCGGTGGAGGTGCGAGAAGAACGAAAACTCCTTCACCCCCCCGGCCTCTCAAACCGCCACAGTTTTGCCCCCCCCCCCCCCCCCCCCCCCCCCCAATACATTCCATAAACCCCAACAACTCCTTCACCATAGCCGAAACCTTCAGGCACCTAGGGCACAACCGGTCCAGACTGGAATCCAGAACCGTGTTAAAATCTCCCCCCCATAATCAGTCGATGCGGGTCCAGGTCTGGAGTCTTCCCTAAATCCTCCTCACATCATTCCAATTGGGAGAATGTACATTCAGTAGCGTGACAGGCTTCCCCTCTAGCATCCTGCTAACCATCACACACCGACCCCCAGGATCGGTTACAATACTGGCGACCTCAAAGGCCAGAATCTTGTTGACCAACACCGTCACGCCCTTGTCTTCATATCCAGCCCCGAGTGGAACATCTGCCCCACCCAGCCCTACCTCAGCCTCTTCAAGTGCATTTCCTGAAGAAACATAACGTTGGCCTTCAAACTCGTTAAATCTGCAAAAACGCCCGACCTTTTGACCGTTCCACGTAATCAACCGGGTCGGGGGTTCCGCCTCCCTCGCTGATCAGTCAGCTCCCCACTTTAGTCAGCCCCCCCCAGGTGCACACCTCCCTCACCTTCGGCCCTACCATCTCCCCCTAATCAACTGTGGCACATTAACACCACCCACATCAGCATCCCTCACCCCCCTCGTTTCCCCACCCAAAGACAAAGAAAAACCTGCCACCCCTCCCCCTTCCCACATCCCCCACAGCTAAACCCCCCACTTCACTCACATTACCTAGCCAATCAGCTAGCATGGTGGCCCCCACTCGAGGCCTCCGTCTACCCCGCTTCCCCACAACCGGCCCCCACTCGCAAATCCCCCAAACCAGTGAAAACCAAAAAAGAAAACACAAACTCACCCACTCCAAACCCACATTCATTAAATACAACAACCCTCCCGTTGTGTGAACCCACATTCCCCATGTTAGCATCTGCAAAGTTCAGTGTCTTCACACACTTCCCAATCCATGGTCTCTCATAAATTAAATCGCCTCCTCCGACGTGTTGAAATAAAACTCCTGATTCTGGTGTATGACCCACAGACGAGCTGGATACAGTACCCCAAACGTCACCCCTTACATGTAGCGGGAAGCCTTGATCTGATTATAAAGGTTCTGCCACTTGGCCATCTCTGCAGCCAAGCCTGGTAGATCCTCAGCGCGTTCCCGTCCCAGGTGCACTTTTTTGTTTTCTTCGCCCACCTCAGTATCGGCTCTTTATCGAGGAAATAATTCAGCCGCACACCATCGCCCTTGTTGGTTCCCCCGCCTTCGGCTTCCTCCTCAGCTCCCTGTGCGCTTGATACCCCTGGGGTGGGGATGGTCAATGACCCCCCTCCCCCACCCCCTCCCCCACCAAGCTGTTCAGTAGACCACTGGGCAGGCAACAACACCCCAGCACTCTCCGCCATCTTTTCCTGTGTCTATTTAATTGAGAATATTTAACTAATATCCATCCCTTGACTGAAATATTTTATTGTACATGTCACAAATTTTAGTTCAGCATATCTGCTGTTGCTTTTATGGACCCTTTGGTACTTTAGCTTGAGGCGAGATGACTCCAACACAGTTGTGTGTCCTCACTGAACTATTGGAAATCTATTGTGTCAACTCCACAGTAGCGCAATCGCATCTCAGACAAATGTCACTGTCCAATGCAATCTGCTTGTTCCCTGTAAATGATAGGAACCAGTCATTTTGCTTAGAGCTATATTCAGGTCGAATGGCTTCTACAATCTGGTCGAGACTGGGGTGGCTCCGATAGTGAGGTGGCCGAGGTATTGAAATGAAATGAATGAAATGAAATCGCTTATTGTCACGAGTAGGCTTCAATGAAGTCACTGTGAAAAGCCCCTTGTCGCCACATTCCGGCGCCTGTTCGGAGAGGCTGTTACGGGAATCGAACCGTGCTGCTGGCCTGCCTTGGTCTGCTTTCAAAGCCAGCGATTTAGCCCAGTGTGATGGAATTGAGGAAGATAAAGTCGAAGACCAAATCTCGTTGGAGGAGTGACTCAGTATATTCTCTCCAACCAACACTGACAACCTCCCTGTATTGGATGAGCTGCCCTCCATGCTTGGCTCCCAATTGGGTGGGTACATTATTGCTTAGGCCATAGATGGCCTTTATAGGGCTAAAGAAGATGCACATGTCATTGGTGCCCTTGAGTTATTTGGACTCCCGTGCTCTTTCTACCCACCATCTGCCCTTCATGTCGAGAGTACTGCTGCCTTCTACTGCCTACAAGTCTGCTGCTTTTTTCTTGAGAGGTGGTGTTCCGAAATTCTGAAACACAGAAGTACCCAATGCATTTTTTCCAATCAAGGGGTAATTTAGCGTGGCCAATCACCCTAACCTGCACATCTTTGAGTTGTGGGGGTGAAACCCACGCAGACATGTGCAAACTTCACATGGACAGTGACCCAGAGCTGGGATCGAACCTGGGACCTCGGCGCCGTGAGGCAGCAGGGCTAACCCACTGCGCCACCGTGCTGCCCTGGTGACACCTGGCATGACTGCATAACCTCATACCCCTCATCTGGAAGCAGAAGTACATGTTGGGAGATGTTAGGGGAACTGTGACCGTGATTATATCGAAGACGGGAAACAAGTCCACATGCGCTATCTACAAAGCAATCTGCCTACTGGCTGCTGCAGGGAAAGTCCCAGATTCACCCGAGGCTGATGCTGACTACAGCTGGCTTAGCAATAGAGACAAGTGGAATTGATTTCAATGTTGCCAGCATTGAAAACATCTGCTAATCTCCCAGCTCCTAATGACACCCAACAAGCTCTGCGGAAAAATGTTTGTCTGTGCAAACTGGTGAGAACGGGACGGGAGTAGAGGAAAATGAGTCATGAGTCTTATCACCACAGTTCTACCATAGAATCCCTACAGTGCAGAAGGAGGCCATTCAGCCCATCAAATGCACCGACTCTTTGAAAGAGTGCCCTACCTCGGCCCACTGTCATGCCCTAACCCCATAACCCCACTTTGTCTGCACATCTTTGGACATTAAGGGGCAATTTCGCATAACCATCTTTGAACTGTCAGGACACCAGGAGCACCCGAAGGAAAGCCACGCAGACAGAGGGAGAACGTGCAGACTCCATACAGACAGCCACCCAGGGCCGGATTTGAACCTGGGTCCCTGCCGCTGTCCCATGGCTGGTCCCATGGCTTTCTGGCCATTTAAGACTCAACCACATTGCTGTGGATCCGGAGTCACATGTAGGTCAGACTGGGTAAGGGCGGCAGATTTCCTTCTCTGAAGGGGCAGGAGTGAACCAGATGGGTTCAACAATCAACAATCGGGGTCTCTGATGTTGTTCTGATGGGGTTTGGGGAGGTGTGGCAGGTGGGGGGGGAGGAGTCCGATGGGGGCTGGACAGAGTAGATAAGGACAAACTGCTCCCCCTCGTAATAGGATCCAGAATGGGAGGGTACAGACGTAAAGTGAATTGCAAAAGGGACAAATGTGATGTGAGAAAAAACTTGTCCAGACAGTGCGTAGTTCGGGTCTGGAATGCGCTGCCTGGAAGTGTGGTGGAGGTAGGTTCAATCGAGGCATTCAAGAGGGCATTAGATGATCACTTGAATAGGAGCAATGTGCAGGGATGTGTGGAAAGCCAGGGAAATGCTAAGGCTAAGCCAATAAGCTCGTTTGGAGAGACGGTGCAGAAACAATGGGCCAAATGGCCTCCTTCTGCACTGTAAGAATTCTGTGATTAGAGTCATAGATGTTTACAGCATGGAAACAGGCCCTTCGGCCAAACATATCCATGCTGCCCAGTTTTTACCACTGGGCTGGTGCCAATTGCCCGCATTTGGCCCATATCCCTCTATTTTCATAGAATGTACAGTGCAGAAGGAGGCCATTCGGCCCATCGAGTCTGCACCGGCTCTTGGAAAGAGCACCCTACCCAAGGTCAACACCTCCACCCTATCCCCATAACCCAGTAACCCCATCCAACACTAAGGGCAATTTTGGACACTAAGGGCAATTTAGCATGGCCAATCCACCTAACCTGCACATCTTTGGACTGTGGGAGGAAATCGGAGCACCCGGAGGAAACCCACACAGACATGGGGAGGATGTGCAGACTCCACACAGACAGTGACCCAAGCCGGAATCGAACCTGGAACCCTGGAGCTGTGAAGCAATTGTGCTATCCACCTTACCCATCTTACCCATATAACTGTCTAAATGCTTTTTTTTTTTTAAATTTAGAGTGCCCAATTATTTTTCCAATTAAGGGGCAATTTTGTGTAGCCAATCCACCTACCTTGCACATCTTTGGGTTGTGGGGGTGAAACCCACGCAGACATGGGGAGAATGTGCAAACTCCACACGGACAGTGACCCAGGGCCGGGATTCGAACCCGGGTCCTCAGCGCCGCAGTCCCAGTGCTAACCACTGCGCCACATGCCGCCCTAAATGCTTTTTAAAAGAGAAAATTGTCCCCGCCTCTACTACTGCCTCTGGCAGCCCGTTCCAGACACTCACCACCCTCTGGACCCTTTTGTATCTCTCCCCTCTCACCTTAAACCTATGCCTTCTAGTTTTAGACTCCTCTACCTTTGGGAAAAGATGTTGACTATCTACCTTATCTATGCCCCTCATTATTTTATAAACCTCTATAAGATCACCCCAAACCTCCTAAGCTCCAGGGTAAAAAGTCCCAGTCTATCCAGCCCCTCCATATAACTCAAGCCATCAAGACCCGGTAGCATCCTAGTAAATCGTTTCTGCCTTCTTTCCAATTCAGTAATATCCTGTCCAAAATAGGGTGACCAGAACTGTGCACAGTTTTCTTAGTGTGGCCTTACTAATGTCCTGTACAACTTCAACAATACATCCATTCACAGCCCACTGGCCCAATTGATCAAGATCCCGTGGCAATCCTAGATAACCTTCTTCACTGTCCACTATGCCACCGATCTTGGTGTCATCTGCAAACTTACTAACCATGCCTCCTAAATTCTCATCCAAATCATTAATATAAATAACAAGTAATAAAAAAAGAAAAAAAAAAATTGGGGGCCTCACGGTAGCATGGTGGTTAGCATCAATGCTTCACAGCTCCAGGGTCCCAGGTTCGATTCCCGGCTGGGTCACTGTCTGTGTGGAGTCTGCACGTCATCCCCGTGTGTGCGTGGGTTTCCTCCGGGTGCTCCGGTTTCCTCCCACAGTCCAAAGATGTGCGGGTTAGGTGGATTGGCCATGCTAAATTGCCCGTAGTGTAAGGTTAATGGGGGGATTGTTGGGTTACGGGTATACGGGTTACGTGGGTTTAAGTAGGGTGATCATTGCTCGGCACAACATCGAGGGCCGAAGGGCTTGTTCTGTGCTGTACTGTTCTATAAATAACACTGATCCCTGAGGCGCGCCGCTGGTCACAGGCCTCTGTTTGAAAAACAACCCTCTACAACCAAATTATTTTGGTCATTTAACTGAGCACTCATATATTAAATGCTAGAATTAAATGATTTTTCTTTTAAAACATATGATTTGTATTCTCTTTTTTTTAAATTTAGAGTACCCAATTGTTTTTTCCAATTAAGGGGCAATTTAGCATGGTCAATTCACCTAACCTGCACATCTTTGGGTTGTGGGGGTGAAACCCACACAGACACGGGGAGAATATGCAAACTCCACTCGGACAGTGACCCAGGGCCAGAATTACGAACCCGGGTCCTCAGCGCCGTAGGCAGCAATGCTAACCACTGTGCCACCGTGCTGTCCCCAATTTGTATTCTCTTAAGGAACTTTATAATATAGAATCTTGCAGCATCTGGTCCATTGGTTTACACCGGCCCTTTGCAAAGTAATCCAATTAGTCTCACTACCCCTGTTCTATCCATCTGGTCCTGCAATGTTCTTCCTTTCAAATTTCAGCCCATTCCCTTCGAAAGTTTCTTTGGAATCTGCTTTCACCACCCCATTAGGCATCGCTATCCAGGTCACAACAACTCACTGTGTATAAAAAATGATCTGACTTTTTTTGCCAATTAACCTTAAATCTGTGCAATCTGGTTACTGCTTAACGTGGGAAGATAATTCATACCTTTACAAGAAAAAAAAACTACATTTTTGTCTCGCTGCCCTGGGAAGTTGAAGCAGACATCACGATACAAATTTGTTCATGCAAGTTTGCAACAAAATCAGCCTATAATTAACCGATCATTGCAGGGCTTAAATTCCTATGACAGCGCACTGCTTATTTTAGACAGAATAATGCCAGTGGTAAAATAGAGCACAAAGAGATTTATTTTTGTGAAGTGGCTTCGTTGTTTGACAACGGGGGAAACCAACGTTCCTTGATGTATTTTGCACCTCGTCTCATGCCCACATTCCAAATACTTTCAAAGCAGTTTGGGAGAATTCTCCAGGTGAGGTGCGCAGCGAGAGTGTGAAGCTGATAAAGAGGAGTAAAAGAAAATAAACTACAGGTTTAAAAGTTATTTATTGACATTAAGCATTTGGACAAAGTCATAAGTCCATGTTCCATTTTGAATTCTTTTAGTTCAGAACCAGAAAACAAAATGGCCACCAAACGTTGACAGAAAATTCCAATTGGTTCACAAAATCACTTCAGAGAAGGGGCCTTGTCCCAGTCTGAACTCCTGGTGACTCCCGGTTCCACACTCTAGTCTCAGAAACTAGACTCAGGAAACAGGGGCTGTTTAGCACAGGGCTAAATCGCTGGCTTTGGAAACAGACTAAGGCAGGCCAGCAGTATGGTTAAATTCCCATAACAGCCTCCCTGAACAGGCACCGGAATGTGGCGACTAGGAGCTTTTCACAGTATCTTCATTTGAAGCCTACTTGTGACAATAAGTGATTTTCATTTCATTTCATTTTTCAAACAGGCAATCCTGAAGGAATATCTCTCAGAGAAACTCGAGAGTTGTCTATGTATTTTTTTTTCCATGTAAAGAAAATGGACACTCGCTGCATCGAGGATGGCTGGGCGACCTTCAGGGTTACAATGTAGTCTATTGCTCAGCCTGACCTCTCCTAAGCATCAAGGTCGGTCCAGTGAAAACAATGAGGTAATTCAGAAACTGCTGGAGGAGAAACAAAGGTCGGAAATCTCCAGCTGTTCTCGGGCGGTGGGATTCTCTTGTCCCGCCAACAGCGCACCGCCGTTCGTGGGTTTCCCGGCGGAGTGGGAATTCCCATTGACAGCGGCGGGAACAGTGAATCCTGCCGCCAGCGAACGGCGTGCCACACAGCTGGGTAGCCGGGGAATCCTGCCCATAGACTCTACAGGGTTTATCTCAATGACAAGTCATCAGTATCCAAACAAGACGCTTACTGAACCATCCTCAGGACTATCTAGTGCAAGCTCAGAGAGATCCAAGACACCTCAGTCACTTGCAGACCTCAAACTGGAAAAGATTCTATGATGCTCTGAAATCTGTCCATGAGCCCCCGTTCATCACTGACTTTCTGTGCCAATGGGTCAACACTGCTCATGGTAAAGTCCTAATGCTTAAAAAGATGGGCGAACCACTTTAACCGCATACTCAATCGGCCTTCAATCATCATCCATCAATGAAGAAGCAATCAAAAGGTTGCCATCAATTAGCTTGGATTTGGATTTTGTTTATTGCCACATGTACCGAGGTACAGTGCAAAGTATTTTTCTGCGAGCAGCTCAACAGATCATTAAGTACATTAGAGAATACAAAAGAAAATTTAAAAAAATACATAATAGGGCAACACAAGGTATACAATGTAACTACATAACACTGGCATCGGGTGAAGCATACAGGGTGTAGTGTTAATGAGATCAGTCAATAAGAGGGTCGTTTAGGAGTCTGGTAACAGCGATGAAGAAGTTGTTTTTGAGTCTGTTTGTGTGTGTTCTCGGACTTTTGTAGCTCCTGCCCGATGGATGAAGTTCGAAACGTGAGTAAGCCGGGTGGGGTGGGTCGTCGATTATGCTGCCCGCTTTCCCCAGGCAGCGGGAGGTGTAGATGGAGTCAATGGATGGGGGTGTGATGGACTGGGCTGTGAACACGACCCTCTGAAGTTTCTTGCAGTCCTGGGCCGAGCAGTTGCCACACCAGGCTGTGATGCAGCCATATAGGATGTTTTACATAGTGCATCTGTAAAAGTTGGTAAGAGTCAATGTAGAGATGCCGAATTTCCTTAGTTTCCTGAGGAAGTATAGGCGTTGCTGTGTTTTCTTGGTGGGAGCGTCGACGTGGGTGGACCAGGACAGATTTTTGGAGATGTGTATCCCTAGGAATTTGAAGCTGCTAACTATCTCCACCTCGGCCCCGTTGATGCAGACAGGGGTGTGTACAGTACTTTGCTTTCTGAAGTCAATGACCAGCTCTTTAGTTTTGTTGGCATTGAGGGAGAGATTGTTGTCGCTGCACCACTCCACTAGGTTCTCTATCTCCCTCCTGTATTCTGACTCATTGTTATTCGAGACCCAGCCCACTATGGTCGTATCATCAGCAAACTTGTAGATGGAGTTGGAACCAAATTTTGCCACGCAGTCATGTGTGTACCGGGAGTATAGAAGGGGGCTAAAAACACAGCCTTGTGGGGCACCGGTATTGATGGCTATTGTGGAGAAGGTGTTGTTGGTTATTCTTACTGATTGTGGTCCGTGGGTCAGAAAGTCGAGGATCCAGTTGCAGAGTGAGTAGCCAAGTCCTAGGTTTTGGAGCTTTGATGTGAGCTTGGCCGGGATTATGGTGTTGAAGGCGGAGCTGTAGTCAATAAATAGAAGTCTGATGTAGAAGTCCTTGTTCTCTTGGTTACCATCACATGTTGTTAGAAATGACAAACTCAATCAAGCTCCTGTCTAGCAACAAAGCTCCAGGAGTTGGTGCTATCCAAGCTGAGGTCTACAAGGGCAGAAGCCAATGCGTGCCAAAGAAGCTCACTGAACTCTTTCCATCCATGTGGGAGTAAAGAACTATCCCACAATAACATAACGATGTCTCCATTGTCCACCAGTACAAGCAGAAGGGAACTAGGCAATGTTGCAATCACCATACAAAAATCTCACTACTCTTAATCGCTGTCAAAATCTTGCCAGAACCTTTCTGAAGCCCTTAGCGCAACATCTCAACTAGAATCCGCTGCCAGGTCGAGAATCAGTGTAGTTTTAGATGAAGTCATGCGACCACTGACAATTTTGTTTGCGAGGAATGCCAGGAACAGAACCGATATAAACATCTAGCTATGATTGGCAGCTCATGACCACCACTCATGCAGTTACGTTCTTTCTACTGCAAAAAAGAGGAAGTGAAAGCAATTAATTCCTGTTGTTTATAAACATTGAGGTTAGTTTCACAGCAGGCTACTTGAGATATTTTCAATCGTGAAGAGAAATGAAAATAAACAATTCAAGCTGTCTATTACAGCCTACTAAAAGCTATTTCTCTTTGAAGTGAACGGAAGCCTTGCAGATCAGAGGATCTGAGGGGGCTTACAGCCTTGTGATGCGGTTTTTGCTTTCTATGAAGTTACAGCTGCTGCTTTCTAAACATCTGCCCGAGGCAGCAGGTGTAAGGGACATCTGAGTGAAACATTACTGGACTGAGCTTTACTTTCCAGTCAGGGGTGACTGATGCTGGGGAGTCTCTGTTATGGAGGGGTTCTCTGATATGAGGATCTCTGATATGGGAGGGTTCTCTGTTATGAGGGATTCTCTGATATGGCTGGAGCCTCTGGCAGAGGTCTCTGGTGGGGGCCTCTGGTGAGGACCTGTGATAGGGGGTCTGGTGGGGGGTCTTTGGGAGGGGTCTGATGAGGGCCTAAGATAGGGGTCTGGTGGGAGAAGATTTGATGCAAGTCTCTGATGTGATGTCTTGTGGTAGGTGTCTGCTGGGGATTTCTGATGGGGGGGCTTGATGGGAAGGCTGGGGGGTGGGGTGGGCAGGATTTATATTGTGGGACGGAAGGGACCCTCCGATAGACTTTGGGGCGCCTACCTTAAATACTGACCCCCTTGTCCCACCGCATGGTCCATTGTATCAGGGTCACGCTGCCAAACACTTGTACCAATCCATGCCCACGTGAATCCCGACAATCACAGAGGCCTGGAGAATCCGTTGTCCAATTCGTTAATAAGCTGCAAACGGGTCATTTGATGATGCTGCTGACAGAGAGGGACCAGAGCATCGCAAATGGATCGGTGCTGGCAATCCCGATTTTTTTCCCACAGGGAATTCTCTGCCGCATCAGAAACTTCACCATCAGTGGCATTCACCAGAGGATCCTGCCCATGTTCATGAATAGAGGTTTTTTAGTGTTCTCCTAAATCCTGTTTCAGAAACAGCAAAGAAGGCAAGCTGCCAGTTTAATTTTTACAGATGTTTGGTTTTACATTTTTAGTACAAAACCTCACCCTTGAACCTGATGATTAATTTAACTTGTTTGATTTTGATAGGTTAGGACTAGTTGTCAAACTTGTCTGGAGTGCATTATAATTTGTATTAATTTTATGAAGAGATTATTCAATTCTATGATTCAAAATTTTAAAACTGATGATTTAATATCTGCACCTTCTGTTTTCTTCAGAAAGCGCATAGGCTGGATTCTCTGATTTTGAGGCTATGTCCGCATGCCGGCGTGCGAACGGTGGCGTTTTACAACCGAATATTCGGCCGATATGTCCTGGAGAATTGCCGGGTCCGTGGCCGCGAATGCGCACAGCGGCGGCCTGCAGCTGCCGTGCCGTGCAACAAGGCTCGTGGACCCGGCCTGAGAAATAGTGCCCCCCTTTTGCCGGTTCACGAGCCCCAGGTCACCCCCCCACACACAGTGCCCCAAGCCCCTGACAAAGTTCCCACTGCCCGCGGATCGGCCCTCCCCCGACTGTGGCAGCCCTGGACTGAGTCCGCAGCCGCCACGCCGAGTTCCCGACGGATGATACCACACGTGACTCGGCCGGTTGGGGGCGGAGCATCGGGATGGGGGGGGGCAGCCGATACGGCCCGCGGCATACTCTGTGAGTCGGCCACCATCGAATCCGGACCCATATTTTCTATTACTCAGTTTGTTTAATATTTATGAAAAGATCTCAGTAGCAAATACCAGCTGTTTCCTGGCTGCAGCCTGAATTTCACCCTCCCCCGCTGATGGATCTTTGATTGAAACTGAAGGACTGGGATTCTCTCCAGGTTCCCACCACCCCCGAACACACAGCGATTTTAAACTGGAATACGCAAGGCCTCAGTCAGAAAGCCCACCCTTGTCCCAATTGAGGCCCTGAAATGGCCAATTGATGGCCACTTATGAAGGGCTATTGCCCACCCAGCTTCAGTTTCTAGGCTGGCGGAAGGATTGACCTGGCATAGGGGGGAAGCCCCAAAAGGAACGGGCCGAGATCGTGGGCAGGAAATAGGGGGTGGTGGAAGGGCACTTCCAACAGAAGCGCCTTTGTGACTGTGGGAACCCCATCCTTAAGATCCAGTGGACACTGGACCCCCCCCCCCCATTCCCCCCCTCCCCCCGCCCTAGCCTCTCGCCCGACACCCTGATCAACCCCTGCACCCTCCCCCCCTAAGACTTCCCCTCCCCTGTCCATCCTGGATCCCTTAGACTTATCTTGTTCTCCAGTTTCAGGTTTAGGCTCAGGCATGTTGATGTACGTCCTCTTCAATCCTGTAAGGATTGGCGAGTTGCCAGCCACTCTGTGAGGTGGAACTGAGTGAACAGCAGAAGTCCCACCTGTCGCCACCTAACCCTCATTTGGGCCTGAAACGGCTGTGAGTTGGCGGCGACGTGTTCCCTGTCGACTCTTCAAATGGCGGGAAGGGAGATCCCACCACCCAAAAAATCCAGGCCTGGGAGAGAGGGGACTTCAGCTTGAAGAAAGTCATTCGGCCAATTGGCTGTTCGCTTGTGCAATCCAAAATCCCACTGCCCTGCTCTGTCTTCATAGCCCTCAGGGTTCCACTGTTTTCAAATATTTATCTCACTTTCACATTAAAAACCTGACAGCCTCAAGCTGCAAAGAATTCCATGCTCTTTACATCTGTTGACAAAAACATTTCTCCCAATCCTGCTTTCTTGAAGACAGTTTTGATTGATGGCTCGTTGTCATTGACCTTCCAACTAGTATAAATAGTCTTTCCTGATTCCCCCTCTCAAAACACTTGATAATTTTAAAAGCCAGCATTAACTCTCCTCTTTGAAGAAATAGTCCAAGGGTCACAAGTTTTTCCTCATAGTGATGAGCCATATTAAAAGAGAGATCATGGATGGGAATGGTAGAAATACCGAAACCGAGTGCAGAATATCGATTAGAAATGGCCAGTTTCGTATTGGGAAGCCAGAATGACTAATTTCCCCTCCCTCCCTGAGGGGAAGCGACCAGGAGGAATCATAGAATCATAGAATTTACAGTGCAGGAGGCCATTCGGCCCATTGAGTTTGCACCGGCCCTCGGAAAGAGCAGCCCACACCTCCACCCTATCCCCGTAACCCAGTAACCCCACCTAACCTTTTTTTTTGGGCACAAAGGGCAATTTATCATGGCCAATCCATCTATCATGCACATCTTTGGACTGTGGGAGGAAACCGGAGCACCCAGAGGTAAACCCACCCTGAGGAAGCGATGTTGGATACTAAACAAAAAGGTTTAATACACAATAACAAGTTACACTCAGCGCTCCCCGAAGGGTCTCCCGTATCCCGATCCACACACCCGGATTGGGGTTTTTATGTCCATCGGGCTTCCCGGTTAAGGGTTTGGCCCTGTCCCTCATTGGGGATGATTGTATTCAGGTGAGGCAACGGGAAACCTAATGGTCCAGACTCCATGACCTTAGTGCGGATTACAACACCCCTCTTCCTTGAGGTACATCTCTAGAACCCCTGAACGTTCAATTGTGTACTTCTTATTTTAACTATGTGCCATTTCATCAGGTCATACATTTGCTTTGCTCCATTTTCTTGAATTACTCTCTTCAGATGGCCGCAAGGAAGGTCAAGGCCTCATTTCAGTCCTGCTTCATTTCTGGCTTTAACTAGGCTAACAGAAGTTCCACAACAGCATTCTGGGGGAATCCTGCCTGTAATGTTAACGTTTTCCGGAGCTATGTAAAGATTATAGGTGGCATTCAAAACCACAGGCGTGCAAATCCACATTCGTTCCGACAAACACCAGAGACCATTGTGGTCAGCACACTGGTGAAATTAGACGTACCGCCCACCGGATTGATGTAACTGGAGAATCCCCTCGGAACTCCAGATCTGGAAGTGCAATGTGAGCGAATCACATGACGTCGGACCATGACAAATTAAATGGAAAAAATTAGTATTCCGGAA
This sequence comes from Scyliorhinus canicula, assembly GCF_902713615.1. Taxonomy (NCBI): domain Eukaryota; kingdom Metazoa; phylum Chordata; class Chondrichthyes; order Carcharhiniformes; family Scyliorhinidae; genus Scyliorhinus; species Scyliorhinus canicula. The sequence continues at coordinate 145,685,233 of NC_052158.1, read as the reverse complement.
CAAATGTTATTGAGGGGTTACGATGACATAATTAAACCATGAAAATGTAATGCTCTTCCGTATAAGCTATCAATGGTTTTCCTTCCTCACTACCACAGAGGTTTCACTTTGAAAAGACTTGAGTGAGGGAAATTACAGTGTCCTGTGAAGGGAAATTCTACATCATTGTGGTTTACCAGAGAATTGTTGACATATGGAGCTGTATTGACATTTTGGGCGGGATTCTCCGACCCCCCCCGCTGGGTGGGAGAATTGCTGGGGGTCGGTGGGAATCCCGCCCCCTCTGGCCGTCCAATTCTCCGGCCCCCCAAAAATCCCCGCGACGTGAATCGCGCCACCCACCTCGGAGAATGGCGAGCACCGGCGCGACGCAATGGGCCCCGGGACCGCCCGAATTCTCCGGCCCGCGATGGGCTGAACGGCCGCACGTTTTAGGCCCGTCCCATCGGCGTAGATTAAGGTAGGTACTTACCGGTGGGACCCGGCTCTGCGGGGGCCTCCGGGCCCCCACGGTGGCCTGGCCCGCGTTCGGAGCCCACCGAGCCATGGGCGGGCCTGTGCCGTGGGGGCAATCTATTCCTCTGCATCGGCCGCTGTAACAGTCCGCGATGGTCGACGCGGAGATGAACCCCCTTGCGCATGCACTGGGATGACGCCAGCACACACTGGCTCTCCCGCGCATTTGCCAACTGGCAGAGGCCCTTTGGCGCCGGTTGGCGTGGCGCAAAGCCCCTTCCGCACAGGTGGAAGGTGCGGAGGATTCTGCACCTTTGGGGCGGCCCGACGCCAGTGTGGTTCACGCCACTCATTCGTGCCGGAATTGCCCGTCCCGCCGATTCCCGCAGAATCCCGCCCTTTGTTTCTATTATCTTTATCTCTGGGGTTGTTAACATTTCTTGTTCAGTAAGCTACCGACAAAGGAATGTTTGAAGAATTAGTGTTTATATTTATTCAGGCTTTTGGAGTTTACAGTCCCCAAAAAATTAAATATGTATCGGTTGTGCACAGGTCTTGTGAAGTTAAAGAGGCTAGCGAGATCGCCTCACCAATATCTCGCATCCAGTAAAGGACCGTCTTAGATGGACCACCCAGGAACAGGTCAGCTGAGCAGAATGTAGAGTTGAGTCACAGGTGCAGATGGAGGCCATTCAGCCCATCAGGTCCATGCTAGCTCTCTGTGAAGCAATCTCCACAACACAATGACATAATGGAAAAGGAAACCTCAAACAAATACACCACTATCACAATCAAGAAAAAGGGACAGCACCAACTGCGGCAGCAATTTGGCCTGACCAAAATGTCGGACAAGGCTCCCATCTGCAACAACCATAGGTTCACACCAGCACTGACTGACGTCACCTTCAAAAGGTGGAGGCAGGACGGGGGGACACTGACAGTCAGGGACCTATACACGGACGACAGGATCGCAACACTGGACGAATTGACAGAGAAATTTCGGCTAGCCAGGGGGAACGAGCTACGGTACCTGCAGCTCAAAAACTTCTTACGAAAGGAGACAAGGACATACCCACAACCGCCACGACAGACACTACTGGAAGACCTACTGGACGCAAGTATCCTAGAGAAAGGGAACTGTAGCGACATGTATGACCGACTGGTAGAAAGGGACGACACCGTACTGGACGCAACAAGAAAGAAATGGGAGGATGACCTGGGGATTGAGATAGGATGGGGACTCTGGAGCGAAGCACTGCATAGGGTCAACTCCACCTCCATGTGCGCAAGGCTCAGCCTGACGCAACTAAAAGTGGTACATAGAGCCCACTTAACAAGAAACCGTATGAATAGGTTCTTCCCGGAGGTGGAGGACAGATGTGAACGGTGCCAAAGAGGCCCAGCCAGCCACGCCCACATGTTCTGGTCTTGCCCCAGACTTGTGGAGTACTGGACAGCCTTCTTCGAGGCTATGTCCAAAGTAGTGGGGGTGAGGGTGGAGCCATGCCCGATAGTGGCGGTCTTCGGGGTTTCAGACCAGCCAGATCTATTCCTGGGGAGGAGGGTGGACGCCCTTGCCTTTGCCTCCCTGATCGCCCGCCGTAGAATCCTGTTTGGCTGGCGGTCAGCAGCACCGCCCAGAGCTGCAGACTGGCTGTCCAACCTCTCGGAATCTCTCCAAATGGAGAAAATCAAATTCGCCATCCGAGGGTCGGACGACGGCTTCCACAGAACGTGGGAGCCATTCATGCAACTGTTCCGGGACCTGTTTGTGGCCAACGAACAAGAGGAAGAATAGTCGGGTGGCCAGGAATCAGGGTAAAATGGACGGGAATCGGGGGATGGTAGCCGGGGGGGCTACGGGTTCGTTATGGGGGTTTGATGGCAAGCTAAGGCCCAAAACCAAATTGTAAATAAATGCCTATAAACATGTGCCTCGGCCATATTGGGGAATGTAAAATATGTATGCCGGTTAAAGGGGGCGGCCACAGTTGTTATTATGAAGATGCTTACCTTTAAATATACATGTTAATTTTTGCGTGTTTTTTTTTATAATAATTTCTAATTTGTTGGATATAAAATATGAAAACTCAATAAAAAACATTTTTAAAAAAAGAAAAAGGGATAGCAAGCATTTAATCCTAAATATACCATTCAGGAAGGACTTAGCTGTGATAGATATCCTATGCACCAACACATGGGTGGCACAGTTTGCACAGTGGTTAGCACTGCTGCCTCACAGCACTAGGGACCCAGGTTCAATCCCAGCCTTGGGTCACTGTCTGTGTGTAATATGCATTTTCTCCCCATGTTTGTGTGGGTTTGCTCCGGGTGCTCTGGTTTCCCCCCTCAGTCCAAAGCTGTACAGGGAAGCTGGATTGGCCATGATATGTTGCTCCTTCGTGTCCAAAAATGTTTAGGTGGGGTTACGGGGTTACGGGATTGGATGGGGGCATGTTTCTGGATAGTGTGGTCTTTCAGAGGGTCGGTGCACACTCAGTGGGCCAAATGGCCTCCTTCTGCACTGTACGGATTATATTCTATGATTCTATCACAGATAGAAGACCTTCTCCACTTCTTAGACTGCCAATGGATAGGTTGTCTCCAGTTATGAGACAAACCAACAATTTTGGCATTTAACCACGCGACAACCATATGAATTGGAGACTATTGGAAAAGCTGAATAAAGTGCGGAATCCAATGGCAGAATTTAAGAGATCCGTGAATCAGAATCAAAGCCATGGAAAGTGAAATTATTGGCTTCAGAACTCATCCAGCACATGTGCTTTATTGTGCCTGAGTATGCTTCGAGAGGCGGAACATCACTTTTGTCTTTTGTATTTATTTCAAGGCCAGCAGTGGAGTAGCTGGTACCACTGGGAAAATAGCCAGCAGTTAGTCAGTCTCAATATAGTCTCTTGCTTCATGCCCAATAATGTTTCTTTATTGTCAGTTTGCTCAGCTTGGAGCTGAAAAGTTCAAGAGAGACCTCCAAGAAAGATACGCGTAATAAATCCTCAGCTTGCTTCTTTATATGCTGCATCAGAACCCCAATGTTGACAAGTGGTCTTAAAGAAACCTTAACATTTTGTTTTTCACTTGCTGACCTGGGGAGTTCAAAGGGCAGCACGGTAGCCTTGTGGATAGCACAATCGCTTCACAGCTCCAGGGTCCCAGGTTCGATTCCGGCTTGGGTCACTGTCTGTGCGGAGTCTGCACATCCTCCCCGTGTGTGCGTGGGTTTCCTCCCACAGTCCAAAGATGTGTGGGTTAGGTGGATTGGCCATGATAAATTGCCCTTAGTGTACAAAATTGCCCTTAGTGTTGGGTGGGGTTACTGGGTAATGGGGATAGGATGGAGGTGTTGACCTTGGATAGGGGGTAGGGTGCTCTTTCCAAGAGCCGGTGCAGACTCGATGGGCCGAATGGCCTCCTTCTGCACTGTAAATTCTATGTAAAATCATTTCTCCTTCAGCTGTCTCTGCTAAGCTGGCGATGGAAGGGTCTGCATTGGTAGCAGCTTGCCTCCTTGATCTGGTTACTTAGGATCTTTGACGTTAGCAATGTGTAAGTGAGAACTTCATTGTGATCATCAAAATATGATGGTGAGGACCCGCACACGTGACCACGCTCCGCTCACATGTGTGAAGCAGCTAAAGGTTGATTCCAAGATAGTGCATTGTTGCTGTCTACACACCTTTCACCAGCGCATCTTGCTGAATTGGGAAAACAATCCGATTCTCCGCTCTCGGCAGGCCAAGTGCCCGCCGAGTTCCGCCTGCGTGGTTCACATGGGATGGGGGGGGGGTGGATCCGACTCCGGGGTGGGGGGGCCTCCACGGTGGCCTGGCCTGCGATCGGTGGCTACCGATCGGCGGGCGTGCTCATTCCGGGGGTGGGGGGGAGGGGCTATGTTCCTCTGCGCCGGGCCCCTGTAGGGCTCCGCCATGTTGCGCGGGAGCCGGCGCGAAGACGGCCGCCGCGCGCATGCATTGCCATGCGGGCGTAACTGCAGGCCCCGCTGGCAGCAGGAGCGGCGGGCGCACGCCGGGGCCCCGCTAGCCCCCTTGAGGACGGGGAATCACCCCGGACTTTATCGGGAAAAGTCCAGAGTGATTCCGACCCGGCGTGGGGACTTAGTCCCCAGAAGGGAGAATCCCGCCCATGGTGCGAGTTCGGATGCTTTGGATGAGTTAAACGTTACAGAGGGTAGAAGATGGTCGGTGACGCCGGTAATGAGCTTGGGAGATGCTGTTGAAGGAGGCTATGTGGAAGTGCTGCGGTGCTTCCTATAGATAATGCACCCTGCAGCTAAGGTGTACCAGTGTTGGAGGGAATGAAAATTTATGCAGCAGCGCAATCCTCCGGTGCGCCTGCGGGTTTCCCGATGACGTAGGGTAGCCACAATGGGGAACCCCATTGGCTGGCTGTGGGAATGGAGAATCCCGCTGCTGGCGCTGGAAAATGCAGCTGGCGGGCTGGAGAACCCCACCCCATGGTGTTTTAATCTCTTTCTTACCAGAAAACCTATTTGCAGCACAGACCAAACTGTGGGCAGAGACTTAACTTGATTGTCACATCGTGGGAAACCTTACCTTGATTGTCACATCGTGCTAAACCTTACCTTGATTGCCACATCGTGATAAACCTTACCTTGATTGTCACATCGTGATAAACCTTACCTTGATTGTCACATCGTGATAAACCTTACCTTGATTGTCACATCGTGGGAAACCTTACCTTGATTGTCACATCGTGGTAAACCTTACCTTGATTGTCACATCGTGATAAACCTTACCTTGATTGTCACATCGTGATAAACCTTACCTTGATTGTCACATCGTGGGAAACCTTACCTTGATTGTCACATCGTGGTAAACCTTACCTTGATTGTCACATCGTGCTAAACCTTACCTTGATTGTCTTCCTCAGGTTGATGAATTCCTTGGATCGTTGCATCTTACAAACATTGGAGCCAATTATGACTCGAAGCGTCATCTTCTGCTCTGAATGCAGCACATTTGTTCGTCTGAGGCTTCCTCATTTCCTCCATAAGGCTTCCTCCCTCTTCAGTTTCAGCTTTTCTATTGGAATATCCGACATATTTTCATCAAAAATGGACAGTTCTACCCACTGAACATTATTATTCCAATCTCCTCATTTCTTGTCCATCAACATTCTCACCATTCCATATGTGCGTGAGAAATGGGAAGGGCCCTCATTAGTCAACTTCATTGAATCCTCATTCCCATTTCCTCAACCTCCAATTATCATGCTCATGTCGTCATCTCACATCTCATTTGCTGGGGGTACAAAATCGCTGTTTCCAACTGGGCACATATTTGAGTCAATTTTTAAAAATTCATCATGGGATGTTCGTATCCCTGGCAAAGTCAGTATTTGTTGCCCAACATTAATAGAATCCCTACAGTGCAGAAGGAGGCCATTTGACCCATGGAGTCTGTACTGACCCTCTGAAGACACACTCTCTAGGCCCACTCCCCCGCCCTAACCCCGTAACCCCACCTAACCTGCACATCTTTGGACTGCGAGAGGAAACTGGAGCACCCGGAGGAAACCCACACAGGCACGGGGAGAAAGTACAAACTCCACACAAACAGTCACCCAAGGCCGGAATTGAACCCGGTTCCCTAGCGCTGCACTTGAGATGATAGTAGTGGCCTTTCCTCTTCAACTGCTGCAGTGTCTGTGGTGTAGGTACACCCACACTGCTGTTAGGGAGGGAGTTCCAGGACTTTGACCCAGTGACAGTGAAGGAGCAGCGATATATTTCCAAATCAGGATGGTGAGTGACTTGGAGGGGAACTTGCAGGTGATGGTATGCATCTGCTACCCTTGTCCTTCTAGATGGTAGAATTTGTGAGTTTGGAAGGGGCTGTTGAAGTAGCCTTGGTGAGTTGTTGCAGTCCGCCAGTGTACACATTGCTGCCACTGTGCTTTGGTGGCGAAGGAAATGACTTTAGATTGGTGAATGAATACCAATCAAGAGGGCTACTTTGTTCTGGATGGTGTCAAGCTTCTCGAGTGTTGTTGGAGCTGCACTCATCCAGGCAAGTGGAAAATATTCCATTATACTCCTGACTTGTGCCTTGTAGATGGTGGATGGTCTCCGAGGAGTCAGGATGGGAGTTACTCACTGCAGGAGTTTTAGCCTTTGACCTACCCTTGTAGCCACAGTATTTATTTGGCTGGTCCAGTTAGGTTTCTGATCAATGGTAACCCCTAGGATGTTGACAATATGGGGTTTAGCGATGGCAATGTCATTGAATGTCAAGGGGCGATGGTTAGACTTTCTCTTGTTAGAGATGGTCAATGCCTGGCTCTCACATGGTCACACTTTGTCCAAGTTAAAGACAAACCTCAGTTTTCACACTTGTATGAGGTTGGTTTGAAGGAGGTAAAGTATTCTATCAGTATTCGGAATGCTGTGCAATTCCAGGTATTCAAAGGCAGTGTTTGGAATTCCAGGGCACCCAAACAAGGTGAATAAGGCCTTTACGAACATTTACTGAGGGCGATACACCTCCGAGCCCCTGGAGGGGGCATTAACTCCACCGTCAATGCACCGGAAAGCACCGGGACCGGATGGGTTCCCGGTGGACGTTTACTAAATATTCTCAGCCGCGCTGATCCCGCACTTGCTGGAGATGTTTAACGGCTTACTGACTAAGGGGGGCCCTGTCTCCCACGCTGGCACAGGTCTCGATCTCACTGATCCCCAAGAAGGACAAGGACCCGACGGAATGTGGATCATACTCTCTCTCTTAAACACTGACGTGAAAACCTTAGTGAAAGCACTGCCGAGGGGACTGGAGAGTTTCCTGCATGAAATGATGGCGGAAGATCAGACCGTGTTCGTCAAGAGCAGACAACTAACAGTGAACATCAGAGGCCTGCTGAATGTCATGACCCCATCAGAGGAGGTGACACCAGAGGTGATCGTCTCCCTCGACCCTGAGAAAGCCTTTGATCGACTAGAATGGAGGCATCTCATGGAGGTGATTGAACTGTTTGGGTTTGGGTCAGGGTTCACCACGTTTAGCGAAGCTCCTGTACAACGCTCCTATGGCGAGCATACGGCTCAGAGTACTTCCAGCCGCACAGGGAAACGAGGCAGGGATGCCAGCTATCCCCAGTCCTGTTTATGTCGGCAACTAGGCAGCTGGCTATTGGTCTTTGATCGGAGATGGTGGACGGGCAACCGGAGAGAGGGCAGAGAGCGCAGAATCTAACTCTATGCGGGTAACCTGCTCCTCTACGTGTCAGTCCCCCTAGCCTGTACGGGAAAGATAACCTAACTCCTTAGGGAGTTCAGCACCTTCTCAGGTTACAAACTCAACCTGGGGAAAAACAAAATCTTCCCAGTAAACCCCCCGAGAGGGAGGAGCTGAGCTGGAGGAGCTGCTTTTCAAAGTGACCCAAACCAAGTTCAGGTACCTGGGGATCCAAGTTGCCCACACCTGGAATAGGCCCCACAAATGAAACCTCTCCAGCCTGGTGGAGGAGGTGGGTAAGGATACGTAATTCCATTTTACAACGGGGGCAGCACCTGGGAGGACTGGCACCACCAAATCTTCTCTTCTACCATTGGGCGACCAATACGGAGAGGGTCTGGGGTGGCTAAGGGGACTAGAAGCAGACTGGGTACGAATGGAGGAGGCCTCCTGCACGGGGACATCTCTCCACACGCTGAATACCGCGCCACACCCGGCCGCCCACACACACACTTCAGAATCCACCCTAAGGACATAGAACCAGTTTAGGTGCCATTTTGAATGGGGCGAGATACCCACAGGGCCGCCATCTGCAACAACCACAGGTTTGCACCGACGGGGATAGATGCCTCATTTAGGATGTGGGGCAAGACAGGGAGGCACTGACAGTAGAAGCCAGGTATATGGGTGTCAGACTGGCGACCCTGGGGAACTTACAGAGGAACTCCAACTCCTGAAAGGGAACAAGCTCAGAGATCTGCAGCTACATAGCTTTCTCAGCAAGGAGATGAGGCCATTCCCCCAGAGACCCACACACACATCCCTGGATTTGATGATAGGGCCAGACTGGTTAGGAGCCAACGAACACGGCAACATATATAGAAAACTTATAGAAAGGGTCAGGACTCCACTGGACGAGAACAGATAGAAGTGGGAGGAGAAACTGGGCACGGAGATGGGATTGAGGACTCTGGATTGAGGCACTGCACAGAGTCAACCCCACCTCCTCCTGCGCCAGGCTAAGCCTGATGCAGTTCAAGGTGGTGCACAGAATACACCTCACCAAGACTCATGAGCCGGTTCTTCCCGGAGGTAGGGGACAAGAGTGAGCGATGTCGGGGGAGTCCGGCCAACCACACCCACATGTTCTGGTCCTGCCACAGATTCAAGGAATTCTGGATGGCCTTCTTTGATGTTATTTCCAAGGTGGTGGGGGTCGTGAAGGAGCTGTGTCCATCTGTGGCGGCCTTCGGAATGTCAGAGCGCCCAGAGCTCTGGACAGGGTAAGGGGTAGATGCCCTGGCCTTCGCCTCACTGATCGCCAGGCGGAGGGAGACGTCTGCCAGGGTGGAAGTCGGCAGCGCCACACCGGGCCTCAGAATGGCTCTCGGATCTGGCCAAATTCTTGAGGCTAGAAAAGACAAAATTCGAAAGAAGTGGGTCTGAAGAATGTAAAATATGTATGCCGGCTAAAGGGGGCGGCCACAGTTGTTATTATGAAAATGCTTACCTGTAAATATACATGTTAATTTTTGCGTGTTTTTTTTTCTCTAATAATTTGTAATTTGTTGGATATAAAATATGAAAACTCAATAAAAAACATTTAAAAAAAAAAGAAGTGGGTCTGAAGAGAGATTCCACGGCACATTGAACAAATTCACAAGCCTCTTCACAGACCTGTTGTCAAACAGAAGCCCGCCGGGGCAGGGGCGGGGGCACATGGGGAGAAACCGGGGTAATGAACGGACCCACCCTCCCTCGAAAACTCAAGCTTATGGGGGGAAAGTGACCTCCCCCCCCACCAGCAGAATGGAGTTTACCGACAAGTGAGGGGAAAGACCCCAACTACACCTGTGTATATAAGGGTAAAGATGAGGGCAGCCCCTACCATCAGGTGGCAGGGACCCTGACTGAAACCCGACAAACGACAGTAAATACCAAACAGTAATGTATAGATGTAAATATTACTTGGGGGCGCCCGGCAGCACAGTGGTTAGCACTGTTGCTTCACAGTGCCGGGTCCCGGATTCAATTCCCAGTTTGGGACACTGTCTGTGCGGAGTCTGCACGTTCTCCCAGTGTCTGCACCGGTTTCCTCCGGGTGTTCTGGTTTCCTCCCACATGTTCCAAAAGACGTGCTTGTTAGATGAATTGGACATTCTGAATTCTCCCTCTGTGTACCCGAACAGGCGCCGGAATGTGGCGACTCGGGGCTTTTCACAGTGGCTTCATTGCAGTGTTAATGTAAGCCTACTTGTGACAATAATAAAGATTATTATTATTATATTAAGTAGCAGTGGAGTCCCAGTGACGGTTATGGTGACAGGGACGGGCTCAAATCTTGTTGTTGCCCATTGTTGGTTATTATTATTGTTGTTGCTTTGCCTCTTACAAGCGAAACTCAGTTTCCTCTTTCGTTTCCCGATATCTCCTAGAACCTCATCGAACCTCGACAGCGAAGAAGGAGGCCATTCGGCCCACCGAGTCTGTGCCGGCCCTGGGAAAGAGTACCCTACCTACGTCCACACCCTGTATTCCTACCTTGCCCACACCCTGGCCTGGTATCTAGAACTCCAAACATCAATAAAAAAAATATATTTTTAAAGGAATTCCAGGCCAGTTTGCACCTTTGTAATCTTGAAACTGGATGAATCCTAAAACACGTCATTAATGCGGCCCTGAAACTAAATCCTAAATACTCGAGTGCCAGTGGCTGAGGATGGTCTTTTGTGGACTAACATTTCAAAAGCCCAACTTACTGAAATCATAGCTTTTTAAACGACAAGGATTTCCTATGCTATTTCTATTTCAACCACAGAGATGTAGTTTGTAGCTTCGACTTATCATAAGTGTAAAGGTCAGTCTGAAAGGAAACTGCAAAGCTATCAAAGCATTAAACCTCATTTCCAAAGTGTTAAAACTTTTAAAGATCTAGGCGGCTGTTTTTACCTGAAGCTAATTGACTCAGTTACAAAGAAGCCTGTGGCCTAAACTGAATGCTATTCATTTTCAAAGCTTCTATCAGAATATGTGTGGGCCTTGTTTCAGGCGTTGCTCTCTTGACTCAATCGGAAGGAGATAAGTCATCCATTCCTTTTATCTCTTGGCAACCTCTTGTAGTTGTGGTTCAGAGGTTATGAATAAGAAGGTTGTGAGTTTAAACTCAGAGACTGGTATAGTAAATCTAGGCTGAGACTTCAACGTAGTAATGACTAAGCCTAGCTCTAGAAAGCAAAGAGTTGGGATAAATGGGTGTTTCTCTGGTTGGCAATCAGTAGCTAGTGGTGTCCCTCAGGGATCCGTGTTGGGCCCACAATTTTTCACAATTTACATTGATGATTTGGAGTTGGGGACCAAGGGCAATGTGTCCAAGTTTGCAGATGACACTAAGATGAGTGGTAAAGCGAAAAGTGCAGAGGATACTGGAAGTCTGCAGAGGGATTTGGATAGGTTAAGTGAATGGGCTCGGGTCTGGCAGATGGAATACAATGTTGACAAATGTGAGGTTATCCATTTTGGTAGGAATAACAGCAAACGGGATTATTATTTAAACGATAAAATATTAAAGCATGCCGCTGTTCAGAGAGACTTGGGTGTGCTAGTGCATGAGTCACAGAAGGTTGGTTTACAAGTGCAACAGGTGATTAAGAAGGCAAATGGAATTTTGTCCTTCATTGCTAGAGGGATGGAGTTTAAGACTAGGGAGGTTATGTTGCAATTGTATAAGGTGTTAGTGCGGCCACACCTGGAGTATTGTGTTCAGTTTTGGTCTCCTTACTTGAGAAAGGACGTACTGGCACTGGAGGGTGTGCAGAGGAGATTCACTAGGTTAATCCCAGAGCTGAAGGGGTTGGATTATGAGGAGAGGTTGAGTAGACTGGGACTGTACTCGTTGGAATTTAGAAGGATGAGGGGGGATCTTATAGAAACATTTAAAATTATGAAGGGAATAGATAGGATAGATGCGGGCAGGTTGTTTCCACTGGCGGGTGAAAGCAGAACTAGGGGGCATAGCCTCAAAATAAGGGGAAGTAGATTTAGGACTGAGTTTAGGAGGAACTTCTTCACCCAAAGGGTTGTGAATCTATGGAATTCCTTGCCCAGTGAAGCAGTTGAGGCTCCTTCATTAAATGTTTTTAAGGTAAAGATAGATAGTTTTTTGAAGAATAAAGGGATTAAGGGTTATGGTGTTCGGGCCGGAAAGTGGAGCTGAGTCCACAAAAGATCAGCCATGATCTAATTGAATGGCGGAGCAGGCTCGAGGGGCCAGATGGCCTACTCCTGCTCCTAGTTCTTATGTTCTTATGTTCTTATGTTTGAGGTGTCCAGCTTTTGTGGATGTCCTCCCCGGTATCCTGGCCAGTATTTATCTGTCAACCAACATCATTAAAACAGGCTATCTGGTCATTATCACGTAGCTTTGTGCAAATTGGCCACCACATCTCAAACAGTGACTTCAATTCTACAGCTTATACTTTATAATTTATACATTGCTTTGGGATGTCCTCTAGTTGTTAAAGGCACTGTGTGAATGCCAGTTTGTTTTCCTTTCTAACAAACTGCATGGGTTAAGTAGCGAAGTATAATGTTACTGTATTAGTAATCCAGAGCCCCCCCCCCCCCCCCCCCCCACCCTAATGCTCCAAAGCCGTGGATTCAGTTCGCACCTCGGCAGCTGGATTTGAAAGCCATTCTCAGGAATGGCGACTGTGAAGCTATCATCAGGTTCAGTGATGTCCTCGAGGGGCGGAAATCTGTGGTCCTTGTGCTGTCCGGCCAGCAGGTGACTCCAGACCCACAGCATTGTGGTTGACTCTTAACTGCCCCCCCCCCCTGAAACGGCCTCGCAGGCCCACTCAGTTCGAGGGCAATTAGGGATGGACAGAAAACGCTGACCTCATCAGCGACGCCCGCATCCCATGAAAGAATAAGGAAAATGGTGAAGTTCCGCCAATGATAGTGACTTAAGCTTTCCATCCAATGTCACTTGTCAGGGACTGAAAGTGACATTTTGTCATCTGATTTGAATAGAACATAGAACATAGAACAGTACAGCACAGAACAGGCCCTTCGGCCCTCGATGTTGTGCCGAGCAATGATCACCCTACTTAAACCCACTTAACCCGTATACCCGTAACCCAACAATCCCCCCATTAACCTTACACTACGGGCAATTTAGCATGGCCAATCCACCTAACCCGCACATCTTTGGACTGTGGGAGGAAACCGGAGCACCCGGAGGAAACCCACGCACACACGGGGAGGACGTGCAGACTCCACACAGACAGTGACCCAGCCTACTGCTGGCATTTCACGGTTTTAATGCCTTTCTGTCTCTTTTTGCTTTTGTATATTTTCTCGAAATAAATACGAACCTGTAGCTTAATCTAGTTGCGGCTTTTGCTCTGTAAAATTTGACGATATATATATATATATTTTTCCAATTAGATGTTAAATGTGATTAGTGATGGAACTGTTAAACCTGAGGTCACCAACTTGCACAAGGTGGTGAGTAAAAAGATAGGAATGGGTTTGGAACTCATTGCCCTGGCGGTTATCAGCTGCCTGTGATGTTATCATATCAGCGGCACAGGTAGGTTGAGACCCCTGTCTGCTTGTGAGCATCCACAGGACGCTTGCTCGAGGCTTAAACAGATTGCAAAGAAAACACAAGCAGTGTGATCTGCAGCACCGCGGCCTCAATCAGATAAAGCACACTGCTGCTCGATGAGAAATGTCTCTTATCTCCCACACCTTTTATACTGAGCAGAGACTTATTGCGGAAGAACCTTAAACAAATCTGGATACTCTGTAATCATCAGTAATGAAGTGGTTGCATCTTCCTCCAGGACACCACTCAAAGGTGCGAATTTACTGTAGTAGGTCTGTAGCACTTTAATCATCACAGTCATGAGTGTTTATTGTGAACAGCTGGCTCCCTTGGCAAAGTACTGAACCTTTCTCTGTGGTGTTTTCTCCTCATTCTGTTGTTCGGGCACATCTATTGTTCTTCTATTATCTTTCTGCTCTGCGCTGCAATGAAACATTGCAGAGGTAGGTCACTCAGCCTCTCGAGCCTGCTCCACCATTTGACAAGAATCTTGTAGACCCCAAGGAGCCCACACGAGTTGTTAAAAGGAAATAAACTTTTCTTGCAGTAACTATTATTTACGCAGAACGAAGGATCCCAGCCGGATCTCTCCTGTCAGTACCCAAAATGGCCGACTTCATACAGAAGATAGCTGTGTATGGCTATGGGTTCCCCACCCCCTTTAATGGGAGAGCTATTATTCGGCGAAGCTCACAGGGTCTTTAATCATTGCCACCTCGTTAGTCCTGTGCGGGTTATGACAAAGATCATGGCTGATCTGATTGTAATCTCAACCCTACATTTCTGCCTCCCCCCCTCCCCTCCCCCCATAACCTTTCACCCTCCCGGTGCAAATCAAGAATCTATCTCGAGGGCAGCACGGTGGCACAGTGGTTAGCACAGCTGCCTACGCCGCTGAGGACCCGGGTTCGAATCCCAGCCCTGGGTCATTGTCGGTGTGGAGTTTGCACATTTCTCCCCGTGTCTGCGTGGGTTTCACCCCCACAACCCAAAGATGTGCAGGTTAGGTGGATTGGCCACGCTAAATTGCCCCTTAATTGGAAAAAAATAATTGGGTACTCTAAATTTATTTATTTTTGAAGTATCTATCTCACTCAGCCTTGTAGTCATTTGAGATGGGCACCTGCAAAGGACCATGGGAATTATGGCCAAACCAGGAGTCTGACAGATACAGAGGTTGTGTGTATTTGAAACACTGAGAGCTAGACCTGATCGAACCCCCCCCCCCCCCCCCCACCGCTCGTTTGCATTCTTAATGACCCGTTTCCCAGGACAATAGGACTCCAATCAAGAAACCGATACAGCCACAGACTGATTGGCGGCACTCCCTTTACTCAGCGAGCCCAACTGCCAAGGTCAATGACAGCCTAGGACCTGCCCAGCCACCAAGGCACCCGCCCCTTTATTGGCCAAAATCGAAGGCAGTGATCAGAGTCCTGTCGAACTATTGGGTCCAAGATCAAGGACCGCCCCAAAGAGCGTGAAATCCCAGAGGGATAAAAGGGGACATAGCCGTGTGTCCTGCCTCTTTTGGGCCCGGCCTGTGCCAACCTCTTTTGGGATCGGACTGTGCCCACACCAACTGCAGCATAACGACCAGACAGTCAAGTTCAAGACCAACCATCGCTACCTGAAAGATGAGCCCAGCAGAGACAGAGCCACTGCTTCGAACCAGCCATGTGAGATCAAGATAAAGGCCTTATCCATTTGCACAGTGCCGGTGGCCCTGAAGTTAAGTATAGGTTATTGTAACTGATAGGTGTAGTTTAACTCGTAGTAGATATTGTGTTTGCATGTTGAAGTAATTCTTGTGTGTGTAAATAAGAACATAAGAACATAAGAACTAGGAGCAGGAGTAGGCCATCTGGCCCCTCGAGCCTGCTCCGCCATTCAATGAGATCATGGCTGATCTTTTGTGGACTCAGCTCCACTTTCCGGCCAAAACACCATAACCCTTAATCCCTTTATTCTTCAAGAAACTGTCTATCTTTATCTTAAAAACATGTAATGAAGGAGCCTCAACTGCTTCACTGGGCAAGAAATTCCATAGATTCACAACCCTTTGGGTGAAGACGTTCCTCCTAAACTCGGTCCTAAATCTACTTCCCCTTATTTTGAGGCTATGTCTCCTAGTTCTGCTTTCACCCGTCAGTGGTAACAACCTGCCCGCATCTATCCTATCTATTCCCGTCATAATTTTAAATGTTTCTATAAGATCCCCCCTCATCCTTCTAAATTCCAACGAGTACAGTCCCAGTCTACTCAACCTCTCCTCACAATCCAAACCCTTCAGCTCTGGGATTAACCTAGTGAATCTCCTCTGCACACCCTCCAGTGCCAGTATGTCCTTTCTCAAGTAAGGAGACCAAAACTGAACACAATACTCCAGGTGTGGCCTCACTAACACCTTATACAATTGCAACATAACCTCCCTAGTCTTAAACTCCATCCCTCTAGCAATGAAGGACAAAATTCCATTTGCCTTCTTAATCACCTGTTGCACCTGTAAACCAACCTTCTGTGACTCATGCACTAGCACACCCAAGTCTCTCTGCACAGCGGCATGCTTTAATATTTTATTGTTTAAATAATAATCCCGTTTGCTGTTATTCCTACCAAAATGGATAACCTCACATTTGTCAACATTGTATTCCATCTGCCAGACCCTAGCCCATTCACTTAACCTATCCAAATCCCTCTGCAGACTTCCAGTATCCTCTGCACTTTTCGCTTTACCACTTTACATTCTCACCCTCCATCTGTATTTTAAATTCCACCATATTGTGATCGCTCCTTCCGAGAGGATCCCTAACTATGAGATCATGAATCAATCCTGTCTCATTACACAGGACAAGATCTAGACCGCTTGTTCCCTCGTAGGTTCCATTACATACTGTTCTAGGAAACTAACACGGATACATTCTATAAACTCCTCCTCAAGGTTGCCTTGACCGACCTGGTTAAACCAATCGACATGTAGATTAAAATCCCCCATGATAACTGCTGTACCATTTCTACCTGCATCAGTTATTTCTTTGTTTATTGCCTGCCCCACCATAACGTTACTATTTGGTGGCCGATAGACTACTCCTATCAGTGACTTTTCCGCCTTACTATTCCTGATTTCCACCCAAATGGATTCAACCTTATCCTCCATAGTACCGATGTCATCCTTTACTATTGCCCGGATGTCATCCTTAAGTAACAGAGCAACACCACCTCCCTTACCATCCACTCTGTCCTTCCGAATAGTTTGATACCCTCGGATATTTAACTCCCAATCGTGACCATCCTTTAACCATGTTTCAGTAATGGCCACTAAATCATAGTCATTTACGATGATTTGTGCCATCAACTCATTAACTTTATTCCGAGTACTACGAGCATTCAGGTAAAGTACACTTATGTTGGTTTTTTTACCTCTGTTTTGAATCTTAACATATCCAGTTTTATTCCTTTTGTTATTACTGGGCCTATTCACTGAGCTCCCCTCAGTCACTGTACCTTGTACTGTCGCCCTTTTAGATTTTTGACTATGTCTTCTCTGCCTTGCACTTTTCCCCTTACTTCCTTTTGCTTCTGTCCCTGTTTTACCACCTTCCAACTTCCTGCATCGGTTCCCATCCGCCTGCCCAACCATCTTTTGAACTGACTAACTGGTTGTGTGGTAATTTGACCGATATAAGGGAAAGACTTGTGGTTCATCGAGATAAATAGAAATACCCACAGCATTGGAGACGCTGTTGGGACATAACAGCATGTTATAAAGAGCCTTAAAAATATTCCAAGACTCTGCTTCCACTGTCTTTTGAGGAAGGGAGTTCCAGAGACTCCTGACCCTTTGAGGTAAAAGATTTCCCTTCTTCTTAACTGGGCGATCCCTAACTTTTAAACAGTGACCCCTAGTTCTAGATTCTCCCACAAGAAGAAACATCTTCTCCACATCCACCCTGTCGATACCCCTCAGGATCTTAAAGGAAATAGCAATGAATGTGCCGTTGAGTGTAAAGATTGACTGCAATGTATGTCAGGTGGCGACCATAGTGTTCCCATCCCGACGGTGTGGGTTCAAACCGCCCGCCACAGACTGAATCCAGACTGACACTCCAGTGCAATACCGCGAGAGTGTTCAGATGAGGGGCAAAATTCTCCGGGAATCTCGCCACTCCAATCGGAGAGGCCCCTGCAGTGATTCACGGCCCGGATGGGCCGAAGTCCCGACGCTGGGAGGCCTCTCCCGCCGCCGAGGTTTGAACCACCTCTGTAACGGCGGGATCAGCGGCGCGAGCGGGCCCCGGGGTCCTGGGGGGTCGGGGGGGGCGATCGAACCCCGGGGGGTGCCCCCACGGTGGCCTGGCCCACGATCAGGGCCCCCCCGCTCAGCCTCCGGGCCAGTGCCCTGGGTGCACTCTTTCTCCTTCCACGGCCGCCATGGCGGAAGTGGAAGGGAAACCCACATCGCGCATGCGCCGGTGGTGACGTCAGCGGCAGCTGGCCGCTGACGTCACTGCCGGCGCATGCGCCAACCGGCGAAAGCCTTTCGGCCAGCCCCGCTGCCGGGGGCGCCGGTTTTTTTGCACCAGTCTTCTGGTGCCAACCGCTCCGGCGCGGGGCTGGCCCCCAAAGGTGGGGAGAATTCCCCACCTTTGGGGAGGTCCGACCCCTGAATGGTTGGCACCACTCCCCTACGCCGGGACCCTCCGTCATGCCGGGTAGGGGAGAATACAGCCTGAGATGTTCAACAGAGGCTCTGTCCACCCTATCAAGTGGACATCAAAGATTCTGTTTTGAACAGCAAGGGTGTTCTCCCTGATTGTCCTGGCCAAATTCTACCCTTCACTAATATTTAAAAAAAACAAATCATTGCGTCATTATCGCATTATTGGGCCATTAGCTCCTTGCTGTTTGTAGGGCCTTGATTGACAAAAAAGACTGTTATGTTTCTTGTCTTGCAACAATGGCTAAACCTCAAAGAGTAGTTCATTGACTTGATGCATCCTGAGTCTGTGAAAGCTGTTATATAAATGAGAGTCCTTTCATTTTTGTTTACAGAGATGCATGTGCCTGTCTGTTTTTATGTTTGTGTATGTGTATTGTGTGTGTGACTGCACATGTGTGTCTGCCTGTGTGTGACTGCATGTGTGTATTTGTATCTGTATGTGCCTATCTGTTGTCAGTTTGTGTGTGTATATGTACGTGTGTGACTGTATGTGTGTTAGTGTGCTTGCTCATGAATTTACATGTATGTTTGTGTGTGTGACTGTACATGTGCGTGTGTGCCTGTTTTTGTGTTTGTGTGACTGTGTGAGTTTGTGTGCGTGTGCATGAATTTACATGCGTGTTTCTGTGTGACTGTACATGTGTGTGTGTGTCTGTTTGTGTGTATGTGTGTGACTCTATGTGTGTGACTCTATGTGTGTGTTTATGTGTGTGTGCATGAATTTAGATGTGTATTTGTGTGTGTGACTACATGTGTGTGTGTCTGTTTGTGTGTGTGTTTATATATCTGTGTGTGTGAGTGTATGTGTGTGTGTGTCTATATGTGCTGGTCTGTTTGTTGGTCTGTGTTTGTTTGTGAGTGCGTGCGCACATGTTTGTCTGTGTGTGGGGGTGTTTATTACTGTGTACAATTTATTGGTGCCTTATTCTCAATGGGATTCTGATACATTGGAAAGAATTCAGAGAAGAATAACAAGACCTATTCCAGGATTTAGAGGTTTAACTTGCTGAACCAAATGTGCTTTCGCTGCAGAAAAAGAAGTTAAGGGAGCTGTAATCAAGGTCCTCACAATGCTGGGAGCCAATGGTAATACTGACAGAAGCAGCTATTCAGCTTGTAATCCTAACCCTTTAGCACAAGAGTAGAAGATTAGCTTCCAGCAAGAGATTATGTTGAACAAACTCTCAGCAAAGGCAATTATTTCGTTAATTAAATTCCTGTGCAAAAGAGCTGGATGAATACCCCAGCAGAGAGATTTTATAACCTTATTCCACCAGTAGAAGCTGGGTGTTAAAGTGGAGCCGGCGCACCACCCTGCCCACCGGCCCTT
Organism: Scyliorhinus canicula; assembly: GCF_902713615.1. Taxonomy (NCBI): domain Eukaryota; kingdom Metazoa; phylum Chordata; class Chondrichthyes; order Carcharhiniformes; family Scyliorhinidae; genus Scyliorhinus; species Scyliorhinus canicula. The sequence continues at coordinate 145,665,881 of NC_052158.1, read as the reverse complement.
CGCAAAGTCAGCTGGACCCTGGCACCATAAAGTCAAACAATGCTGGAAACATTCAGCAGGTCAGACAGTGTCTGGGGAGAGAGAAACAGATGTAGCCGGCAGGACTTCCCTGCGCGCTTCTGAGCCCCACTGCCAGATAACGTGGGAGGTGCGACGTCTGCACCGCGTGGGAAACAAACACAGAGGGTGGCATTCATGTCCCCCCCCCCCCCCCCCGTGCGGGTTTGGAGGTGGGGAGGGAACTGGGGTGGTGGCGGGTGGGGAATTAAGCAGGGTAGACCACCCCTTTTCCCCCCATCAAATTCCTCCCTTATTGTGAATTTCCCGGAACGGCCTGCCGGGCGACGGGTTCCCTTGCCCAAGGACGGGCAGCAGGCAGCCCTGAGGGCCAATGCGAAGGGAGCAGCAAGGATGCCGCGGTAAGTGAGTAAGGGACGAGGACGTTTCAAAATGGAGGCGCCCTCTTTCCAAATTTTTAAAATTTGAAATCAAAAGTGGCTTTTGCAGCTGGGCCGTCAGGACGGGTGTGGTGGTGGGGGGGGGGGGGGGGGGGGGGACCTCAGCACGGAAACCTGCAGCCACTGTTGCTGCATCCACGGTGGGCCTCTATAAGCCTGTCCAGAGTGCTGGTCCCCACTGCCACTGGGGGGCTGCCTCCAGGCAGCTAAGCTGCCCCCTCCAGCTCTTGGAATTAAGTGCCCGTGAATTAGACAAGATGACTTTAACATTCGGCTCAATGTCAGAACACCAAGTTTTCGACATTTTCTGCTTTCCCTTAAGCATTCGTAGTATATTGCTTTTGAATTCTGCAGCACCTCTCTTCCGAGCAAAGGCATACCTGCCTGGCAGGACATATGGGGATTGAACCTGACAATATATTATCTCAAGACAGCAGTGAGCCTCTGCTACTTTCCCAGGAGGCTGAAACAGGTCCGGACTTGAAGAGATTGTGTAAATTATATTTCTCTCAACGTTTCCCATGCATGTGTGCTCACCCCAGCACCATGCGGAAAGTTCACAGACCTTCCTCGACTCGCCCCCGAGCCCAACCATTCCCTCCCACAAACCTTTGAAGATTTACATTTAAACAATGCTTTCCCAAACCACGGGACATCCCAAAATGCTCTGCAGCCAATGAAGTACGTTTTCGAGCGCAGTCACTGGGTGGGATTATCCGGCACCCCCGCCCCAAGGATTGTTTTCCGGCTGAGGTGGCCCACTATCATCCGGTCCTGCCGATATCAACTGGGCTTTTCCTGGCCCACAACCTCCGCCGTCGGGGGAGTTGGGTGTAGGGAGGGGGAGCATCGGCAGGACCGGAAGATCCCGCTGTCGGGTCGAAACGTCCCGCCAGCGGGAAGGCTTGTTGAAATCTAGGAAAGTCAAGTTTTAGACAGCAAGCTCCCAGCAACATGATCATTTCAGGGTGGTGGTTGAAGGATAAATATTGGCCAGAACACACTCCCACACTCTTTAATTTGTGCCGTGGGCAGATAGGGCCTTGGTTTAACACTTTACCTAAAAGGGGCATCTCCAACAGTGCTGCCCCCCCCCCCCCCCCCTCAGTACTGCCCTGGAAATACCACAAAGCTCTACATCTGGCATACGCATGCTGCCCACTGTCATGTGAGAGTACCTTTAAGAAATGGATGTTTAAGCAATGTACCTTTAAGAAATGCAGTGATGTCAGAGTGTGGGTGGAGCTGGGCTTCAGCTCGGCCATTTTGAAGTTTTTAGTTTCAGTTTGAGAGAGCAGCTGGGGGTGTCTGTGTGTTTTGCTGAGAGCTGCAGGAAGGAAAAGAGCTGGTCTGGTGATTTCTGCAAATCCAAAGACTATAAATATATTGAATGTAACCTGCTGTGCTCCTATATATGAAGGGTTGAAGTCTTTTGGATGTTTAAAAGAACAGTTTGCAGGATTGGGTAGTGTTGTATTATTTTCGGGGTTATCTTTGAAGTAAGGGGTGTTAAGAGATTATTAAGAGTTATTTTAAAAGGTTAAGTTGAGTTCATGGAATAAACGTTGTTTTGTTTTAAAACCCACATGTCCATAATTGTAATACCACACCTGGGGAACAAGCCGTGTGCTTCAAAAGCAACAATCCATTAACGCGGGGGGGGGGGGGGGGGGGGGTTGGTTGGACACAATGGTACATTTTGGGGTTCTGAAAACACCTCGCCCATAACACCACATAGATAGTGACCTTAGTGGTGGCGTCACTAGACGAGTAATCAAGAGTCCCAGGCTGATGTTCTGGGGACGCTGGTTCAAATTCCACCATGGCAGCTGATGGAATTTCAATTCAATTTGTTAATTAAGGTTAGATCCCATGATATGCTCATCTCAGTAATGGTGAGCAAGAAACTATTATTGACGGTTGTTAATAGCCATCTGCTTCACTTAGGGAAGGAAATCTGCCACCCTTACCCAGTCTGGTCTACATGTGACTCCAGACCCGCAGCCACGTGGCGGAATTTAACTCCCCTCTCAAATGGCCGAGCACGTCACTCAGTTCAAGGACAATTAGGGACGGACAACAAATGTTGGCCCAGCTAAATCCAATGAAATGATTTTGTTAAGAGGATAGCCATGGGCTCCCTGATTTCAGCCAGTTCTAGTCAGGAAGTAAGATGACACAAGCACCATGGATTCACATTGCTGTAGGGTGAGTGGGAAAGTAACTGGAAAAGATGGGCTGGAGTTCTCTCTTGCGACAATCCACCAACGGTGTGGAATTTCTGACGCCCAACTTTCCACAACCACGGCTCATTTTATTAGGTGGGATTGTTATCCATGGTTGGCAGGGCAACGGGATTCCCACTGCCAGGAAGAACATCAGGCAGGGCTGAGAGAAGGCCCTTAGGGGGTGGAGCAGAGTCGAGCTTGTCTGGAACTGTAGGTTAACAGTACTTCCGTGCTTCCAGTAAATAGAGATTGATTCTGAATCTGACCTGCCAACTCTAATGGCTTATGCATGAATACACCCATGTCCTTCAGCTCCTACACTCCTTTTAGAATAGTATCCTTTATTTTACCCTAACTCTTCATGTTCTTCCTACCGAGGGGCGGCACGGTAGCACAGCGGTTAGCACAGTTGCTTCACAGCTCCAGGTCCCAAGTTCGATTCAGGGCTTGGGTCGTTGTCTGTGCGGAGTCTGCACGTTCTCCCTGTGTCTGCATGGGTTCCCTCTGGGTGCTCCGGTTTCCTCCCACAAGTCTCAAAAGACGTGCTTGTTCGGTGAATTGGACATTCTGAATTCTCCCTCTGTGTACCCGAACAGGCGCTGGAGTATGGCGACTAGGGGCTTTTCACAGTAACTTCATTGCAGTGTTAATTTAAACCTATTTGTGACAATAAAGATTATTAATTATAATTAATATTAATATTATCCACCCGGCTCTGACCTGCTCTTGTAGCCACAGTATTTATATTGCTGGTCCAGTTGAGTTTGGTAACCACCAGGATGTTGATATCGAGAGTTGATAAATGCACTCCTTTTTAAAAAATAAATTTAGAGCACCCAATTCATTTTTTCCAATTAAGGGGCAATTTAGCGTGGCCAATCCACCTACCCTGCACATCTTTGGGTTGTGGGGGCGAAACCCGCGCAGACACGGGGAGAATGTGAAACTCCACACAGACAGCGACCCAGAGCCAGGATCAAACCTGGGACTTCGGCACCGTGAGACTGCAGTGCTAACCCACTGCACCACCACGCTGCCCGATAAATGCACTCCTTTTTTTTTTTTTTTTTTTTAATTTTATTTTTTTAATTAAGGGGCAATTTAGCGTGGCCAATCCTCCTACTCTGCACATTTTTGGGTTGTGGGGGCGAAACCCACGCAGACACGGGGAGAATGTGCAAACTCCACACGGACAGTGACCCAGAGCCGGGATCGAACCTGGGTCCTCAGCGCCGTGAGGCGGTTGTGCTAACCACTAGGCCACCGTGCTGCCCTGATAAATGCACTCCTAATGTACCCAGGTAGTTGCAGAGAATATGATCTGAATTATTATTCAGTAAAATGGCAGACACTGGAAAGTGAATCAAATGTCGGAACAATATCAGGATTTAGATTTTCATAAACTGTAGCACATTTCATAACGTTAATTGGTACAGTAGCTCAGTGGTTCTGTAACTAAACTAATAATTCAATTGTAATAATCCAATTGACCTGATCTTGAGATGTGAGTTTAAAATCCCACCCTAACAACTGGGGAATTGTAATTCAATTCTTTAAAGAAAAGAATCTGCAATTAAAAGCTAATATTAATAACCAGGAAATGACTGGACAGACACCTGTTTCAATAATGCTCCTTAAGAAAAGAACTCTGAGGGGACTTCCGGTGTCGGCGCAACGAAGGTCTCCCGTTCGGGAACGGCATTGTCGGGGCTTTAAGCCCGGTCCCAGGGTCCACGGAGATGGCAAAAGCAGGGAGAAGGTACAGAGGAGGCACAGTGAAGGCACGGTAAAGGAAAACGTCGATGGTGAACAAAAAAACGGCCGTAAAAAAAAACAGCTGAAGGTCCATCGGGGAGTGGAAAGGTCACCGCGGGGTCACCAAGGAAAATGGAGGCTGGAGCACCAGGGGAGGCCGCATTGCTTATGGCTGAAGAAATGACTAAGGTGATGGCTGTGGAATTCGAAAGGCAGTTTACAAAATACATTGAGACAATGAGGAAGGAGCTGAAGGAGGTTTTGAGTGTGCTGGTGGAGGAGGCGATTTCCCCGGTGACGACGGCGGTGGCGAGCGCAGTGGCGGAGATGCGGGAGCAAGGGGAGGCGCTGAAGGAAGTGGAGGAGACATTATTGCAGCACGGTGATCAACTTACCTCGATGGGGAAGATGATGTGGAAGGTGATAGAGATTAACAAAGATCTGCGAGGAAAAATGGAATACCTGGAAAACAGATCCAGGCGACAGAATTTGAGGATTGTGGGGCTGCCCGAAGGAGTTGAAGGACCGAGGCCGACGGAGTATTTTGCCGCGATACTAGCGAAACTATTGGGGGAGGCGGAGGATCCCTCCTGGTATGAACTGGATCGGGCTCATCAGTCGTGGAGGCCTGTACCAAAGGCGAGTGAGCCGCCAGGGGTAGTGACTCTGTGCTTCCGTAGGTACAGTGTGAAGGAGAAGGTCCTGTGCTGGGCCAAGCTGGGAAGCGGGTGGTACAGTGGGCTGGAGCTGGTATACGTGTATACCAGGACTTTACGGTGGAGCTGGCGAGGAGGCAGGCTGCCTTCAACCGGGTGAAGAGGGCACTGTACAGTAGCAAGGTGCAGTGGCAGTGCGGCATTGTATATCCAGCGAAGCTGAGGGTGACTTACAAGCTCAAGAACTTTTATTTTGGAACAGCGGAGGCAGCGGAGGAGTTTGCGAAAGCAGAAGGACTATGGCAGAACTGAGAAATTGAGAAATGGCCATGTGCCGATGTAACCTCATGACTGTATTTTCTTCTTTTTTTGTTTCACTGCGTGTGGGTATATGGGCTAAAGGAGTCAATGTTGTATATATTTGGACAAGGGAAGTGATGGGACTTTCACTTGAAGTGGGGGCTCTTTTGGGTGTAGGTGGATAAGGGGGTTTGTGTGTTAAAAGGGGATTTCTTGGCTTTCCTAGGGCTGGGCAAGGGGGAGCGGGACCCGGGCGGGGGCCTCCACGCTGGTCGGTTTAAGCCGGCCAGTGAACGGGAGTGAGGTGGGGGGAAGGGCTGCGGCCATCGGAGGCTGGCAGAACAGGGTCCCAGTGGTCTAGCCGGGGTGGAAAGTTGGGGGGAAGAAACCGAGGTTGGGGGGAGGAGTTTTACAAGAGGTAGTGGACGGGAGGAGTTGGAGAGGGGGGTGTTTACAACTCTTGGGTATCATGTACGGTACTCTTTCAGGGTTGGATGGCGTTGAGTGTGTGTGCGTGTGTGGGGTTTGGGGGGGGGGGGGGGTACTCTATGGTGACCATCGGTGGTCCCGGACTCCTTTTTCCTTTTCTCCTTTGCTTTTTTGTTTCCACCGTGGGAGGGTTTGTTTTATTGGATGCATATATTGACAGGTGGGCCGTTGTTTGGGGTGGTGGGAGGATGGGATCGTTGTTATTGTTAAGGGGATTGATTTTGTATTTGTTACCGTTTACTGTCTGTGGGTGGGGTGTACATTTTGAAGGAAAATGTGAAAATGGAGAATAAACCATTTATAAAAAAAAAGAAAAGAACTCTGATGTCCTTACCTGGTCTAATCTATGTGAGTTCAGACCTATGGCAAGGCAGCGTCTCTTAACTCTCCCCAAAATAACCCACCAAGCCATGCAGTTGTTAAGAAGGTGTCTCACATGCACCTCCTTTTCAAGGGCAATGAAGAATGGGGGGCAATAAACACTGACCTCGCCAACAAAGCCCACAGCCTAAGACAGAACTTGTATTCCAAGAATGTTAAAATTTTTCTGGATTATCTGGTGTTTACATCAGCAAGATTTTTAAATATAAATTGAGAGTACTAATAATTTCTTTTCCAATTAAGGGGCAATTTAGTGTAGCCAATCCACCTAACCTGCACATCTTTGGGTTGTGGGGGTGAAACCCACGCAGACACGGGGGGAATGCGCAAACTCCACACGGACAGTGACCCAGGGCCGGGATTCGAACCTAGGCCTCAGCGCCGCAGTCCCAGTGCTAACCACTGCGCCGCATGCTGCCCTTTACATCAGCAAGATAAGGTATACAGAACAAGGAGCTGAAGAAATGCTGACAACTTTACCAAACAATCAGCTCCTGACGAACAATTACTTCCATTATTTTCATTTGCTCATGGGAAGTGGGTATCACTGACAAGGCAAAGCCTATATCGCCCTTGAGAAGTGCCACCTTCTTAAGCGGCAACAATCCTGGTAGTGTTGATAGTGAGAGGTGGAGTTCTGGGATTTTGACCCAATGACAGCGTAGACCTGATGATATAGTTCCAAGTCAGGATGGTGTGTGGTTGGAGGGAAACTTGAAGTTGGGGGTGTTCCGAAGTGCCTTCTGCCCTTGAATGTTGATACGGTTGAGGTCCACAGGCTTGGGAAGTGCAGTTGAAGGAGCCTTGACATGTTGTTGCAACTCATTTGATAGGCGGTACGCACTCCTGTCACGGTGGAGAGTGTGAGTATTTGTGGGTTCTAATCAAACGGGCTGCTTTGTCCTGGATGGTGTCAAGCTTCCTTTTTTTTTATAAATTTAGATTACCCAATTATTTTTTCCAATTAAGGGGCAATTTTAGCATGGCCAATCCACCTACTCTGCACATTTTTGGGTTGTGGGGGCGAAACCCACGCAGACACGGGGAGAATGTGCAAACTCCACACGGACAGTGACCCAGAGCCGGGATCGAACCTGGGACCTCAGCGCCGTGAGGCGGTTATGCTAACCACTAGGCCACCGTGCTGCCCAGTGTCAAGCTTCCTAAGTGTTGTTGGAGCTGCACTCATCCAGTTAAGTGAAGAATATTCCATCACAGTACTAACTTGTGCCCTGCATTCATTGTTGACCTACAGTCTGTTAATCATAAGAATACTCACGGCGCCGAGGTCCCAGGTTTGATCCTGGCCCCGGGTCGCTGTCCGTGTGGAGTTTGCACATTCTCCCTGTGTTTGCGTGGGTTTCGCCCCCACAACCCAAAGATATGCAGGGTTGGTGGATTGGCCATGCTAAATTGCCCCTTAATTGGAAAAAGTGAATTGGGTACTCTAAATTTTTTTTTTAAATCATAAGAATATATTAGACGGGCAGCACGGTGGCTCAGTAGGTTAGCACTGCAGTCTCACGGCGCTGAGGTCCCAGGTTCGATCCCGGCTCTGGGTCACTGTCCGTGTGGAGTTTGCACATTCTCCCCGTGTTTGCGTGGGTTTCGCCCCCACAACCCAAAGATGTGCAAGGTAGGTGGATTGAACATGCTAAATTTCCCCTTAATTAGAAAAAAAAAATTAATTGGGTACTCTAAATTTAAAAAAAAAATAAGAATATATTAGAACCATAGAATCTACAGGTTCTAATATTATTTCCCATTTTTCTACGAATAAAGCAAGGTGAACTGAGAGAGGTCAGTTGCATCACCACAGGGTGGATGGGGAAGTTACACTTTAGATCCACTTCAAATTGCAATCAAACTGCTTGTGTATACCACTGCAGCTGGAAAAATAATTTTGGAACATCTTGCACTTTTTTTCCAAATTATTCTCTGGATGGACAGGGCTCAATAATTTAAAGAGTGATCCAATTTTTGTATGAAATTTTTTTTACAACGAAACCCTGTGGATAATGATTGAAGGGGAGAAATGGTCCAGGACTATTTGGAGAGACATCAGACCTGAGGGATTACTTTTGGGATTGCTCAAGCAAAAGGGCCAGCACAGACAGAATGGGCTGAATGGTCTTCCTCTGTGCTTTAAACACCCAGGGCGGAGTTCTCCGTTGCCTGACGCCGATATTGTAATTGGCGATCGGGTGGACAATCTGTTTACGGCCGAATCGGGGGCTGTGCCTGTTTTAGGATGCTCTGCCCCCTCCAAAATGGCGTGGTCAAGGAGTACGGTGCACGCCATTGGGCCTCAGGACGTTACCTGAAGGTCCTCTCCCAATGCTCAGCCCCTGATGGGCCGAGTTTCCGATGGCGCAGGACACGTGGGCTCTCAGTTTTCGTGAACCCGGCGTGGTGGCTGTGGACTGTGTCCAGCGCTGTCACAGTCGGGGGAGAGGCGTGCTGCTGGCCCAGGGGGCTTCGGCGAGGGCTGGGAGTCTGGTGGGGTGCAGCGAGGGAGTGTCCAGAGTGACACTATCTGGCAGGTCGGATCGCGCGCGGCCTGCTCCATGTTGTATGGTACGATCGCTGCAGGTCGTCGCCGTGCGCATGCACGGCCTTGGACCCGGCAATGCTCCAGCCGTTTATTTTGGGCAGGCGTTTTACATGCCATGGTTGCTAGCCGGTCGGAGAATCGGTGCTGGTGCGTGAAACCAGGCACTTCCTCCGGACATAGTCTCAAAATTGGAGAATCCAGCCCCCGTGCTGTTTTTATGTTGTCGTGCATTTGGCACTCAACCAGGGGCTGGTAACTTTGGCGGAGCCTCCAGTTCAATTACGTTGGCTGTGTGAGATCTATTCACTGAATTGCTGCTGGTTTGAGAGGTATTTGGGAGACCAAAGGAGCCACGAAAGGCGGGACACAGGCTGAGACTCAGAGGCTTTGGGGGAATTAAGTGATTTATGCACAGGTGTCCCAAAATCACTGGTGTGCAGGCATTAAAAAGTCATCAGAAAGACTAATGGAATGTATCTCAAGGGGATCGCTACTTAAACGCGAGGAAGTGATGGCTCAGTTCTTACAGAGCCATTGTCAGTTCTTACAGAGCCATCAGTGCCATGAGGCACTGTGCTCAGCTTTGGAAACGGAAACCCACGTAGGGGTTCTTTGCCTTCAAAAGTGGCACAGTGCAGATTCACAGAATTATACAGGACCTAAGGGGGCTTAAATTAAGACAGGTTAGTGGTCCTGGAGCTTCCTCCCTAACGGGTGTCTCTTCACCACAGGGACCGCAGTCGTTCAAGAAGACAGCTCGTCATCACCTTCTCAAGAGCAATTAGGGATGGGTAATAAATGCTGGCCTATCCAGCAAAGCCCACAAGATAAATAAATTTGGTTTATCTTCCTTTAAGTTTTAGACTTCTAATAAATTTCTTGAAAATGAGAAAAGGATTCAATAAAGTCAGTACAGCGGAGCTATTTCTTCCAGTAGGGAATCCAAAACAAGATAGGACTCTTAAGACCATAAGACTGAGGAGCAGAATTAGGCCACTCGGCCCATCGAGCCTACTCTGCCATTCAATCATGGCTGATGTTTTTCACATTCCCAATCTCCTGCCTTCTCCCCATAACCCCTGATCCCCTTCTTAATCAAGAACCTATCTATCTCTGTTTTAAAGACACTCAGTGAACTGGCCTCCACAGCCTTCCGGGGGAAAGAGTTCCACAGATTCACTGCCCTCTGGCTGAAGAAATTCCTCCTCATCTCTGTTTTAAAGGATCGTCCCTTAAGTCAGAGATTGTGCCCTCTGGTTCTAGTTTTTCCTACAAGTGGAAACATCCTCTCCGCGTCCACTCTATCCAGGCCTTGTAAGTTTCAATAAGATGAAATGAAAATGAAAATCGCTTATTGTCACGAGTAGGCTTCAAATGAAGTTACTGTGAAAAGCCCCTAGTCGCCACATTCCGGCACCTGTTCGGGGAGGCCGGTAAAGGAATTGAACCGTGCTGCTGGCCTGCCTTGGTCTGCTTTCACAGCCAGCGATTTAGCCCAGTGTGCTAAGCACACTGAGGGGAGATGAGATCCCCCCCTCATCCTTCTAAACTCCAACGAGTACAAACCCAGAGTCCTCAACCGTTCCTCGTACGACAAGCTCTTCATTCCAGGGATCAATCTTGAAATTAGACCTGGGCCATTTAGGAGGAAAATGAGAAAGTATTTTTTTCACACAAATGGTGGGAAAGATCAGCAACTGGTTCATTCAGGCAGAGTAGGGTACGATTGCCCAACTTTGGATGTTGACATTTCTGGAGGTTTGATCCCGTGATAATCTGACATAGGACAACTCAGCATCTGATGCTGAATTGCAGAACATCTGATCTTGTGACATTTGATCACATACCATCTCCGAAAGATATTGAGTTTACCAATGAAAGTTTGGGTCTCCTGTGATTGTGGATTACTGTTTGCGGTTTCACACCAGCAAGTGTTGTTTAAGAAGTCCCAAGAACCAGGAGCCCCCCCCCCCCCCCCCCCCCCCCCCCGGAACCAGGAGCCCCCCCACCCCCATGAGCAGGACGAGGAACTTTGATTACACTAGCTGGTATTAATAGCCGTTACATTGCAATGTCCTACCTGTAGCTAGTGGCAATCCTATAACCCGTTGGTATTCATCCTAGAAATGAATCCCCTGTACTGCACACAGTATGGTCAGGCTTCCCAGTGAACACAATGTTTAACAGGGCCAGTGTCTGTCCCTATCACCTCGGAATCTGGTGCAGGCTAAGGTGACAGCTCTGTGCTGGGAACTTCAGCCTGACCTTGATCTCCATTTGGATTACGCAGCTCAAAGCCTGTCGGTACCTACCGACCCGAACGAAGCTGATATATCGCACAAAGGGCAGTGGGCTCAGCATTTGGGGTGCTCCCCAAACGGCACATCATTCCAAGCATGGCTCAGCACCAACACAGCAAAACCACTCCCTGGGTTTGGACTCAACAAAGGAGACTTATCATAAAATGATAGACCTGATAGCTCCTTTGGTCTCAGTGTTGGTCCTGTTTCCTGTGACCCCAATCCCTGCAGAACCCTTCACACCTTTCTTTTCAAAGATTTTGCCCATTCCCTTTGAAATTATATTTTAGTCTCTCTCTGTTTCGCTACATGTGGTGAAGAATCTCATGGTCTAACTGGCCTTCCTTCAAGAAGCTTCCTTCCCACATCTGCATTGTTTCTTCCCGCGTCTCCCATTCCCACAGCAATGGAAACAATCTTTCACTGCCCGTGTAAGACTCCCACTTTTCAGTCACCTCATTATCTGCTCTTGGGCCGGTTCCCGCTGGAATTCTGGTGCTCAGGCCCAATCCCCAATGTCCTTCACACCCGAGTCGCCGTGCCCACCCTCACATTGCCCTCCGTTTCAGAGTCCCCAGTATTCAGAATCATTCCCCTGATCCCTGACCACACTCCATGCGGTCACGGTCGTGTGCGGGCAACGTCATTGAAGGCGTCTTTAACAAAAGGTGAGGAATTTAAATCAGGGATCTCCCAAGCTGCTGGAGGCCGCACTTGGAGGCACGAGCACCCAATTCGGGAAAAATACTAGAAATCCCAGGAAGGTTGGGAATCAAACTGTAATATTCGAGAATGAGCTTGTTAGATTTTTGTTGGGCAAAGTATCAAGTGATTTGGAGCAATGGTGAGGTAACTGGAGCCGAGATCAGCAATAAAGAAAACCAGAACAGGCTTGAGGGGCAGAATGGCCTAGTTTTATTCCCATCTCCCCCCCCCCCCCCCCCCCCATCATTCTGGCCTTGTAAAGTGCTGCTTGAATCTATAATTTTTGGTAACTTCCAGTGCAAGATGTTTTAGGAATTAAATGGGCAAGGTAAGGCCTAACAAATGGTGGGTGCAGATTGTTTGGTCACCTACAGTAAATGCTGCACCATTATTGTCAAGAGAATTAAGTGGTATGGCCTGGGTAGGCGGGTGGACACGTTGAGAATAGAGAAAAGTTCAATATTACATTAAAACAAATTGTAGTTTAAAATCAGATAATCAGCACCATTGCACTGCACTTTGCCATGGGAGTGTCCCTTTAAGAAAGGTTTTTGTCTCATCACATGGCTTCAGTGATGTCATTGTGTGGGTGGAGCTGAGCTGTGTCTGAGTTTTTTTGGTTTAGTTTTCACATTTGGCTGCTGCGGACTCAGACAGAGAACAGAAGTTTATTTTTGTTTGCCTCTCTATCTTCATTTTAAAAGCTGTTTCCGATGGCTTGGCAACTTAAAAGAGATAATTGTTTTATGGAAGGAATTCAAATCTGCTGTTTGAAAAGGGGAACAAGAGTATCTATAACAACAGTCTTATACCAGTGAGAATGCCGTGTGCTGGGCCACGCCTTTGAAGAGGGGTTTCTGGTTTTACTTGGATTTTGTTATTGAATTGGAACAGTTAAGAGGAAATTCATGGGGCAGCACGGTGGCCTAGTGGTTAGCACAACCGCCTGACGGCGCTGAGGTCCCAGGTTCGATCCCGGCTCTGGGTCACTGTCCGTGTGGAGTTTGCACATTCTCCCTGTGTCTGCGTGGGTTTCGCCCCCACAACCCAAAAATGTGCAGAGTAGGTGGATTGGCCACGCTAAATTGCCCCTTAATTGGAAAAAATAATTGGTTAATCTAAAATTTAAAAAAAAAAGGGGGAATTCATTAAGGGTTATACATAGATTACTGTAGCTGTGTGGGGTACTTATGTTTGTCATTGAGAGAAAATTCTTGCTGTGTGTTTATACATGTGTTAACTAAATTCTTAGAATAAAGCTTGTTTTTTTGATTAAAAGCGCCTAAGAAGTCAATTGGAAACACCTGAAAGAAAGGCTCATGTGCTCATCTTAGCCAAAATCAATAAAAGGTTATAGGTCAGGTGGACTCCAAAATACATTTTGGAGTTGTTAAACCCCGGCCCATAACAACTGAATAAACTGTATATTACTTCAACATCAACCACAATTTCCCATCAATTAAAGTAGGTTTTTAGGTTGGTTGGAGTTAGACATGTGGCTTTTTGGGAAACATTTAAAATAATTAGAATGACACTAACAAGGGTTTTGTAGGGTGACATGGTGGCACAGTGGTTAGCACTGCTGCCTCACGGCGCTGAGAACCCGGATTCGATCCCGGCCCTGGGTATATACACCCCTGTCTGGGTGCGTCTCACCCCCACAACACAAAAAAGTTGTGCAGGTAGGTGGATTGGCCACACTAAATTGCCCCTTAATTGGAACAGAAATTGGATAATCTGAATTAAAATTATTTTTTTTGAAAGAAGGATTTTGTAAACTTGTATGGGGGAGTGAGGGGAGGGGGGGGGGGGCGGTGTCTGGGGGCTGGGATTGATAGGGAATGGGAAAATAGCATGTTGAGCAATTTCACTTTAGTTCTAATAACTGGCACACGTCCTAAAGCATCAATCAGGAAACTCCTTCAGAGAAAAATATACCTCACTCGTCTCCTAATACATGTTCCGCATGAGCAAGGGAGTTGATAGGGAGGCATTCCAAGAATTACAACTGGGGAGGAGGAGGAATCATTACCCTGACGGAACATTTGATAAAAAGCAGAACTGTGCCAATGGGGCAGGGCTATGAGCTGTTAAAAGCCATCCACTTACAGAAAGCGCCTGTGCCCTCACAAGAAAGATTAGAGGGAGCGTTGCTTCATAACTTTACCCAGCAACGTTTGGCGATCTCAGTCAGAATAATTTTGATTGACTTGATCTCAGCCTCCAGAGCAAGTCCCAGCTTCACTTTAACCTTTCGGTGGGAAAGCGTGCTTCTCAATATCGCTCCTAAAGGCCCACGTGTGCCAGCTCTTAAGGAGTAGCAGATGCCAGTGCAACTGAAACTGGAATTAAGTTCCCCGCCAGTCAGAAATGAGAACACACACATTTACGCCCGTCTACAGATGCCGTGCACCAGGTGGGGTAGACATCCTCCACCACTTTGAAGTGAATAGCCGCTGCTTTGGCCTTCTTGGGGACCACTCACAAATGTCAGCCTCTGAGTCAGCTCTGGTGCTGGTCAGTTAAGTTGCTTGAAAGATGGACACAGGGGGCGAGGCCAGGGGGGAGGAAGGGTGGAGTGGAGGCTTTTCGCAGGAGGCAAGCTAAGGGTGGGGTGGAGGCAGAATAAAGGGTGTTAGGCTGTCCAGAGAAGGAAGACAGACCATCTGGAGCAGGAAGGCAGTCAGTGAGGGAATGCGAGGGCATAGGATTTGTGGGATCGAGGGAAGGGCCTTGCTCGTTGGGTCTGGAGCTCCTGTTGTTGGGTGGCGGGTGGGGGAGGGGGGGGGGGGGGGGGGGGTTAGGGGCTTCCGGGCAGGGAATTTGGGAAAGAGATGGTCCGAGAGGATGAGGTCAGTATTGCCTATGGCAGGTCCTGTGAGTTGAAGTGAGGGTACTAAGAAGCAACGGAAACCGTCACAGTCAGTGTGGTGAGTGGGATGTGCTACGGTGGCAGGTCCAGGGAATTGTCGTGTAGCTGAAAGTTTCATGGAGTGTCATGGAAAGGGACAAAACAAGTGGCACGGATAACGGGAGGGGTCAGGGTGGACATGGGGACGGTAACGGGTACAGGCTCAGAGAGGGGATGTTAGTTATAGGTTTACGGCTACAGGTGGAAGTTCAAGAATGACAGGGGGGAGGAATGGGTGGTATATTGGGTGGGTTCAGGGTGATATGGGGAAGTTGGTGGGTGACAGGGAGAGGGTAGAAGGTGATGGAACAAGTTTGAAACGTATCACACACCATTTTTTAAATGTCTCCTCGAAAACACAGTCGCTCTGAAACTACAATTCCTCCCCTTGAGGACAAGTCTTTTTAGTTTTATTAGTTCATGTGACATCATTGGCTGTGCCAGCACATTTTTTGCCCATCCTTAATTTCCTTTGAGGGGACAGTTAAGAGTCAACCATATTGCTGACCAGATAAGCATTCTCGATTTCCTTCCCTAAAGGACATTCATGAACCAGATGGGTTTTTAAGACAATGGTTTCATGGCCCACCATTCGACTTTCAATTCCAGATTTTTATTTAATTCAAATTTCGCCATCCGCAGTGTTAGTTGTTTGAAGTCACCGTGCATCCTCTATCATTCCATTTGTGATTTCGTTGTCAGCAGCAGAACAAATCTTCCCTTAAACTTGCAAACTCATCCTGGTTGACTGATGTGGGAAATCGAAACTGCAGTGCTGGTGCTGGGCGGGGTAGGGAAGGTGCCGGGGGGGGGGGGGGGGGGGTGGGTGGGGTGGGGTGGGGGCTAGTATACACTGCTGTGACAGAGCAGAGGGAGGTGAAAACCCTGCCTTCTTCACTTGATCAGAGGTCGCTTGATTCTGACAAATGCATCATGCTCAAAATCGAAAGTTCTGTATCCCTCAGCTTCAAAATCATCCATGCTCAGTAAGCCCACATTTGGATGAGATGGTTGTTGCACTTCTGGTGAAGTTGTGACGTTAGGATGGAGGGTAGCTCCAAGGATTGATACTCTCCTTGAATATATCTTTTTTTTTATAAATTTAGAGTACCCAATTCATTTTTTTCCAATTAAGGGGCAATTTAGCATAGCCAATCCACCTACCTTGCACATCTTTGGGTGGTGGGGGCGAAACCCACGCAAACACGGGGAGAATGTGCAAACTCCACACGGACAGTGACCCAGAGCCGGGATCGAACCTGGGACCTCGGCGCCGTGAGGCAGCAGGGCTAACCCTCTGCGCCACCGTGCTGCCCTTCCTTGAATATATCTTAAGGTGTTTGTGAGCTGTGGTTCATTGTTAGCACCCTTGAATTCCAGTTGGAAGATTGTGCGCCCAAATCCAATTCCAAATACTTGAGCTCTAGAAATATCTAGTGCGGCAGTGAGTGAGCGTTGCACTGTCTATGGTGCTATTGATTGGGCTGACAGTTACGCTGAGACCCTGCCTGCTCTCAGCAGAGGATGCCATCAACCCCAAATCAGTATTTTGAAGAGGCAGGGAGTTATTCTCAATGTCCTGTCCAAAGTTTATCCCTGAATTAATATCACGTCAAAGGCATTGTTGGTGCTCGAATGGGTGGTCACATTTCCTACATTGTAACAATGACTGCACTTCAGAAATAATCCATTGGCTGTAAAGGGCTTCGGAATGAGAATTGAGTTAACTTTTTTTTCGGATATTCGTTCATCAAATTGTTTCTTCCTCACAACTCTGCAGTCACAGGATGTTTGACTTGAACGTGGTGCAGTGACTCACGACTGCCAGACCTTCCTGTTGACCTCCTGGGTCTTGGGGCCTACATCATGTGGCGCTGTGATAAGCTGTTCTGAGAAGCTGGTAGTTGCTTACATCGCCTGCCTTTACCATTAGAGGCGTGTCAACGATTGCATTAAAGTTATAAAAAGAAAGGAAGGACCTGCATTTTTATAGTACCTTCCAGGATCTTAGTATGTCCCAAAGCAGTTGATAGGCAGCAAGTTACCTTTTTAAGGCCGGGTCTTTGTTGGTTTGAAGGGGAAGCCAGCAGTTAGTTAGAGCAATGCAAAGAGTTAACTTTTACGGACATAGTTCAATATAAATGAAGCTCCCACTTTTGAAGGCCTGCAATACTGACATAAATATGAATTGCTCGGTCCTACTTTCAGCCACATTTCAATGCTAGTTTCTGCTTTTTTTTAACTGAGTAAGAACGAGGATGTTAAAACACAACTGGGCTACTTTTCCCTGCTGTGAACCATTCTCCAGAAGCTCAAGTAACTAAAAACAGTCCATCGTTAGGGAAGAGGGCACATTACCATTTTAAAAAATGATCATAACATCCAGCTGATTCTGAGCATCCTCTGGTATCACCAATATCTTGCACTTATTAAAGCGCCGTTAAATATTAAAAAGGCATTACAACAGAGCAGCAGTGAACCAGAACCAAAGCAAGGTTCAAAAACAGCAGGGCGGTAGTCTCTGGGTGACCTGTCTGCAGCAGTGTTGACTGAGGGCTAATATTGGGCAGCACACCATCGAGAACTCCACTATGAAAGTGCTGATTTTACAACCACCTGTGATGAGGTGTACTCCTGGAGATTTCGTCACATGACTTTCACACCCCTACCAGCCAGCAATCGGCCAACACACCCATCCTTTGTGTCGCACTGCCTTCCTCCGTCAATTGGACAGCAAGGTGATTGATTGCCCAATTGGATGATATTTGACTGGAACCCAAGCAGCCTTGTTTTTCCTTCCCCATTGTCAATATTTTTATATCTGCAATGAGAATGTTCCAAGAAAATGACAATAAAAAGCAACTTTCTTTTTCTCCAGGGTCGTACACAGCCTGGAGATTGATATCCAATTCCTTTTTAAAAAATAAATTTAGAGTACCCAATTCATTTTTTTCCAATTAAGGGGCAATTTAACGTGGCCAACCCTTCACAGTGTAAATATTTCCCACTCTCTCTGTCTGTTAGCTTTGACAAAGAGTCATCGGACTTGAAAGTTAGCTCTTTTCTCTCCCTACAGATGCTGCCAGACCTGCTGAGATTTTCCAGCATTTTCCCTTTCGTTTCAGATTCCAGCATCCGCAGTAATTTGCTTCTATCCACTTAACCAGCACATCTTCTGGGTTGTGGGGGTGAATCCCATGCAAACACGGGGAGAATGTGCAAAGTCCACATGGTAAGTGACCCAGAGCCGGGATCGAACCTGGGACCTCGGCGCCGTGAGGCAGCAGTGCTAACCCACTGCGCCACCGTGCTGCCCTGATATCCAATTCCTGGAGACTCTCGGCCAATATTGAGGGGTTGGTAACCCTAACTTGAGTAGGCAGAAGCCTCGTAGTTTAACATCACGTCTTCTTATATCATTCAACCAGTTTTAATGGCCATATAATAAAACTTGCTTATTTCCCGTTTTAAACCCATTTTCATTTGGGATTGTTCAAGATTTTATTTTCAGGCTGCTTCACACTGGCACCAAGCGAAAAAGGCGTAACTTGACGAACACTAAAGAGGGCAGTAAAACTGTATCTTGCCTCAGGCTGTTTAAGTTTTCACGCACACCTGCGCTTGTGCTGCCACACAAAAGAAAAGAGAATAATGCATTGACAACCTACCACCCCTGTCACTCAATAACCTAAAAGAAGCTGGCTCCTTTATTCAAAACAAACCAAAACAAGTTCAGCTAAAACAACACAGGGTTTGCTGATGTTATGATCCCCGTGGAGACCAATAACTTTTAAACAGAAAAGAATCTCCCCGATGCCATCAGAAAAAAAAACACACGGGCAAGATTTCACGTTTTAGAACCTTTACTCCAGCAATCAAACTAAAAATCAACGTATTTCAAACATCAATTAACAGGTAAATGCTACTTTAAACAAATAAGCAAGTTTCACTTTAAAGAGCTGAAACAACAAAGATACACCTCGTGAAGCTATAAGCATGCGCATCACTTTCCACACAATGTGGCACCCTGTGCTATCTCACAGTCTGTACAACCCGGCCTCCAGTACGAAGGATCTCTCACTTCCCACTCAATAGATTTGGCCTTTGAGTCTCTTTTACCGGCAAGCGTATTCAATCTGATCTTCCTGCATACAATTGTCACCCAAACAGCGCCCCCTGCAGGATCCCCTTGCTTCACAGCAGCCTGGATGACACAGAACCCCCCAGAGACTCCTTTTTCTCGTCCCTTTCAGCAGCGTGCTTGACTCTGGCAATACTGGCCCAGCAGAAGTGGCCTTGTCCACAATCCTTGCTCTCCCTGCGTTCAGCTTTCTGCCCTTGTTCACTTGATTGCATATACAGTAACACAACCCCTGCTTTATTCTCATAGACTTCTTCCTGGTCCTTTCCCATGCTCTGTTCTGAACTGTGCTTGCTCAGGCCAGATCTAATTGTACAACCAATCAGCTTTCTATCCACCCTTTGCATCTCCTTTGCAATTGCAGGTCAATTGGACGTTTCTTGGGAGTGCGTTCAGGGAAGCCCAATTACACCCTTTTCAGAATACTCCTGAGTCACTTTAGGATGAAAGGGATATCTCACGAAAAGATAATGCAGGCGTTTCCCCAAGCGCAAGAGTCATCATACTGTAAAAGTAGTATCGAAATGCATGGCACTTTACGCATGGAGATTGTTGGAAATGTCAACTCATTTGCTATCCATGGCTCAACTGCAAAACTGCAGGACAATTTTCTGTTGTTCACCACTGGCATTGGTAGAATCATATAAAATGGCAACAGCACCGAAGGGGGTCATTCAACCCATCATCCCCATGCTGTATTTCACCGAAGAAACACTCTCTCGTATCCCTGTAATTCTATTCTTTTCAGGTGATGATTCAATTCTCTTTTCAAGGCCTCAGGTGAGTTCAGGATTTCAAAACTTCCCTAAACCTCACACACAGGTTCTTAGTTTCCTGAGGAGGTACAGGCACTGTTGTCCTTTCCTGGTCATAGCGTCGATGTGGTGGGCCAGGGCAGATTGTCGGTGATGTGGACACCAAGGAATTTGAAGCTGTCAACCATCTCCACCCCGGCACCATTGATGCAGACAGACGCTTTGCTTCCTGAAGTCAATGGCCAGCTCTTTAGTTTTGCTGACATTGAGGGAGAGATTGTTGCTGTTACACCACCAAGCTAGGTTCTCTATCTGTCTCCTATACTCTAACCCACCGTTATATGTGATCCGACCCACTATGGTCGTGTCGTCAGCAAACGTGTAGATTGAGTTGGAGCCAAATTTTGCCACGCAGTCATGTGTGTATAGGGAGTATAGTAGGGGGCTAAGTACGCAGCCTTGTGGGGCCCCGATATTGAGGACTAATGTGGAGGAGGTGTTGTTATTGTTTATCCTTACTGATTGTGGTCTATGGATCAGGAAGTCGAGGATCCAGTTGCAGAGAGAGGAGCCAAGACCTAAGCTTTGGAGTTTTGATATGAGCTTGGCTGGGATTATGGTGTTGAAGGCGGTGCTGTAATCAATGAATAGGAGTCTGATGTAGGAGCCCTTGTTGTCAAGATGCTCCAGGGATGAGTGTAAGGCCAGGGAGATGGCGTCTGCTGTGGACCAATTGCGGCGGTATGCGAATTGCAGTGGATCAAGGTATTCTGGGAGTATGGAGTTGATGTGTCTCATGACCAACCTCTTGAAGCATTCCGCAATGATAGATATCAAGGCCACTGGACGGTAGTCGTTGAAGTACATTGCCTAGTTCTTCTTTGGCACTGGTATGATGGTGATTTTCTTGAAGCAGGTAGGACCCTCCAGAACAGGGGTGTGCAACACTAGCATTGCAGCTGATTCTGTCAATTTCCTGACACACATTTAGACTGAAATGGCCACCAAAGTGTTTATGAAATGTAGGGATTATATTGGCAATGATTATGGTCAATGATCCAACAAAATGTTTGTGCTGAATTTTATGCTTGCAGCAGGGGTTCTGATGAGGGGTCCGGAAAACTGGGGTAGCCCCTTGGCCACATTGCAGGGATCAGTAGATTGGTTGGTTGTTGAGGTTGCTTTCCCCCAGGGCTGCCAGCCAGTCAGATGGCCAGCGGTTGAGCACTCTCTGCAGCGCCACCAGGACCGGTGGCCACAGCTGGGACTGCACCTGGGGAAAAAGGATGCTCTGGAAGAGGCCATCCACCCAACCAGTCTAAGGGTGGTGGAGGGGATGGTGGGGGGGAGAGACGGTGGGCCAAAGAGTGCCCAAGGTGGAAGAACCCCTCCTCCGAGCCCATAAGGAGGTACCAGGTGGTTTCCCCATGTGACAGAGTACCTCACCACTGGGAAAATGCCAGTGGTGGTGGGAAGAGATCCTTACTGGCCACTTAAATGGCACAATTGACTGCCGAGTGAGAGGGCCGTCCTCCACCTTTCCTGCCGCTAGTGAAGTCGCCTGTCAGTTCCCCATTCCCCATCTTCCCTCAATACTGCACAGGCCCTCCGCACCCCCCCCCCCCCCCCCCCCCCCCCCAGGAGTGGACCAGTTAGATAGCGGGAGAGGCTGAAATCGGGAACCACGCCAGGCCCTGATTGGTTTCTGATCTAACCAGCTCGCTCCGAACCAGATCCGGATCCCGCCACAGCACAGCGAGAAACCAGTAATCACCAATTAAGTCCAATCTCCAGACCATTAATGGGAGGGAACCCCCCCTCCTCCGGACCCCCCGCCATCTCCCCGCCATCAAACGGCCACCCGTGATCCAACCACCTCCCCAGTGAGCGGTCACGGGAGCTCCTTTACAGAGAACGGTACAGCACAGGGACAGGCCCTCAGCCCTCCAAGGCCTGTGCCGACCATGTTGCCCGTCTAAACTGACACCTTCTTACACTTCCGGGGTCCTTATCCCTCTATTCCCATCCTATTCATGTTCTGTCGGGCAGCATGCGCAGTGGTTAGCACTGCTGCCTCACAGCTCCAAGGACCCGGGCTCGATCCCGGCCCCGGGTCATAGCCCGTGTGGAGTTTGCACATTTTCTCCCTGCCTGCGTGGGTCTCACCTCCCACAACCCAAAGGTGTGCGGGTTATGTGGATTGGCCATGCTAAATTGCCTGTTTATTGGAAAAATAATAAGAATTTGGCGCTTTAAATTTATTAAAAAAAGAATATTTTGTCAGGACGCCCTTAAACGTCACTATCGTCCCTGCTTCCACCTCATCCTCCGGCACCGAGTTCCAGGCACCTACTACCCCCTGTGTAAAAAATCTTCCTCCCACATCTCCTCTAAACTTTGCCCTTCGCATTTTAACCTATGTCCCCTGCAAATTTCCTCTTCCAGTCTGGGGAAAAGTCTCTGACTATCCACTCTGTCCATGTCCCTCATAATCTTGTAGACTTCTATCAGGTCGGCCCTCATCGTCCCTTGTTCCAGTGAGAACAAACAGAGTTTCTCCAACCTCTCCTCATAGCTAATGCCCTCCATACCAGGCAACATCCTGGTAAACCTCTCCAAAGCCTCCGCATCCTCTGATAATGTGGCGACCAGAATTGAACACTGGCCGGAATTCTCCGCTCCTCACGCCGGGTGGGAGAATCGCGGGAGGTCTGCTCTCGCACCTCCTGCGATTCTCCCACAACCCCCAAAGTAGCGTGTCACGTTTTGCGACACGCCGCTCGGAGAATCGGGGGCCGCCGCGATTCTCCGACCCGGATGGGCCGAGCGGCCTCCCGTTTGTGACCGTTACACGACAGCGGCAACCACACCTGGTCTCTGACGTCGTGACCACGGCGTGAGATGCCCGTTTGGGGCTTGTGGGTGGCCTAGAGGGGAATGAGCACCATGACCGTGCTCGGGAAGGGACAGGCCCACGATCGGTGCCCACCGATTGTCGGGCCGGCGTCTCAATGGGACGCACTCTTTCCCCTCCATCGCCCTGAAAGATCAAGCCGCCACGTCTTGCGGGGCGGCAGAGGGGAATATGGCAACCGTGCATGCGCGGGTTGGAGCCGGCCAACCTGCGCATGCGCGGCTGACGTCATTAGGCGCGTCGGCCACGTCATTCTCGGCGCGCCGGGCCTTGACGCCAGCGACAAGGCCCCGCGGCCGAGTTTCCCGGCACGGCCCTCCTAGCCCCCCTGCGGGGGGAGAATAGGGGGCCAGGAGAGGCCTCCGACGCCGCCATGAACCTCTCCAGGTTTCACGACGGCGTCGGGCCTTTGGGAGAATTCCGCCCACTATATTCCAAGCGTGGCCCAATTAAGGTAATGTTCAGCTGCAGCATGACTTGCCAATATTTCTACTCAATGCTCTGGCCAATGAAGGCAAGGATGCCAAATGCCTTCTCGGCTACCTTCTCCGCCTGCATTGCCATTTTCGGTGACCTGTATACCTGTACACCCAGATCCGTCTGCCTATCAATACTCTTAAGTGTTCGGCCATTTAGGGTAGCACGGTGACGCAGTGGTTAGCATTGCTATCTCACGGAGCTGAGGT
Organism: Scyliorhinus canicula; assembly: GCF_902713615.1. Taxonomy (NCBI): domain Eukaryota; kingdom Metazoa; phylum Chordata; class Chondrichthyes; order Carcharhiniformes; family Scyliorhinidae; genus Scyliorhinus; species Scyliorhinus canicula. The sequence goes on along the minus strand of NC_052158.1, from coordinate 145,642,648 downwards.
CCCAGGTTCGATCCCGGCTCTGGGTCACTGTCTGTGTGGAGTTTGCACATTCTCCCCGTGTTTGCTTGGGTTTCGCCCCCACAACCCAAAAGATGTGCAGGGTAGGTGGATTGGCATCGCTAAATTTCCCCTTAATTGGAAAAAAAAATGAATTGGGTACTCTAAATTTATTTTTTAAAAGTGTTGTGCCATTTACTCTTTAGTACACTTAAAAACGTGAAGCCAACAGAATAGCTGCTGTGGGGATGCGAGGAGGTGAGTAGCTATCTTAGAAATCAGGCGGTCAGACCGGGGGGGCAATGGGGCCGCTGTCCCCGTGCGCAGGGGAGTGGGGGGGGGGGAGGGGAAGCCTCTGGTGACGGACCCGGCCGTGGCATGGGCCGCCATTGGTTAAGGGTCACTTCGGGCTGTGGGGGGGGGGGGGGGGGGGGGGGGGGGGGGGTTGGCGACGGCTGGTCCAGTGCCCGTGGGTCCTCCATGCCATTCACCGGCTCGTGTATACCCATAATGGGGGCAACTCCAGCTGCTGCCTGTCGCTCCCACTGAACACCCCCGCACCCCCATGACACAGAGCCCCATCCATGGTAATATGGTGAAGGTCATGTTAACTCCCGCTAACCATGGCGGCAGCAGAACACACAGCTAAAGGCTATTGCTCATGGGGAATTGGCAATTCTAGCCATGTGAACACTTCACAGCTCCCAAGTGGATTCCCATGGGTACGTCTGCCATGAAGCAGGGGATTGATACTGCCGAGCATCCCAATCAGGCCGTAAAGCCTGGACATGTGCCTGAACTCTAGAGGCAGAAACACCAGAGAGGCAGCAGCCAACATTCTAACACCCAAGAGCTGGGCCACGGCACTGAAGACATCCCCGGGACCAAGTGTGTGTGTGTGTGTGTGAGGACAGGGGAGGGATCCAGCGCCCAGCCCAGGTAACGTTTCCAGTGGGTGTCTGGGGCACAGGTTCTGGGGTCTGATGCCAAGGGGTGTGTGTGAAGGGTGTGTTGGATAGTTCCCTGAGGGATGGCAGGGATGTGACGGTGGGGTAGGTCTGGGGATCCGCGGGTCTGGTGCAGAAGCCATAGGGCGGAATTCTCCACTCCCCACGCGGCGTGGGAGAATCGCGGGAGGGCCCCCCAACATTTTTCACGCCCCCCTGGCACCCCCCGCGATTCTCCCCCCCCCCCCCCCCCCCCCCCCCCCCACCCCCGGCTCGGAAAAATCGGCGCTTGCCGTTTGTCACGGCGAACGGCGATTCTCCGAGACCGATGGGCCGAGCGGCCGGCTCTTCACGCCCGTTTCAACACGGCAGCAACCATACCTGGTCGCTGCATTTGTGAAACGGGCGCCAGATGCCCGTTTGGGGCATCTAGGGGCCCGATTCGGACGGGTGCACCACGACTGTGCTCGGGAGGGGACAGGCCTGCAATCGGTGCCCACCGATCGTCGGGCCAGCGTCCAAAATGGACGTACTCTTTCCCCTCCACCGCCCGGCAAGATCAAGCCGCCAAGTCTTGCCGGGCGGCTGAGGAGAAAGACGGCCATCGTGCATGCGCGGGTTCATGCCGTTTGCGAGATGAAGTCATCCGCGCATGCGCGGGTTTGATCCGGCAACCCGCGCATGCGCGGATGACTTCAGAAATGCGCCGGACGCGCGTCATTCTCAGCGCGACGAGGTCGCTGCCGAGAAAGACGGAGGCCCGCTCCTAGCCCCCTGGGTGGGGGTGAATTAGGTGCGGGGAGCGGGCTCCGAGGCTCCGAGACCTCGGCCGAGATCACGACGGCCTTCACGAATTCGGCCCCCTGCGGAGAATTCCGCCCATAGCTTTTTCTTTTCCTTTTTAAAGTGCCCAATTCATTCTTTTCCAATTAAGGGGCAATTTAGCGTGGCCAATCCACCTACCCTGCACATCTTTGGGCTGTGGGGGCGAGACCCAGGCAAACACGGGGAGAATGTGCAAACTCCACACGGACAGTGACCCAGAGCCGGGATTGAACCTGGGATCTCGGCGCCGTGAGGCAGCAGGGCTAACCCACTGCGCCACAGTGCTGCCCTTGACATTATAGCTAATTGTCTGGAACCCACGTAAGCTGGCCTGATGGTGGGGTTGGCAGACGAGGTGACCAGACGCCGGAGAAAGCGGCGGCAACAATGTTGACAGAGGCCTGAGGCGGAGGCCCACCCACCGAGCCCCACCCCACACCCTGAGGACACAGCGGCCTATCAGGCCAGAGAGGGACTCAGAGGGCGAAGCCGGCGACGGCCCAAGGTGGACAGGTATTGCTGGTCTTTCAAACTGATGTTGGTCAGAGCGTGCCACGGGGGGGGGCTCCACCTGAACAAGGAGACGGTGCGGCACCTGTGCCGTGTCTTTGCAGACGTGGAGGAGGAAGCCTCCTGCTCCGCGTGGCCGTCAAGGTCACCACAGCCCTGAACATTTACGCCTCAGGATTGTTCCAGGGCTCGTGTGGGGACTTGTGCGGCTCATCCCAACCAACAGCCCACAAATACATCCGTAAAGTCCCTGATTCCCTGTTTGCCTGGGCAGCCGACTACATAAGCTTTGGCATGGACCAAGCCCAATAAGATGCCCGGGCAAAAATAAATAAAAGCAAATTACTGCGGATGCTGGAATCTGAAACCAAAGAGAAAATGCTGGAAAATCTCAGCAACTCTGGCAGCATCTGAAGGGAGAGAAAAGAACTAACGTTTCGAGTCCAGATGATCCTTTGTCAAAGCTTTGACAGAAGGTCATTTGGACTCGAAAAGATGCCCGGGCAGTAGGATTCTCCGCCATCGCCGGGATTCCCCAGGTCCATGGGGTAATAGATGACACGCATGTTGTCTTGCACGCACCGGGTGGTCTAGGAGCACCCTTCATCAACAGGAAGGGGTTCCACTCATTGAATGCCCAACTTGTGTGTGACCACCACCTGAAGATCAAGCCCATGTATGCGCGCTTCCCAGGGAGTGTGCACGACAGCTACATCCTGGGGCAGTCGGAGATCCCCGGCATCTTCAAGGGACACCCCAGGGTCACCGGTTGGCTCTTTGGCTCTTAGGTCCTGGCTGATGACGCAGTTTGGAGGCTGGTGACCAATGGGGATACCCGATATAACAAGGCCCATGTGGCCTCCCGGGCTGTCATTGAGCGGTGAATTGGACTGTTCAAAATGCAGTTCCGATGCCTGGACCGCTCTGGTGGTGCCCCCCGGAGGGTCACCCCTTTGTGTTGGCCCGTTGTATTCTCCACAACCAGTGGGGCGACGTGCTGGAGGTGGAGGAGGAGGAACATGCAGATATCGCCAAGGAGAAGGACAAGGACCAAAAAGGCTGAAGGAAGAGCCCGGGAGGAGGCGTGGGAGGATGGAGGACAAGCGGCAGCAAGGGTCCAGCATGCCTGGAAGGCCAGGGAGCCCTAATCCTCACCCACTTCTCATAGGACATGGCTTCGTCTGCCATGGCACCCACTCTCCCCATCCCAGCCCTATCCCTCCCCAACTATGCCCCCAGTCCCCTCCCTCTGCCATTGAACTGCTCCACCCCCCTCAGGTCTATGTTACATCATTCCAGGGTGATGGGCCTGTGTCGGCGCTGAGTGTGGGTCACTGTCAAAGGCAGGAGGGTGATGATAACTCACTATGAGCTGAGCCCAGATGCTCCTCGATCTTTGCCAAAGTCTGACTTCTGTCTTCTGCTGACTGCATGCTCACAACCATCACCTACAGGTGGTATGCCTTGGGGGTGGGTGGTGGGGGCAGGCCTGGTCCAGTGGCAGCGAGCCCCGGGGGGAGGGGGCGAGAGCCTGCAGAGAGCAACTGCCGCGGAACACTCCAAGTAGTTGGACCGTGCCGTACCACCTGTCCCTCATGGAAAAAGTTTTGAATAAAAACACCTTTGACCACAAGGCAATGAAGCAGTGGTCAGCACGTAATGTCCTCGAGGCCCTCAGGGAAAAGGAGACTGTGGAGGATGTTGGATGGTTCCCTGAGCAGACTGTCAGAGTCATCTGGCAGAACGCCTCATCACCAGAACTTTCAAACAAGCACCAAGACCTAGCTTGGCTGGTGGTGAGAAGGGCCCTCCCTGTCAGATCCTTCATGCACACCCAAAGGCTCAGCACCGTTGCGCTCTGCCCTCGGAGCGGCTGTGGGGGAAATGAGACAGTCACACACCTCCTTGTGGAATGTGCCTTTGCAAAGAAGGTCTGGAGAGAGATGCAGTGGTATCTGTCAAGGTTCATCCCGAGCAGCTCTGTGACACAGGGCTCTGTGATCTACGGACTGTTTCCAGGGACACACACCGAGACAAACATCAACTGCCGCTGGAAGGCCATCAACTCAGTGAAAGACGCTCTTTGGTCTGCCCGAAACTTGCTGATCTTCCAGTGCAAAGAATTGTCCTCGACCGAGTGTTGCAGACTGGCACATTCCAAGGTCCAGGACTACGTGCTGAGGGACGCACTCAAGCTTGGGGCAGCTGCCGCCAAGGCGCAATGGGGAAAGACCACTGTGTGAGGTCTTCCAACAAATGTACACCGAGGGGTGGGTAACAGTATAAAACCCCTTGGTCTGGGTGTTTAACACTCCAATGTATAAAAGAAACATGACAATGTAAATATTTAAGGAAGAATTGTAACGTAAAGAAGGATATGTGTACAATGTCATACCAATTGAATGGAAGAAAGACAATGAATGTGTAACTTGGATGGAAATGTCCAGTCAAGACAATTTGAAATGTTCTGTAATGTTTATTAGAGATTTTATGAATAAAGTATATTTTTTGGAAAAAAAAAACTTGGGGACCGGGGTGCAGATTAGCCTGCCGTGTGGAATAACGTGACAGAGGCTTCACATGTCTCAAGTGTAATGTGTTATTTTTAAAAATAATTTTTATTGAGAAATTTTGATTTTATACAACAATAACGCACCTTAGTAAAATACCGAAAATAACAATAATATTAACAATCATATACATTCGCCCCATCCCCATGAACAACCCAGCATTTTAACAACAATGCAAATTAACACACTATAAAGTTACAGAATAAACACTACAATAATGCACCCCCCCCCCCCCCCCGGGTTGCTGCTGCTATTGACCCAGTTACCTATCTCTGAGCCAGGAAGTCCAGAAAAGGCTGCCATCGTTTATAGAACCCTTGTGTTGATCCTTTCAGGGCAAATTTGACCTTTTCCAATTTTATAAATCCCGCCATGTCACTGATCCAGGTCTCCACGCTTGGGGGCCTCGCATCCTTCCACTGTAGCAGAATCCTTCGACGGGCTACTAGGGACGCAAAGGCCAGGACCCCGGCCTCTTTCGCCTCCTGCACTCCCGGCTCCACCCCAACCCCAAAAATCGCGAGTCCCCACCCTGGCTTGACCCTGGATCCAACCAACCTCGACACCGTCCCCGCCACCCCCTTCCAGAATTCTTCCAGTGCTGGGCATGCCCAGAACATATGGGCGTGGTTCGCAGGACTCCCCGAACATCTGGTGCACCTGTCCTCACCCCCGAAGAACCTACTCATCCTAGTCCCGGACATGTGGGCCCGGTGCAGCACCTTAAATTGGATGAGACTAAGCCTCGCACATGAGGAGGAAGAGTTGACTCTCTCCAAGGCCTCCGCCCAAGTCCCGTCCTCTATCTGCTCCCCGAGTTCCTCCTCCCATTTAGCCTTCAGCTCCTCCACTGACGACTCCTCCACCTCCTGCATTACCTTATAGATGTCAGACACCTTCCCCTCTCCTACCCACACCCCCGAAAGCACTCTGTCCATCGTCCCCTGCGAGGGCAGCAAAGGGAATCCCTCTACCTGTCGCCTAGCAAACGCCTTTACCTGCAGGTATCTGAACATGTTCCCCTGGGGAAGGCCAAATTTAACTTCCAGTTCCCCCAGGCCCGCAAACCTCCCGCCAATAAACAGGTCCCTCAATTTGCTGATGCCCGCCCTTTGCCATCCCCTGAATCCCCCATCCGTGTTCCCCGGGATGAACCGATGGTTGCCACCCAGTGGAGCCTCCATCGAGCCCCCTGTTTCCCCCCGATGCCGTCTCCACTGTCCCCAGATTCTTAGGGTCGCCGCCACCACCGGGCTCGTGGTAACCCTCTTGGGGGAGAGCGGCAACGGTGCCGTTACCATGGCACCCAGGCTCGTACCTCTACATGACGCCATCTCCATTCTTTTCCACGCCGCCCCTCCCCCCTCCATCACCCATTTACGCACCATTGACACATTGGCTGCAAAATAGTACCCCAGAAGGTTGGGCAGCGCCAGCCCGCCTCTATCCCTTCCTTGCTCCAGGAACACCCTCCTCACTCTCGGAGTCCCATGTGCCCACACAAAGCTCAGAATACTGCCGGTCACTCTCCTAAAGTGTAATGTGTTTTAATGGTGTACAAGACCCCAATTGTCCCTAGCCACCGATGGTACTGCCTCCCCCCCACCCCCCTCCCCACCCCCTTCCCCCCTCCCCACCCAGTGCCATGTCAGTGATCCTCAATGTGCTTAGCCTTCGTGCTCTACCTTCGTCTAGGTGTGTGTCCCGAGGGTGCACATTAGGGGTAGAGACAGCCTGCTGCTTACCGTGTCCTGTGGCCTTTGATGCCCCTGGCGGCCGACCTCTGGAGGGCCTGGGGCTGGAGGAACCTTGCCGGCCTGGTGGTGGCACATTCCTGGCCGTGCAGTCCTGTTCAGAACGCTGACCCCGAGACGCGCCGTTGTCAGGGGGATGAACTCAGGGGAGCTGGCGACTGCCATTGTCTTCCTATAAAGAGGCGCCGGGTTGGCGTCCAGCGCTCTCTCTATCCGATCGGTGCCCGTAGGGCCCTGGGGGGTTGCCACGAGACGGAAGGGCAGCTGGATTGAGCTCCGGATGCCCCTGCATCATCTGGCACAGCCAGCCCTGGCGGCTCGCTAATGTTTGCACCATGGTGTTGATGCCCTCCACGATGCCCCACTGTGAGTAGGACACAGAACATACAGGCTATTTGGCCCATCGAGTCTGCGCCAACCCACTTTAAGCCCTCATCTCCGCCCTATCCCAATAACCCCTCCTAACCTTTTTTGGTCACTAAGGGCAATTTATCATGGCCAATCCACCGAGCCTGCTCATCTTTGGACTGTGGGAGGAAACCGGAGCCCCCGGAGGAAACCCACGCAGACACGGGGAGAACGTGCAGACTCCGCACAGACAGTGACCCAAGCCGGAATTGAACCTGGGACCCTGGCGCTGTGAAGCCACAATGCTATCCACTGTGCTACCGTGCTGCCCCTAGGACATGCTTTGGAGTGCCTTGGCAATGTCTACCTGAGACTGGACATGCTAAGCAGTGCCTTGGCAATGCCCACCTGCATCAGGGACACGTCTTCCAGTGACTTGGCTGTGCTATGGACTCGCTCAGCAATTGCCAGCACTCACTGAGCAGCGCCTTGCACACCACCACTTGTGGTGCTGATGTCGTGCTCCAGGCTTTCCACTGAGGTCGCCGCCCTAGCAGTGTTGGCCTTCGTGCCACGCATTGCCAGCACAATGTCCTGCGCCCTGAAGCTTTGAGATTCCTCCAATCGGCTATGGGCCCGCTGGAGTGTCGCTGACGTCCCCCTCTGAATCTCATGGCTGCACCCTAGCGTCTGAATCAACTCCGGATTGGCCTGGTCCAGAGGCTCAGCATCTGACTGGCATCCAGCTGGCATCAAGTCACCGACGGTGTTTCGTCTGGGCGGTTCCTGTCTCCACCTGATGTTCATCTGCAATTGTGTGGCCCTGAAGCCCGTCTCCTACCATTGCCCACCGAGGGGTGTGTCTCTGCGCTGCTGGAGGGTGGGATGACAGCTGTGCTGCAAAAACGGTGGCATCTCCATATTGTGACGCAAGGTTACGTGGTAGTATAGCTATGTGCTGCCTGGGGTTTGCTCTGCGGTTAAAGTGCTGCTCCCCCTCATTAGTGGGGAGCTACTGGATGCTGTCCCAGAAAATCAGCTGGCGGGACAGTCATTTGTGGCTTAAAGCCCGTGGGGTATCATTAACATTCAAACCCTCCATCACCGACAACAGTGACAGCCGTGTGTACCATCTACAAGCTGCACTGCAGTAACTCACCAATGTTCCTGAGACAGAACCTTCCAAACCCACAACTACTACCATCTAGAAGGACAAGAGCAGCAGATACCTGGGAACCCCACCAGCTGGAGGTTCCCCTCCAAGTCACCGACCACCCTGACTTGGAAATATATCACCGTTCCTTCACTGTCGCTGGGGCAACATCCTGGAACTCCCTCCCTAACAGCACAGTGGGTGTACCTACACCTCAAGGACAGCAGCGGTTCAAGAAGGCAGCTCACCACCACCTTCTGAAGGGCAACTAGGGATGGGCAATAAATGCTGGCCTAGCCAGCGCGCCCACATCCCAGAAATGAATTTTTAAGAAGTGCCCTAATTAAAGTTAGATACCGGTGACGGCCACGCTGGATTGGCCTTCGGGAAACACCCGGCGATTCCCATTCGCTACAACGCTTAGAGCGAATTCAGTTAGATCGCAGCCAATTGCTCTGTACTTGACCTCAATGGCATAGCAACAGCTAACCTGAACTATATGGATCTTTCCTCCCAACACCGTATCAGTAGCCTTAAAGGGATTGGCCAGGCTAGCGTTTAGTATCATTTGGCACTTCAGACCTCAATGCTTTGCCACTGGCGATTGACCAGTATTTTCTAATCCATACATAAATAGCTGAAAGCATAACATGCAAAGGTTGGGGGAATTGAAATAGTGAAAGACAACTCAAACCAAGGGACTGCGGATAAAAAAACAGCAAACACAGTGCAAACAGTGAAGTCGTTATAAAGCGGGGATTCTTCCTTTGGCTTCGGTGGCAAAGTCAGGTTGCTCCATGGCTTCCAACGGTGGCTTTAGTTCCTCACAAAAGGTGTCAATTCAGTCGCTGCCTTAAAATGGAGTTACGCAGCCAATCCAGGTGACAACAGCATTGGAGGTTCTGCCCTCCCCTGCTGTTACTGGTTCAGAGCAGATAACTTGTTCCCATACAGAGGCAGTGTATCAATCTGTGCAAACATTTCCATTGAAGGACTGGTGATGAATAGAGTGTTTCATTCTCAATTCTAGTCATGCGCCAGGCTATATATTTTGTTAGCTCTGTACAGGGACTGACAGTTCCCTTAGGTTTTTGGTTCCTGCCACGGTCAGTATTCAATTCACAATATACGTGCTTGTTCATCTGACTTTCTCATCAGGTTAAATCAGAAGGGCCTTCATGTTGGTGTCAGCTGTGGCCCAGTTGCTAGCATGTCTGCCCTTGAATTACAAAGTGTGGGGATCAGGTCCCACTCGAGGGGCTGAATTCTGTGCACCTGGTGGCAAGTTTCCCTGCGGGGGCAGGGCGGGGTGGGGCAGGGGTGTAAAATGGGGTGGGTACCCAAAATTGGCCATACTTAAATCAATCATTGTGGGTTATAATTACTAGGTTTGTCATCAAGCCTTTTGATCCCGACAAAACTCTGCCCGCGTCATAGATTTGAGTGGGTAGCCGGAATTGTAACCTGAAATAGTTAAGGGGCAGAAAGTGGGATCGGGTCGCTCTTTGGTGGCTGCCTGTTGCTGATCATGGGGTGGCTCCTGCTTGGTCTGGAACCCCACTCCCTTCCAAACCCATTCTCCCTTAAACCGACACTCTCGTCCCCACTGCCCCTCTCCTCTCCCTGACCTCGCTGAGCCCTCCCGGGCCAAGATCCTGGACTTAGCTGCTCCAAGGCTCCTGGTCCTCGTGCTCCACTCCTCAGGCTGCAGTCCCAGCAGCTGCCACTGACGGTAGGGTGGGTGTGTTAGCATGGTGCTGATGTGGTTTCCTGAGGGGGGGAGGGGTGTGCTGCCTGCCCACCCCCCCTGCCCCCCCACTAGCATATTAGATTAGATAGGTGCTTGATGGCCGCACAGAGACGATGGGCTGAGGGCGTCTTGCTGTACTATAACACTCTATGACTCTATCATTATGCTCTAGGATTTCAGAATAAAAACTCAATACTGACACAAGCTGTACCCAATAAGTGTCAGTGTAAAGTGGCCACAGTTCCAGATGACCAGAGGCTGCTTTCCCCTCTGAGGGGTGGGGGGGAGAACTGACCGGTGGGGATTTAACCGGAGAATCACCGCACCTCAGGTGAGAGGCAGGGGTGAGAAGGGAAGGCCTTCAGGAATAACCCAATAAGCATTGCACAGTTCGGAGGCAGAGTTTTTCAAATGCAAAGTTTTAAAAAATACATTTAGAGCACCCAATTTTTTTTTTACCCAATTAAGGCTAACCCTAATTCACCTGCCCTGCACATCTTGGGTCTGTGGGGGTGAGACCCCCACAGACATGGGGAGAATGTTTCAAATGCAAAGTTAAGCCTGGTATCATGTGGAAGCCAGAAGATCATGTGGCAACATCTTGAAGAACAGCAGGCTAGTTATCCAAGTGTTTCCCCCCCTCTCCCTCCACCCTCAATATTTATCACTCAGTCAACATCACAAGGAAACAGATTATCTGGTCGTTATCACTTTGCTGTTTGGTGAATGCAAATCGGTGCCCTGTTTCTGTAGGATAAGTGTCCCTTATTTCAATGAGTGCTTTGAGATGTCTGGTGATCCTTAAAAGCGTTATATAAATGCAAATTTTTTTGTTGTTGTTTTGTTTGCAAAGCTCATTAAATTTCCCCCAACAATGATTCACTTTGTTCTGTGAATGGTTCGTTAAAGTCTAAAGGAATTTGTATTCAGGTGTGAAATGCAATTATTTTGTCGGTTTTTCAGACCTGCTCTGTACCTTCAGGTATTAGTTTGCTTTGCTGCTTAACTTGAGACACATTTTGGATTTCCTGTGCCCTGGACAGCACTTCAAAGAGTCCCAGGACCATATCCCAGGAAGTTTACTTCCAATCAAATAGTCCGTCCAATGCTTATTGAGACAGGGTTTGATTGATTGACATTTATTGTCACATGTACCGAAGTACAGTGAAAAGTACTTTTCTGCAGCCAAGGGAACATACACAGTACGTACATAGGAGACAGAATAATCGCCTGAGTACATTGACAGTGGTGCATCAACAAATAGTGATTTGGAGACAATGTTTAGATTATATTACAGGTTGAAAATCCCTCATCCGGGCAGCACAGCGGCAGAGTGGTTAGCACTGCTGCCTCACGGCGCAGGGGACTGGATTCGATCCCGGCCCCGGGTCACAGATATGTGTGGACTTTGCACATTCTCCCCATGACTGCATGGGTCTCACCCTTACAACCCAAAAAGACTTGCAGGGTCAGTGAATTGACCATGCTAAATTGCCCCTTAATTGGAAAAATAAAATTGTGTGATCTAAATTTCCAAAAAGAAAATCCCTTATCCGAAATGCTTGGGGCTGAGTGTCCATCGGATTTTGGAATTGTTTGGATTTTGGAATATACTGTGCATGTGCGGCACACGTTGGGAACTGCGCATCACCCGGGGACCTTGTGGGATTTCCCACTCGTTGGCACTCGGTTTTTGGAATTTCGGATAAGCGATGCTCCATCTGTATACGGATTCAGTGTTAGTAGAGCTAGCATACATTGCTTCATTTGCTTTATCTGAGGACGGCCACCAGGTTATTCTGGCTGATTATGCTTCACAGGTGCCTCCTACCATCCCTCTTCATCTAACCCGTTCAGCCATTCTTTTCTCCTTTTCGTAAATTCCACATTCTAAGACTTTGGGTGAACCTACAACACAGGGATTTTGGCCAAGAATCATCCAGACTCGAAACGTTAGCTCCCTTCTCTCTCCACAGGTACTATCAGACCTGCTGAGATTGTCCAGCGTTTTCAGTGTTTGTTACCACAGGGACTGCAATCTTCATGAAGACGGCTCACCACAGCCTACTCAAAGGGCAATTAGGGATTGGCAATAAATGCTGGCCTAACCAGTGATGCCTACATCTTGTAGAACAGTCCTTTTCAAACTCAGGGTCATGACCTGAGGGCGGGTCGCGGGCGGGTGTCGGGAAGGTCGCCGCGCCGTCGGTCGCGGCGTTCCAGATCACGGGAAGAGTGCCGGCAGTAACCAGTTTTCAGAATGCCGGCCGTCCCGTGCATGCGCGCCCCCTCATTAGTGCCTAGGCCTAAGGGTGGCATGTGGCGCAGTGGATAGCACTGGGACTGCGGCGCTGAGGACCCGGGTTCGAATCCCGGCCCTGGGTCACTGTCCATGTGGAGTTTGCACATTCTGCCCATGTCTGCGTGGCTCTCACCCCCACAACCCAAAGATGTGCAGGTTAGGTGGATTGGCCACGCTAAATTGGCCCTTAATTGGAAAACAAAAATAATTGGGTGCTCTAAATTTTTTTAAAATGAGTGCTTGGCCTGCTGCCTCGAAACATCAGCGCGTTGACCCAGGAGCAGATTCTTTTAAAAAATTGATGCAGCCTTCTCTCTAGAAGCGGCGGCAGAGAGCAGGTCACAAGCCCCATGCGCTGCCATCACGTGATTTGGCCGCAACAGAGATTCCTCCATTTTGTAGCTGCCAGCAGTGCTGGTGTGAGCTCCAGAGTCTCTGGTGAACAACCCATGAAGAAGCTGAAATCAGGAACAAAGTGGTAATAAAGATGAGTTCTTGAGGTATGGGTTTATTAATTATGCAAATGCAAACCAGGATGTAAAGTTTGTGTGTGTTATATGCAGGGAAGTGTCATAATATACACCAGTATATCATGGTGCAGACACACACTGATGGACACACACTGATGGACCAAGCAACATTTACAAACACTGCAGCCAATCACCAGTTAGAATACACACACTATAAAGGCAGAGGGCACCACGATTCCCGCTCATTCTGGGTGCTGCCTCTCAGTGTAACAAGAACTCATCCAGCCCAGCACAGACTCACACCACGTTCTGAGAGAATCAACTGGTTCGGACATGGCTTAAGTCTTTAGTTTAAGTTAGCATCATTTAGACCCACAGTCATCGTGTGTTAGGTAAAGTAGTTAATAAAATTGAGTTGAACTTTCATCAGTGTTGGAAGTGTCTGTTCATCTCTCAAGTCTATACTAGCAAACACTTCAGGAAGTACTGACAAATGAAAGATTAAAACACTCAAGACTTGAAACACATTGAAGACTCAATGGCGAGATTGAGGAAAAACCTCTTGATTTTTTTCAACGGATGCGGAGATATGTAAAACGGTCTGCTGAAGTCCGCAGCAGGAATGTATCATGGAATGATAAAACAATAGAGAATATGAGGACCAAGCAGGTTCATATGTCACATTACAGGTATGCCTAAATGGTGGGCCACAAAGGTCGTCTGTTGTGGGGTGCAAAGGTCGACCGGCATCGGTCGTGAATGTCGGCTGATGTGGGTTGCGAAGAGCTGCCGGAGTGGGACATGAAGGAAGGCCGGTTGATAAAAATGGATCCTGAGCAAAAGAGTTTGAAAAACACTGCCAGAGAAGAATAAAAAACATCCCAACCATTCTTTGGATAAAAAGGTTTATCCTGAATTATTTTCGATTTATTAATAACCTCCTGAAAACCATGATAAAAGCAAATTACTCCTGGCTCCGGGTCACTGTCCGTGTGGAGTTTGCACATTCTCCCCGTGTCTGTGTGGGTTACACCCCCACAACCCGAAGATGTGCAGGGTAGGTGGATTGCCCACGCTAAATTGCCCCTCAATTGGAAAAAAAATGAATTGGCTTCTCTAACTTTAAAAATAAATGAATAAATATAAAAGCAAATTACTGCAGCTGTTGCAATCTGGAACTAAAACAGAAAATTCGGGACAATCGCAGCAGGTCTGACAGCATCTGTGGAGAGAGAGCGGAGCTAACGTCTCGAATATGGATGACTCTTGGTCAAATCTTATAACGATGCCCTTTCGGACTACCCCAAAAGCAGAAACATCTTTACTGCTCCATTGAGGCCATTCAAAATTTGAAAGATTTATTTTAGGTCGAGTTCTCACAGTAGCACAGTGGTTAGCACTGTTGCTTCACGTCGCCAGGGACCCCGGGTCAAATTCCCCGCTTGGATCACTGTCTGTGCGGAGTCTGCACGTTCTCCCCGTGTCTGCGTGGGTTCCCTCCGGGTGCTCCGGTTTCCTCCCACAAGTCCCGAAAGATGTGCTGTTAGGTAATTTGGACATTCTGAATTCTCCCTCTTTGTACCTGAACAGACGCCGGAGTGTGGCGACTAGGGGCTTTTCACAGTACCTTCATTGCAGTGTTAATGTAAGCCTACTTGTGACACGAATAAAGGTTATTTTTAGATTATTATTGCTTATCTTTAAATAGGCAGGTGAGTCTGATTGGTCCTCACGAGCTCAGTTGGTTCATCTGCCAAGGGCTTCAGCTGATGTTTTAAATTCCCGCTGCATCCCTTGAAAAAAATCGAGGTTTGTCCTTGACCTCGCCATGCTTAGTCTTCAAATGCATTTGAGGGTTTTAAACTTTCATTTGCCAGCACTTCCCTGCATGTAACACACATGGGCTTTGCATCTTGATTTGCATTGGCACAATTAAAGCCATTCCTGAAGCAGTCATCTTTCTACTGCTGTGTTCCCGATTTCAGTTTCTTCTCAATTGTTCGTTCACCAGAGTCCCTGGAACTCTGGGTACAGCTCACATCTGCATTGCTTTGTCTTGCCTTGGACTCTCCTGAGAAGCTCTCTCCAGCACATTCAATTGTGAGATCCTGGCCTGTTTACCTCTCTGGCCCTCTCTTCCTTATTACAAAATAATCCATCTTCAGTTCTTCACACAATCCTGTTGCTTGCTTGCTGGCAGCGACAAAATGCAGGAATCTCTCCTCCATGATTTTGCGCCCAAAGCACGGACGTACAGCGCGTGTGGTGCCAGTGAACGTACGGGGTACGTGTCCTCCTCTCTGCTGCTGTCTCAGGCAGAAAGATTCCATCGTTCATATTTAAAGGCCAGGTCCGGCCGGCAGTTATTTTTTACTTTGAATCTTTATTTCCAATACCTGATTTTTCCAAGTTTATGGCTTTTTACCACTGAAAATTAAAACCATTTCAGTTGAACATTCGCATCCTTACATTTAAACACAAACTTTGTTTTAAATATATTCCTATTTCTTTCGAAATTTAAACAAGTATAAAAAAAACACAATCTTGTTTTTATTTTACAAACAATGACATGTGTCAGCCGTATTGACTGGCCTCCTTTGATTGGCATTCCTCACCTGGCCCGATCTCCCACTCACTGTCCAGTAGGTATATCCACCCCAGTCACAGACTGCTGGCCACTTGCCGACCAATGCTTCACGTCGTGGGAGAGCAAGAGGACATTGTGCCGGCCGTTGAACAGCTTGACCAAGGAACCGCAGGTCGTAGACTCTCGATCGGTGGCGGGGGGGCCGAGCTGAGCAGTGCGCTGAGGGTGAGCACCGGGCGGAGCTCCAATCTGGGGCCACCACTGTTAGCACATCAGCTCCAGTCTCCACCCCACCCCGGGTGCGCGGCGACCAAGGCACAGCCCAGCCTCGTGCCGCCCCGCCCCCTCAAACACCACAACCAATCAGGGACTGCCCGCGGCCGGCAATCGTAACAACCGGTTGCGGCTTTTGGGGGCTCCTTCCCATAAGACCATAAGACGTAGGAGCAGAATTAGGCCACTCGGCCCATCGAGTATGCGCCGCCATTCAACCATGGGTGATATTTTTCTCATCTCAATTCTCCTGTCTTCTCCCTATAATCTCCCTTATCAATCAATAACCTATCTATCTCTGTCTTAAAGACACTCAGTGATTTGGCCTCCACAGCCTGCTGCGGCGAAGATTTCCACAGATTCACCACCCTCTCTGGCTGAAAATATTCCTCCTCGTATCTGTTTTAAAGGATCATCCTTTGGTTTGAGATTTGATTTGATTTATTATTGTCACATGTATTGGTATACAGTGAAAAGTATTGGGTGGGATTCACTGACCCGGCCGGGGGGGGGGGGGGGGGGGGGGGGGGGGGGGGGAGTGAATCCCACCCTCACCGGCTGCCGAATTCTCAGGCGCCGGGGATTTGGCGGGAGCGGGAATCGCGGCGCGCCAGTCGGCAGCCACTGACAGCGGCCCCCCCCCAGCAAATCTCCGCCCCGTGATGGTCCGAGTGGCCACCCATTTTAGGCCGGCCCTACGGCGTAAATTACAACAGGTACATACCGGAGGGACCTGGCTGTGCGGGCTGCCTCCTGGGTCCTCGGGGGGGGGGGGGCGTGGGAGGATCTGGCCCTGGGAGGTGCCCTCACGGTGGCCTGGCCCGCGATCGGGGCCCACCGCGTCGGCCAGTGTAAAAGTCCGCGATGGCCGACGTGGAGATGAACCCCCCCCCCGCGCATGCACTGGGATGACACCAGCACACGCTGGCGCTCCCGCGCATGCACAAACTCGCACCGGCCGGTGGAGGCCCTTTGGCGGCGGTTGGTGTGGTGCCAAGCTCCTTCCGCGCCAGCCGGCGCGCGGAAACCATTCCGGCACCAGCCTAGCCCCTGAAGGTGCGGAGGATTCCGCACCTTCAGGGCGGCCCGACACCGGAGTGGTTCACGCCACGCCTTCGCGCTGGAGTTGCCCGTCCCGCCGATTCCCGCAGAATCCCGTCCATTGTTTCTTGCATGCTGTACAAACAATGCATACCGTACACAGAGAAGGAAGGAGAGACTGCAGAATATAATGTTACAGTTATAGCATGAAAAGATCAACTCAATACGAGGTAGATCCATTCAAAAGTCTGATGGCAGTAGGGAAGGAGCTGTTTTTGAGTCGGTTGGTATGGGACCTCAAACTTTTGTATCTTTCTCCTGATGGATGGGTGCGGCGGCTCCTTAATTATGCTGGCTGCCTTTCCGAGGCAGCGGGAATTATAGACAGAGTCAATGGATGGGAGGCTGGTTTGCGTGATGGATTGGGCTACATTCAGGACCTTTTGTAATTTCCTGCGGTCTTGGGCAGAGCAGGATCCATACCAGGCTGTGATACAACCAGAAATAATGCTTTCTATGGTGCATCTGTAGAAGTTGGTGAGTTTTGTAGGTGACATGCCACATTTGCTTAGTCTTCTGAGAAAGTAGAGTCGTTGGTGGGCTTTCTTAACTATAGTGTCGGCATGGGGGGGACCAGGACAGGTTGTTGATCATCTGGACACCTAAAAACTCTCGACCCTTTCTACTTCATTCCCATTGATGTAGACAGGGGCATGTTCTCCACTACACTTCCTGAAGTCGATGACAATCTCCTTTGTTTTGTTAACATTGAGGGAGAGATTATTGTCGTTGCACCAGTTCACCAGATTCTCTATCTCATTCCTGTACTCTGTCTCGTCATTGTTTGAAATCCGACCCACTACTCTGGTGTCATCAGCAAATTTGAAAATCGAGTTGGAGGGGAATTTGGCCACGCAGTCATAGGTGTACAAAGAGTATAGTAGGGGGCTGAGGACCCAGCCTTGTGGGGCACCGGTGTTGAGGATGATTGTGGAGGGGGTGTTGTTGCCTATCTTTATGGATTATGGCCTGTGGGTAGAAAGTTCAGGATCCAGTCGCAGAAGGAGGAGCCGAGGCCAAGGCCACGGAGTTTGGAGATGAGCTTCGTCGGAATTATGGTATTGAAGGCTGAGCTGTAGTCGATCAAAAGGAATTTGACATAGGTGCCTTTGTTATCCAGGTGTTCCAGGCTAGAGTGCCGGGCCATGGAGATGACGTCTGCTGAGGACCTGTTGCAGCGGTAGGCGAACTGTAGTGGATCAAGGCAATCCGGGAGGCTGGAGTTGATTAGTGCCATGACTAACCTTTCAAAGCACTTCATGATGATGGATGTCAGAGCCACTGGACGATAATCATTAAGGCACGCTGCTTGGCTTTTTTTGGTACAGGGATGATGGTCATCTTCTTGAAGCAGATAGGGACCTCAGATTGTTGTAAAGAGAGGTTGAAGATGTCTGCGAATACCCCTGCCAGCTGATCTGCGCAAGACCTTTTGTTTTAAATAAATTTAGAGTATCCAATTCATTTTTTCCAATGAAGGGGCAATTCTGAGGTCCCAGGTTCGATCCCGGCTCTGGGTCACTGTCAGTGTGGAGTTTGCACATTCTCCCCGTGTCTGCGTGGGTTTCGCCCCCACAACCCAAAAAAATGTGCAGAGTAGGTGGATTGGCCACGCTAAATTGCCCCTTAATTGGAAAAAATAATTGGGTAATCTATTAGATCTAAATTTAGAGTACCCAATTCACTTTTTCCAATTAAGGGGCAATTTAGCATGGCCAATCCACCAACCCTGCATATCTTTGGGTTGTGGGGGCGAAACCCATGCAAACACAGGGAGAATGTGCAAACTCCACACGGACAGCGACCCGGGGCCAGGATCGAACCTGGGACCTCGGCGCCGTGAGTATTCTTATGATTAACAGACTGTAGGTCAACAATGAATGCAGGGCACAAGTTAGTACTGTGATGGAATATTCTTCACTTAACTGGATGAGTGCAGCTCCAACAACACTTAGGAAGCTTGACACTGGGCAGCACGGTGGCCTAGTGGTTAGCATAACCGCCTCACGGGGCTGAGGTCCCAGGTTCGATCCCGGCTCTGGGTCACTGTCCGTGTGGAGTTTGCACATTCTCCCCGTGTCTGCGTGGGTTTCGCCCCCACAACCCAAAAATGTGCAAGGGTAGGTGGATTGGCCACGCTAAATTGCCCCTTAATTGGAAAAAATAATTGGGTAATCTAAATTTATTTTTAAAAAAAGAAGGGGCAATGTAGCGTGGCTAATCCACCTACCTGCACATATTTGGGTTGTGGGGGTGAAACCCACACAGACACGGGGAGAATGTGCAAACTCCACACAGACAGTGACCCAGAGCCAGGATCGAACCTGGGACCTCAGCGCCATGAGGCAGCAGGGCTAACCACTGCGCCACCGTGCTGCCTGATCCACGCAAGACCTGAGTGCCCATCCGGGTACCCCATCCAGGCCAGTGGCTTTCCGTGGGTTGACCTTCGAGAAGGCTGCTCTGACGTCTGCAATGGTGCCGTCGGGTTCTAGTCCTACAAGTGGAAACATCCTCTCCACGTCCACTCTATCCAGGCCACAAATTACCCTGTAAGTTTCTTTTTTTTTTGGAAAATATTTTATTAAGGCATTTATAAATATTTAACAACAATTTTCAAGAGGAAAAACAATACAGTAAATAACCGCCATCCAACCAACAACCACACAGAGCCAGCATGGCTTACATACACAGTTCCCCAGTCCCCCACTAACTATTCCCGCCTCAACCAACCCCCGCTACCTTCCTCCCTTTCTTAACCCCCCCCCCACCTTTTGTATCTGCTGACAGCTTCATTTTCTCCAAAGAAGTCGATAAATGGCTGCCACCTCTGGGCGAACCCTAACATCAATCCTCTCGAACTTGATCTTCTCAAGACTGAGAAATAAGGCCATGTCACTGATCCATACCCCCGATTTCAGGGGTTTCGAGTCCCTCCACGCCAATAATGGCTGGTTTAGCTCAGCGGGCTAGACAGCTGGTTTGTGATGCAGAACAAGGCCAGCAGCGCGGGTTCAATTCCCGTAGCAGCTTACCTGAACAGGCACCGGAATATGGCGACTAGGGGCTTTTCACAGTAACTTCATACTTGTGACAATAAAAAGGTTATTAAGATCTGTCTCTGGGTTACCAGGGAGGCAAAGGCTAACACATCAGCCTCTCTCGCCCCCTGGACTCCCGGGTCCTCCGACACACCAAAATTCGCCACCTCTAGACTCGGAACCACCCGTCCCTTTAATACCATGGGCAGGACATCGGCAAATCCTTGCCAGAATCCCCGAAGCTTCGGACATGCCCAGAACATGTGGAAATGATTCGTGGGCCCTCCCACACACTGCCCACACCTATCCTCCACCCTTTCAAAGAACCTGCTCATTCGGGCTACAGTCATATGCGCTGTGGACCACCATGAATTGTATCAGGCTGAGCCTGGTACACGACGAGGATGCGTTAATCCTACTCACGGCATCCTCCCACAATCCCACCTCTAACTCCTTGCCCAACTCTTTCTCCCATTTTCGCTTTACCTGCCCTATCAGGGTTCCCTCCCATTCCATGGGTCTTTATAAATTTCTGAGGCTTTCCGTCCACCACTCCCGTTTTTGGAACAATCTTGTCCTGTATCCCCTGGGGCGGTAGGTGCGGAAAGGTCGAAACCTGCCTCTGTGCAAAGTCCCTCACCTGCAGGTAGCGGAACCCATTCCTCCTGCAAGCCCTCCAAGCACAGAAAGCTGACATCAACAAACAGGTCCCCGAACCTCTAAATCCCAACTCGCTGCCACCTCCGAAACCCCCCATTCAGACCCCCCTGGTGCAAACTGGTGATGTCCACAAAGTATCCTGTAAGTTTCAATAAGATTCCCCTCATCATTCTTAAGTCCAATGAGTACAGACCCAGAGACCTCAACCTTTCTTCATTCAACAAGTTCTTCATTCCAGAGATCATTCTTGTGAACCTCCTCTGGACCCTTTCCAAGGCCAGAACATCCTTCCTTAGATACAGGGCCCAAAACTGCACACAATACTCCAAATGAGATCTGACCAGAGCCTTATATAGCCTCAGAAATACATCCCTGGTCTTGTATTCTAGCCCTCCTGACATGAATGCTAACATTGTATTTGCCTTCCTAACTGACGACTGAACCTGCAGGTTAACCTTAAGAAAATTGTGAACAAGGACTCCCAAGTAGGTAGGATAGATGCGGGCAGGTTGTTTCCACTGGCGGGTGAAAACAGAACTAGGGGGCATAGCCTCAAAATAAGGGGAAGCAGATTTAGGACTGAGTTTAGGAGGAACTTCTTCACCCAAAGGGTTTTGAATCTATGGAATTCCTTGCCCAGTGCAGCAGTTGAGGCTCCTTCATTAAATGTTATTAAGATAGGGATAGATAGTTTTTTGAAGAATAAAGGGATTAAGGGTTATGGTGTTCGGGCCGGAAAGTGGAGCTGAGTCCACAAAAGATCAGCCATGATCTCATTGAATGGCGGAGCAGGCTCGAGGGGCCAGATGGCCGACTCCTCCTCCTGGTTCTTATGTTCTTATTTTAAATCTTAACATTTTGGCTGGATGAACTTTCAAAATATTTTTTTTTTTAAATAAATTTAGATTACCCAATTATTTTTTCCAATTAAGGAGCAATTTAGCGTGGCCAATCCACCTACTCTGCACATTTTTGGGTTGTGGGGGCGAAACCCACGTAGACACGGGAAGATATGCAAACTCCACACTGACAGTGACCCAGAGCCGGGATCGAACCTGGGACCTCAGCGCCGTGAGGCAGCTGTGCTAACCACTAGGTCACCGTGCTGCCCTAACTTTCAAAATATTAACTCTGTTCCTCTCTCCTCAGATACTGGAAAACTGCTGAGTTTTTCCAACACTTTCTGTAGATAAAGTTTTCTGTACTGGCTCTGTGTTTAGTTTGTTGTGAGACACTTGCAGAATCCACCACACGATGGTTTATCGGTGAGCAGCTATCTGTTTATGGCAGTGGCTCTTCACACTGAGCATCAGCACAATACTCGAGTTCGACATGAAAAGTGAACGATATTAATCTGGTGCTGATGTTTCCACAGGGGTTCCAGTGGAAGCATTCACATAACAGAATCTGGTTGCTTAGGTTACGTACTTACAGCTTTCCCTCTGGGACAGATTCTGAGACCTGTAACAACACCCAGGCAGCTGTGCGCTCACACGCTCTCCGCTACTGCATTCACAGCTCCTGAGGGGCAGCTGCAGTCACCCCCCCCCCCCCCCCCCACCCCCAAAGTCAGTGAAAGGCGGATACAAACAGCGAAAGTTGCAATCCCAAGACCTCACCTTAATATAATACTGTAGTAGCTCCCCCACCTCCCGTATAAACATGCAGAGCGACACTATCAGCCACCCATTTGCTATCCCTTCAGCTTCCCGGAGACCGGAACGATTTTGCTCACATTGAGGCAGCACCCTCACACGGTAAGAGGTTTCCTACCTGCAGTCAGAAATGGTGACTCCCAGGGCAGCACGGTGGCCTAGTGGTTAGCACAACCGCCTCACAGCGCTGGGGGCCCAGGTTCGATCCCGGCTCTGGGTCACTGTTAGTGTGGAGTTTGCACGTTCTCCCCGTGTCTGCGTGGGTTTCGCCCCCACAACCCAAAAAATGTGCAGAGTAGGTAGATTGGCCACGCTAAATTGCCCCTTAAATTAGAAAAAATAATTGGGTAATCTAAATTAAAAAAAAAAGAAATGGTGACTCCCTCGGGGAAACCTCTAAATGTGACTCTCTCATTTACCTTTAGGGGACCTGTTGTCGAATCGCTCTCCGAGTGAGCATTGAGGCACACCTCCGACCCGCACCCCTGCACGTTCTTCCTATTCAGATAATGATCCAATTCCGTCTCGAAGATCCCGGGTGAACCTGCCTCCCTCGCACTCACAAGCAGCGCATTCTGGACCTTAATTAGTCACTGCGCGAAAAAGCTTCAGCCCCATCTTTCAGCTGCTACGCTTGCCGTTTGCCGTGAATTTGAACCTTCTCGTTCGCACTCCTTCCACCTGTGGGAAAATACTTTCCCCTATCTACTCTGCCCAGACTACTCATGACTTTGAGCACTACTAACAAATCTCTTCACAACCTTTTCTCCTCCAAGGAAAAGTCCCAACAAAGGCGACTTGGTAACACAGTGGTTAGCACTGCTGCCTCACAGCGCCAGGGACCTGGGGATCGATTCCGCCCTTCGGTGACTGTGTGGAGTTTGCACGTTCTACCCGTGTCTGCATGAGTTTACTCCGGGTGCTCCGGTTTCCTCCCACAGTCCAAAGATGTGCAGGGTAGGTGGGTTTACGGGGAGAGAGCAGGGGAGTGGGCCCAGGTAGGGTGCTCTTTCAGAGGGCCAGTGCAGACTCGATGGGACGAATGGCAGTAGAAATCCTATGATTCTAACTTCTATCTATTCAACTGAAGTCTCTTTTGCCTCGAACCATTCTCTTTCCTGCGCTCTCTCTAATGCCTTCACAGGATTTGGACATCACTGGCAATGCCAGCATTTATTGCCCATCCTAGTCGCTTTTGAACTGAATGGCTTCCTGGGCCATAACAGAGGGCAGTGAAGAGTCAACTACATTGCTGTGGGTCTGGAGTCACATGTAGGCCAGACCGGGTAAGGACGGCATTAAACAGGCATTGGTGAACCAGCTGTGGTTTTACAGAAACCGTTGATTTAATAACTTTATAATTCTAGATTTATCAACTGAATTTAAATAACACCAGCTGCCATGGTGGGATTTGAACCCATGTCTCCAGGTATTAAACTGGGCATCTATACTAGTCACACCTCAACAATGCCATGTAGCAGCAAGTTTCACATTCCAACTATCCAATCACCGGAAATGTTACACTGGAATTCATTGTTGAATTTATTAGTGATTATCTAATATTTTAGCACCTCCCCCCACACAAGGAAACTCGACACCTCCCCCATCAAATGATAGAATTTAAAAGTTTTCACAAGTACCAGTTCTCAGGAAACATTTCCATTGGGGAGATTAAAGTTCTCCCAACTTTATTCAATCAGTGTAAATTGACTTGGTGAATTATATCAGAGTTAAGTTCGTTAACAGTGAAGCAAGTGTCAAATTAAGAATCACACTTTTTAAGCTCTGGGTGCTATTATCAGCTTTATCTCACATTCCATTTTTCAATAAAAATAATAATCTTTATTGTCACAAGTAGGCTTACATTAACACGGCAATGAAGTTACTGTGAAAAGCCCCTAGTCGCCACATTCCGGCGCCTGTTCGGGTACACAGAGGGAGAATTCAGAATGTCCAATTCACCTAACAGCACGTTTTTCGGGACTTGTGGGAGGAAACCGGAGCATCCGGAGGAAACCCACAGACACGGGGAGAATGTGCAGACTCCGCACAGACAGTGACCCAAGCCGGGAATCGAACCCTGGTCCCTGGCGCTGTGAAGCAACAGTACTAACCATTGTGCGACTGGTTAAACATAGCAAAAATACCAAACCGCCCCTAAATCATGCAATAAAAGTAACACGTTGAACAATTATTTGTGGGTAGAGTAGTGTCCAGTTGTTTTTTGTTTAGTTGTGAGGGTCTGGTAAGTTTTATATGGCTTCAGGATCAGAAGCTGTAGTCCCAGTTTTCATATCACATTCCCTAACCAGTCCATTGCCCTGCTGGAGAGCAAGTGTAACTCCAGGGTGTTGCCCTCAAACCTGAGGGTTGGTCAGGATTTCTCCAGCAGGACAGCCAGGCGAGGATTTGAAATGCCACTCGTACATCATATACCCGGCCCATATTCTACTGAGGGTTGTCCATATGCTCTGGCAGAGATTGAAGCCTGGTTGTTGAGATCGATCAGAAAATTGATCCATGTTCACTGTTTCCTGATTAGCTAAAACTGGTTGTGGACTTGGATTGGATCGGATTTATTTATTGTCACCTGTACTGAGGTACAGTGAAAAGTATTTTTCTGCGAGCAGCTCAACAGATCATTAAGTACATGGGAAGAAAAGGGAATGAAAGAAAATACATAATAGGGAATCTTAGAATTAAATTTTAAAAGATTAGAACGATCGTAAGTTAAGTAAAAAGTGGATCTGTTGGGGAAAGCTCGCAGAGAGTCGCCTCGCTCCGGCGCCATCTTCTGGGGTATGGAAAAGTAAACAAATCCGTAGAAAGAGCTGGAAGCTCGAACTGAAGCATGGAGCAGACATTTTAAGGCGTTGGAAATAAAACCTGTTGTACACATAGAACTAAAGTCACCTCCCCGTGAGAGATATAAAATATCACAACACAGAGGTTGCAACTAAATTAACGAAGTCTGCCAATGCTGGTGTTTCAGCTGCCTCAGTCATAGCTCCCTGACCATTGAGCCGCATGTTTATGGGTTCAAAACCCACTTCAGACACTTGACCATAAAATGCAGGCTGACACTTTCGTGCAGCACTGAGGGAGCACTGCACTGTTGAAGGTGTTGTTGTGTCGCTGAGACATGAAACTGAGACCCCATCTACCTCTGGGCTGGGTGCAAATGATTCCATGGTGCTTATTTCAAAGAAGAACAGAAAGGTTCTTTCCAGTACACTATCCATATGTAATATTTATCATTATTACACTGCTGGTTATGGGGTTTTGTTGTATGCAAATTGTCTGCCACTATTATTATGGTTCAAAACAAGATTGTTAAATTCTGTGGGACATCCCAAAATCATAAAAGGTGCTATTATGCAAGACTTTAAAAAATATCTTTAAAATCCTGGTGTCATCAACTCTAAAGGTAGGGGGCAGGATTATCCCCTACCCATCGGGGTGGGCGGAGTGGCGTGAACCATTCGGGCGTCGGGCTGCCCGGAAGGTGCGGAATCCTCCGTAACGTCAGGGGCTAGGCCGTCGCCGGCGGGGTTGGCACCGCACCAACCCGCGCCGAAGGGCCTCCACCGGCTGGCGGGAGTTGGCGCATGCGCGGGAGCCAGCGTGTGCCGGCGTCATCCCAGCGCATGCGCAGGGATTTCGTCTCCGCATCAGCCATGGCAGGAGTCCACAGCAGCCGGAGCGGAGGGAAAGAGTGCCCCCCACGGCACAGTCCCGCCCGCGAATCGGTGGCCCCCGATCATGGGCCAGATCCCCCCGCGCCCTCCTGAGGACCCCGGAGGCCGCCCACAGAGCCAGGTCCCGCCGGTAAGTACCAGGTCTAATTTATGCCGGCGGGACCGGCCTAAAACGGGCGGCCGCTCGGCCCATCGCGGGCCAGAGCATCGCCAGGGGGGCCGCTGCTAGTAGCCGCCGACCAGCATAGCGCGATTCCTGCCCCCGCTAAAACCCTGGCGCTGGAGAATTCGGCACCCGGCGGGGGCGGGATTCACACCGTCCCTGCCGATTCTCCGGCCGGGGGGGGGGGGGGGGGGGGGGGGGGGGTGTCGGGAAATCCCGCCCGGGGTATTAAAGCTCTTAATCCAGGACTGACTTGGTAAGAAAAAAAATGTTTAACCCCAAATAAATAATTCGATGCATCGTAAAACAACACAAATGATTATTTTGTCTTCCCCCACCCCCAATCTGTTTTTAAAATTAATTTACGGGATGTGGGTATCGCTGGCTAGGCCTGCAATCATTGCCCATCCTTAGTTATCCTTCAGAAGGTGGTGGTGAATTGCCTTCTTGAACCGCCGCAGTCCTTGAGGTGTAGGTACACCAGCAGTGCTGTTAGGGAGGGAATGCCAGGATTTTGACCCAGCATCAGTGAAGGAACTGCCAGGTATTTCCGATTAGGGATGGTGAGTGACTTGGAGGGGAACCTCCAGCCGATGGTGATCCCAGGTATCTGCTGCCCTTGCCCTTCTAGATGGAAGTGGTCATGGGTTTGGAAGGTGCAGTCTGAGGAAACTTGGTGAGTTCCTGCAGTGCATCCTATAGATGGTACACACGGCTGCGATCCTTGTCCTGGATGATGTTGAGCTGGTTTAGCTCAGCAGGCTAGACAGCTGGTTTGTAATGCTGAACAAGGCAGCAGCATGGGTTCAATTCTCCGTACCTGCCTCCCCGAACAGGCGCTCGAATGTGGCCACTAGGGGCTTTTCACAGTAACTTAATTGAAGCCTACTTGTGACAATAAGCGATTATTTTTCTTGTGCGTTGGTAATGGAGGGAGTGAATGTTTGTGGAAGGGGAGCAATCAAGCGGGGCTGCTTCGTCCTGGATGGTGCCAAACTTCTTGAGTGATGTTGGAGCTGCACTTATTCAGGCAAGTGGGGAGTATTTCATTGCATTCCTGGCTTGTGCCTTGTAGATGGTGGACAGGCTTTGGGGAGTCAGGAAGTGAGTTGTTTGCCTCAGCTCCCCCCCCCCCCCCCCCCCCGCCCCCCACAGTCCAATGTATGTAACAAAAGCACAGGAAGTGCTTTGTATTACCACAGTGTTCGATTGGACACTTGAGAAATCATTGCTTTTGTGGAGAAAATAAATGATTCATTTTGAATGGTACAACCTGACCTGCATTCTCTATAAAGCAAGTCTTAGAAAGCAAAAAGAAAATCACATGAACTGGAAAATTTCAGTGACTGTATAACCTGTACGCTTGAGGGCAGACAAAACAATGTCTTCAATAAAGAAGTTGTTAAACAGATTTAACAATAGGAAAGTAATAGCTCCAAAGAGGGGGCACCACGGTGGCACAGTGGTTAGCACTGCTGCCTCATGGTGCTGAGGACCCAAATTCCATCCCGGCCCTGGGTCACTGCCTGTGTGGAGTTTGCACATTGGCCCTGTGTCTGTGTGGGTCTCACCCCCAAAGATGTGCAGGATAGGTGGATTGGCCATGCTAAACTGCCCCTTAATTGGAAAAAAAGAATTGGTTACTCTAAATTTATATTTTTTAAAAATAGATCCGAAGTGTCAGGCTGTTTTCGTACATATGGGACATAAAATCAGGGTGACTACTGTAGTGATATGCATCATGGTAAATACGCAAGGGGTTAATGTAAATATACTAGAGGGAGCACCAGAGACATCGTGACATGTAGACATACAGCTAATCAACACATTGAATAGGGCACGACCAATGGGCAGTCAAGACACCCAGAGGTGACACTACCACAAGGGGGCATTACACAACCCATATAAAAGGACAGGGCACACATGCTCTGTCTCTTTCCACAGGCAACACTTAGAAAGTAGGACAGGGGCAGATCAGAAGCATCACACCCACCACGTGGCTTAGAGTAGACTGGTTAGTTAGACTAAGTTACTATAGCAACATTAGCAGGAGAGTCAAACTCAAGTAGAAGAATTGTTAACTGTTCAATAAATGTGTTAAACCTATCTCCAAGTCTGAACCTTCCTTTGTCAAAGCATACATCAAGGAAGCAGCTTATGCAATATGAAGAAGCATAACACAACAAGTACTTAGTTTGGGTCTGTAGATTCAGGGCCTTTTCCAATCTTCAGTCTCAAAATAGAAAGGCTAAGGTTTGCTCGTGGCCCTTGACTTTGCAAAACTGTGAGAGTCCTTCCTGGTCATTTCCTTTGTTTTCATTTCTTTTGTTTTATTATCTTTGGCCTGTGGACCCTGAATTGGGATGTGCCTTTAAGCAGAGGACTCAAAAGTTGAAACATCCCGCCTGCCAGGAAATTGTGTTCCCAGGTTTTGTATTTTGGGGAGATGAAGCCAGACTTCTTCGGCACCGAGTGGATCTTAGGAACCAGCTTTGGAGGGAATCAGTTCGATTGGTTAACTGGCAACCAATGGGTTGGCCAGGGATAGTGTTCTGCCCAACAATGGTCAGTGATTGGCTCCTACCTGATGCTTTCTGACAGAACAAAGCAAAAGTGTTAAACCTTGGAAGTGAAAGGAACAGTTTTTCTCTCTCTCTTTCCTGTTTGCTGAACTGAAAGCACTGCCCTATTGTTCTGAAAGCAGTGAGTTCCTGGCACACCCTTTGCTGGGAACCTGAAATGATGCTGAGTCAGCAGAGAAAGCCAGGGAACCATCTCAAGCCTAGCAGGAAGATGTATCAAAACAAAAGCTTGAACTTCAGAAAGACATTGATTGGAAGTCATCCCAGTGCATCAGAGATCCTCATCCTTATATTTTCATTTATATTTTCTTTCCCTTTCCA
The DNA here is from genome assembly GCF_902713615.1 of Scyliorhinus canicula. Lineage (NCBI taxonomy): Eukaryota > Metazoa > Chordata > Chondrichthyes > Carcharhiniformes > Scyliorhinidae > Scyliorhinus > Scyliorhinus canicula. The sequence goes on along the minus strand of NC_052158.1, from coordinate 145,613,941 downwards.
ACACTCTTTCCCCTCTGTGTTGTTTGTCAGTGTGTGTGTGTGTGTGTGTGTCAGCGAATGGGAGTAGTGAGGAAGGGGGAGTTGGGAAAAGGTTAGTAGATTTTCTGTCAGGTTAAGAGGCGGCACGGTAGCACAGTGGCTAGCACTGTTGCTTCACAGCGCCAGGGTCCCAGGTTCGATTCCCGGCTTGGGTCACTGTCAGTGCTGAGTCTGTACATTCTCCCCGTGTCTGCGAGAGTTTCCTCCGGGTGCTCCGGTTTCCTCCCACAAGTCCCGAAAGACGTGATTGTTAGGTGAATTGGACATTCTGAATTCTCCCTCCGTGTACCCGAACAGGCGCTGGAATGTGGCGACCCGGGGCGTTTCACAGTAACTTCACTGCAGTGTTATTGTAAGCCGACTTGTGACAATAATAAAGATTATGTAATTATAATACTGTTCATAATAACATTTGCTTATGTTTTAAACTTACAAACCTGGTGACTGCAATCTATTGGCCATGGACTTTGGGTATTTTAAATAAAATCTAATTTCACCTGTGTTGTCACTTTGGGCCAAGTGGGGCTGGAATTGACCGTGTGCGAGCCCAGGGTGACACAAACCCTCCAATGGAAGATGTTTAAACACAAAATTCCCATTACAGTTTTCAAATCCTTCCATGGCCTCACCCAATCCTATCTCTTTAACTTCCTCCACCCTACAACCCTGCTGGGATCCCTGATCCTGCAGACCTCCACTTTTTTCCGTCCCTGAATTCCTTTCCTCCAGCACTGTCAACGGCACAACCAGATGTCCAGGCTCTAGCTCTGGAAGTCCCTCCTTAAAACTCCCCGTCTTGCCACATTGCTTACTCCCTCCACGATGTTCCTCGAAACCTACATCTTTGGCCAAGTTTGTGTGAGCCGGAAGGCTGATCCTTCACCCTGAAAGGGGAACAAGGCATGGAGGTGGGCAGCTGTGTGATTTTGTGCGACCGGCTGGCATGCTGGTCCTTGGGCTGCAAGAGTCCATCCGCCATCTTTAATTGGACGGCAGGCACATCCTCTGACCACTAATTGGCCAATGCATGGGAAATCTCACAACTGCTCTCAACACGATACGGGGATGTGACCCGCCTTTTAAAAAAATTTAGAGTACCCAATTCATTTTTTCCAATTAAAGGGCAATTTTAGCGTGGCCAATCCACCTACCCTGCCCATTTTTTGGGTTGTGGGGGCGAAACCCACGCAAACACGGGGAGAATGTGCACATTCGCCACACGGACAGGAACCCAGAGCCGGGATCGAACCTGGGACCTCGGCGCCATGAGGCAGCAGGGCTAACCCACTGCGCCACCGTGCTGCTTGTGTCCCGCCTTTGTCCGCGACATTGGGAGCCTGACTCAAATCACTAAATCCCGCCCGGCATTCAATGTTGTTTCATTATACTCCTGTGAAGTACATGGGAATGTTGTAGTGTTTTAAATGCACTGCACGACTGACAGTTCCTTCTGAAAAGTTGACAAAAATACCCGAGCTATCTAGGCAGATATTTGACTGATCTGATGATCCAGATATCTTCCCATACATCTGCTGACCTCCCGCTCCCCCCCCCCCCCCCCCTCACCCCACCCCCAGCTGCTTGCTGTCTTCAGCCCGACACAGCTTTTCACACGCTACATTCTATATTCCAAGCACTAGCAGGTTGGGTGCACAGAGATGGGGGAAAGTCCTGGATCTGATAACCAACCTTTCAAAATGGCCGCCCACAGGTTAGAATTTCATTCCAGATGCTGACTGGATGGGAAGTTGGATCTGCCACCCCGTTGACTGAGTATGGCTGCTGCCAGGTGTGGAAGCGAACATGGAGGAAGGCTTACCTCTGTGCTCCATCACTTTGTCTGAATAAAACAAATGAACTTCCCTCCAGCTCCTCACCCCATCACAGCACCACACATTTGCTCTGTCGCATCCATGCTAACCTATTCCATTCCCCCACCCATTGCCTCATGGTCTGGCGTACCTACTCTGCCAACCCATGCCAATGTACCCATCACCATAGCTCTACATACTCCTTATTCCAACCCATCCCACTCTATCCAATCCCCATGACCACTCTTACACCCAATGCTCCATATCCTCAGGGCCCTTTTTAACCCCTCTGCCAACTTATTGACAATCCATGTCAACTAATGTCAACCCTTGGTCCTTACTCCCTTTGTGCCTCTTCATTTAGTATCCTTTGACAACTTCAAGACAGCTTTGCCTATTCTTGGCAGCTTTGACAGCTACTTGTCAGCACAGTTCTTTGACAGTTGGGCAGTTCTTTGACAGTATTTTGACAGCACCCGTTTCTGGGCCCTCATCATTCTCCGGTCCCCTGGGTCGGAATTGCATGGGCGTGGATTACAACAGGTATCACCAAATGTGAACCTAACGTGGTGGTCCTCACAGTGGGCCAAAGGGTAACTCCTTAAGGGAGACGCCCCCAAAGTCCATCCAAGGCCCACTCTCAACCCCCCCCCGGCAAAGCATACCCTGCCCACCCCTCCTCTACCAGACCACCCTACCACTGCCCCATCCCACAGACTTGCTAAAATGGAAAACCCCCCCGAGAGACCCACTAACTAGGGTAATTCTCTCACCCCCGGCACCCCTTAACTAAAGGGGCTCCACAGAGACCCCAGGGACCCTCTATCTAAAGAAACCCCCCCCCCCAAAGGGACCCCCTGACTAAATAGGGAGACTCCCAGGGACCCCCTAACTGGGGCAACCTAACTAAAGGGACCCTAACTAAAGGGACCCCCACAGAGCCCTCCTAACTAAAGGGACCCCCCCCCCCCGCACAGAGCCCTCCTATCTAAAAACAAAAAAGAAATATCACCTTTTATTGTCACAAGTATGAAGTTACTGTGAAAAGCCCCTAGTCGCCACATTCCAGCGCCTGTTCAGGTAAGGCGGTACGGGAATTGAACCCATGCTGCTGGCCTTGTTCTGCATCACAAACCAGCTATCTAGCCCACTGAGCTAAACCAGCTCTAGAGGGACCCCCTCAGAGACTACTAAGTAGGGAGCCCCCTCAGGAACCCCTTAACTAGAGGAACACCCACAGGTAGCCCCTAACTTAAGGGACCCCTCACAGGGACCCCCTAACTAGGGAGACACTTCGCCAAAGATCTGCTAACTAGCAACACCCTCAGGGACGGGCAGCACGGTGACCTAGTGGTTAGCACAACCGCCTCACGGCGCTGAGGTCCCAGGTTCAATCCCAGCTCTGGGTCACTGTCCGTGTGGAGTTTGCACATTCTCCCCGTGTCTGCGTGGGTTTCGCCCCCACAACCCAAAAATGTGCAGGGTAGGTGGATTGGCCATGCTAAATTGCCCCTTAATTGGAAAAAAATAATTGGGTAATCTAAATTTATATTAAAAAAAACACCCTCAGGGACCGCCTAACTAAAGGGATCCCTCACAGGGACCCCCTAACTAAAGGGACCCCTCACAGGGACCCCCTAACTAAAGGGACCCCTCACAGGGACCCCCTAACTAAAGGGACCCCTCACAGGGACCCCCTAACTAAAGGGATCCCTCACAGGGACCCCCTAACTAAAGGAACCCCTCACAGGGACCCCCTAATTAAAGGGACCCCTCACAGGGACCCCCTAACTAAAGGGACCCCTCACAGGGACCCCCCTAACTAAAGGGACCCCTCACAGGGACCCCCTAACTAAAGGGATCCCTCACAGGGACCCCCTAACTAAAGGGACCCCTCACAGGGACCCCCTAACTAAAGGGACCCCTCACAGGGACCCCCTAACTAAAGGGACCCCTCACAGGGACCCCCTAACTAAAGAGATCCCTCACAGGGACCCCCTAACTAAAGGGACCCCTCACAGGGACCCCCGAACTAAAGGGACCCCTGACAGGGACCCCCTAACTAAAGGGACCCCTCACAGGGACCCCCTAACTAAAGGGACCCCTCACAGGGACCCCCTAACTAAAGGAACCCCTCACAGGGACCCCCGAACTAAAGGGACCCCTGACAGGGACCCCCTAACTAAAGGGACCCCTCACAGGGACCCCCTAACTAAAGGGACCCCTCACAGGGACCCCCTAACTAAACGGATCCCTCACCGGGACCCCCTAACTAAAGGGACCCCTCACAGGGACCCCCGAACTAAAGGGACCCCTCACCGGGACCCCCTAACTAAAGGGACCCCTCACCGGGACCCCCTAACTAAAGGGATCCCTCACAGGGACCCCCTAACTAAAGGGACCCCTCACAGGGACCCCCGAACTAAAGGGACCCCTCACAGGGACCCCCTAACTAGGGAGACACTTCCCCAAAGATCTGCTAACTAGCAACACCCTCAGGGACGGGCAGCACGGTGGCCTAGTGGTTAGCACAACCGCCTCACGGCGCTGAGGTCCCAGGTTCAATCCCAGCTCTGGGTCACTGTCCGTGTGGAGTTTGCACATTCTCCCCGTGTCTGCGTGGGTTTCGCCCCCACAACCCAAAAATGTGCAGGGTAGGTGGATTGGCCATGCTAAATTGCCCCTTAATTGGAAAAAATAATTGGGTAATCTAAATTTATATTAAAAAAAACACCCTCAGGGACCGCCTAACTAAAGGGACCCCTCACAGGGACCGCCTAACTAAAGGGGCCCCTCACAGGGACCCCCTAACTAAAGGGACCCCTCACAGGGACCCCCTAACTAAAGGGACCCCTCACAGGGACCGCCTAACTAAAGGGACCCCTCACAGGGACCCCCTAACTAAAGGGACCCCTCACAGGGACCCCCTAACTAAAGGGACCCCTCACCGGGACCCCCTAACTAAAGGGGCCCCTCACAGGGACCCCCTAACTAAAGGGGCCCCTCACAGGGACCCCCTAACTAAAGGGGCCCCTCACAGGGACCCCCTAACTAAAGGGGCCCCTCACAGGGACCCCCTAACTAAAGGGATCCCTCACAGGGACCCCGAACTAAAGGAACTCACAACAGGGACCCCCTAACTAAAGGGACCCCTCACCGGGACCCCCTAACTAAAGGGACCCCTCACAGGGACCCCCGAACTAAAGGAACTCACAACAGGGACCCCCTAACTAAAGGAACTCACAACAGGGATGCCCTGCAGATAGCCCAGAGGTCCCCACAGAAAAGAGACATCTGTCTGGAAGCGAGAGAGCAATCCAGACAGGGGCAGTGAACAAATTACAGTAATAACTCTTACCTGGAAGCACTGCGTGTCCATTCCTGGAAAGCGAACAGCTGTGACGTGTGTTTAGACCCCTCAGATCCTGTAGCTGCAAGCCATTCATTCATATCTCTGGTGGGCTGTGATTGACAGCTTCCACAAACCAGCTGTTAGCCTTGTTTCATTCATCTTCTTCATAAATACGTAGGTCTAAGTACTCTAACCACAATGTTTACAAACATAAACCACATCAAAAAGAGTTAAGTGCATTCCAATCACGCCCCGTCACGCTTGAGTGATTTTCAAGTGCCGAGCTGGAAATTGACAGCATTTAACTCTCTTTGATGTGGTTGACTTTGTAAACACTGTGGTTTCAGCACTTAGACTTACTCAGGGGTCCCTTTAGTTAGGGAGTCCCTCTGGGGGGTCTCCCTATTTAGGCCGTCTCTTGGGGGTCCCTCTAGTTAGGGAGTCTCTGCGGGGGGGGTGGGGGGGGGGGGGATATGTACATTGACTGGAATGTAAAGAGTTAACAAGTTCATTATAATGCTTCTTACCACTAGAGGGAACCACAGAACAGTAATACATGTGACTTGGGGATTCTGGGATAAGATAGTGAGGCATGAGAGAGAGCAGTTGTACTTGAGAAAGTTTGCTAATTAGAGATAGTATAGTTTAATGGTGAAACCTTCTACTTTAGGAATATGATCAAATCTTAGTTAGTAGTGTAACAAATTTATAGTTGTATTTGTTAACAAAGCTTTGTGTTCTTTATTCAACACTACACAACCAAGCCATCCAGGTAAAGCATAATAGAGAACACAACAAGGTGGTCTCCCTATTTAGGGGGTTCTGGGGGTGGGGGGGGGGGAGGCAGGTCGGTCACCTCCATATATGGGGAAAGGGGAGGACGCCCAGAAAATCCGGCGTTGGGGGGAGGGGGGGGCTGCTTTGTGATGCGGGAGGGGGCTAGGTGGAGCTGATTTGCGGTATGGGGGAGGGGGTGGGTGGCTGTACGCCCTGTGCATGGCGAGAGATACTGAATTGCTCAGAGCGCAGATAACATGCAATTCAGCAGGACAACATCGTGCCCCAAACTGAGAATTTTGGGCAACGGGTAAATTTGCTGTATTGGAGAAGCTGCCATCCCTGTTTAGGATGGACACTGCGATGTTGAGGTCAGTCACAAAAATCAAGGCCTACCCATGAGCAATGCTACAAGAAACCTACTGATGATTATAAAGCATGTTGTGTGTGGGAGCTGTTAATTCCTTTTTGGCCAATTTATGACTTTTACTGCCAACCCCAAATGCAATTTTGTTTCTGTCAGCTTTCGGGTCAGCTTGTTCCTTTCTGCTTCTCACTGCATCTAGTTGAGTTATTTCATTTTTTTATATTGGACGCTTATCTTACATCTGAGTATTGAGAGCAACAGCTCACTGGCAGCTGGGTGTGTGAAGGACAAGTTAACACCAGATTTCATTGTGAACTTAACCTTCAAAACTTGGAGAAGGATTAAACCTACAGTGACCTTGCAGCCAGTGTCCTAGTTGTTACCTGAACATAGTTGAGGCGAGTTTACGTCTATTCTAAGGACGCCACGTCTGAGACTGTCGGTGGGATTCAACTGAATGGGGAGCAGGAAACTGGGGATCTACACTCCAGCCAAGTTCCCGCCATATTTGCACTGTGGTCATATTTTGAATGGGGGCCGGCATAGTTAATCCAGCTGCCATGGTAACACAGGCCAAAAAGTAGGCCACTTACTTAACTTCATGGTTCTAATGTTCAAACGCTCATGTGCAGTGGAAGCCTGGTTAATTACGATCCGGTGATAAAGGGAAGAAGATGTTTAGAAATCACAATTTAAAAAGGAAAGAGTTGGGTAAATGCCCATTTCATATTTTCCATTTATTTTCCAAGTGATATTATCTCTTCGGTTTCTGTACTCCATCTCGGTAACTTTGGGAATGAGAATCGGGAATGCTAGAACGGCTAGTTAAACCAATATCACTGTTCAAAATAAGCCCCAGTGTCTCTGGTTTAGCTCACTCGGCTAAATTGCTGGCTTTTAAAGCAGGCCAGCAGCACGGTTCGATTCCCGTACTAGCCTTCCCGGACAGGCGCCGGAATGTGGCGACTAGGGGCTTTTCACAGTAACTTCATTGAAGCCTACTCGTGACAATAAGCGATTTTCATTTCATGTCATTTCTGTTTGATAAAATTCTGGTGCTTTGCTTGTTTCTTCCTAGAGCATTTCTCCCCCAGACTCCCAAATCAGGCCTGTCCGGAATTGCGGAGCACACCCATTCCAACTGTAGGGCAGCATGGTAGCACAGTGGTTAGCACAGTTGCTTCACAACTTGAGGGTCTCAGGTTCGATTCCTGGCTTGGGTCACTGTCTGTGCGGAGTCTGCACGTTCTGCCCGTGTCTGCGTGGGTTTCCTCCGGGTGCTCCAGTTTCCTTCCACAGTCCAAAGATGTGCAGGGTAGGTAGATTGGCCACGCTAAATTGCCCTTCGTGTCCAAAAGGTGGGGTGGGCTTGCTGGGTTACGGGAATAGGGTGGAGGTGTGGTCTTGGGTAGGGTGCTCGTTCCAAGGGCCGATGCAGACCCGATGGACCGAATGGCCTCCTTCTGCACTGTAAATTCTATGATTCCGGGAATGCTTCATCGTGGCACAAGCTCGCCATTGGAAGCCTCACCCCCTTTTTTATAGCACTAGCTGCCGTATTTTGGTAAATCTTCATTCGCCAACACAGTGGAAACCTTCTGCTCATTTAAATAACTTTTCACTGTGTTAGTGAATGAGTGTGGTAAGTGGGTAAATGGGGGGCAGCACGGTGGCGCAGTGGGTTAGCCCTGCAGCCTCACGGCACTGAGGTCCCAGGTACGATCCCGGCTCTGGATCACTGTCCATGTGGAGTTTGCACATTCTCCCCGTGTCTGCATGGGTTTCGCCTCCACAACCCAAAAGATGTGCAGGGTAGGTGGATTGGCCACGCTAAATTGCCCCTTAAGAGGAAAGAATTAATTGGGTACTCTAAATTTATTTTTAAAAAGTAAGTGGGTAGGTGGTGCGTGGCAGCGGGTTGGGTGGTGAATGGAAGAGTGGTTGGTGCCAAGTGGTGGCTGCTGGATGGCTGGGTGTTGGGTGGTTCATGGTTGGGTGGTGGGTGTAAGGATGGTAAATGGTAGATGGAAGGGTGCTGGCTGGTAGGGTGGTCAGTGGCAGGGTGGTGGGTGATACAGAGCTCGGTGGCACGGTGATGGGTGGCATATTGGCAGGTGTTAAGGTGACAGAGTGATGAGTGGCTGGGTTGCAGGTTGGAGGTGGCAAGATTGAGGTTGGTTGGGTGATGGGTGGCAGGATTGTTGGTGGCAGGGTGCGTAGGGAGCTGAGGTAGGGTTGGGGGTTGGTCATCAGGAGAAGTTGGAGGGTCAGGAGAGTTGGAAGGTCAGGGGATCGGGGGTTGGAGAGTAGGGAGAGTTGGAGGGTCAGGGGGAGCTGGAGGATCAGGGGGAGTTGGAGGGTCATGGGGAGCTGGAGGTTCAAGGGGATCAGAGGGTCAGGATGGCTGGAGGGAAGTCAGAGGATCGGGGGAATGGGAGATTTGGGGCTAGTCAAAGGTGCAGATGGGGAATCAGTCTGGGAGTTAGATATGTTTTGTTCCTGTCTAACATTTCCCGGGTCACATCCAGGTGAGTGAGTCCGAACTATCTGAGGTTTCCGACTCTAACTCAGAGGTGAAGATCTTTTTGGAGGGTTCCAAATGCAGAGGAAGTGCCCATTGGAAGTTGAAACTTTCCAAGAAATTCCCATGGAGTCCTTGCGTTGGGATCTCCAGGGGGTTTCCCAGCATGTCCTCTGGGGTACTCCCACCCAGAGACCAGAAGATCAGGGCCATTATTTTCCTTTTTTTGGAAATTTAGAGTACCCAATTATTTTTTCCCAATTAAGGGGCAATTTAGCGTGGCCAATCCACCTACCTGCACATCTTTGGGTTGTGGGGCCGAAACTCACACAAACACGGGGAGAATGTGCAAACTCCACACTGACAGTGACCCAGAGCCGGGATTGAACCTGGGACCTCGGCGCCGTGAGGCTGCAGGGCTAACCCACTGCGCCACTGTGCTGGCCCCGGAGGGAACCATGCTAACCACTTGCGCCACCATGCTGCCCCAACTTCTGGAAGATTTATGGGGCGGGATTCTCCCAACGGGAGACAAAGGGCGCGATTCTACGCCCCCCCCCACGCCGGGTGAGAGAATAGCGGGAGGGCCTCATGACATTTTTCACGTCCTCCCGCTATTCTCCCGCCCCCACGCTCAACCCACGCCACGAATCGCCGCTCGCTGTTTTTTACGGCAAGCGGCGATTCTCCGAGGCCGATGGGCCGAGTGGCCGAGCCTTCACGCCCGTTTCAACACGGCAGCAAACACACCTGCTCGGTGCCGTCGTGAAACGGGCGCCAGATGCCCGTTTGGGGCATCTGGGGGTCCGATTGGCCCGATCACGGGCCGTGCGTCCGTAACGGACGTACTCTTTTCCCTCTGCCGCCCCGCAAGATCAAGCCGCCACATCGTGCGGGGCGGCTGAGGGAAAAGGCGGCAACTGCGCATGCGCGGGTTGGCGTTGTCCAACCTGCGCATGCGTAGCTAACGTCATCGGCCGCGTCAGCCGGCGTGACGCTTGACGTGCGGCCTTGACGACCGTCGTCAGGGCCGTGCTCCTAGCCCCGCCCGGGGGGGGAGAATCGGCCCTGGAAGTGGGCGTGAAGGCTGCCGTGGGTCACGGCCTGTCCCACGGTAGCCTTTACGATTCTCCGCATTTGCAGAGAATCTCGCCCTAAGTGCCAATGCTGGAGTGAAAACCGGAGTGTTTCACTCCGGCGTCGGAGGCCGCTCCTCGCCCCCTATTCTCCAATCCCCAGGGGGGCTAGGAGCGGCGCCGCATCATTTACGTGCGCCGGGCCTTGGCGCCATGTAAAAGCGGCACCGCGTAAATTATGCAGCTGGCGCCGCGTAAATGACGTCACCCGCGCATGCAGAGGTTGGTTGGCGCCAACCCGCGCATGCGCGGTTGCCGTCCTCCTCGAGGGCGCCCCGCAAGAAATGGAGGAGAGATCTTATGGGGCGGCAGAGGAAAGGAGTGTGTCCTTCAGAGACGCCGGGCCAGACCCCTTTTGAGCACCCCCCGGTGCTCGATCCCCCCCCCCCCCCCCCACCACAGGCCGCCCCCACAGCGTTCCCGCGCTGTTCACGCCGGCAGTGACCAGGTGCGGTTGGCGTCGGTGTGAACACGTCGTATTGGGCAGGCCGCTCGGCCCATCCTGGCCAGAGAATCGCTGCTCGCCCGTTACAAACGGCGAGCGGCAATTTTCCGTGCGGCCTGCCATAAACCTCGGCGCGCCGTTTTGTGGGGGGGTGGGAGAATCGCGTGCGGGTGCCGGGGCGGCGTGGCGGGACTCGCCCGGCGCCCCCGCGATTCTCCCACCCAGCGTGGGGAGGGAGGGGAGAATTGCGCCCATGATCTTTGTTTTGAATTTTCCAAGGCAGACAGGACAGGCCAAAGGGCCTCGTTCTCTGCTGCGAAACTCTATGACACCATGGCTCTAATTGAGAAGCAGGCACCCGTGTCTATCACTGGTTTGAAAGCTGCGTTTGCACTGTGCTTCATGACAGGATCAACGTGGATCATAGGCCCCTTTTATTGTCTGTTTGTTTTAAAATCAATTTGGATGGCCGATTGCTAGGCAAGGGCAGCACACGTCCGCGGTCAAAAGAGTAGGAGGGAAAGCAAGAGAAATCAATAAATGGAATGAAGTTAGAGAATGATGTTCTAGACATTCCTGCACTTCAGTGAGCTTCAGGTAGCGATCTAACGGGCTGAGGTCAGCAAGAACCAGTTCTGATGTCTGTGAGATTCATGCACACCATTATGGCTGCAGATTATCTGACTAATGTTGGCTCAAGCTACACTGCAGGTGATAGCCCTTCACTACCAGGCTCTAAGTCAACATATAACCCAATTGTGTTACCCTCACACATTCCTGCAAGCACCACACCCTACTCAGTGACAGTGCGTCGCTGTGCAAGGTGAGGTGCAGGTCATGTATACATGCTTAGTATCTGGGTGGCCCTTGTATGCCATTTGTGAAGTAGATTATCTAAGATTAAGAGTTACCAAACTTGTTTCTAAGGAAAGAAAAAACACAAGATTGAATGGGGAAGATATAGATTTCGCCATGCGTAACTTGTCATTTAATGAAACTTGTTCTGGTTGCAAGGGGAATCATTTGTGATTGTCAAGAGAGTGAAAAATGTCAGGATCAGAAACGGCAAAAAAAAAGAGAGCAATTTTATCCGTCCGCAAAGTCATGATCATTTCAGTGACACAGCATTTTAAGAACTTAACCAGGGCCTCAGTTAAAACATTCGTAAACTTTTGGAAACACCGCTCCTCTAATGCAGATTGATGAAGGTGGATTTCCTGTTCCACAAAATTAATGGTGAGATATTAATTGGTGGCTCTGCGGCCTTAACAGAGAATCATCTTCCCAGATCCTCACTGTAATTTAGGATCTGGTACATACAGGGCTAACATGGGACCGAGTGTAGTACCGCCCACACAGTGATGTAAGAAGGCATGTGACCCCAGAGCCGTGGCTCGTCTAGAGATGGACAGAGATGTGTAAAGATCTAGGACAGAGTCAGCTTCATACCGATACCCTCTACTGGATATAAGTATATAATCATGAGTAGTTAATAAAGGCTGGATGTTCATATACTCAAGATTATGAAGCCTATTCCCCAGTGCTCAAAGCAAGTTTCTTCACTTTGTGTCCTTTTCCAGTTTCCAGTCCATTTTTAGGCCCTCCTACAACTTGCCTGTCCAATATAGGTAGGGGTTTCACTTCAGTATAATGATGAAGGCAAATTAAGCATTGCTAAGTATCGGAGTAACACCATTGGCTGGCGTAATGTCACATGTTAAGCAATGATGTAATTGGAAAGTTTCGCGGGCTTTTGTGGAGTTCACCATTGTGCCCTGTTCAAGCAGCATTTAGGAAGTTAACCACTTGCTATATGTTACAGGAACTCGACTGATTCTTTCCCTTTAGGGCTGTGGTGAATCACAGTAGCGTAATTCACACTGTTATTACATATGATGTACTATGTCTGTGTAAGCTCGGCACACGAGCAGTTGCGTGGCTCTGCCCCTAGGGGGAGATGTACTGGGAGTGTACGGGAGTTTGTACTGGGCTCCACCCTTGGCTCCGCCCATGGCTCCTCCCACCAACTGGTTGTATGAAGCTTGGCAGTCTGAGCCTGCCTGCCAGTTCACCTCGTCGCAGGCAGGCTCTGTTGTGAGATTATTAAAACCACTGTTCACTTCCAACCATGTGTCTTGTGAATTGATGGTCACATCAATTTAATAATCTCAGGAAACAAGAAGAAATCGATAAGAAGAAATCGAAGAAACAACTCAAAGAAACAACTATGGAATCAGCCCTCAAACCTGACCAACTAGAACTCGACCCGCAGGCTGCAGAGGCAAGAGAAATCTTTCAGCACTGGCTCAGATGTTTCAAGGCCTACCTGGCTGAATCAAGTACTGCTGAAACTACAGAGGAGCAGAAACTCAGTCTACTGCACGCATGGGTGAGCCACCGTATATCTTCTCAACTAAATGCTACCAACTCGTATACGGGGGCCCTAGCCATGCTAGAACGAATGTATGTGAGGCCCATCAATGAGGACTACACGCGCCATATTGTTACGACCCGCCGCCAGCGGACCGCGGAGTCATTAGAAGAATTCCTGCGGGAGTTAAAGATTTTAGCTTGGGACTGTAATTACCAGGCTGTATCAGCCGAACAGCACATGGAACTTGCCGTTAGGGATGTGTACGTGGCAGGCCTCAGATCGAACTATGTGTGCCAGCGGTTGTTAGAAAAAGTGGCCCAGAACTTACAGGACACGGTAGAACTAGCTACCACTATGGAGGTCTCATTCCGCAGCCTCACCTCGTTCCCCGCGGACCAAGGGACCCCATCCTGGGCCCCCGACCAGCGACTGCCCCAGGCCTGCGCCATGCGGCCACCCAGCCATCACGCAGCCCCAGGGTGCCACTTTTGCGGGCAGCCCCAGCACCCATGGCAGTACTGCCCGGCCCGTAACGCGACCTGCAGCAGCTGCGGTCGCAAGGGACACTATGCCAGAGTCTGCCTGGCAAAGCAGGCCTCCCCTCCTAACTCCCCCGCAGCCCAGAGCACCCGTTTCCAGAACCCACAGGCCCGCAGGCCCCAAAATGCTGCAGCCTGTATGCCGTCTCCGCCCCCACCCGACATGTGCGATTCATGGGGGCGGCCACCTTGGCAATCCTCCTCCATGCAGCCAGCCATGTGCGATCCATGGGGACGGCCATCTTGGCAATCCTCCTGCATGCGGCGGGCCATGTGCGACTCATGGGGCGGCCATCTTGGGCTCTACCCTCTTCCAACTCAGAAATTCGACGAGAAGATTCCGAACTCAGAGGGCAGTTATCACGGGGCCACTCCAGCACAGCTGATCGAGCCGCCGACTACCTGCAACTAAGCGCAGTGACACTGAACCAGTCGCGTCCAAAGCACCTCCGAAATTCTATGATGACCGTTCAGATCAACGGGTACAGGACACCGTGCCTCTTTGACTCTGGGAGCACCGAGAGCTTCGTACACCCAGAACTGGTAAGACGCTGTTCGCTCCCTATTTTCCCTGCACGGCAAACTATCTCCCTCGCTTCGGGCTCCCACTCAGTTCACCTCCAAGGGCGCACCGCCGCGACCATAACGATCCAGGGCACTAGCTATTCAAACTTCCATCTGTACGTGCTCCTTGAACTCTGCGCCCCACTCCTACTGGGACTCGATTTCCAGTGCAACCTGAAAAGCCTCACACTCAGCGTCGGCGGACCCTTGCCCCCACTCACTATTTGCAGCCTCGCCACTCTAAAAATCGACCCCCCCTCCACTCTTTGCCAATCTCACGCCGGACTGCAAACCCGTAGCCACTCGCAGCAGGTAGTACAGCCTGCAGGACAGGGTGTTTATCAGAACTGAGGTCCATAGGCTCCTACGTGAGGGGATCATAGAGGCCAGTAATAGCCCCTGGAGAGCTCAGGTGGTTGTCGTCAAGACCGGGGAAAAATTCCGAATGGTAGTGGACTATAGCCAGACCATTAATCGGTTCACGCTCCTTGATGCGTATCCCCTCCCCTGAATTGCAGACATGGTGAATCAGATCGCCCACTATAAAGTCTTTTCCACGGTGGATCTGAAGTCTGCATACCATCAGCTTCCAATCCGCCTGGAGGACCGCCACTTCACGGCGTTTGAGACCGACGGCCGCCTCTTCCACTTCCTCCGGGTTCCCTTTGGCGTCACTAATGGGGTCTCGGTGTTCCAACGAGCAATGGACCGAATGGTGGACCAGTACGGGCTGCGGGCCACGTTTCCGTACCTGGATAACGTCACCATCTGCGGCCACGACCAGCAGGACCACGACGCTAACCTGGATCGATTTCTCCGGATTGTCCAGAAACTCAACCTTACCTATAACACAGAGAAATGCGTTTTCCGCACGACCAGGCTAGCCATCCTCGGCTATGTCGTGGAGAACGGAGTCCTGGGCCCCGACCCGGACCGTATGCTCTTAGAACTCCCTCTTCCTCATTGTCCCAGGGCCCTCAAAAGGTGCCTGGGATTCTTCTCGTATTACGCCCAGTGGGTCCCTCAATATGCAGATAACGCCCGCCCACTATTTAAGGCCATACTCTTCCCCCTATTGGATGAGGCTAGTCAGGCCTTCACTCGTATTAAGGAGGACATCGCCAAAGCAGCCATGCGGGCGGTGGATGAATCCGTCCCCTTTCAGGTGGAAAGCGACGCCTCAGCGGTCGCTCTCGCAGCCACTCTGAACCAGGCAGGGAGACCAGTCGCCTTCTTCTCCCGAACCCTCTCCGCTTCGGAACTGCGACACTCCTCAGTCGAAAAGGACGCACAAGCCATCGTGGAAATGATACGTCACTGGAGGCACTACCTCGCAGGTAGGAGGTTCACCCTCATCACCGACCAAAGATCGGCTGCCTTTATGTTCGACAACTCTCAAAGGGGCAAAATCAAAAATGATAAGCTCCTACGGTGGAGGATCAAACTCTCCACCGACAAGTACGATATTATGTACCGACCGGGGAAGCTCAACGAGCCCCCAGATGCCCTGCCCCGCGGCACATGCGCCAGCGCACAAAACGACCGCCTGAAAGCTATCCACGATGACCTCTGCCACCCGGTGGTCACCCGGCTCGCCCACTATGTCAAAGCCCGAAATCTGCCTTTCTCCAACGAGGAGGTAAAAGCCATCACCAGAGACTGCCCGATCTGCGCGGAGTGCAAACCGCACTTCTATAGACCAGACAGGGCCCACCTGGTCAAGGCCTCCCGGCCCTTTGAACGCCTCGCTATCGATTTCAAAGGGCCACTCCCCTCGACCAATAGGAATGTGTACTTCCTGAACGTCATCGACGAGTTTTCTCGCTTCCCCTTTGCTATCCCGTGCCCCGACATGACCTCCCACACAGTCATTAGGGCCCTGCATAGCATCTTCACCCTGTTTGGTTTCCCCAGCTACGTACACAGCGACCGGGGTTCGTCCTTTATGAGCGACGAGCTGCGTCAGTACCTGCTCGACAAGGGCATCGCCTCAAGCAGGACTACCAGCTACAACCCCAGGGGGAACGGGCAGGTGGAGAGGGAGAATGCGACGGTCTGGAAGACCGTCCTACTGACCCTCCGGTCCAGAAACTCCCGACCTCCCATTGGCAGGAAGTCCTCCCTGACGCGCTCCATGCTATTAGGTCCCTCCTATGTACGGCCACCAACCAGACCCCTCACAAGCAGCTATTCATTTTCTCCAAGGGCACTACCACGGGGGTTTCGCTCCCAGCATGGTTAAAGACACCGGGCCCGGTTCTCCTCCAGAAGCACGTCCGGACTCACAAGACTGATCCACTCGTAGAGAGAGTGCTCCTGCTCCATTCAAACCCACACTACGCATTTATAGAGTATCCTGACGGCTGTCAGGACACTGTTTCCCTCCGGGACCTGGCACCTGCAGGATCCTCTTCCGACACTACCTCCACTGAGATACCTCTCGCACTATACCCCTCCCAACCCCCTGCGCCCGGCGCCCCCACGCCTGCAGTTCCGCTGCCCGTGCTCCGCGCCCCTGCGCCATTGGGTTTCCGCCGATTCCCGTCCCCAGTCAAACCAGTCGGATACGAAGCTCTGGACGAATCACCCCCGGAGTCCGCCATGGTTCCCTCGCCGACCACCACCGCCCAGCCACCAGAAGAGGCTGCAACCCTGGTGCTTCGTCGATCCCAGAGGACGACCCGGCCTCCGGATTGACTTAACCTGTAACTTGTAACTTATAACTGTAACCCGCAATCGGGAAAATTTCCCATGGCTCTTCCCACCAATTGGTTGTATGAAGCTTGGCAGTCTGAGCCTGCCTGCCAGTTCATCTCGTCGCAGGCAGGCTCCGTTGTGAGATTATTAAAACCACTGTTCACTTCCAACCATGTGTCTTGTGAATTGATGGTCACATCAGGGGCGACAACAAAGAGCATAACAAAAGACAAACTGGCGACGAGATCTGGGCTGTAACAAAAAAAATGGACAGTAAGACATCTTACAACATCAGGTTAAAGTCCAACAGGTTTGTTTCAAATCACTAGCTTGCGGAGCACTGCTCCATTCACCTGAGGAAGGAGCAGTGCTCCGAAAGCTGGTGATTTGAAACAAACCAGTTGGACTTTAAACTGGTGTTGTAAGACTTCTTACTGTGCTCTCCCCAGTCCAACGCCGGCATCACCACATCAAAAAAGATGGAGGAAAAACTACTTTCGATGACAGTTTTGTGAGCCACAAGAAGGAATCAACAACGGAGATCCAGGCCCATACACCATCGGGAGTGAGAACGGGAGAAATATCATTGACTTCCAAGGTGAAATCATGGTTGTAACAAGTTAAAACAACTCTCAAATAAACACTTGGGCACTGTACAGTTTGTAGCCGGCTGTCCTTACCTGGTCTGGCCTACATGTGACTCCAGGTCCACAGTAAAATGGTTGACTCTTAAAAAATGCCACTCAGTTGGAGGGCAATTAGGGATGGGCAACAAATGAAAGGATAAAAGAAAAAATCATCTGGTTGACCTGTTGCTCGTTATGCTCTCTCCTTAATTTGCTCTGTTTTAATTATGTTTGCTCAAGAGTCGCCAGGTATCCTTTCTGATACCGCCACAAGGTTCAAAACTGAATACTGATCAAAGACTCGATACACCAGTTAGTAAGTTTGAAATCAATGCACATTTATTTACACACACGGTCAATTATACTCATGCACAAACTCTACTAACTAAACTATCACTACTACTAAAAGCCTATACTTAGCTTCGGGCACCCACTCAGTCAGAGGAACAATGGCCGTTGTCCGGTATGAGGCTGCCGGCTTCGAACTGGTATAGAATAGTAGCTCGGAGCGTCTGTCTCGTAGCGTGCATTGGCTCTGGACTTACTTGTTCTGGTGGTAGGCTGGTCTCTCGTCGCTGAGAGCCAAGGCCAAGAAGAAGAGACCGATTCTGTCTTGGGCGCTCCTTTTTATACCCCTAATGGGCTTCGCGCTCTTTTGGGCGGGCCTTGAACTTGGCCCCAATTAATTGGACCATATCCTAATCATCTGTATTGATTTTCTCCAATAAAGGGGTGGCTGCCTGATCGCTGGGCGGGCCCTAGGTGACGGTTGGCCGGCTTTTGTTTTAGTCTCCACAGGCGCCGGGGTGTCTGCTTTGGTATCGTTTGCTTAAATGTTTCTCTTTTGTCCCCGGAGATAGCTCATTAGTATGCTAATGGCTTTGCAGTATCGGTCTTGTCTGGGAGCTGCAAACTCCAATCCACAGACAAACCTTGCACCTGCTTGCTTTATCAGCATTGTCCAATTTTCCCTTCATTCTCTGCAAGTGTCCATTTTGTAATCGGGACGTGGCCACGCAAGGTGGCTACAGACCGCCACAGCCACAGGTAAAAGGGTTCTCAATAAGAAAAAGGCTATCGGACAACTGCGAGTTACTGTAAGCTTACTTCAAACGGAGAATCAAAGTTTTTTTAAAAAAATAATTTTTATTGAAATTTTTACAAAATATAAACATCTCAACTCTATTAACAAAACAACCGCGGTAACCCCCCAAGAACAATACCCACCCAACTTCAAAAGCAACTACAAACAAAAGAAAAAAAACAAAAGAACACCCAAACAACAAAAGGGAAAGAGATAACACCCGCCACATCCCACAAACCCATGTACACAGTTCTCCCTCCCACCGAACTTCCCCTCTAACTCCCCCAAGCTCGCGAACCTCCCCTCCACAAACAGGTCCCTCAACCTCCTGACCCCGCCCTGTGCCAGACCAGAAATCCGCCATCAATGCTCCCTGGGACAAACCGATGGTTCCCCCGTATCGGGGCCTCCATCGAGCCCCCCACTTCTCCCCTATGACGTCTCCATTGCCCCCAAATTTTGAGGGTAGCCGCCACCACCGGGCTCGCGGTATACCACGTTGGAGGGAGCAGCAGCGGCGCCGTTACCAGCGACTCCAGGCTCGTGCCCACACAGGACGCCGCCTCCATCCTCTTCCATGCTGCCCCTTCCCCGTCCATTACCCACTTACGCACCATCGCTGCGTTGGCAGCCCAATAGTATCCACAGAGGTTGGGCAACGCCAGCCCCCCCTATCCCTGTCCCGTTCCAGGAACACCCTTCTCACCCTCGGAGTCCCATGCGCCCACGCAAATCCCGTAATACACCTGTTGACCCTCCTAAAAAAGGCCTTCGGGATAAGGATGGGGAGGCACTGGAACAGGAACAAAAACCTCGGGAGCACCGTCATCTTAACGGACTGCACCCTCCCCGCCAGTGACAGCGGTAACATATCCCACCTCTTAAACTCCTCCTCCATCTGCTCCACCAAACCTTGTGAGGTTGAGCTTGTGCAGGGCCCCCCAACTCCCAGCCACCTGGACCCCTAGGTACCTGAAGCTCTTCCCTGCCTGCTTCAGTGGGAGCCTACCAATCCCCTCCTCTTGATCCCCCGGATGCACCACAAACAACTCACTCTTACCCAGGTTTAACTTGTACCCCGATAAACCCCCAAATTCACTAAGAATCCTCATCACCTCCGGCATCCCCCCCACCGGGTCCGCCACATACAGCAACAGGTTGTCCGCATACAGTGACACTCGATGCTCCTCCCCACCCCGCACCAGGCCCCTCCAGTTCCCTGACTCCCTCAATGCCATGGCCAGGGGCTCAATCGCCAATGCGAAGAGCAAGGGGGACAGGGGGCACCCCTGTCTCGTCCCCCGGTACAGCCGAAAGTACTCCGACCTCCTCCTATTTGTGGCTACACTCACCATCGGGGCCTCGTAGAGCAGCCTCACCCACCAGATAAACCCCTTCCCAAACCCAAACCTCTCCAGCACCTCCCACAAATACTCCCACTCAACCCTATCAAAGGCCTTCTCCGCATCTAATGCCACCACAATCTCCACCTCCCCTTCCACAGCCGGCATCATAATGACATTGAGGAGCCTTCGCACGTTCGCATTCAACTGCCTTCCCTTCACAAACCCCGTCTGGTCTTCATGAATGACCCCCGGGCACGCAATCCTCTATTCTAGTGGCCAGGATCTTTGCCAGCAGCTTAGAGTCGGCGTTTAGCAGCGAGATCGGCCTATATGACCCACACTGCAGAGGGTCCTTGTCCCGCTTCAGGATCAAGGAAATCAGCGCCTGTGACATAGTTGGTGGCAAAGCCCCCCCCCCCCCCCCCCCCCCCCCCCATGCCTCGTTAAAGGTCCGGTCCAACAGGGGGCCCAACAGGTCCAAATACCTTTTATAAAATTCCGCCGGAAACCCGTCCGGCCCTGGCGCCTTCCCCGACTGCATGCTCCCTATCCCTTTGACCACCTCCTCCAGTTCGATCGGCGCCCCCAGTCCCTACACCTGCTCCTCCTCCACCCTCGGGTAGGTCAGTAGGTCAAATCTGGCCTGAAGGCTACGCCTCTCCCCCAGCACTCCCTCCTCCCGAGCCTCCGCATATCTCCTATCCACCTGCACCATCTCCCCTATCAGTCTCTCCCTCTCCCTCTGCTCCCCCCTCTCCCTATGGGTTCGGATGGAAATCAACTCCCCTCTAATCACCGCCTTCAATGCCTCCCAGACCGTCCCCACTCAGACCTCCCCGTTGTCATTGGCCTCAAGGTACCTCTTGATACACCCCCGAACCCTCTCGGCCACCTCCTCATCTGCCAGCAGCCCCACCTCCAAGTGCCAGAGCGGACGTTGGTCCCTCCCTTCCCCCAGCCCGAGGTCCATCCAGTGCGGGGCATGATCCGAAATGGCAATGGCAGAGTATTCCACATCCTCCACCCTCGAAACCAACCTCCTGTTCAGGACAAAAAAAATCAATCCTCGAGTAGGCCTTATGTACATGGGAGAAAAACGAGTACTCCCTGGCCCTTGGCCTCGCAAACCTCCAGGGATCCACCCCCCCCCATCTGGTCCGTAAATCCCCTCAACACCTTAGCCACCGCCGGCCTCCTACCCATCCGGGACTTGGATCGATCCAATGGGGGATCCAGTACTGTGTTGAAGTCCCCCTCCATGATCAGGCCCCCCCACCTCCAGGTCCGGAATGCGGCCCAGCATACGCCGCATAAACCCCGCATCGTCCCAATTTGGGGCGTAAACATTCACCAACACCACCCGCTCCCCCTGCAGCTTACCACTCACCATCACATACCTCCCGCCACTGTCAGCCACCACATTTAACGCCTCAAACGTCACCACCTTCCCCACCAGGATCGCCACCCCCCTACTCTTCTCATCCAGCCCTGAGTGAAATACTTGGCCCACCCATCCCTTCCTCAGCCGAACCTGGTCCACCACTCTCAGGTGTGTCTCCTGGAGCATGGCCACATCCGCCTTCAGCCCCTTCAGGTGCGCAAATACCCGGGCCCGTTTGACCAGCCCATTAAGCCCCCTCACATTCCAGGTTATCAGCCGGATCAGAGGGCTCCCTGCCCCCCTCCCCTGCCGATTAGCCATACCCCATCCCTTGCCCACCCCCGGCCAGCGTCCCCTACTCTGTCAGTTTCCCACGGCGGCAACTCCCCCCCTCCAGCACCCCCTGCGTCCTCCAGCTCCTTCCTGACCGTTTCAGCAGCAACCCGGTACCCCCCCCCCCCCTCCCCTCCCCCCCCAGGCTAGGACCCCTCCTAGCCCCGCCCCTCCCTCCATAGCACTCCCGTGAGCCAGCTAACTTCTGCTGACCCTGGCGACTCCCGCCCTACCTCCGACTCCTCCCCACGTGGGACTGCCCCTCCTCCGTCGTGCCCGTCAATGGGGCCTCCTCCTCCTCCCCCCCCGCCCCCCCCCCCCCCCCCCCCCCCGCTCTTATGCGGGAATAGAAAACAGCCAGCAACGACCCGCGCTTCTCGGCCCCGGCCTCGCCCCCACCATCTCGCAGCGCGGGAAACCCGCAGAGAGCCCGCGCTTTCGCCCTGCCTGGCCCCGACTCCTCCAGGGTTACTCCCATTGTCAGTCCCCCCCACCAGCTCCCCGAACTCCCCGTTTACCCCCCTGCCCGAACCCGTCCACCAGACCCCTACAGAAAAACCCACTGCCTCAGCTCCTCAAGGCCTCCGCCGGCCGTCATTTTGTCTTCCTTCCCCCACTTTTTCAGGGGGGCTTTCTCCGTTTTTCTCCTTACCCCACTCCTGGTCCGGACCATAGGACCGTAGGGGTCGACTCCTGCCCTCTTCCCACGTCAGGATTTGCCGACACAGCTCCGTTGGGGGCCCTGAAAAGAGCCCCAAAGTCCGTTTTCAGCGGGAGCTGCCGAATGTGCGGCTTAGCTCCGCATTGCCGCCACTGGAAGTCGGAGAATCAAAGTTTTCAGTGCACACACCGTTGTAGTGGGTAGAACTGCAGAGACTGCGCACGAGGCACTGAAACAAGCCGCGGGGACCACAAACCCATGGTGCTGCCGACTCTGCCAATGCCCGGGAATCGACAGCGAGGCACAGAAACAGCGAGTCTGCTTGTGCGCTGCGAGTTTGTCTTTAAACAGAGAAAAGATAAATGGCTGGGAAGGCAGGCTGAGTAGCGCAGTTCTGTGATCTTTCTCCACTAAGATGGGAGGGAAACATTCATGTTGCTACAGAATTTAATACACCCAGGTCAACCTGGAGACACGTCCATGTGATGAGTAAATGATTGCCTTGCAAGAACATTTCTCTCCCCATCCACTACTAATAGCTGAAAGATTCCTTTTTCACCATTATGCACAGGAGGAAGGGGAAACATTTTCACTACAAAAGCTAGCAAAGCACTGCGAATTTGGCCAGACTCTGGATGATGCACTTAGTGGCTGATTAGCTTGTGGCCCCAGGAATGAAGCCGTCCAAAGGGAATTGCTGACTGAAGGTGCATCAATCCTAAAATCTGTTACAGGAATCACAACGTCTATGGAACCTGCTGCGAGAGAAGCTTCGCTGATTGGAGTTCGAGCTAAAGTCCATAAGATGAAGCCATTGAGAAGCAGGTCCACCAAGAACCGACAAGGTCATAGCTGCAACCAAGTGGGACATATGGCTGGAGATTGTTGGAGCAAGGAGAACAAATGCAAAAATTGTGGTAAAGTTGGTCACATTGTCAAGGCATGTTGGTCACACCAACCTTCCTCAGCACAAAAGAAGTGTAGCAAGAAACATATCGCCAAGTCTACAGGTTGGGTTTACCAGCTGAGTGATCCAACTGAAGACTCACCGAGTGCCAAAGTGTCAAGTCAGCTTAAGGAGTGTAAGCTCAGCGTTCTAACAGTACAAGGAGACCAGCAACGATTCTGGGTGTATCCAAAATTAAATGGGAATACTATTAATGCTGTTCAGAAATTGAAGTATCTGCCAGTGTAACCATCTGTTGTGTTTTTGAGAACATATTCCAAGGAATTTATGCCACTGAAAGACTTCATCAAGGTGACTGTGGAAGTTAATGAGCAAAAAATGGAGCTGCCTCTTCACAGTGTTCAAGGAAGCTTTCTAGCATTATTTGGGAGATCTTGGTTAAGGAGGATTAAGCTAAACTGTGCTGTCGTGAACCAACTTGTTGATTCTAAGAATGACCTTCAATCACTTCTGAGAAAGCACTTGGATCGAAGTGGGGTCAAAGTGAAACTCAAGATAAAGGCAGACAGCGTGCCCAAGTGTTAGAAAGTGCATACCGTATCCTATGCTATTCGACCTAAAGTGAAAGAACTCGAGAGGTTACCGAAGACAGGCGTAATTGAGCCTGTTACCACCAGCAATTCATAGAATCATAGAATCTCTACAGTGCAGAAGGAGGCCACTCGGCCCATTGAGCCTACATTGACCCTCCGAAAGAGAATCCTACTATGCTCAATCCCCCCTCCCTATCCCCATAACCCCACCTACGGGCAATTTAGCATAGCCAATCCATAATCTGCTCACCTTTGGAGGAAACCGGAGCACCCGGAGGAAACCCATGCAGACATTGGAAGAATGTGCAAACTGCACACAGTCACCCGAGGTCAGAATCGAGCCTGGGTCCCTGGCACTGTGAGGCAACAGTGCTTACCATTCTGCCAACGGGCAATACCAATCGTCCCAGTCTTAGAGAAGAATGGTTCAGTTTGAATATGCGGGGATTTCAAAAGGACTATCAACCCTGAATTATGTGCTGATCAATACCCGTTACCACTTATCAAAGATCTTTTTGCTGGACTCTCAAGAGGCTAAAAATGTAGCAAAATTGATCTCTTTCAAGCTTATCTGCAAATGAACAAAACTATTGAGTCTCAACCATTACTGACCATAGTAACACAAAAGAGTGTGTTTCAGTATCAGAGGCTTTTGTTTGAGATAACCTCAGCCCAGATCTCTTCCAATGATCTATGGATCAGATCTTGTGGGTTGTCGGGGATTTAATGCTACCTGGACGACATGTTGATTACAGGTTCAAATGATACAGAGCCTGTAAAGAACCAAGAAGCTACTCTTGCAAAGCTGCAGCTACATAATCTCAGGGTCAAGAAAGAGAAATGAGAATTTTTTGAATCTTTTATTCACTATCTGGGACACATCATCGACCAAGATTGTCTTCACAAAGGACCGAGGAAAATGTCGGAGATCCTGGATGCTTCACGACTGCAGAATGTGACTCAGTTAAGGTCATTTCTAGGATTATTAAACTACTATGGACAGTTCATACTGCACTTAGCCACAAGGCTGAAGCCTTTACACACGTTGCTTTGTAACAAGCAAGCTTGGCTCTGGAAGAAAGATTGTGAGGATGTTTAACAAAATGTCAAAAAGTTTTTGACATGAATCTGAGTTATTGGTCCATTATAATCAAAACCCGATGCTACGGATTGCTTGCGATGCATCACCCTATGGGGTTGGAGCAGTTCTCTTGCTTATAATGTCGTCAGGTGAAGAGCAATTTGCTTCCAGGACATTGACTAGCTGCTGGGTCCAACTATGCTCAGCTTGAGAAAGAAGCTCTCAGCATTATTTTTGCTTCCACCATTATTTATTTGGCTGTCCATTTACTCTATTGACTAACCATCGTCCCTTAACAACAATTATTGGACTGCAGAAGAGAATCCTTTCGCTCGCTGCTAGTGGATTACAACATTGGGCATTAATCTTGTTAGCACACAATTATGTCACTGAATATCATAGGTCTGAACAGCACGTCTAGACTGCCACTGCAAGATCTGTTTTTTAAAATAAATTTAGAGTACCCAATCCATTTTTTCCAATTAAGGGGTAATTTAGCGTGTTCAATCCACCTACCCTGCACATCTTTGGGTTGTGGGGTGAAACCCAGGAAACAAAGGGAGAATGTGCAAACTCCACACGGATAGCAAGCCAGGGCCGGGATCGAACCTGGGACCTCGATGCCGTGAGACTGCAGTGATAACCACTGCACCACCGTGCTGCTATCCACTGCAAGATCAACAAGACCAAAACGTTGGTTAGGCCCCAGCTGGATTACTGCGTACAGTTCTGGTCACCACACTATAGAAAGGAAGGGATTGCACTGGAGAGAGTGCAGAGGAGATTCACCAGGATGTTTCCGGGCCTGGATCGTTTCATATATCAAGAGAGACTGGATAGGCTGGGGTTGTTTTACCTGGTGCAGAGAAGGCCTGATTGAGGTTTAAAACATTTTAAAGGACATAAATGGGGGTTAGGAAGGTACTTTTCCCCTCAGTGGAGGGTCAATAACCAGGGGGCATAGGTTTAAGGTAAGGGGAAGGAGGTTTAGAGAAATGTGTGGAACTCGCTGCCTGAAAGGGTGGTAGAGTCGGGAATCCTCACAACTTTTAAGAAGTGTTATGGAGAGCAACCTCTCCACCCTGTGCCCTGGCATGGCGGGGGGACCTGTTGGAATTCATGACTCTTGAGAAGGTTAAGTTTGAACTGAGGGGAAGGACGGAGGGGTTCTACAATTCATGGGCATTATTCATTATGCACTTTCCAGATCCTCAGCACTTTGTTTGACTCCTATCAGCCCTCTGAAATGACCTCGCAAGCAACTCAGTTTGAGGACAAATAGTGGTGGGCAACAAATGCTGGCCTTGCCTGTGACAGCCATATCCCATGAAAGAATAAGAAAACAAAAAGCTTGGTGGCTTTAGGTCTATGAAGGTTAAGTAGCCAAGTGGCCACTCGGAGAGCAGAGGAGAAGGGAAGAGCGCAGGCAGTCATTTCATCTATGGTTCTGTCCAGAGATGAGCACGGGATTAATATACAATGGCCTGGAAAGAGCTACTGTAGTTTTTGTCAGGTTGAGATTCATGCTGGAGAACCAACTACTCCAGAGGCTCTAAACCAGTGGTTCTGACCCCAGTGGGAGGCACAGGACAACATTTTGGTGTCAAAAGGTCCGAGGCTGTAATGATGGCCATGGAGCATATTGTTCAATTGTTCTGTATTTGATGTGCATCTCCT
The DNA here is from genome assembly GCF_902713615.1 of Scyliorhinus canicula. NCBI lineage: Eukaryota > Metazoa > Chordata > Chondrichthyes > Carcharhiniformes > Scyliorhinidae > Scyliorhinus > Scyliorhinus canicula. The sequence goes on along the minus strand of NC_052158.1, from coordinate 145,587,630 downwards.
TACTATTGATGCTCGTTGCACTTGATTGGTTAGGTCTGGGTGTGGACTCATAGAAAAGTAAGCAAAGCTGAAGAAAGAACTGGAAGCTTGAGCTGAAGCGTGGAGTGGGAATTTTGCAGTATTGCATAAAGCACCAAAGGAGCAATTCACCCAGTGCCACTCCCTTGCCTTTTCCCCATAGCCCCGCACATTTCTCCTCTTCAGATAATGATCTAATTTCCTTTTGAAAGCCTCAACTGATCCTGCCTCCACCAAGCTCCCAAGCAGCGCATTCCCAATCCTAAACACTCGCTACATTAAAAAATACTTCTCATGCCGCCATTTCTTTTTTTGCCAATTGCATTAACTCTGTGCCTCTGGTTCCCGACCCTTGCACCAATGGGTGTCGTGTTGGCTTGTGTAGGCTTCAGGAAAGGATGTCCCGAAACGTGGTACATTGGCGAGACCATGCAGACACTGCAACAACGAATGAACGGGGATCGTGCGACAATCACCAGGCAGGAATGTTCCCTTCCAGTCGGGGAACACTTCAGCAGTCAAGGGCATTCAGCCTCTGATCTCCGGATAAGCGTTCTCCAAGGCAGTCTTCAGGACATGCGACAACGCAGAATTGCCGAGCAAAATCTTATAGCTACGTTCCGCACGCATGAGTGCGGCCTCAACCGGGATCTTGGATTCATGTCGCATTACATTCACCCCCCACCATCTGGCCTGGACTTGCAAAATCCTACCAACTGTCCTGGCTTGAGACAATTCACGCCTCTTTATCCCTCTCCCTGGATCTGTAATGATTTGATTACCTGCAAATGCTCGCATTCCAAGCATTGTCTGGCATCTCTGACTTTGTCTATATAAATGTTTCTGGAATATACCTCTCCATTCACCTGAGGAAGGAGCAGTGCTCCGAAAGCTCGTGTTTGAAACAAACCTGTTGGACTTTAACCTGGTGTTGTAAGATTTCTTACTGTGCTCACCCCAGTCCAATCCTGGCATCTCCACATCATGGCTTGAGAGATGAAATGACACTTCCAACACTGGTGAAGGTTCAACTCAATTTTATTAACTACTTCTAACTAATTAACACACGATGTCTGTGGGTCTAAATGATGCTAACTTAAACTAGAGACCTAAGCCTTGTCTGAACCAGTTGATTCTCTCAGCACGTGGTGTGAGTCTGTGCTGGGCTGGATGAGTTCCTGTTACACTCAGAGGCACACCCAGAATGAGCGGGAACCGTGGTGCCCTCTGCCTTTATAGTGTGTGTATTCTAACTGGTGATTGGCTGCGGTGTTTGTACATGTTGATTGGTCCCTGTGTGTGTCCATCAGTGTGTGTCTGCACCATGATATATTGATATATATTATGACATCCCCCCTTTTATAAAAAAAATGTTGATATAGGCATGTGATAATAAATAGTGTGGGTGTGTGGAGAATGTACCTAGCTACGTGTGAGGTGCGAAGACATATGTACAAAGCTATATACAGGGAACAAGACTATTTACAGAGGAAGGTGCCTGGTGCAGATGACTACCATGAACTGGAAAAACCAACGAATCTATTTACAAATCACTGGATAACGAATGCAACAATGAAGGATATAGGGGAAAAAAAACATTTCAGAAAGTCCACATGTGTACAGAGTTCATAAGTTCAGTCTCTGAGGTGGGCGACGAACTCTGGTTGACCGCCTCAAGGGTGGGGCAATGGTTGGCGCATCAGGAGCCGGGAGGGCTGCGGCACCGTCAGGGGCAGGCAGAGTGACCGGAAGCGCCACACAGTCCACGGCGGGATCAGTAGAAGAGCCTGTCGGAGGATCCCGTGACGACCCTGGAACCAGGCAAAGGGCTCGCCTGTTGCGGCGTCGAATGGATCCATCCGGTAAGCGCACCAGGAAGGAGCGGGGGGTGGGGGGGGGGGCACCTGCCTTAGAACGACAGCAGGCGCAGACCAGCCACCATCCGGGAGGTGGATGCAACCTTGTCGTGTGGATGGATGTCGGGAAGGTCAACAGCCCGTGAGTTGTAGGAGGTTTTCTGCTGTAGTTGAGACATGTGCATGCGGTGGAGCACGGGGACATGGTCGAGGTTGGGAGTGAGAATTGATGGCACCGTCGTTCTGAGGGTGCGGTTCATTAGCAGCTGAGCAGGCGACAGGCCGGTGGAGAGCGGGGCGGAGCGAGAGGCCGGTGGAGAGCGGGGCGGAGCGAGAGGCCGGTGGAGAGCGGGGCGGAGCGAGAGGCCGGTGGAGAGCGGGGTGGAGCGATAGGCTAACAGAGCAAGATGGAAATCTGAGCCGGCTTCGGCGGCCTTGCTGAGGAGCCTCTTTACAATGTGGACCCCCTTTTCCGCCTTCCCATTGGATTGGGGGTATAGGGGACTGGACGTCACGTGCTCGAAGTTGTAGTTTCGGGCGAAGCCGGCCCATTCCTGGCTCTCAAAACAGGGGCCGTTGTCCGACATGACCGTCAGCGGAATGCCATGTCGGGTAAATGTCTCCTTACACGCCCTGATCACAGCTGAGGATGTGAGGCAGTGCAGCCTGATGACCTCCGGGTAGCTGGAGAAGTAGTCGTTGATGATGACGTAGTCCCTGCCCAATGCACACAACAAGTCGATGCCCACTTTGGTCCAAGGCGATGTGACGAGCTCATGGGGCATCAGGGTCTCCCGTGGTTGGGCGGGCTGAAAACGCTGGCAGGTAGAGCAGTTGAGCACCACATTGTCGATGTCATCATTGATGCCCGGCCTGTAGACGGCTTCTCTGCCCCTGCGGCGGCATTTCTCGATTCCTAAATGGCCTTCATGGAGTTGCTCCAACACCAGCTGGCGCATGCTTTGTGGGACGACGGTGCGATCCAATTTCAGGAGCACCCCGTCGACAACCGCCAGGTCATCGCGGACGTTGTAAAATTGCGGGCATTGGCCTTTGAGCCACCCATCTGACATTAGACGCATCACCAGCTGCAGAAGTGGATCAGCCGCTGTCTCGCGGCGAATTTGCATCAGTCGTGCATCTGAAGCTGGCAAATGGGAGGCTGCAAGCTGAACTTGAGCACCTATTTGGCAAATGAAGCCGTCGTGACCACACGGAGTTGTGATTGACCTGGAGAGAGCATCGGCAACGGCAAGGTCCTTGCCAGGGGTATAGATCAGTTGAAAGTCATACCTGCGCAGCTTGAGTAGGATACACTGGAGGCGGGGCATCATGTTATTCAAGTCCTTTTTGATAATATCCCACAAGCGGATGGTGGTCGGTTTCAACCGTGAACTGCAGAAGTCCATAGACGTAGTCGTGGAACTTCACGACTCCAGTGAGAAGGCCGAGACACTCTTTCTCAATTTGCGCATAGCGCTGCTCTGTGGGAGTCATCGCCCGCGACGCATACGCAATGGGGGCCGATGACGAGGCCTCGTCTCGTTGCAGGAGCACGGCACCAATCCCCGACTGACTGGCATCAGTAGAGATTTCGGTCTCTTTGGTCGGGTCAAAAAAGGCCAACACTGGGGCCGTGGAAAGCTTGGCCTTCAGCTCCTGCCATTCACGCTCGTGAGCAAGGAGCCATTGGAAATCTGTGGTTTTGCGAATCAGGTCTCTGAGGATCGTGGTGTGTGAGGCGCGATTCGGGATGAACTTCCCGAGGAAATTCACCATACCGAGGAACCAGAGGGCCGCTTTCTTGTCCTCGGGCGTCTTCATGGACATGATTGCTGCAATCTTGTCCTCGTCCGGACGTACCCCCTGGTGGGAGATGTGATCCCCCAGAAACTTGATACTCGACTGGCCGAAGGAGCATTTGGCCCTATTGAGGCGGAGGCCGTGTTCGTGGATGCGCCTGAAAACACGCTGTAGGCGGGCAATGTGTTCCTGCGGGGTGGTTGACCAGATAATAATGTCGTCGACATATACCCCGTCGATCCCCTCCATCATCTGCTCCATGATCCGATGGAAAACATCGGACGCAGAGATGAAATGAAAAAATGAAATGAAAATCGCTTATTGTCACGAGTAGGCTTCAAATGAAGTTACTGTGAAAACCCCCTAGTCGCCACATTCCGGTGCCTGTTCCGGGAGGCTGTTACGGGAATCGAACTGCTGGCTTGCCTTGGTCTGCTTTCAAAGCCAGCGATTTAGCCCAGTGAGCTAAACAGCCCAATGGCATCTGGTTGTAGCAGAACCTGCCAAAGGGTGTGTTGACCGTACACAGCTTCCTGCTTGACTCATCTAGTTGGATCTGCCAGAAGCCCTTCGAGGCATCCAGTTTTGAGAATAGTTTGGCGTGGGCCATCTCGGACGTGAGCTCCTCACGTTTCGGAATCTGGTAGTGCTCCTGCATGATATTCTTTTTTTTTTAAATTTAGAATACCCAATTCATTTTCTCCAATTAAGGGGCAATTTAACGTGGCCAATTGACCCACCCTGCACATCTTTGGGTTGTGGGGACGAAACCCACGCAGACACGGGGAGAATGTGCAAACTCCACACGGTCAGTGACCCAGAGCCAGGATTGAACCTGGGACCTTGGCGCCGTGAGGCAGCAGGACTAACCCACTGCGCCACCGTGCTGCCACCTGCATGATATTCTGATCCAGATCTTTAGGATCAATACAGATCCACAGCTCGCCGGACGGCTTCTTGACGCAGACCATGGAGCTTACCCAGTCTGTGGGTTCCGTGACCCTAGAGATGACTCCTTGGTTCTGGAGGTCCTGGAGCTGTTGCTTGAGGTGGTCCTTGAGGGGCGCTGGGACTCTGCGAGGTGCGTGAACGACAGGCGTGGAGTTGGGCTTGAGTAAGATTTTGTACGTGTTCGAAGACATCATGGTATTGCTGGATGATGGAGTCGAGTTGCGCCCTGAAGTCTGTGTCAGAGGATGCAGGTATATCGCTTGAAGAGAGAGAGTGTACTCTCTGCACTAAGTGGAGCAGCTTGCATTCCTGGGCACTAAGCAAGGAGGCTTTTGAGGCAGCAACAATCTCAAACGGGAGAATGACTGTGTGAGCACGATGTGTCATCTCAAGGCAGCAGGAGCCACTGGCGGCGATGGCATTGCCACTGTAGTCCAGCAATTTACAGGCAGATGGCAGGACAGCAGGCTGTACGCAGAGCTTGAGGAAATCAGACGATGCGATGAGATTGGCAGAAGCGCCAGTGTCCAGGCGGAACCTGACAGGGGACCGGTTGACCGTAAGGGTGGCACACCACTCATCATCCTGGCCAACGCTGTGGACGTGGACGGGTTCAGTGCCACGCTTGGGGGATGTCCTGTTGGTAGTAACAACGCCGATTTTGAACGGGACCTGTGGGTCCTTGTAGGCATCAGTCGGAATCAAGGTCTGGAGTAGGTTCATTGATGGCAGGCTGGATAGCCCTGACGTCTCTGTGGGGCTGGGTGGTTCGAAAAGCAGCAGGCATGGAAGATCTGCACATTGCAGCGTAGTGGCCTCGTTTGCCACACTGCAGGCAGCGTCGGGACTTCACGGGACATTGCCGCTTTAAGTGGGCGGGGCCGCAGTTGCCGCACGCGGGAGCCTCGGGACGTTCGTCGTGCGACCGCGCATGAGCGGGGCGATCCAGCGTATCGCGGACCTGCGCGAAGCGGTCCGTAACGTCAGCACGCTCGCTCCATGTAAGCGCGGGACTCCGTGAAAAGCGCGCAAAATGGCCGCCATCGTTCAGATCCAGAGTCTAAAAAGATTTAATCATTTGGACCCGTTCTGCCTCGTAAGGGGCTTGCCGCGCCGTTTGAGCAGCCTGGATGCAGGAGTAGCGCGTGGAGGCATGTTCATGAAGTACACAGGTCTCAATGGCTGCAGAGAGAGTGAGCTGCTTTACTTTTAGTAGCTGCTGGCGCAGGGGCTCAGATTGAACACCAAAAACAATCTGGTCATGGAGCATGGAGTCGGGGGTGGACCCGTAGTTGCAGGACTGCGCAGGGACGCGGAGGTGGGTAATAAAGGACTGGAAAGGCTCGTCCTTACCCTGAGTTCGCAGCTGAAACATGTATCTCTCGATGCTCTCGTTGACCTCGACCGCGCAGTGGCTGTCGAACTTCAGAATTATGGTCTTGAACTTCGATTTGTCCTCCCCCTCATCGAAGGTGAGCGAGTTGTAAATGTGCAGAGTGTGGTCACCGGCTGTGAAGAGGAAGAGAGCAATCTTACGTGCATCCGAGGCAGCTTCCAGGTCCCTGGCTTCGAGGTACAGCTGGTAGCGCTGTTTGAAAAGTTTCCAGTTCGAGCCCAGATTCCCGGCAATGCGGAGAGGCGGCCGCGGCCGAACGGAGTCCATTCTGTAGGGTGGTGCAAGACTGGTGGAAGGCAGATCACTGAGCATCCCTCAACTCCTGGTACCATGAAGTGTTGGCTAGTGTAGACTTGAGAGATGAACAGACACTTCCAACACTGATGAAGGTTCAACTCAATTTTATTAACTAACTTCTAACCAACTAACACACGATGACTGTGGGTCTAAATGATGCTAACTTAAACTAGAGGCCTTAGCCTTGTCCGAACCTGTTGATTCCCTCAGCACGTGTTGTAAGTCTGTGCTGGGCTGGATGAGTTCTTGTTACACTGAGAGGCAGCACCCAGAATGAGCGGGAACCGTGGTGCCCTCTGCCTTTATAGTGTGTGTATTCTAACTGGTGATTGGCTGTGGTGTTTGTACATGTTGATTGGTCCCTGTGTGTGTCCATCAGTGTGTGTCTGCACCATGATATACGGTGTATATTATGACACTGATAATCGTGTAACCAATGAACTTCCAACTAAACCCTCGCAGAGCGACATTATCTGAAGGGATAGCTTTTCACATGCACGCTGACAACACCCAGCTCTACCTCACCACCACCTCTCTCAACTCCACCACTGTTGCTAAATTATCAGACAACTTAGCCGACACCAAGTGTTGGATGAGCAGAAATTTCCTCCAATGAAATATTAGGAAGTCAGAAGTTTGTTCCTGATCCCTCTTCCAAACTTTGTTCCCTGGCGACTGACTCCGTCCCTCTCCTTGGCAACAGGAGACTAAACCAGGCTGTTCGGAACCTTGGTGCCATATTTGACCCTGTGAGCAGCGTCCCACCACATGCCTGCGCCATCACTCACTGAGATAGCCCGTTTCCACACAGAATCACAGAATTGTTACCGCGCAGAAGGAGGTCGTTCGGCCCATCGTGTTGAGACCGCCTCTCCGAATGGGAAATTCACCTAGTGCCAGTTTCCCGCCTTCTCCCTGTTCACATTCTTTCTGTTCAGATAACAGTCTGGCTCCTTTATGAATGTCTTGGGGCAGCACGGTGGCGCAGAGAGTGACCCCTGCTGCCTCACGGTGCCGAGGTCCCAGGTTCGATCCTGGCTCTGGGCCACTGTCCGCGTGGAGTTTGCACATTCTCTCCATGTTTGCGTGGGTTTCGCCCCCACAACAAAGATGTGCAGGCTAGGTGGATTGGCCGTGCTAACTTGCTCCTTAATTGGAAAAAATGAATTGGGTACTCTAAATTTATTACAAAAAAGGGGGGGGGGGAAATGAATGCCTCGAATAAACCTGCCTCCACCACCTCCATTTCCTCACACAACTTCAGTACAGTCGAAGCTCCTCAGTTAAAACCCTCATTCATTGGGGCAGCACTGTGGCACAATGGTTAGCATTGCTGCCTCACGGTGCTGTGATCCCAAGTTCAAATCCCGGCCCTGAGTCACTGCCCATGTGGAGTTTGCACATTCTCCCCGTGTTTGCGTGGGTTTCACCCCCACAACCCAAAGATGTGCAGGGTAGCTGGATTGGCCACGCTAAAATTGCCCCTTAATTGTAAAAAATAATTGGGCACTCTAAATTTATATTTTTAAAAAATTCTTTTAAATTTTTAAACCCTCATTCATGTCTTTGTTACCTCTGGGTTTGACTATTCTCGTGCACTCTAGTCTGGTCTCTCACGTCCTACCCACCATAAAACGTTACGGCCCGTGTCTGAACATTGGCTGCCAGTCAAGCAATGTCTTGAATTTAAAATTCCCATCCCTAACTTCAAATCCCTCCATGGGCCTCATCCCTCCCTGTCTCTGTTCCAGCCCCACACCCTCCAAGATATCTGCCCGCATCTCACCTTAAACTCTTGAGTTGTCATAATATCCACTCATGTATATCATGAGATGCAGACAGGCAGTGATTGACACACAGGATAACCAATGAACACACACGACACAGAACAACCAATCACCAGACAGGACACCACCACTATAAAGCCCACAGGGCATTCAGGCTCTCCCTCTCTCACAGGACACGGCCAGGGAGATAGTCGCAGTGCACAGGCCGACGAACATCATCACCATGTGATAGAGAGCTAGTCTGGTCAAGCCAGTAGGAGGTTATCAGTTAGGTTAATAGAGTGTCAACCCACAGCAGATTATGCACAGCAATCAACAGGTTCAATAAAACAGTGTTGGACCATCTCCTGTGTCGAAAGCCTGTTTCTCGTTTTACTGCATCCAGTTGCAGTCGATGTTAGATCAACACATACAATACAGGCGCTGGCCCCGCCCCGCCCCCCCCGCTGTCATGGCGGTCCGGCTGCTCCGGGAGCTGCTGCGGGAGTTGCGGATCCTGAGGCCGGGCCCGGGGCCGCGGTACCGAGAGACGGCCGCGTATCAGCTGCTGGCCGCGCAGTTCCGGAGGCACCGGGTTACTAGTGAGAAGCTGTGCCGTGCCCAACATGAACTGTATCACCAGGCATCCACCTACTTGTGCCTGCTGCAGAGTGTCCGGCAGCACCTGGCACTGCACCAGGAGTACCACAGCAAGGGAGAACGGTCATCTCGTGATGTGGCACAGCTTGTCGGACTCAAACTGCCGCAACAACCTGGAGGCAAAGGATGGGAGAAGTGAGGATTTTTTGCTGGAATCCACTGTCACGTTCCATGTAGTCCCACTTTCCGCAGTTCACCCTGTTCATTAACTTGTTAATGTAATTTCTGTGATGGTTTTGCTCACTGGCAAAGTAGATGTCACCCCGAGGGCAACCTTTTCCCGTGCACAGAGGAGCTCTCAGTTTGTCAATGATTCATGAAGTAATTAAAAACAGACTTAATTAAAACACATACAATACATCAGAGTAGCTCTGATTTGAATACTCCCCCACTCATGGCTGTGCCTTCAGTTGCCTCGGTCCTAACCTCTGGAATTCCCTCCCTAAACCTCTCCGCCTCTTTTGCTCACTTTGCCCCTTAAAACCTACAGGACTTCATTGATCAGACCTATACCTGACTGAATACCTCCTTACGTGGCTTGGTGTCACACTTTGTTTCCCCAGTGAGTTCTCCCAGTGAGCCAGAGTGAGACACAGCCAGAGTGAGACACAGCCAGAGTGAGACACAGCCAGAGTGAGACACAGCCAGAGTGAGACACAGCAAAGAGTGAGACACAGCCAGAGTGAGACACAGCCAGAGTGAGACACAGCCAGAGTGAGACACAGCCAGAGTGAGACACAGCCAGAGTGAGACACAGCCAGAGTGAGACACAGCCAGAGTGAGACACAGCCAGAGTGAGACACAGCCAGAGTGAGACACAGCCAGAGTGAGACACAGCAAAGAGTGAGACACAGCCAGAGTGAGACACAGTCAGAGTGAGACACAGCCAGAGTGAGACACAGCAAAGAGTAAGTTTGGGAATTTGAAGCTAGGTGGGAATTTGAAGCTGGGTGGGAAGGAGGTGCTTTTTAACCCTGGTAAGTGACTGGAAAGTAGTTTTTCTTTTCATTGTCTAATTTATTATTTTTTTTCTTTCATTTTTTGGCATTGTAGTTGTTGAAGTTAACCTAAGGTTTAAGACATGGCAGGAGATCCCAGACCCGTGTCATGCTCCTCGTGTGCGATGTGGGAGCTCAGGGCCATGTCCACTGGCCCTGGCTCCTTCACGTGCAAGAAGTGTGTTCAGTTGCAGCTCCTGTTAGACCGCTTGACGGCTCCGGAGCTGCGGATGGACTCTCTCTGGAGCATCCGCGATTCCGAGGAATTCGTGGATAGCACGTTTAGCGAGTTGGTCACACCGCAGGTGAAAGTTACCGAGGGAGATAGAAAATGGGTGACTAAAAGACAGAGCAAGAGTAGGAAGGCAGTGGAGGTGTCCCCTCCGGTCATCTCCCTGCAAAACAGATATACCGCTTTGGATACTGTTGGGGGAGATGGCTCACCAGGGGAAGGCAGCAGCAAGGTTCATGGCACAGTGGCTGGCTCTGTTGCGCAGCAAGGCAGGAAGAAAAATGGCAGGGCTATAGTGATAGGGGACTCGATCGTAAGGGGAATAGACAGGCAGTGCTGTGGACGCAATCGAGACTCCAGGATGGTATGTTGCCTCCCTGGTGCAAGGGTCAAGGATGTCTTGGAGCGGCTGCAGGACATTCTGGGTGGGGGGGGGGGAGGAGAGAACAACGGCGCAAACACTTGTGCTCCATATTGGAGAATCGCCCCCCCTCATGTCTGGAATAAAGGGCGGCATGGTAACACAGTTACTTCACATCTCCAGGGTGCCAGGTTCGATTCCCGGCTTGGGTCACTGTCAGTGCGGACTCTGTACGTTCTCCCCGTGTCTGCTTGGGGTTCCTCCGGGTGGTCCGGTTTCCTCCCACAGTCCAAAGATGTGCAGGTTAGATGGATTGGCCATGATAAATTGCCCTTAGTGTCCATAAAGGTTGAGTGCGGTTACTGGGTTTTGGGGATAGGATGAAGGTGTTGGCTTAAGTGGGGTGCTCTTTCCAGGGGCCGGTGCATACTCGATGGGCCGAATGGCCTCCTTCCGCACTGTAAATTCTATGATTCTATGTGACTCTGCAATATCACTTGCAAATCATTCTGCACCAAAAATAACATTTGTTTTTCAGGAAAATGTGAGTGGAATTGTAGAATGTGATTCCATCAAAATGACCGTTAAAAAGCGATGAGATTACAAATATTATTTGACTTATTCAGTCTACTAAAGCAGTGGCTCCGCAGAGCACAGGGAGACTGGCTGAAGGATGGTCTGAGACCAAACAGACAGACTAGTAGAGAGGCAAATTTACAGTTAGTGGGGCTCCGTTCTCATCTTCAGTTTTGGGCATCCTGGGCAGCACAGTGGTGCAGTGATTAGCACTGCTGCCTCACGGTGCTGAGGTCCCCAGGTTCGATCCCGGCTCTAGGTCACTGTCCGTTTGTACATTCTCCCCGTGTTTGGGTGGGTTTCGTCCCCACAACCCAAAGATGTGCAGGTTAAGTGGATTGGCCATGCTAAATTGCCCCTCAATTGGAAAAAAAATAAATTGAGTACACTAAATTTATTAAAAAGAAATGTCAAAAAAATAATTGGGGGGGCGTCCTTTCCCAACCTCACACCCCTCCCCGCCCACCCTCGCCCCACAGAAAGCAAAGGCGGAAGCCACAGAAATACACAAATTGATCACTGCTATTAACTTGTAAAAACACGTCTGTGTGAATAATTGCTGGATTGCTGAAATCCAAGCTTAAAGTTGGGCAAAATTGCGATGTGTATTTTGAGACGAGCAAACATGGAACTTATTGATCAGCAATGAGATGGAAACGTCAGCCAATGACATCACTGCAGCACAGGCTAGTGCAGGACAGAATGAACCAGTCCAGTACAGGAGGAAATATTCCAATGCGCAAGATGCATACGCTTCCGTTCAGTATATTGCGCAGTCTCATTCAGTTTCAAAAAATAAAAGTTGACTTCCTTACTTCCTCTCACCAAATCAACAAAGTTATTGCCACAGTGAGTTCAAGGCAGTGTGGCAGGATTCGATTCTTTGTCCGAGAGACTTTCTGAAGGCCAGTCTGGAGACTGATGGTGGTTGATGGGCAGCACGGTAGCAGAAGTGGATAGCACTGTGGCTTCACAGCGCCAGGGTGCCAGGTTCGATTCCCTGCTGGGCCACTGTCTGTGCAGAGTTTGCACTTTCTCCCCATGTCTGCGTGGGTTTCCTCCGGATGCTCCGGTTTCCTCCCACAGTCCAAAGACGTGCAGGTTAGGTGGATTGGCCATGATAAATTGCCCTTAGTTGACCAAAAAGTTTAGGAGGGGTTATTGGGTTACGGGGATAGGGTGGAAGTGAGGGCTTAAGTGTGTCGGTGCAGACTCTATGCGCCGAATGGCTTCCTTCTGCACTGTATGTTCTATGTTCTAGAACTATCAGCACGTGACCAGCTGCAGACATTATATCAGAGCAGCAATGGTCCATTTTGAAGAACAGAATGCAAACAGGAGAAAATGGAAGAGGAACAGATTTTAAGAGTGTCTTTCTGCATCACTTGCTGGCATGGCAATTTCAGTAGATTTTTCTGTACATATTTTCTTTACAAAATTATCAGCGACATCTTTGTAGATAAAATCTTGTAAAGGCGCAGTTTCAGTTGTCAATATTGTTGAACTTGCCATATGTTCCTGATTCATCATACTTCGAAAATAATTTTTAACGCTTTTCAAGACAGAAAAAGAACCTTCACCGGAGCATTTGTGACAGGTATTGTTAAAAATATTTCCAGTGTGGTTTCCACATTTCGAGAGGTTGCCATCCTATACAAATCAGCTGGTGTCCTCGAAGCACACAGCTCATCATTATCAGTGAAATTAGTGAATTATTTCACTTTATCTTCAAAAAGATTTGTATCCATGTCCTCCTGGAAGAATTTGCTTAATTTCTTGCCGCCGTGGCTTTTAACTTTTTCATCCAAACCTCTGTGAAAAGCAGGCAAATTAAATCAACAATTTTCTTCAGAGAGTCACCATAACTCTGCAATTACAACAATCATTATTATTCCCGCTCTTTCTGATTCATAAAATCTGAATTTAATTTTGCTTTGCGTTTTCTGTTCACAGGCTCATTTGTTTGCACTTAGCAGAAGCAAATGCAGGGTTATCAACCGCTGATTGGACGCCTTGCTAACTGTCAACTCGGGCCTTGTCAAGCCAACGCTTACCGGGTCCGGCGCAGGGCCATTCCCATTGGTTAGGGCCCTGTGCCTGGACACGGTGTGTTTCATTGTAAATCTGCCTCTACCCCAGCTTTGAGAAGGTAGAAAGGCTTCAAGTCAACGGGACTACGGGTCCACCCCCGACTCCATGCTCCGTGACCAGATTGCTTTTGGTGTTCAATCTGAGCCCCTGCGTCAGCAGCTACTAAAAGTAAAGCAGCCCACTCTCTCTACGGCCATTGAGACCTGTGTACTTCATGAACAGGCCTCCACACGCTACTCCTGCATCCAGGCCGCTGAAACGGTGCAGCAAGCTCCTTACGAGGCAGAACGGGTCCAAATGATTAAATCTCTTCAGGCTCTGGACCTGAATGATGGCGGCCATTTCGCGCGTTTTTCGCGAAGTCCCGCGCCCATACGCAGCGAGCGCGCTGACGTCACGGACTGCTTCAGCAGGTGCGCGCTGCGCTGGACCGCCCCACGCATGCGTGGTGGAGCGGCGAATGTCCCGAAGCTACGGCGTGCGGCAACTGCGGCTCTGCCCACTTAAAGCGGCAATGTCCCACGAAGTCCCGACGCTGCCTGCAGTGTGGGAAATGACGCCAATACGCTGCAATGTGCAGATCTTCCAGGCCTGCTGATTTTCGAAGGTCCACCCAGCCGCACAGAGACGTCAGGGCTATCCAGCCTGCCATCAATGAACCGACTCTAGATCTTGATTCCGACTGTGCTTGCAATGACCCACAGGTCCAGTTACAAATCGGCGTCGTTACCATGAACAGGACATCCCCCAAGCGTGGCACTGACCCTGCCCACGTCCACAGCATCGGCCAGGATGATGAGTGGTGTTCCACCCTTACGGTCAACCGGTCCCCTGTCAGGTTCCACCTGGACACTGGCGCTTCTGCCAATCTCATCGCATCGTCTGATTTCCGCAAGCTCTGTGTACAGCCTGCTGTCCTGCCATCTGCCTGTAAATTGCTGGACTACAATGGCAATGCCATTGCCACCAGCGGCTCCTGCCGCCTTGAGATGACACATCGTGCTCACACAGTCATTCTCCCGTTCGAGATTGTTGCTGCCTCAAAGGCCTCCTTGCTTAGTGCCCAGGCATGCAAGCTGCTCCACTTAGTGCAGAGAGTACACTCTCTCTCTTCAAGCGGTGTGTCTGCATCCTCTGACACAGACTTCAGGGCGCAACACGACTCCATCATCCAGCTATACCATGATGTTTTCGAAGGCATGGGCACGCTCCCCTACACGTACAAAATCTTACTCAAGCCCAACGTCATGCCTGTCGTTCACGCACCTCGCAGAGTCCCAGCGCCCCTCAAGGACCACCTCAAGCAACAGCTCCAGGACCTCCAGGACCAAGGAGTCATCTCTAGGGTCACGGAACCCACTGACTGGGGAAGCTCCATGGTCTGCGTCAAGAAGCCGTCCGGCGAGCTGCGGAACTGTATTGATCCTAAAGATCTGAATCAGAATATCATGCGGGAGCACTACCCTATTCCGAAACGGGAGGAGCTCACGTCCGAGATGGCCCACGCCATTGTGATTGACCTTGAGAGACCTTGGATGCCTCGAAGGGCTTCTGGCAGATCCAACTAGATGAGTCAAGCAAGAAGCTGTGCACGTTCAACACACCCTTTGGCAGGTTCTGCTACAACCGGATGCCATTTGACATCATCTCTGCGTCCATCGGAGTCTTCCACCGGAACATGGGGCAGATGATGGAGGGGATCAACGGCGTCCGGGTATATGTCGACGATATTATCGTCTGGTCAACCACCCCGCAGGAACATTGCCCGCCTTCAGCGTGTTTTCAGGCGCATCCACGAACACGGCCTCCGCCTCAATAGGGCCAAATGCTCGAGTATCAAGTTTCTGGGGGATCACATCTCCCACCAGGGGGTGCGTCCGGACGAGGACAAGATTGCAGCAATCACGTCCATGAAGACGCCCGAGGACAAGAAAGCGGTTCTCCGGTTCCTGGGTATGGTGAATTTCCTCGGGAAGTTCATTCCGAATCTCGCCTCACACACCACGGCCCTCGGAGACCTGATTCGCAAAACCGCAGACTTCCAATGGCTCCCCGTTCACGAGCGTGAATGGCAGGAGCTGAAGGCCAAGCTTTCCACGGCCCCAGTGTTGGCTTTTTTCGACCCGACCAAAGAGACCAAAATCTCTACTGATGCCAGTCAATCGGGGATTGGTGCCGTGCTCCTGCAACGAGACGAGGCCTCGTCATGGGCCCCCGTTGCATATGCGTCGCGGGCGATGACTCCCACAGAGCAGTGCTATGCGCAAATTGAGAAAGAGTGTCTCGGCCTTCTCACCGGAGTCGTGAAGTTTCACGACTATGTCTATGGACTTCCGCAGTTCACGGTTGAAACAGACCACCGTCCGCTTGTAAGTATTATCAAGAAGGACCTGAATGATATGACGCCTCGCCTCCAGTGTATCCTACTCAAGCTGCGCAGGTCTTACTTTCAACTGATCTATACCCCTGGCAAGGACTTTGCCATTGCCGATGCTCTCTCCAGGTCAATCACAATTCTGTGTGATCATGACGGCTTCATTGACCAAATAGACGCTCACGTCCAGTTTGCAGCCTCTCATTTGTCAGGTACAGATGCACGACTGATGCAAATTCGCCGCGAGACAGCAGCTGATCCACTTCTGCAGCGGGTGATGCGCCTAATGTCGGTCGGGTGGCACAAGGGCCAATGCCCACAATTTTACAACGTCCGCGATGACCTGGCGGTTGTCGACGGGGTGCTCCTGAAATTGGATCGCATCGTCGTCCCACAAAGCATGCGCCAGCTGGTGTTGGAGCAACTCCATGAAGGGCACTTAGGAATTGAGAAATGCCGCCGCAGGGCCAGAGAAGCCGTCTACAGGCCGGGCATCAATGATGACATCGACAATGTGGTGCTCAACTGCTCTACCTGCCAGCATTTTCAGCCCGCCCAACCACGGGAGACCCTGATGCCCCATGAGCTCGTCACATCGCCTTGGACCAAAGTGGGCATCGACTTGTTCCATGCATTGGGCAGGGACTACGTCATCATCATCGACCACTTCTCCAGTTACCCGGAGGTCATCAGGCTGCACAATCTCACATCCTCAGCTGTGATCAGGGCGTGTAAGGAGACATTTACCCGACATGGCATTCCGCTGACGGTCATGTCGGACAACGGCCCCTGTTTTGAGAGCCAGGAATGGGCCGGCTTCGCCCGACACTACAACTTCGAGCACGTTACGTCCAGTCCCCTATACCCGCAATCCAATGGGAAGGCGGAAAAGGGGGTCCACATTGTAAAGAGGCTCCTCAGCAAGGCCGCCGAAGCCGGCTCAGATTTCCATCTGGCTCTGCTAGCCTATCGCTCCGCACCGCTCTCCACCGGCCTGTCGCCTGCTCAGCTGCTAATGAACCGCACCCTCAGAACGACGGTGCCATCAATTCTTGCTCCCAACCTCGACCATGTCCCCGTGCTCCACCGCATGCACATGTCTCAACTACAGCAGAAAACCTACAACTCACGGGCTGTTGACCTTCCCGACATCCATCCACGCAACAAGGTTCGCATCCACCTCCCAGATGGTGGCTGGTCTGCGCCTGCTGTCGTTCTAAGGCAGGTGGCCCCCCACTCCTTCCTGGTCTGCTTACCGGATGGATCCATTCGGCGCCGCAACAGGCTCTTCGCCTGGTTCCAGGGTCGTCACGGGATCCTCCGACCAGCTCTTCTACTGATCCCGCCGTGGATTGTGTGGCGCTTCCGGTCACTCTGCCTGCCCCTGACAGTGCTGCAGCCCTCCCGGCTCCTGAGGCGCCAGCCATTGCCCCACCCTTGAGGCAGTCGCCCACCTCAGAGACTGAACTTATTAACTCTGTACATATGTGGACTTTCTGAAATGTTTTTTTTTTCCTATATCCTTTATTGTTGCATTCGTTATCCAGTGATTTGTAAATAGATTTGTTGGTTGTTCCAGTTCATGGTAGTCATCTGCACCAGGCACCTTCCTCTGTAAATAGTCTTGTTCCCTGTATATAGCTTTGTACATATGTCTTCGCACCTCACACATAGCTAGGTACATTCTCCACACACCCACACTATTTATTATCACATGCCTATATCAACATTTTTTAATAAAAGGAGGGATGTCATAATATACACCAGTTTATCGTGGTGCAGGCACACACTGATGGACACACACAGGGACCAATCAACATGTACAAACACCGCAACCAATCACCAGTTAGAATACACACACTATAAAGGCAGAGGGCACCACGGTTCCCGCTCATTCTGGGTGCTGCCTCTGAGTGTAACAAGAACTCATCCAGCCCAGCACAGACTCACACCATGTGCTGAGAGAATCAACTGGTTCAGACAAGGCTTAGGTCTCTAGTTTAAGTTAACATCATTTAGACCCACAGACATTGTGTGTTAGTTAGTTAGAAGTAGTTAATAAAATTGAGTTGAACCTTCACCGGTGTTGGAAGTGTCTGTTCATCTCTCAAGTCTACACTAGCCAACACTTCAATCAGAACAAGGGAAGGCTATTCAATTCCTCCAGTCTGTTCCATCATTCAATGAGGTCATGGTTGATCCATATCTTAAATCCATTTGCTCGCCTTGGTTCTGTAAGTTCATAACTCTGAATAACAAGAATGTATCAATATCAGTTTTGATATTTTCAATGGATCCAATTCACCTCTCTCCGGAACGGAGCGCAGTCCCACATTTTCATTGCCCTTCGTTCATAAAGTGTAAAATAAATACTTTTAATATTCCAATCTCTGCAAAGTGGCAGGGCGCTCAAATATTTCTGATACTGGGGAAACATGAGCATCGATCTCAGTGGCAGACTGTGACCCAAGGAGATCTGCAGCGGGGGGGGGGGGGGGGGGGGGGGGGGGGGGGGGTGTGTACCAAAGAAAGGACAAAAAATAAATGATTTTGTGATTCCATGATGAGAGGTGATACAGAATAATCATGAACAGAAGACAGGCAGGCTGGATGGAACAATTCCTAGCATCTGTCAAAAATGAAATGAAATGAAAATGGCTTATTGTCACGAGTAGGCTTCAATGAAGTTACTTTGAAAAGTCCCTAGTCGCCACATTCCGGCGCCTGTCCGGGGAGGCTGGTACGGGAACTATATTTACTCAACTATATTACTACGTAACTATGTAACTATATTACTCAATTGCTATTTAAATACATTCTCATATCATTGTTCATATAATTTAAAATACAGTTTTCTTTTTTTTTAAATATAAATTTAGAGTATCCAATTAATTTTTTTAAATTAAGGGGCAATTTAGTGTGGCCAATCCACCTAACCTGCACATCTTTTGGGTTGTGGGGGCGAAATCCACGCAAACACAGGAAGAATGTGCAAACTCCACACGGACAGTGACCCAGAGCCGGGATCGAACCTGGGACCTCAGCGCTGTGAGGCAACCGTGCTAACCACTTCTGCCACTGTGCTGCCCTAAAATACACAGTTTTCTAAGGTTCAGAACATGTGGAATGTTGGTGAGTGTCCCTTTAAGATTATGAAGTTTAACTTATTTTTAAGTACACACTGGGTGAGTTCTAAAGATGCCAATTTAGCGAATGCAGACTAACTCAGCAGGCTGGGATCAGGGGCGATGTCAGTTATTTGCTCTCCCCCCAAGAACCTCCACTTAATATTCTCAATTGACTTCAATCCAGAAAGAATGCAGGCGAGGTACGACAGTATTCCACCTGTTTCCAAGATTGACAGGTTAGGTTAAGATGAGTAATAAAAACGGAAAGTGCTGGGAAAAATGCAGCAGACTTGACAGTATCTCTGGGGGTAGAAACAGCATCAATGTTTTCAGTTCCAAACTAAGTTTCCAAGAAGAGTCATATTGGACTCGGAGCGTCAATCCTGTTTCTATCTCCGCAGATGCTGCCAGATCAGCTGAGTTTTCCAACACTTTCTGTTTTTATTTCTGATGTCCAGCGTCTGCAGGATTTTGCTAGATTTTAGGTTAGAATTACCCCCTTAGTTCGGTCTTTTTCAATCCTGAAGCACAAAACAGCGACATAAACAGCCCCGAATTCCACATGGGAACGATCTACCATACCTTAACACTTGACTGCTCTCTGACCTCTACTGATTTGTCCACTCGATTCCTCCGTTCCAGGGGTAAGAGCCGAGGGATTTGCACTTTGAAAACATAGCAAGGGTCACTCATGCGATACATGCATTGCAAACTGTCTAAGGGTTTTTGTTTAATTCATTCATGGTCCGTGGACATTGCTGGCAAGGTCAGCATTCGTTGCTCAACCCTAATTGCCCTGGAGAAGGTGATGGTGAGCTGCTTTTTTGAACCTCTGCGGTCCATGTGGTGTAAGCCCTGTTAGGGAGAAACTTCCCGGATTTTGACCCACCAGCAATGAAAGACCGACGGTATGTTTCCAAGTCAGTATTGTGCGTGACTTGAAGGGAAACCTGAAGGTGGGGTATTCTCATGCTGCCTTGCCCTTCGAGGGCAGTGATGGGCCACCTTGGTCAGTGAATTGGCCGCATGAGTGACCCTCCTTCGCCTCATGGGCTGCAAGATTGAAATTGGGCTTGTTCACTAACCTGGAGCAGAATTCTCCGACCCCTCGCAGGGTCGGGGAATCACCCGGGGCCAGCGTAAATCCCGCCCCCGCCGCGGCCGGAATTCTCCGCCACCCGGGAATCGGCGGGACCGGGAATCACGCTCCGCCGATCGGCGTGCCCCCCGCGGCGATTCACCAGCCCGCAATGGGCCAAAGTCCGGCCGCTGACAGGCCAGTCCCGCCGACGTGGTTTAACCCACCTCTGTGCCGGCGAGACTGGCGGCGCGAGCGGGACCCCGGGGTCCTGGGGGGGGCGCGGGGTGATCGGACACCGGGGGGTGCCCCCACAGGGCCCACCGATCAGCCGGTGGGCCAGTGCCGTGGGGGCACTCTTTTTCTTCCGCCACGGCCTCCACCATGGCGGAGGCGGAAGAGACCCCCTCCACCGCGCATGCGCCAGTGGTGACGTCAGCGGTCGCTGATGCTCCGGCGCATGCGCGGACTCACGCCGGCCGGCGAAAGCCTTTCGGCCAGCCCCAACGCCGGCCGGCGCCAGTCGGCTGAGCGGGAGCCACTCCGGCACGGGCCTAGCCCCTAAAGGTGTGGAGAATTCCGCACCTTTGGGGAGGCCCGATGCCGGAGTGGTTGGCGCCACTCCGCTACGCCGGGACCCACTGCCCCGCGCGTATGGGAGAATTTCGCCCCATGACCCTTTGAATAAAATTAAAGAAACATAGAAAAAATAGGAGCAGGAGGAGGCCGTTCAGTCCTTCAAGCCCACTCCGCCATTCATTATGATCATGGCTGATCATCCAACTCACTAGCCTAATCCCGCTTTCCCCCATATCCTTTGATCCCCTTCGCCCTCAGTGCTATATCTAACTGCTTCTTGAAATCACGCAATGTTTCAGACTCAATTACTTCCTGGGGTAACGAATTCCACAGGCTCACCACTCTCCGGGTGAAGAAATTCCTCCTCAACTCTGATCCAGGTGGTCTATCCCGAATTCTCAGACAGTGACCCCTGGGTCTGGACACACTCCACACCATCGGGAACATACTTCCTGCATCTACCCTGTCCAATCCTATCATAATTTTATAGGTTCCTATGAGATTCCCCCCTCATTCGCCTGAACTATACAAATTTAATACACACCGAATATTTTAGAGCGTGTTAAAAAAAATACTTAATAATTTATGTATTAATAGAACTGTGATTAACTTCAAATGGTAAAAACAAAATAAATATTTGCACTTTGGACACAGAAGGAGCACACGGCTCTCACAGTCAATGTTGTGAGCGATCAATACGCACCTCACTTCATTTGACCTTGCTTTATGTGCGGATCACTTCAGTCAAACCGATAGGAAAACAATCGACGTAGATGGAAATCAGTGGAACGTGGCAACCCTGCGCATGGGAAATGGTCAAGAAAATGTCTGGTGGGCCTCACTCAGAATCCAGGTCGGGCCACATGTTGACCCCCAGGCCGCAGGTTGCCCTCAGGCAACTGTTCCAGGTGATAAAGGTTGTGGACTGAGAGGTGTTGTTGAAGGAGCCTGGGTGAGTTGCTGCAGTGCATCTTGTAGGTGGTACACATTGCAGTCACCATGCACTGATGGTGGGGGGGAGTGAATGCTTAGCGTGGTGGAGGTGGTGCCAATCAAGCGGGGCTGCTTTATCCTGAATGGTGTTGAGCTTCTTGAGAGTTGTTGGAGCTGCTCTCATCCAGACAAGTGGAGAGTATTCCATTACACTGCTCACTTGTACCTTCTAGATTGTGGAGAGACTTTGGGGAATCAGAGGCGAGTTACTTGGCACAGGCTTCCGAGCCTCTGCCCTCTGTTAGCAACAGTATTTATATGGCTGCTTCATGTGGCTTGGAAGGGTGCAGTAAATATGAAGCCTGTTGCTATAATAACATTCAGTTGTATGAAAAAAGCAATCTCTGATCTTGGTTGTTCATTGTATAGGAGAGGTACAATTCAGAGCCAAGCTGCTCTTTGAAAAACAGCAACGAAGAAAGATCTCCTTTGACGCAGGCAGGCACATTCAGGGAGTCTATGAATGCAGGCTTTGCCTATCTACCTTGTGGGTCATCGCACTCACCCTCCAATTATGTCCTCTTTCAGCACATTTGGAACCACTACAAAGGACTACACTCAATTTGTTGATGTGATGGCTATATGTGCACAATTCACTGTAGATGGCAGGTTGAGAAAGTGGCTAGCAAAGCCATACAGGGTCCTGGGCTTTACAAATAGAGGCCGACAGTAAATTAAGTAAGGAAGTTATGGTGAACCTTTATAAAACACTGGTCTCAACTGGATTACTGTGTCAAATTCTGGGCACCACATTTTAGGATGTGAAAACATTAGAGAGCGTGCAGAAAAGATTTATAAAAATAGTTCCAAAATTAGGCCCTTCTGTTATGCAAATAGGTTGGAGTAGTTGGGATTGTTTTCCGCGAGGAAGAGAAAATTGAGAGGATGTTTGAGAGGTGTCCAAAAACCTGAGGTGTCTGGACAAGGTAGGCCCAAACATCTTTAGCTGCTTCATCAATGACCGTCCATCTTCAGGTCAGAAATGGGGACGTTGGCTGATGATTGCACAATGTTCAGCACCATTCGTGGCTCCTCAAATATTGAAGCAGTCCATGCCCAAATGCAACAAGGCCTAGACAATATCCGGGCTTGGGCTGACAAGGAGCAAGTAACATTTCCACCACACAAGTTCCAGGCAATGGCCATCTCCAATAAGAGAGAATCTAATCATCGCCCCATGGCATTCAATGACATTACTATTGCTGAATCTCCTACAATCAACATCCTGGGGGGGTTACCATTAACCAGAAACTCAACAGGACTAACCATATAAATACTATGGCTACAAGAGCAAGTCAGAGGCTGGAATCCTGTGGCGAGTAACTCCGACCCCCTCAAAGCCTGTCCACCATCTACAAGGTACGTCAGGAGTGTAATGGAATACTCTCCACTTGCCTGCCACTCATGAAGCTCCAAGACAAAACAGCCCATTTGATTGTTCCCCCTGCCACAAACATTCAGTCTTTCCACCACCGATGCACAGTGGCAGCCGTGTGTACCATCTACAAGATGCACTGCAGCAACTCACTAAGGCAGAACCTTCAAACCCACAACCACTGTCATCCAGAAGTACAAGAGCAGCAGATACCTGTGGGGTAGAGGTCTCAAGGAATCTGGCGGCTGAGGTGGAAGTGGTGCTCCATGGGTTCTCCTTGCTGGCAACATCTCCATTGAGGGATTGACCCTCCAGAATGGCAGCTGGAAGTTGGTGGTAGCGGGTAAAATCACAGCGTCATCACAGTGAGTGACTTTGAGGTCCCTGGGTGGGGTCCTGTGATATGCCAGGCGGCATGGGCAGAGCGGGGGACTCTAATGAGAGGTGCTTACCAGCTACAGGAGGGCAGAAGACCCTCCCACAGAGGGAGAGGACGTGAAGTCAGAATGAACCCCAACTCTCAGGCTGCAGATGCCCACGCCCTCACATGCAGCACGAAGGTATGTGAAAGTGGAAAGCTGCAGTTTATGGTGGTCAGGTTACCAGGGATTAAATTATGGGATTAAATCAAATCCATGCCCCTCATAATCTTGTAGCCCTCCATCACTGGCAAGCTCAAGAGCTCATTCCTCAAAAGGGATAAAGGTCTTGAGCTCTGGCATCACTCCGGCTGGCTTTGCCCGCTTACGGCAGTTTTTAGAAATTAATTTGCGGGATGTGGGCGTCGCTTTCTGGATTTGTTGCCCATCCCTAATTATCATTCATCGAATTTAAGAGTCAACCATTTTGCTGTCACATGTAGATCAGACCAGGTGAGGGCGGCAGATTATTTTCCTTAAAGGACATAGCGAACCAAATGGTTTTTTTACAACAATCGCCAATGGTTTCACGGTCATCATTGGGCCCTTTAATTCCAGATGTTGTTTTTCTTGAATTCCATCCACTGTGGTGGGATTCGAACCCGGGTCCCCAACCCATTGCCCTGGGTCTCTGGATACTAGTCCAGTGAGAATACCCCACTTAGCCACCGCCTCCTGTTGTGTTCATGTTTCTTCTGCAATGAGACAGGTGGGAAGAGTATAGGTAGAGGTTGTGCCACGTCAGATGGGACTGAAGTCTGGCATGCATGGGAGGTGGGTGGGAGCGGACACATGAGGGGCACATGAGCTACAGGGGGCATTATGGGGGGGGCATGAAAAGAGCTGTGGCCCCGTGAGGTGGACAGGAGTGAGATCACCATGGAGGTGTGAGGGCCGTGTTAAGGGGTGCTGAGGGAGACATGAGGAGGTGGACTTACCTCAGCTCTGCTCTCTCTTGGAGTGAGCTGCTGCTGACAATGGCAGGCCCAGCCTCCCGGTCACTTTAGAACATAGAACATAGAACAGTACAGCACAGAACAGGCCCTTCAGCCCTCAATGTTGTGCCGAGCCATGATCACCCTACTCAAACCTACGTATCCACCCTATACCCGTAACCCAACAACCCCCCCCTTAACCTTACTTTTTGTAGGACACTACGGGCAATTTAGCATGGCCAATCCACCTAACCCGCACATCTTTGGACTGTGGGAGGAAACCGGAGCACCCGGAGGAAACCCACGCACACAGGGGGAGGACGTGCAGACTCCACACAGACAGTGACCCAGCCGGGAATCGAACCTGGGACCCTGGAGCTGTGAAGCATTTATGCTAACCACCATGCTACCCTGCTGGCTGGATGTCTGCCTGACCCTGGATTGAGGGTTTCCTGCCTCTGCTCGACCCCGTTGAGAAGTTTGCTGATGGCTCTTTCCAGAAGCCATCCCCGTCGATTGGACTTGGAACAGGTGCTGGGGAGGAATTTAAATGGTGCGCCCTCTGGTGGCAGAGATTAAGTCATGGCGGGCGGTGCCAATCAGAGGCAGGCCATCACCACTACCATGAAAAAAAAACTTAAAGAGGCTGAATATACGGCACCTTTTCTCACCGACAGCGCCAGTGGGAATCTCTCCGGTTTTCTCATCGAGACCGGCACTCAGAAAAAATATTGGAAAATTCCGCCAAATATATTTAATACTGGGCAAGAAACCCATTAAATCCCATTGTGACCAATGGGAAATTTGATTAATCTGACCATTTGTGGCCGGGATCAGGAGAAAAGTGACCATGGAAGCTCCTGTAAAGTTGAACTGCCTACCCCACCCTGTCTGGCATATATAGGATTCACGCTGCACCTTGTGTTTAAATGTGGTGAGCCATCAAAGTGTTCAGAGTGAGGGATTGCACAATATATTCAGCCTTGCCCAGAACCTGAAGCCAAATTTCCAAAGCCAATTGTCAATTAGGTTGGAAGAATTAAAGATCTAAGCTTCTGGCTGCGCTGTGACATTACCTTGTGAGGAGAGGGGGAAGGAAGCAGAAGAACAAACAGACTTACATTTCCACAACAACAACTTGTATTTATGTAGCACCTTTGATAAATTCAACACCCCAAGACAGTCAGTTCTGGGCAGGAATCGAGGGAACCACCCTCCTATTTAATGGCACTGATTTTTTTTTGGGGGGGGGGGCTCAGTGGTGGACCCCCCACCCCTACGCCCCTCCCTACAAGGTCACACTCAGCTGCAATTCCTGCACTGAGGTGCTCCTCACTGCAGGAAGAGACCCGGGTGCCATTTTTAAATGGTGCCTCACCTGTTGCAGGTCCTCAAGTCCCCCGCATCCCACCTCATACGGGCAAAGCACCCCCAGGCCCGATCCTCGGCGCAGGCAAAATGCCATCAGCCGTGCCAGTGTGCCACCCAGCCCAGATACCAATCACCCTGGGGCCTCCGATCGCCTGGGAGATCCCCCCTCCCAAGTGCCGTTCCACTTGGTCTCCATTTGAGGGGAGCAGTGCTGAATGGCGCCCGCCTGGGGTCTGATCGGCGAGGCCGGTAGATCCATGGAGCCGGTTCAATCTGATGTGGCATAGGTAAGTGAGTGGGATCTAGATCACTACGTCTCGGGGTTTAGATCTCGCGAAGCTCAACAACCCTCGGAAATCCCAGGAGAGGCGTTCCGATTCCGGCGGGACGCGGCTGGTAAATCTCACCCGTAGTCAACCTGGGTCAGCAGGCCTCTCTGTAGGTCTGTAATTATTTCAATTGTTGCCTCTACCCAGCCACCGTCTTATCTCCAGTAAAATGGCCCAAGGGGCCGGTTGGCGAGCTGTTTTTAATCGATGGCGCATAAAAATCCCTGTCCCAAAAAGTCGCATAGGGTGATGTTCGGACAGTTGACCAGCCTGAAGGAGTGCCTGAAAGATAAATAGAGAGATAGAGAAGTGGAGAGGTTTCAGGAGGCAATTCCAGAATCTTAGGACCTTGGCCGCTAAAAGCATGGCTGCCATTGGCTGAAAGATTATATCAGCGCTGTGCAAGAGGCCAGAATTGGAGAAGCCTCCGATCTCAGAGGGCTGCAGAGCCGGTGGGGGGTTGTGATCCCTTTCACAACTTCAGGATGTCCCAGTGAAGTAATTGTGAAGTATACTCACCATTGTAGCGGGGGGGGGGGGGGGGGGGGGAGGCGATAGCCAATTTTCTCCACAGCAAAGTAACAACGACCAGGTTGTCGGCTGCAGGTTGAGGGAGCCACTGGGGAAATCCCCCTTTTAGTTTAAGTACGCCCGAACATCTGAAGCAGGTTGTTTGAACCTGGTGTGCTCGTGAAAAGCCAACCCGCGTGGTCAATTTGGGAATTCTGCCAACAGGAATCTGAAGGAGGCGTGTCACATGATGCTTTCCTATAACTCATAGGCTTTGACCGAAACTGCAACGGCCTCCGATTGTGATACATGAACTTTACACAACCTCAAAAGACCATTTCAAACACGCAGCTGCCAAGAGCTTTGAAAAGCAATTGAGTTATGACAAAGACGGATATTGAGTCATCACTTGGACAGACAGTTACATCTCACTACGACTAAGTCTCATGGTCAAACGGGGCTGTTGATCCCTGTGATAACCCTCGCAAGGCCCACGGGGATGGCCTGATTGATCTCCCGGAGGGGCAGAGGCCCAACGGCGGGACACGTCAATTCCCCGAGATGAAAGCCACCCCCCCAGGAAGGAGCCGGCCTCTCAGGAGGGCCCCGGCTGGGATTTGGATTGTTACATTGTTATTGTATTTCCTAGCGTGAGTAGGAAATAAACTATTTCTGACTCTCCTTTTCGGGGCTCCTCTTTGACTACAATAACCCCGTAATGTTCTCAAACACTGACAGCTGAAGAAAAGATATTTGCAGGAATTTACAAATTGGATTTCTTTCCTGTAGCTTCTATAAACGCTCGGGCAGCATGCTTTTTAAGGGCTCCCTCTCATGGCCAAATTGAAAATACGCGAACCTCCACTGGGACCGATAGCCTGTAATTTGGCTTTCCTGTTACTGAAACAGTTTCACTTATGCTCCTGTCAAGTTGATTTGTGTGTAAGAACAGAGCACAGTGCAGCAGAGGATCAGGCCCTTTGGCCGACAAGCCTGCGCCGATCTTGATGCCTGACTAAACTAAAACCTTCTGCACTTCCGGGGTCCGTGCCCCTCTATTCCCAACCTACTACAAGATTATGAGGTCTACAAGATTATGGGCAGGGATAGAGTGCCTGGGCAGGCACTCTTTCCCAGGGTGGAGGGGTCAGTCACCAGGGGGCATAGGTTTAAGGTCCGTGGGGCAAGGTTTAGAGGAGATGTGTGAGGCAGGTTTTTTTTACATAGATGGTGGTGAGTGCCTGGAACACGTTACCAGGGGAGGTTGTGGAAGCAGATACATTAACATCGTTCAAAAGGCATCTTGACAAACACATGGATAGGATTGGTATAGAGGGATACGGCACAAGGAAGTGCTGAGGGTTTTAGCAAAGGTTGATATCATAACCGGTACAGGCTTGGAGGGCTGAATGGCCTGTTCCTATGCTGTATTGTTCTTTGTTCTTATTCATGTATTTGTCAAGGTGCCCCTCACACCTTTACCTATGTCCCCTAGTAATTGACTTTTCCACCCTGGGGGAAAAAGTATGACTATCCACTCTGTCTATTTTGTAAACTTCTATCAGGTCGCTCCTCAACCTCCGTTGTTCCAGTGAAAACAATCCAAGTTTATCCAACCTCTCTTCGTTGATAATACCCCCAGACACGGCAGCATCCTTGGTAAACCTCTTCTGTACCCTCTCCAAAGTCTCCACATCCTTCTGGTAGTGTGGCGGCCAGAATTGTACACAATATTCCAAATATGGCCTAACTAAGGTTCTGGACAGCTGCAGCAGGACTTGCCAATTTTTATAGTTAATGCCCCGACCACTGAAGGTGAGTATTGCCTTATGCCTTCTTGACTACCTTATATCCACCAGCATTGCCACTTTCAGTGATCTGTGGACCTGTACACCCAGATCTCTCTGCCTGTCAATGCTCTTCAGGGTTTTGTCCTTTACTGTATAATTCACAGCTGTATTAGACCTTCCAAAATGCATAAGCTCACATTTGTCTGGATTAAACTCCATTTCTCCACCCAAGTCGCCAACCAATTTATATCCTGCTGTATCCCCTAACAATCCTCTTCAACTATCCACAGCTCCGCAAATCTTTTTTTTCCCAATAAATTTAGAGTACCCAATTATTTTTTTCCAATTAAGGGGTAATTTAGCGTGGCCAATCCACCTAGCCTGCACATCTTTGGGTTGTGGGGGCAAAACCCAAGCAGACGTGGGGAGAATGTGCAAACTCCACACGGACAGTGGCCCAGATCCGGCATCGAACCTGGGACCTCGGTGCCCTGAGGCAGCAGGGCTAACCCACTGCGTCACCGTGCTGCCCTAACTCCACCAATCTGTGTGTCATCCGCAAACTTACTAATCAGACCAGCTACATTTTCCTCCAAATCATATATATATATACTGCGAATATATAAGGTCCCAGAACTGATCCCTGTGGAACACCACTCGTCACAGCTTTTCATTCAGAAAAAGCACCCTTCAACCGTTACCCTCTGTCTTCTAGACTAAGCCAGTTCTGCATCCATCTTGCAAGCTCGCCTCTGATCCCGTGTGACTTCACCTTTTGTACCAGTCTGCCACGGCCTGACTCAAGTCCATATAGACAACATTCACTGCCCTTCCTTCATCAATCACCTTCGTCACTTCCTTAAAAAACTCGATCAAGTTAGTGAGACACAACCGCCCCTTCACAAAATCATGCTGCCTCTCGCTAATAAGTCCATTTGTTTCCAAATGTGAATAAATCCTGTCCCAAAGAATCTTTTACAAGAATTCTCCTACCACTGATATAAATCTCACCAGCCTATAATTTCCTGGATTATCCCTACTATTCTTCTTAAATAAAAGATCAACATTAGCTAGTCTCCAATCTTCTGGGACCTCACTTGTAGCCAATGAGGATACAAAGATTTTTGTCACGGCCCCAGCAATTTCCTTCCTTGCCTCCCTTTGTATTCTGGGGTAGATCCCATCAGGCCTTGGGAATTTACCTACCTTAATGCTTTAAAAAACACCCAACACTTCTTCCTTTTTGATGTCAACATGACCCAGAATATCCACACACCCTTCCCCAGACTCATCATCCACCGAGCCCTTCTCTTTGGTGAATACTGATGCAAAATATTCATTTAGTACCTCACCCATTTCCTCTGGCTGCAGGCATAGATTCCACCTCTGTCTTTGAGTAGGCCAGCCCTTTCAGTGGCTACCCTCTTACACTTTACATACATATAAAATGCCTTGCGATTCTCCTTAATCCTATTTGCCAAGAACTTTTCATGAACTCTTTTAGCCCACCTAACTTTTTGCTTAAGCTCCTTCCTACTTTCTTTATGTTCTTCAAGGGTATCCTCTGTTCTCAGCCTTCTAGACCT
This sequence comes from Scyliorhinus canicula, assembly GCF_902713615.1. Taxonomy (NCBI): domain Eukaryota; kingdom Metazoa; phylum Chordata; class Chondrichthyes; order Carcharhiniformes; family Scyliorhinidae; genus Scyliorhinus; species Scyliorhinus canicula. The sequence continues at coordinate 145,558,158 of NC_052158.1, read as the reverse complement.
TACAAATGTTTCCTATTTCTTTTGGACTGGGCTCACAATATCCCTTGTTATCCAAGGTTCCCAAAACTTGCCATACTTATCCTTCATCTTCACAGGAACATGCTGGTCCTGAATTCTAATCAACTGATGTGTAAAAGACTCCCTCAAACAGCCGACCCCGATCTAAATTCTTCAGTTGATAGGTACAGGCAGGCTGTTTATTTTCAAAATTTAAAAGGCTGGCCATTTAAATAACTTGGTAGCTTGACAGTCCCACACACCTAATTCCCCCTTTACGAGCATTTATGTTTACTCTAAATGTTTGCCTCACACGTTGCGGGATAAGGTGTTTGCTTCAACAAAAATGGGGTCTGGTTGAACTCAGGAATGAGTTCATATCACTCTGCTGAGCTTGGGTATCCCCCCATGTGTGAGTCACGTTCTACCCCTTTCCCCGACCAGTGAAATAGAATCTGTCAGAAATGGGAATTAGTAAGGCTTCCAGATACGGTGCCATTTTGGATAAGCTGTGGAGTCATCATGGCACCTTGAAACCCCAGGCCTAAGAGTTCACCCGGCTGAACAACGTAGAATCATTCATCGGAAAAGGAAACCATTTGGCCTGTTGAGACCTATGAAAGGGCTAACCAATTTCACAGAATCATAGAAATTTGCAGCATTAGGGGAAGCCATTCAGCTCCTGGGTTGGCTCTTTGAAAAATCAATCATATGAGCCTCATCCTCTGTTTTCTCCACAAGGTCGTAAGTCGCAAGGTTGTAAGGGCGGCACGGTGGCGCACTGCTGCCTCACAGCGCTAGGGACCTGGGTTCGATTCGAGTCTTGGGTCCCTGTCTGTGTGGAGTCTGCACGTTCTCCCCGTGTGTGTGTGGGTCTCCTCCGGGTGCTCCAGTTTCCTCCCACAGTCCAAAGATGTGCAGGTTAGGTGGATTGGCCATGCTAAATTGCCCGTTAGTGTCTAAAGGCTAGGCAGGGTTACTGGGATGGGGAGGGGGCCTATCTGAGGTACTCTTTCAGAGGGTCGGTGCAGACTCGATGGGCCAAATGACCTCCTTCTGCACTGTAGAGATTCCATGATTCCTTGTTTAAAGTTAATTCTGAAGTCAAATTCCTTCGCCTTTTCAGCTGGAGTGTTCCAGATCCTAAAACCTCTCTGAATGAAAATAATTCTGCTCATCTCCCCTCTATGTCTAAATGGCGCCCAGCCCTGTGAAGAGCTGGAGTTCTAGCACTGATCCCTACAGTTCCTGTCTGCCAAGCAGAAAAAGACCAATTTATTGCTCGTAAAGTGTGATTTAGGTCTGTGGGACTGTCAAGCTTCCAAGTTATTTAAATGGCCAGCCTTTAGGGCAGCATGGTGGTGCAGTGGTTAGCACAGTTGCCTCACAGCTCCGAGGTCCCAGGTTCGATCCCGACTCTGGGACTCCGTCCGTGTGGAGTTTGCACATTCTCCCCGTGTTTGCGTGGGTTTTGCCCCCACAGCCCAAAGATGTGTAGGCTAGGTGGATTGGCCACGCTAAATTGCCCCTTAATTGGAAAAAATTATTGGATACTCTAAATTTAAAATAAAATAAATGGCCAGCCTTTCAAATTTTGAAAATAAACAGCCTATGGGTATCAACTGAAGAATTTAGATTGGGGACAGCTGGTTGAGGGTAAATCAACGTCTGACATGTGGGAGTCTTTTCAACGTCAGTTGATTAGAATTCAGGGCCGGCATGTTCCTGTGAAGATGATGGATAGGCAAGTTGCATTCTTCACAGAAGAGGTCTTGACTGAATATTTTTGTCAAACATCATTTTTTAAATTAAAGTGGGCATCACAGATTACCCCAATCTTGATCGCACTCAAGGTTCTCTTTTCATTCATTTTTCATTCAGTCAGGAATGGGGGGGGGGGGATTCGGGGCAGCAGGATGGTGCAGTGAGTTAGCCCTGCAGCTTCACAGCGCTGAGGTCCCCGGTTCAATCCCGGCTCTGGGTCACTGTCCGTGTGGAGTTTGCATATTCTCCCCGTGTTTGCGTGAGTTTCGCCCCCACAACCCAAAGATGTGCAGGCTAGGTGGATTGGCCACGCTAAGATTGCCCCTTAATTGGAAAAAATGAATTGGGTACTCTAAATTTATTTTAAAAATAGAAAAAGAAATGGGGTGATTCTTAACACGGAACAAAGAAATGGCCACGGAATTAAATTCATACTTCGCTTCTGTTGTCACAAAGGAAGACATGAATAATGTCAAGGAAGTTCTGAGAAACACAAGTTTTCGTGAGGAGCTGAAGGAAATTAGTATTAGTATAGAAATAGTTTCGGAGAAGTTAATGGGATTGAAGGCGAATAAATCGCCAGGGCCTGATAATCTCAATGCCAGAGTATTTAAGGAAGTGGTCCTAGAAATAATAGATCCATTGGTGGTTATTTTCCAAAATTCTTGGGACTTTGGAATGGTTCCTGCAGATTGGAGGGTAGCTAATATATGCTATTCAAAAAGGAAGGTAGAGAGAAAACAGAGAACTATACACCAGTGAGCCTAACGTCAGTAGAAGGGAAGTTGCTAGAATCTATTCTCAAGGTTTTCAAAGCACAGCATTTGGAAAGCAGTGGTATAATCAGATAAAGTCAGCATGGATTTATGAAAGGAAAATCATGCTTGACAAATCTACTGGAATTTTTTGATGATGTAACTAGTAGGGTTGACCAGGGAGAACCAGTGGATGTGGTTTATTTAGACTTTCAGAAGGCTTTCGACAAGGTCTCACATAGCAGATTGTTCAAATATAAAGTTAAAGCGCATTAAATTGCAGGTAGTGTCTTGGGATGGATAGAAAACTGGTTAGCAGACAGAAGGTTATGAGTTACAATAAATTGGTCTTTTTCCACTTGGCAGGCAGTGACTAGTGGGGTATATCAGAGATCAGTGCTAGAACTCCAGTTCTTCACAATATGTGCAGTAAGACGTCTTACAACACTAGGTTAAAGTCCAACAGGTTTGTTTCAAACACTAGCTTCCGCACGGCGGAAGGAGCAGTGCTCTGAAAGCTAGTGAAAAATGAAATGAAAATCGCCTATTGTCACAAGTAGGCTTCAATGAAGTTACTGTGAAAAGTCCCTAGTCGCCACATTCCAGCGCCTGTTCGGGGAAGCTGTTACAGGAATCGAACCATGCTGCTGGCCTGCCTTAGTCTGCTTTCAAAGCCAGCGATTTATCCCAGTGTGCTAAACAGCCCCTGAACCTGGTGTTGTAAGATTTCTTACTGTGCTCACCCCAGTCCAACGCCGGCATCTCCACATCGTCACAATATGTAGACATTATTTAGATGAGGGAACAAAATGTAATATCACCAAATTTGCAGAGGATACAAAGATGGGTGGGAGGGTGAGCTGTGAGGAGGATGCAGAATGATTTGGACAAGTTGAGTGAGTGGGCACATGCAGGGCAGATGCAGTATAATGTGGATAAATGTCAGGTTATCCGCTTCAGTAGCAAAAATAGGAAGGCTGATTACTATCTGGAGGGTTACAAATTGAGAGAGGGTAATGTACAACAAGACCTGGATGTCCTTGGACACCAGTCAGTGAAGGTAAGTATGCAGATGAAGCAGGTGGTAAACAAGGCTAATTGTATGTTGACCTTCACAGCGAAAGGATTTGAGTATAGGAATAGCGATGTTTTATTGCAATTGGTGAGCAATTGGGTATTGGTGAGGCCACACCTGGAGTATTGTGTGTAGTTTAGGTGTCCTTATCTGAGAAAGGATGTTCTTGCTATGCAGGGAGGTTTGGCAGGCAGTGACTAGTGGGGTACCGCAGGAATCAGTTTTAGGACCCCAATTGTTCACATTATACATTAATGATTTGGATGAGGGAACTAAATGTATTACAGTAGTCCCCCTTTATAACGCGGGTGTTGGGGTCCAAGACAGCCACCCGCGTTGCATCCGAGCCGCGGATATCCACGATGGGGGTTTTAAATAAATTTAAAACCCCCATCGTGGATCTAATTAAAACAAGCACTGCTGCATTTTTAACAGCTTAAAAGTTGGATTGGAGGGAGAGAGCAGCCGGCAGTGTCAATTTCAGCGGCCGGCTCACTTTGATCCGGAGAGGGAAGCTGCTCTCTCAGTGAAACAATCAGCCGGCCGCTGAAATTGACACTGCCGGCTGCTCTCTTCCTCCAATCCAACTTTTAAGTTTTAATGTTTCTGATTGGAGGGAGAGAGCAGCCGGCAGTGTCAATTTCAGCGGCCGGCTCACTTTGATCCGGAGAGGGAAGCTGACAGTTGGGGTCCATAAGCCCCCCCCCCCCCCCGCCGTATATCGCGAACCGCGGTATTGCGGAGCGCGGTATAACGGGGGACTACTGTATCTCCAAATTTGCTGATGACACCAAGTTGGGTGGGATGGTGAGCTGGGAGGAGGATGCAGAGATGCTTCAGTGTGATTCGGACAGGCTGAGTGAGTGGCACACGCATGGTAAATGCAGTTTAATGTGAGGTTATCTACTTCAGGAGCAAAAACAGGAAGGCAGATTATTATTTGAATAGGTGTAAATTGAGAGAGGTGGATACTCAGTGAGATCTTGGTGTCCTCGTGCGTAGTTGCTGAAAGTAAGCGTGCAAGTACAGCAGGCAGTAAAGAAGGCAAATGGTATGTTGGCCTTCATTTTTTTAAAATTTAGAATACCCAATTAATTTTTTCCAATTAAGGGGCAATTTTAGTGTGGCCAATCCACCTAGCCTGCACATCTTTGGGTTGTGGGGGCGAAACCCACGCAGACACAGGGAGAATGTGCAAACTCCACATAGACAGATGTTGACCTTCATAGCGAGAGGATTTGAGTACAGGAATGGAAGATATTTTGCTGCAACTGTATAGGGCATTGGTGAGGCCACACCTGGAGTATTGTGTGAAGCTTTGGTGTCCTCATCTGAGGAAGGATGTTCTTGCTGTGGAGTCAATGCAGCGAAGGCTGATTCCTGGGATGGCGGGACTGTCATATGAGGAGAGGCTAAATCGGTTAGGATTATATCCATTGGAGTTTAGAAGAGTGAGAGGGGATCTCATAGAAACTTACAAAACGGGACTTCCGGTGTGCAGCATGAAGTGAGTGAGCACACAGAGGCAGCTCCTGCCCAAGGTTACAGAAAAGAGCTCTTTTTTGGGCGGCACGGCTTGGAATTTCGATGAAAAGCCGTAGGTGAATGTTTGAGGAGTACTTTCCCCCAGGAATAGTATGTTTCTTGGTTATCAGACCCTCAGAAACAGTGCAAGATTGGGCGGAAGCAGCAGCAAACAATAGCCTCTACAAGCAGGCAGGCGGGGGAAGGGCCAGCTCAGATTTCTCAAGCTGACTTGAGGGCCTTTATGAAAGCTGAATTCTAGCAGCAGTCAACGCTGTCCCGACGAATCCCAGTGGGGGAAGGTGTCTAGAGGAGCATTCCCCATAATTTATGGTGCTCACCCGGAGTGGGGCAAAGGAAAAAGCTGCAGCAGCTCCCCAAGAAAAGCAGGGGAAGAAAGACAAAATGGCGGCCGGCGGAACACCCGAGGACTGGTGGAAGTGGGCGCAGGAGCAGCAAGCCTCTCTTCTGCGCTGTTTTGCGGAGCTGAAGGCTGAGTTGCTGGACTCCCTGAATGCGACTGCCAACAAGCTGCTTGGGACCCAGGCGGCCCAGGAGGTGTCCATTCGGGAGTTGCAGCAGCAGGCCGCTGAGCGGGAGGAGGAGGCCGTGGTCCTCGTGGGGAAAGTGGAGTTGCACGAGGCACTTCACAAAAAGTGGCAAGACCGCTTGGAGGAGCTGGACGTTTGCACGAGGCGAAAGAATTTGAGGATCCTGGGCCTGGCGGAGAGGCTGGAGGGGTCGGATCTCCCGTCGTACGTGACCACGATGTTGAGCTCGTTGATGGGAGCGGGGTCCTTCCATTTGCCCCTGGAGCTTGAGGGAGCTCACAGAGTGCTGGCCAGGAGGCCTAAGGCAAATGAACCCCCGCGGGCGATGCTGGTGCGGTTCCATCGGTTTAGTGACCGGGAGTGTGTGCTGCGCTGGGCCAAGAAAGAGAGGAGCAGCAAGTGGGAGAATTCGGTAGTGCGAATCTACCAGGACTGGGGTGCGGAGGTGGCAAAGCGGCGGGCCGGGTTCAACCGGACGAAGGCGGTGCTGCATGCCAAGCAGGTCAGATTTGGAATGCTGCAGCCTGCGCGTCTGTGGGTGACATATAAGGACCGGCACCACTACTTCGAGTCCCCGGAGGAGGCGTGGGCCTTTGTACAGGCGGAGAAACTGGACTCAAACTAGGATCTGGGGACACGCTATGGCCGTTGCTGTTTTCGCTGTTGCTGTTCTTCAATTTTGACACGTGTTATTTTTATGCTGGTTTTCTTTTTGCTCTGTTTCCGGGTGGGTTTGTCTGTTGGGTATGGGTGTGGGGTATGTGGGGAACGTTGGGGGTATGTGCTTTATATGTTCTCTTCTGTACGGGGCTGGGGGTTGGGTGAAACTGGATTTTGAGGAGCTGTGTCAGAAGGGTGGGGTGTGGCAGTGTGAAAGCGCGGGCTTTCCTCTGGTTGTCCGCGCTGCGGGGCAGGGGGGGTGGAGCTGGAGGTGGGGGCGTGGCCTCTACTGGTTTTCTTTCCCGCGCTGAAGCGGTGCCAAGGAGGTGTGGCAAGAGGGGGATGACCCCATGCCGGGAGGAGATGGGTTTTGGCGGGAGCTGCCGGGTCAGCAGAAGTCAGCTGACTCACGGAAGTACCATGGAGGGTGCGTCGCGGCTAGGTGGGGTCCTAGCCTGGGGGGGTGGGGGGGGATACCGGGTTGCTGCTGGAATGGCCAGGAAGGAGCTGGTGTGGGCCGGGGGGGTAGAGGAGAAGCGTTATCGCCATGGAGAACGGGTCAGGCGGGGCGAGCTGGCCTGGGGCGAGCAGTCGATAAGCTATGACTAGCCGGCGGGGGAGAGGGGCAGGTTGCCCTCTGATCCGGCTGATTACCTGGAACGTGAGGGGACTGAATGAGCCGGTTAAGAGAACTAGGGTATTTTGTCATCTGAAGCGGCTGAAGGAGGACGTGGCTATGCTCCAGGAGACCCACTTGAAGGTGGCGGACCAGGTTCGTCTGAGGAAGGGGTGGGTGGGGCAGGTTTTTCACTCAGGATTGGACGTGAAGAACCGGGGGGTGGCGATTCTGGTGGGGAAGAGGGTGGCGTTCGAGGCGGCTGAGCTGGTGTCGGACAAGGAGGGCAGATATATTATGGTGAAGGGTAGGCTGCAGGGAGAGATGGTGGTGCTGGTTAATGTATATGCCCCGAATTGGGATGATGCTGGCTTCATGAGGCGCTTGTTGGGCCGCATTCCGGACCTGGAGGTAGGGGGCCTGATCATGGGGGGAGATTTTAACACAGTGCTGGATCCCCCACTGGACCGGTCCAGTTCAAGGACGGGTAGGAGACCGGCGGCGGCCAAAGTGCTGAGGGGGTTTATGAACCAGATGGGAGGGGTGGATCCCTGGAGGTTTGGGAGGCCGAGAGCGCGGGAGTATTCCTTTTTCTCCCATGTCCATAGGGTCTATTCCCGAATAGATTTTTTCGTCCTGAGCAGTGGATTGATCCCGAAGGTGCAGGATGCAGAGTATTCGGCCATAGCGATCTCAGACCATGCTCCGCACTGGGTTGATCTGGAGATTGGGGAGGCGCGGGACCAGCGCCCGCTCTGGCGCCTGGATGTGGGGATGCTGGCTGATGAGGAGGTGTGTAGGAGGGTCCGGGGAAGTATTGAGGGGCATCTTGATACCAATGATACGGGGGAGGTCCTGGTGGGGATGGTCTGGGAGGCTCTGAAAGCAGTGATCCGGGGTGAGCTGATCTCCATCCGGGCCCATAGGGAAAGGAGGGAGAGGAAGGAGAGGGAGAGACTGGTGAGGGAGCTCCTGGATGTGGACAGGAGATACGCGGAGGCACCGGAGGAGGGGTTGCTGGGGGAACGGCGTAGTTTGCAGGCCAAATTTGACTTGTTGACCACCAGAAAGGCAGAGACACAGTGGAGGAGGTCGCAGGGCGCGGTATATGAGTATGGGGAGAAGGCGAGCAGGATGTTGGCGCATCAGCTCCGCAGGCGAGATGCGGCTAGAGAAATTGGTGGAGTGACGGATAGGGGTGGGAATGTAGTGCAGAAGGGGACAGAAGTAAATGGGGTCTTGAGGGACTTCTACAAGGAACTGTCCCGGTCAGAACCTCCGATGGGGAGAGGGGGGATGGAGAGCTTCATGAACAGGCTATGTTTCCCAAGGGTTCAAGAGGAGCTGGTAGAGGGGCTGGGGGCGCCGATAGAGTTGGAGGAGCTAGTCAGGGGGATTGGACAAATGCAGTCAGGTAAGGCGCCGGGGCCGGACGGGTTCCCGGTGGAATTTTATAAAACGTATGCGGATCTGGTGGGCCCCCTGTTGGTGCGAGCCTTCAATGAGGCATGGGAGTGGGGGGCTTTGCCCCCGACGATGTCGCGGGCACTGATCTCTCTGATCCTGAAGCGGGATAAGGACCCCTTGCAGTGTGGATCATACAGGCCTATCTCGCTCCTCAATGTTGACGCTAAGTTGCTGGCGAAGATCCTGGCCACCAGGATAGAGGACTGCGTGCCAGGGGTGATACACGAGGATCAGACAGGATTTGTCAAGGGACGGCAGCTCAACACGAATGTGCGGAGACTGCTAAATGTTATTATGATGCCGGCAGTGGAGGGGGAGGCGGAGATAGTGGTGGCGCTGGATGCGGAGAAAGCTTTTGATAGAGTTGAGTGGGGGTACCTGTGGGAGGTGCTGGAGCGGTTCGGATTCGGGGAGGGATTCATCAAATGGGTGAGGCTGCTCTACGCGGCTCCGATGGCAAGTGTAGTTACCAATGGAAGGAGATCGGAGTACTTTAGGCTCTACCGTGGGACCAGGCAGGGGTGCCCCCTGTCCCCCTTGCTCTTTGCACTGGCGATTGAACCTTTGGCTATGGCGTTGAGGGAGTCAGGGAGATGGAGGGGTCTGGTGCGGGGTGGGGAGGAACATCGTGTATCGCTGTATGCGGACGACCTACTGTTGTATGTGGCGGATCCAGAAGGGGGAATGCCGGGGGTGATGGAGCTGTTAGCGGAATTTGGGGGCTTCTCGGGCTATAAGTTAAATTTAGGCAAGAGTGAGGTATTTGTAGTACACCCGGGTGATCAGGAGGAGGGAATTGGGAGACTCCCATTTAAGAGGGCAGTGAAGAGTTTCAGATACCTGGGGGTGCAGGTGGCCAGGAGTTGGGGGACTCTCCATAAGCTTAATTTTACCAGGCTGGTGGAGCAGATGGAGGAGGAATTTAAAAGGTGGGACATGGTACCGCTATCGTTGGCGGGTAGAGTGCAGTCCGTCAAAATGACGGTTCTCCCGAGGTTCTTGTTCCTTTTTCAGTGTTTGCCCATCTTTATCCCTAGGGCCTTTTTAGAAGGGTGACTAGCAGCATCATGAGCTTTGTTTGGGCGCATGGGACCCCGAGGGTGAAGAGGGTCTTCTTGGAGCGGGGTAGAGATGGGGGGGGGGGCTGGCATTACCCAATCTCTCGGGGTATTATTGGGCAGCCAATGTGTCGATGGTGCGCAAGTGGGTAATGGAGGGAGAGGGGGCAGCATGGAAACGGATGGAAAGGGCGTCCTGTGGAGATACAAGCCTGGGGGCCCTGGTAACGGCGCCGTGGCCGCTCCCTCCTACGAGGTATACCACGAGTCCGGTGATGGCGGCTACCCTCAAGATTTGGGGGCAGTGGAGGCGACATAGGGGAGAGGTGGGGGGCTCGATGGAGGCTCCGTTAAGGGGGAACCATAGGTTCATCCCGGGGAACATTGATGGGGGATTTCAGGGTTGGCACAGAGCGGGCATCAGACAGCTGAGGGACCTGTTTATTGATTGGAGGTTTGCGAGCCTGGGGGAGTTGGAGGAGAAATTTGGGCTCCCCCCAGGGAACATGTTCAGGTATCTGCAGGTAAAGGCATTTGCTAGGCGGCAGGTGGAGGAATTCCCTTCGCTTCCCGCGAGGGGGGTGAGCGACAGGGTGCTTTTGGGGGTCTGGGTCGGAGAGGGGAAGATATCTGATATCTACAAGGTTATGCAGGAGGTGGAGGAGGCGTCAGTAGAGGAGCTGAAAGCTAAGTGGGAGGGGGAACTGGGGGAACAGATCGAAGATGGGACATGGGCTGATGCTCTGGAGAGGGTTAATTCTTCCTCCTCGTGTGCGCAGCTTAGCCTCATCCAATTCAAGGTGCTGCACCGGGCCCACATGACTGGGACGAGGATGAGTAGGTTCTTTGGGGGTGAAGACAGGTGTGTCAGGTGCTCGGGGAGTCCAGCGAACCATGCCCATATGTTCTGGGCATGCCCGGCACTGGAGGAGTTCTGGAAGGGGTTGGCGAGGACGGTGTCGAGGGTGGTGGGATCCAGGGTCAAGCCAGGTTGGGGACTCGCGATTTTTGGGGTTGGGGTGGAGCCGGGAGTGCAGGAGGCGAAAGAGGCCAGTGTGCTGGCCTTTGCGTCCCTAGTAGCCCTGCGAAGGATCTTGCTACAATGGAAGGATGCGAGGCCCCCAAGCGTGGAGACCTGGATCAATGACATGGCGGGTTTCATTAAGCTGGAGAAGGTCAAATTCGCCCTGAGAGGGTCGGTACAAGGGTTCTTTAGGCGGTGGCAACCTTTTCTCGACTTTCTGGCTCAACGATAGGGTACAGGGACAGTAGCAGCAGCAACCCGGGGGGGGGGGGGGGGGGGGGGGGGAGGGGGGGAAGGGGGAGGGAAAGGGGGGGGGGCGGATAATGACTATGTTTGTTTATTTAATTTTAATTTATTTTTAAGTTCTTTTGTTGTTCATTGGGGTTGGGGGGGTGAGGGGATGGGATACATGCGTCGATACAGTCTGGGGGTGTTACAGTTATTATGGGTTATTTTGTTGCATTTCATTGTTTGTCGTTATGTTTTATATTTTCTGTAAAAAATTCCAATAAAAATTATATTTAAAAAAAAACTTACAAAACTCTAAGATGACTAGACAAGGTAGATTCAGAAATAATTTTCCCGATGGTGGGGGAGTCCAGAACTAGGGGTCATAGTTTGAGGGTAAGGGGTAAACCTTTTAGGACCGAGGTGAGGAGCAATTTCTTCACCCAGAGTGTGGTGAATCTGTGGAATTCACTACCACAGAAAGTAGTTGAGGCCAAAGCGCTGTATAATTTCAAGAAGGAGTTAGATGTTGGGCTCGATATAACAGGAGCAGTAAGTGTGGTAGTGAGCGAGGCTCGCTGGGTGCTTCCCGAAGGCCGACCAGGCGAAACCGTGACCGGTATAAAAAGTCAATTAGGGCTGGTAATGATGCCCCATGGGCTTCACGGCTGAAATGGCTGCTTCACCGGCTGATTTGTCTGGACTGCATCTGGCAGCTCCCCGCTCACAAGGGGGAGAAGCTCTTCAACCGGTCCTTCCGAGCAAACTCCAGGTGGCACGCAGCCATGCCATCACACAGACCAGACCCACGTTTCAGTGATGCTGACCTGGCCAGACTGCTGGTTGCGGTGGAGTCATGAGAGGTCACCCTGTTCCCCCACAGGGGTTGGTGGGTCAGCCACAGTTCAGCCGGTGCCGCCTGGGAGGCGTGGGTTGGCATCAGCCCCCTGGCACCGGTCCCACCAATGGGCTGGTGGTTGGCGCTGCACATCACCCCTTCCTCTACTGAATTCCTCCCTTGCCAACGGCACGTCTCAAGGTCAGTGGGCGGAGCAGGGTGGCACAGCAAGGCATGTGCCACCGGCGAGTCGGCCCGGGCCCGCCAGAAGATGCACGCTAGGGGCATCAAAGGCCACAGGTTGTGGAAAGCACCTCTGATGTGCATCCTGGGGGCACACCTAGATTTACCAACAGAGCACAGAGAGCTAATAAAGTAGAGGATCACTGAGAGGGCACCGGGGCGGATTGGGGGGCGGGTCCCCATGATCATAATGAATGGCGGAGCAGGCTCGAAGGGCCGAATGGCCTCCTCTTGCTTTTATTTTCTATGTATGTTTCTAACACTAGTCAATACATAAAACATACAGTGCAGAAGGAGGCCATTCGGCCCGTCGAGTCTGCACCGACCCACTTAAGCCTTCACTTCCACCCTATCCCCGTAACCCAATAACCCCTCCTAACCTTTTTGGTCACTAAGGGCAATTTATCCTGGCCAATCCACCTAACCTGCTCGTCTTTGGACTGTGGGAGGAAACCGGAGCACCCGGAGGAAACCCACGCAGACATGAGGAGAACGTGCAGACTCCGCACAGACAGTGACCCAGACGGGAATCGAACCTGGGGCCCTGACGCTGTGAAGCCGCAGTGCTATCCACTTGTGCTACCGTGCTGCCCAAATAGCTGGAATAATTTCCTCTCCCTGATCAGAAAATCAGAACCAAAGAAAATACTTGATGAAACTGTAAACAGCCTCTGAAATAAAAAGGTGCCGGACTTGGTAATGGATGTGCAGCTCATTTTAAAATGCAGACAGTGTAGCTCTGCTCAGATATAAGAGAGGCTGCCTGGGGCCTCTTGTAATCCGAGAATCCGCATTCCACAAAGAAATTCCTGACACGAATGGTCCTTCGACGAGCATTTTCCAATTGGTCTCGTCATCATTGTACAGCCTCGCTGGGAATGCGTAAAACGCTCAAGTACACCGTCCTATCTTCACACAAAGGACCCGATTACCTCAACCTGTACGTCATTTCTGCTGTGACTCAAACTGCAGGCTGAAAGTCAGCCAACGCTCCACAGTTAAGACCCACCAACAATGTGCGCCTTTGCCTCCAGAGGGCACCACACCACATGGTCAGCCAACAGCTTCACGATCCCCGGCGCCCGCTTGAAATCCCACCCCCACCTCTTATTCCGACCGATCAATACAGTACGTGCTTGGGATGGATTCCACCCCCCCCCCTCCCCCTTTCCGGGGAAAAGCTCGGAAAAGAGACCGAGGACTGCCTGCAAGGAAACGCGAGCAGCAGGAGTATCAGAACAGCAAAGCGTTGTGCGCATGTTTAGAAAGTGGTGATAGTGAATCCCATTCAGGGGGGAGGGGGGCAATGAATCACAAAGAAGGTCAAAAGCTCCTCGGCAATTGGACTGGAAATGAGTGCATTTAAAATGGACAGTAGCAAACACTTCCACACCTTGAAACAAAAACAGCCAGTATTGCTGGAATGTTTCTGCACACAAATTAACCTCCGTCCTTCCGCCATTATAACCCTGACTACGCTTTGAAATTACTCCATGGGCTATTTAGAGTAGTTTGAGCTCATGGGGTGCTTTGCCAAATGCACTCTCTTTCTTTCCGAAATTCCTGGAGGATATGGATAGCAGAGACGAGAGCCCGGGGATTTGCTCCGGGAACAGTTGTTGGCCTGATGGGAGAATTGAGCCACTAAGGAATCGTTCTGATGGATCGAATGGTCGCTCCTCGCCCCCAATTGCGCCGTGTGTGCTAAGCGATGATGGGTAGAGAGCTGTGGGAGTGGCACAGTGGGAATTCAGATTGCATGCCCTGAGGTGCTGACGGGGGACTTTAGTGGAGGCATGGGTAAAAGTCAGAGCATGCCCAAAAATGTTACTATTTTTCTTAAAGTTAGAGTACCTAATTCTTTTTTTTATCCAATTGAGGGGCAATTTAGCATGCACGTCTTTTTGGGTTGTGGGGGTGAGGACCCACCCAGACACGGGCAGAATGTGCAAACTCCACACGGACAGTGACCCTGGGCCAGGATCGAACCCGGGTCCTCGGCTCCGTGAGGCAGCATAGCACGCCCAAAACATATTCACTTAAATGAGCTAACTAGAATCTTTGGAACTTTCTTTCTTGGCGCAATATGCTGCTGGCAATTCTTGTCCAGCAAGATGAAAGGACCTCCGAGAACTGACCTGGCATTTGAACCAAGATCAAATAGTTACACTGACAAAGGAATACGAAATAGATTCAGCTCTCTTATCTGTCTCAGCAACTTTAATCTAGGACAGTGACCCTGAATTGACCTGTGCAGATCTGGTTCGGTCTTTTTCAAACCGTTTTTGATATTGCAACAGCTGTCTACCTCCAGCTCAAAGATGTTTTTATAATAATAAAAAAACATTTTTTTCAATTAAGGGGCAATTTAGCATGGCCAATCCACCCACCTGCACATCTTTGGGTTGTGGGGGGCGAAACCCACGTAACCACGGGGAGAATGTGCAAACTCCACACGGACAGTCTCCTTCCTCAGTTGTTGACATCTTCATGTTTTTATTACCTCCTCATTTGACTATTTCAATGCTGTCCTGCTAGCTGGCCAACTTCTACCCTCCATAAATTTGAGTTGACGTGACGTTTGTTGGCCTATATTGACTCCCAGTCGAACAATGCCTCAATTTGAAATTTCTAATCCTCATGTTTGGATCTTCCATTGGCTTTACCCCCCTCGCTCTCCGTTCCTCCAACTCTGTCCTCTTGCATCCTTCAATTCTTCCCAACATTCGCTCCAACACCTTCGGTCGTCCTGGTTCCAAGTCCCAAATCTACCCACGTCTCCTCTCTCTCCTCCTTTAGGTTGTTACTTCTACATCCGTGTGCTTTGGTCACCTGTTCATATCTCCTTCTTTGAATCATAGAATGCCTACAGCACCGAAGAAGTCTTTTCGGCCCATCGTGTCTGCACCAACCCTCTGAAAGAGCACCCTACCTGGGTCCACTCCCCCCCCGCCCTTTCCCTGAAACCCTACCTAACCTTGTGCATCTCTGAACATTAAGGGAAAATTCAGCAGGGGTCTGTGTGCCTACCCTGCCCACCCTGAGCCACGACAAATAAACGGGGGATTGGGAGACATCGGGGAATCTGCTTGCCCTTGGCCTATTGAGGCCATTTAAGGACCACATCTTGCCACCATTAGTGTAGTACTGCAGTGGGGGAGTGGCCCATGTCAGCTGGGAACTCCATGCATTTAACTGTCTGGGCTGGTGTCAATAAAGAATCTGGAATTAAAAGTCCAATAACGACCTTGAAACCATTGCCGATTGTCGTAAAACCAACCTGGTTCACTAATGTCCTTTAGGGAAGGAAATCGACTAGTCAAGCAACAGCCTGCCATAGTCATATTCATGGACGCGTATCTTACATATTACTTTCCACCAGACACCACCATCACCATCCCTGGTGCGTCCTGTCCCACCAGCAAGACAGACCCTGCAGAAGTGGTAGCATAGTTTTATATAGTCAGGAGGGAATTGCCTGGGAGTCCTCAACATCAACTCCGGACCCCATGATGTCTCATGGCATCCGGTCAAACATGGACAAGGGAACCTTCAGCTGATGAATCAATACTCCTCCATGTTGAAGGCATACAGAATTTACTCTGGGTAGGGGACTTCAATCTCCACGGCCAAGGGTGGTTTGGTAGCCCTGCCACAGGCCGAGTTAGCCAGTTCCTACAGGACATAGCTGCTGACTGGACCTATGGCAGGTGTTCAGTGAACCAACAAGAGGGAAAGACATATTTGCCCTCATCCTCACCAACCTGATTGTTGCAGGTGCATCTGTCCATGGCAGTATCGGTCGGAGTGACCATCGCACAGTCCAAGTGGAGATGAATTCCCATCTTCACATTGAGCTTACCCTCTGTCTTGTTGTGTGGCACCACCACCGTGGTGAATGGGATTGACTTTGAACTGATCGAGCAACTCAAGACTGGACAACCTTGAGGCGCTACGGACCACCTGCCATTTGTGAAGGGCTCCTGAGTCATCCCAACTCTGTGTCCCCTGGTTGGCATCGCCTTCTGTCACTGGAAACTGCATCTCCTTATTTTCTCTAATTGAACTGTTCATGATTTTCAACACCTCTATCAAATCTCTCCTTAACCTCCTCTGCTCTGGGATCTAATGGGCGTGATTCTCCGGCCTCGTTTGCGCTCTCACTCAAGCGAAATGAGGCGGGTGAATAGCAGGAGAGGCCGAAAACGAGAATTGCAAAAGGTGCCAAACATTTTGTGATGCAACCGGCCCGCTCCCATATTCAAAATCGGGGTCTCGCCATCATGTGGCGAGAAACCAATTATCACCACTTAAGCCCCGGGGCCAGATCCCCCCCCCCCCCCCCCCCCCCCCCCGAGAACTCGGCAGGCCGCCCGTGGAGCCAGGTCCCGCCGGTAAGGACCTGTTGTGATTTACGCTGGCAGGACCCACCAAAAACGGGCGGCCACTCGGCCTATCGCGGGCCGGAGAATTGCCGGGGGGGGGGGGGGGGCGCTGCCATCAGCGGCCGACCGGAGCGCCGGAATTCCCGACCCCGCCAAAACCCCAGCGTCAGAGAATTCGGCAGACAGCGGGGCGGGATTCACGCCACCCCGGCGCGGGTCGGAGAAACCCACCCCACAGGGGGAAAAAGAAACCAAATTCAAAATCTGGCACTGATGCGGCAGCACGGTGGCGCAGTGGTTAGCATTGCTGCCTCGCGGTGCCACGGTCCCAGGTTCGATCCCGGCTCTGGGTGGAGTTTGCACATTCTCCACATGTTTGCATGGGTATCGCCCCCACAACCCAAAGATGTGCAGTTTAGGTGGATTGGCCACACTAAATTGCCCCTTAAATTTGAAAAACAAATCTGGCACTGATCAAGTCATAAATATTTGAATACAAGTCAGAGTTCTACAGAAACGAGCAGCAATTGGTTCAAAACAAAGGATCAGAATTGTGTTACTCGCTGAGTAGGGGAGAGATTTTCATTCAAGAGGACTGTGTGGAAAATTCCCCAGTGGCAAATTGCTTCATCTGATGAAATGCTGGTTTAGGAAATCAATTGGCCAGGTAACAGCAGATTAAAAGGATTTAGGAATATATTGCATACACCATTGAGATAATGTTACTTAGCGATGCACGAAATGTTAAAGTGTATCAGTTCAGATGAAATTGGCAAGAGAAATTGGAGAATCGGGGTCCATTAATCTGCTGCTTATTTACTGAAAAGTGCCACATCTCTTGATCTAAATTGCTTGCCTGTCCAAAAATGGCCACTTTAAATCAGTTCTCAACGTACAAGGATTTGTATTTTTATAACACCTGTACTGTAAACCCAAGGTGCAGAACTGGTGTGACAGCAAGCTATACAAAGTGAATTCGGAATTCCCCAATTCGTCCCCAATTCGTTTTTTCCATTTATGGGACAATTTTAGCATGGCCAATAACACCTACCCTGCACATAGTTTCACATAGAATTTACAGTGCAGAAGGAGGCCATTCGGCCCATCGAGTCTGCACCGACTCCTGGAAAGAGCACCCTACCCAAGGTTAACACCTCCACCCTATCCCCATAACCCAGTAACCCCACCCAACACTAAGGGCAATTTTGGATACTAAGGGCAATTTATCATGGCCAATCCACCTAACCTGCACATCTTTGGACTGTGGGAGGAAACCGGAGCACCCGGAGGAAACCTACGCACACACGGGGAGAATGTGCAGACTCCGCACAGACAGTGACCCAAGCCGGAATCGAACCTGGGACCCTGGAGCTGTGAAGAGATTGTGCTATCCACAATGCTACCGTGCTGCCCATCTTTGGGTTGTGGGGGCGAAACCCACGCAGACACGGGGAGAATGTGCGAACTCCACACGGACAGTGACCCAGAGCCGAGATCGAACCTGGGAGCTCAGCGCCATGAGGCAGCAGGGCTAACCCACTGCTCCACCGTGCTGCCCCTGAATTCGGAATTCTTTGGAATTCTTTGGAATGTAGAAGCAGGAGTAGGCCATTCAGCCTGTCGAGCCTGCCCCGCCATTCAAACAGATCATGGCGGATCATCTACCCCCAAGCCATTTTCCCCACTGTCCCCATATCCCTTGATGTCATTGGTATCCGGAAATCTATTGACTTCTGTTTTGGACATGCTCAGTGACTGACCTCCCACTGCCCTGTGGGGTAGAAAATTCTGGAGATTCACCAGGTTGGCTGAATGGAAAATAGGTGCGGTGACTGAAAGCTTTGCCAAAGAGGTAGGTCTTAAGGAGTGTCTTAATGGAGGAAAGCAAGGCAGAGGGACGGAGAGGTTTAAGAGACGTAATCCCAGGGCCTTTAGGCCACTGAAGACATGGCCACTAATGGCACAGCGACTCAAATCAAGGATCGCCACAGGCCAGAATGAAAAGAGTTGCAGAAATCTCAAAGGGTTTGTGGGGGGCTGGAGGAGATTACAGAAGTAGGGAAGGGCGAGGCCACGGAGGGATTTGGAAACAAGGATGCGAATTAAACAGAAGGTTTAGCTTGGCTGGGATTAGAGGACATTTGATTCGATGGGCATGGATGAAGGGAGTGGGATAGCTTGATCTTGGTTTCGGACAATTCTCGGCACAACATCGAGGGCCGAAGGGCCTTTTCTGTGCTGTACTGTTCTATGTTCTTTGAACCCACCCTTCCACTTCCTCATCCAAGCCTTTTATAAAAACCACCAAGAGCAGGGGTCCCAGAACAGATCCCTGTGGGGCACCACTGGTCACCGACCTCCAGGCGGAATACTTTCCATCCACAACCACTCACTGTCTTCTTTCGGCCAGCCAATTCTGTATCCAGACAGCCAAATTTCCCAGTATCCCATGCCCTTCAACTTTCTGAATGAGCCGAACATGGGGAACCTTAACAAATGCCTCATTGAAATCCACATACACCACATCCACTGCCCGACCTTCATCAATGTGTCCCGTCACAATCTCAAAGAATTCAATGAGGCTTGTGAGGCCTGACCTGCCCCTCACAAAGCCATGCTGACTATCTTTAATCAAACTATGTTTTTCTAAATAATCATAAATCCTATCTCTCAGAATCCTTTCCAATATTTTGCTCACCACAGACTTAAGACTGATGGATCTGTAATTCTCCGGGATTTCCCTATTCCCTTTCTTGAACAGGGAAACGACATTCGTCTCTCTCCAATCATTCGGTACTACTCCAGCGGAGAGTGAGGATGCAAAGATCATCGCCAACGGCGCAGCAATTTCCTCCCTCTCTTCCCGTAGTAACCTTGGATATATCCCGTCAGGCCGGGGGGACTTATCTATCCTGATGCTTTTCAAACTTTCCAGCACATCCACCTTCTTAATATCAACCTGTTCAAGTCTATTAACCTGGTTCACACTGTTCCCTTGTGTTAGGAAAGCTGCTAAACACGAGGAATATAATAAAGCACCTGCACACACATTCTCACAGATTAGAAACGAGAAGTGAATCCAGAAATAAGTTTTAAAAAACATACCACTCAGTCTTTGACTTCACGATGAGAAGTGTGTGATGAAATGTTGGGCACAATCCAATAACCACGCTGCACCGAAAAGCAGCCAGCCGCGGCTCTGTGTGGCCGGTGACAGCCGGGAGACCTGCTCCCGGTATCTACCCGGCTCGAAACACCTCGCGAGATCCAACGCAATCGTGCGAGACGTTGCGATGTAAATCGTGCCCATTCCGGGCGGGATCACCTTTTGATAAATCTGCATATTAGAGCGAGACAGCTAGTCTCACTTTAATGTGCAGATTCCCAAGGCTTTGGGATCCATCTCCTTTGGCCGTTCAGCCCTCTCCCCACAAATGGGGTCCAGACGGAACGGCACTTGTGGGGGTCTCCCAGAGGTTCAGAGGCCTCCAGCTGCATGCCCTTTGGGAAGGGTGGTGCCCTGGTACTGCTGATGCAACCTGGGCACCTTGGCACTGCCAGATGATCTGGGCACTGCCAGGTTGGCACTGCCAAGGTGCCAAGCTGCCATTTTTTGCATGCGTGTGATTGGGCCAATGAGTGCCGGGTGGGTGCTCGAGAGGATGCGGTCGGGTGGGGGGGGGGGCACTTGCTATGGAACTTTGTTCCCATTTAGTTGAATTGAGCCCGTTGTGGTTGTTGGGAGTTCTGTCATTCCATTCAGTGCTGACTTCAGCGGTTGAGAAGTTGCTTTTGTGATTCTAGTGTCCTGCAGTTTAGCCAGGAAGTTGCCCTGCTTCCTTTCCAGCTGTGTCTTTGCTGACTTGGTTGTTTCAGCAATCAGAGAGAGAGTAAGACTTTTATTCTTATCTGCCAGAGCGCGGGGGGTGGAGGGAGGGGGGGGGGGGGGGGGGGGGGGGGGGGTGATGAATAGGTATAACCAGGGAACAGGGTAGATGAATCTTTTGACCAATGGCCATCTTCAAAATGATTATGATAATAAGAAAGCACTGTCAGCAATTAGTGGATCTGGTTGCGCAGGCAAATGAGTGGAAACCGTGAGAAGACTCTGTCCAATTTTGCAATTAGAATGTGTGCCTCGCCAAGTGCACATTGATGTGACCATCAATTCACAAGACATGTGATTGGAAGTGAACAGTGGTTTTAATAGTCTTACAACAGAGCCTGCCTGCGACGAGATGAACTGGCAGCAGGCTCACGACTGCTGATCTTTATACTTCCGGTTAGTGGGAGGAGCCATGGGCGGAGCCAAGGGTGGAGCCCAGTACAAACTCCTCATCTCCCCCTATGGGCAGAGCCGCGCAACTGCACGTATACAGAGCTCACAAAGACACAATACATATAATACAACACAGTGTGAATTACTAGGATTAGAATTCACCACACACATTAAAACAAATATATTTCAGTGTCTACTGTTCATCATTCGCTGCTCTTTCCAAAATAAAACTGTCCAGCAGTCTCGTGAATCTCATTGCATTATCTACCTCCATTGTCAAGAAGCATGGAACATTATTGAGCTTTAATTCGGACTGCCCTTTGACCTAAATGAATCCTGATTTGCCAGAGTGTACCATTGATGGAAGATATCGCTATGTCTGCCATCATCAATCAATATGACCAGCTAGAACTTAGGAAGGTGTTTATTTGTTCGATTCAATTGTTCTATGATTATACGAGTCTGCTAACTGATCTATGCTCGCACTGCTTGACTGACTAAGCCTGGGTGTGGACTCAGAGTGAAGTAAACAGACACCACAGCAGCCACTGGAAGCTGAGCTGTGAACATGAGTGCAGACATCTCTCTGATTGCTGAAACAACCAAGTCAGCAAAGACACAGCTGAAAAGGAACAGGGCAACTTTCTGGCTAAACTGCAGGACTCTAGAATCTCAAAAGCAACTTCTGAAGTCAGCACTGAATGGAATGAGAGAACTCCAACAACCACAATGGGCTCGGTTCAACTAAATGGGAACAAAGTCCCACAGCAAGTACCCCCCACGCCCCTTGCATCCTCTCCAACACCCACCTAGGACCCACTGGCCCGATCACATGCATGCAGAAAATGCCAGCTTGGCAGTGCCAACCTGGCAGTGCCCAGGGCAACACGGTAGCATAGCAGTTAGCGCAGTTGCTTCACAGCTCCAGGGTCCCAGGTTCGATTGCCGGTTGGGTCACTGTCTGTGCGGAGTCAGCGCGTTCTCCCCGTATCTGTGGGGGTTTCCGCCAGGTGCTCCGGTTTCCTCCCACAGTCCAAAGATGTGTGGGTTAGGTGGATTGGCCATGCTAAATTGCCCTTAGTGCCCACAAAAGGTTAAGTCAGGGTTACTGGGTTACAGGGATAGGGTAGATACGTAGGCTTGAGTAGGGTGCTCTTTGTAAAGGCCGATGCAGATTCGATGGCCCGAATGGCCTCCTTCTGCCCTGTAAATTCTATGATTGCAGAGATATTTTTAAACTTTTATGAATAAACCTATAGCACACTTATAAACTGGTGTCATCTCTGCGTTGCTCTGAGATGTCTAAAATATAAAGTAAAGTGGCCATAGTCCCAGGTGACCATCGGCTGCTTCCCCTTTGAGTAGAGGAGAGCTGACTGATGACGATTTAACCTGAGGGTCACCACACCTCAGGCGAGGGGCAAGGTTGAGAAGACAGGGCCTTCATGAATAAAATATACAGTACTTGGAGCCTGCACATCAGGAGATGTTCATTAGTAGACAAGAACGCTTGTTATTTTTTCAAATAATAAATGTTCTTGTCTATCTATTTATTATCATCTCATGAAGTAATTCTGTATCTCTTTCGCACATGCCCCGATTGCACGCAACCCAGAGGTCATAGGTCACAGCAACTTGGCAAAGATCCATCAGCCCTGAGACGTGGGCAATGACAGCTGCTCCGAAGCAAGCTGCCAGCCGGAGGGATCGGCAGCAACAGAATGTATCATCTCATGGGGATGGGAGAGCTGAAGTCAAACATTGCAGCTCTCACCAGCCGATTATGGCATTCCATTGGCAGGAGCCTTGTTTGAAAGTGCCTCTTCTCCCCCCCCCCCCCCCCCCCCCCCCGCCCCCCCACCACCACCTCCCCTCCCTCCCCAAATACATGGATGAAAAGCCTCAGCCACCTGTGCTGATGATGAAAATGAATGCTAATGGCAATTAAAAGTGGAACCCAGAAGGCTGTTGTGTTATTATCAGTTTGGAGGAGCTGGGGGTGGGATTGGGAGGAGGGGGTGTTGTGGGGGGGGGGGGGGGGGGGAAGCCCACATGAGATACGGGAGGTTCCAAACAAAGGAATGAATTTGCAGTTGGGAAGTAAAGATGCCTGAGCTGCTCAGTAATAAAAGCAAAAGAGAGATAGAGCAGAGACATGGGGGAGATGCCAATTAATATAGAGGAGGTCATCATAAACTTGTGGAACTTGCTATCATACAGTGGGTTGGGGCAAATGGCACAGATGCATTTAAGGGGGAGCAGGATGATTACATGGGGGGTGGGGGGAATGAACAGAAGGTTATGCTGATAATTAGTGAGGTGAAGTAGGGCGGAAGGATGCACCATGAACCAGCAAAGAGAGGTATGTACATGCACACGGACCTGGCATTTTTCAAAGTTTTCAAACCACCTTCAGCAATGTGGTATCTTTATTGTACCTGGCCATGATGTTTAAGTGCTGATTTACGATTGCTTCTATCTCCCAATTAATTTGGGTGTAAGATGACCCCAAGCGATTCTTTCTCAAGTGTCCAAGAACTCTGCAGGGGCAACACATGTCCTTAAACATGGTTTAGCAAGTGCAAAATAAAGATCGTACAGGCAGCGAAGCTCTTAATCTTGCCTGTTTCTCAACAGCAAGAATGTACTGCTGGGCTGGGAGGAGGGGGCTGGGGAGAGAGAAAGCTCTGGCAGGAACACAAAGAGAAGGGGGTTCAAACCTACAGATGCAGGCTACACACAGAACAGCTGGTGTGCTTAGCCACAAGTCTGTATTTTTCCTGGATGTGTCAGACATATCAGGCTTGAGTGATGGTTACTTAAGATAATAATCTCCTTTTGCGTAGCCTGGAAAGTTAAAACTGTGGGGAACAAACCGTTGGATGACTGTTGCCAGCTAAATCCTTGAAAACATGTGGTTATTTCCTAACAAATGTTAATTGTTAACTGGTCTGCAGTTAGGATATGCTTCCTGTCATTTAAAAGCTGGAATGAGATTTTTGATAATGTTCAATTGTGACCAATGCTGAGTGATTCAGTTTGCCATTTTAAGCATATTAAATGAATCCATTTAATTCTTAACAGGAGTCCAGCTAATCAATATCGAAGCAGCTACACACTTCTGATTAAGCTTAATGTAGCTTTTTCACTGATTGCATGGATGTCCAGCTAGTCCTTCCGTTTTTGGACGGCAACCCTGCTCCTGTTGCTTGACTGAAAACGCCCTCTTGACTTAGAATTCACAGCACAGAAACAAACCAATGGCAGGAGCTTCCAGCCTCGTCCACCTCCGGGATTGTCCGGACTCGCCGAACATCAATGGACCTTTGGTTGGGCCTCCGAATCGCCGGCCACCATGGCCAATGAGTCTATCCCAGTTATTCGGGATACGTAAAACAACATTCCTTGTTCTGGTCCTACTCGGGCCCCCTCCCCCAAATATGTTTTCCAGTACATGGGTAGCATGGTGGCACAGTGGTTAGCACTGCTGCCTCACAGCGCCAGAGACCCGCGTTCAATTCCCACCTTGGGTCACTGTCTGTGTGAAGTTTGCACTTTCTCCCCGTGTCTACGTGGGTTTCCTGCGAGACCCTGCAGGTGAGGTGAATTGGCTACACTAAACTGCCACAAGGTGAGGTTACGGGGATAGGGTAGGGGATTGGGCCTGGGTGGGGTGCAGACTCGATGGGCCAAATGGCCTCCTTCTTCACTGCAGGGATTCTCTGATTCTATGATTTATGACTGTATCAGTGTCATTTCCTGCTTTTGTCCTGAACTAGAAACTGTCAGCTTTGCTTCCAATTTCCACCCTACTCTCACCACATTAACCCTTACCAACGTTTACAGATGCACTATAGAAAGCATCCTATCGGGCTGCATCACAGTCTCGTATGGCAACTGCTCGGCCCAGGACCGCAAGGAACTTCAGAGAGTCATGAATACCGCCCAGTCCATCACACGAACCTGCCTCCCATCCATGGACACCATCTACACCTCCCGCTGCCGGGGGAAAGCGGGCAGCATAATCAAGGATCCCTCCCACCCAGCTTACTCACTCTTCCAACTTCTTCCATCTGGCAGGAGATACAGACGTTTGAGAACACGCATGAACAGACTCAAAAACAGCTTCTTCCCCAATGTCACCAGACTCCTAAATGACCCCCTTATGGACTGACCTCATTCTTTTTTTAAAAAATAATTTTTATTAAGATTTTCACAAAATATAAACAACAACACAATATTAACAAAACAACCATGGTAAACCCCCCCCCCCCCCCCCCCCCCCCGGGTTGCTGCTGCTGTCGGCCTATTTCCCTACCGTTCCGTCAGGAAGTCCAGGAAAGGCTGCCACCGCCTACTGATCCCCTCAGGGCAAATTTCACCTTCTCCAATTTGATGAACCCCGCCATATCATTGATCCAGGCCTCCACGCTTGGGGGCCTCGCATCCTTCCATTGGAGCAAGATCCTCCGCCGGGCTACTAGGGACGCAAAGGCCAGAACACCGGCCTCTTTCGCCTCCTGCACTCCTGGCTCCACTGCAACCCCAAAAATTGCGAGTCCCCAGCCTGGCTTGACCCTGGATCCCACCACCCTCGACACCGTCCTTGCTACCCCCTTCCAAAACTCCCCCAGCGCTGGGCACGCCCAAAACATATGGGCGTTGTTCGCTGGGCACCCTGAGCACCTAGCACACCTGTCTTCGCCCCCGAAAAACCTACTCATCCTCGTCCCAGTCATGTGGGCCCTATGCAGCACCTTGAACTGTATGAGGCTAAGCCTCGCACAGGAAGAGGAGGAATTCACTCTCTCCAGGGCATCCGCCCACGTCCCCTCCTCAATCTCCTCACCCAGCTCCTCTTCCCATTTACCCTTCAGTTCCTCCACCGAGGCCTCGTCTACCTCCTGCATCACCCGGTATACGTCCGAAATCCTCCCTCCTCCAACCCACACCACCGAGAGCACCCTGTCCTGTGGGGGCAACAAGGGGAACCCCTCCACCTGCTGCCTGGCAAACGCCCTCACCTGCATGTACCGAAACATGTTCCCCGGGGGGAGCCCAAGCTTCCCCTCTAACTCCCCCAAGCTCGCGAACCTCCCCTCCACAAACAGGTCCCTCAACCTCCTAACCCCTACCCTGTGCCAGCCCAGAAATCCACCATCAATGCTCCCTGGAACAAACCGATGGTTCCCCCGTATCGGGGCCTCCATCGAGCCCCCCACTTCTCCCCTATGCCGCCTCCATTGCCCCCAGAGTTTGAGAGTAGCCGCCACCACCAGGCTCGTGGTATACCTCGTTGGAGGGAGCGGCAACGGCGCCGTTACCAGCGCCTCCAGGCTCGTACCCACAAAGGACGCTACCTCCATTCTCTTTCATGCTGCCCCTTCCCCGTCCATTACCCACTTACGCACCATCGCTGCGTTGGCAGCCCAATAGTACCCACATAGGTTGGGTAGCGCCAGCCCCCCCCCCTATCCCTGCCCCGTTCCAAGAACACTCTTCTCACCCTCGGAGTCCCATGCGCCCACACAAATCCCGTAATGCTCCTGTTGACCCTCCTATAAAAGGCCTTCGGGATAAGGATGGGGAGGCACTGGAACAGGAACAAAAACCTCGGGAGCACCGTCATCTTAACGGACTGCACCCTCCCCGCCAGTGACAGCGGTAACATATCCCACCTTTTGAACTCCTCCTCATCTGCTCCACCAACCTTGTGAGGTTGAGCTTGTGCAGGGTCCCCCAACTCCCAGCCACCTGGACTCCTAGGTACCTGAAGCTCTTCCCTGCCTGCTTCAGTGGGAGCCTACCAATCCCCTCCTCCTAATCCCCCGGGTGCACCACGAACAACTCGCTCTTGCCCACGTTCAGCTTATACCCAGAGAAGTCCCCAAATTCACTAAGAATCCTCCGGCATTCCCCCCACCGGGTCCGCCACATACAGCAGCAGGTCGTACGCATACAGCGACACTCGATGCTCCTCCCCACCCCGCACCAGGCCCCTCCAGTTCCCTGACTCCCTCAACGCCATGGCCAGGGGCTCAATTGCCAACGCAAAGAGCAAGGGGGACAGGGGGCACCCCGTCTCGTCCCCCGGTTCAACGGAAAGTACTCCGACCTCCTCCTATTCATGGCTACACTCGCCATCGGGGCCTCATAAAGCAACCTCACCGAACGGACAAACCCCTCCCCAAACCCAAACCTTTCCAACACCTCCCACAGATACCCCCACTCAACCCTATCAAAGGCCTTCTCCGCATCTAATGCCACCACTATCTCCGCCTCCCCTTCCACAGCCGGCATCGTAATAACGTTGAGGAGCCTTCGTACGTTTGTATTCAACTGCCTTCCCTTCACAAACTCCGTCTGGTCCTCATGAATGAACCCCGGCACGCAATCCTCTATTCTTGTGGCTAAGATCTTTGCCAGCAGCTTGGCGTCTACATTGAGCAGTGAGATCGGCCTATATGACCCACACTGCAGAGGGTCCTTGTCCCACTTAAGGATCAAGGAAATCAGCGCCCATGACATAGTTGGGGGCAAAGCCCCCCCCCCCCCCCCTTGCCTGGTTGAAGGTCCGGACCAACAGGGGGCCCAACAGGTCCACATACCTTTTATAAAATTCGGCCGGAAACCCATCCGGCCCCGGCGCCTTCCCCGACTGCATGCTCCCTATCCCTTTAACCAGCTCCTCCAGCTCAATCGGCGCCCCCAGTCCCTCCACCTGCCCCTCCTCCACCCTCGGAAATCGCAGCTTGTCCAAGAAGCGCCCCATTCCACCCCCCTCCACTGGGGGTTCAGACCGGTACAGTTCCCCATAAAAGTCCCTGAAGACCCCATTAACATCTACCCCCCTCCGCACCACCTTCCCAGCTCTATCCATCACTCCCCCAATCTCCCTGGCCGCGTGCCGCTTTCGGAGCTGGTGTGCCAACATCCTGCTCGCCTTCTCCCCATACTCATACACCGCCCCCTGTGCTTTCTTCCACTGAGCTTCCGCCTTTCTGGTAGTCAATAGGTCGAACCTGGCCTGAAGGCTACACCTCTCCCCCAGCAATCCCTCCTCCGGAGCCTCCGCATATCTCCTATCCACCCTCACCATCTCCCCTATCAGTCTCTCCCTCTCCCTCTGCTCCCCCCTCTCCCTATGGGTTCGGATGGAAATCAACTCCCCTCTAATCACCGCCTTCAATGCCTCCCAGACCGTCCCCACTCGGACCTCCCCGTTATCGTTGGCCTCAAGGTACCTCTCGATACACCCCCGAACCCTCCCGGCCACCTCCTCATCTGCCAGCAGCCCCACCTCCAAGCGCCATGGACTGACCTCATTCACACTACACCCTGTATGCTTCATCCGATGCCAGTGCTTATGTAGTTACATTGTATATCTTATGTTGCCCTATTATGTATTTTCTTTTATTCCATTTTCTTCCCATGTACTTAATGATCTGTTGAGCTGCTGGCAGAAAAATACTTTTCACTGTACCTCGGTACACGTGACAATAAACAAATCCAATCCAATCCAATCCATCATATGATCCAGCTCTGACAATTCCCTTCCCCTCCTTGACTTCTCCGTCTCCATATCTAGGAATAAACAGTCGACTAATATTCATCACAAGTCCACCGACTCCCAAAGCTACCTCAATTACATTTCCTCACACCTGGTCTCCTGTAAGGACATTTTTCCATTTTCCCCGTTTCTCTGTCTCCGTTTCACCTGTTCTGATGGTACAACCATCCACACCAGTACCCTCACTCCCACAACCATGATAGGGTTAGCCTCTTCCTCACATTCCACCCTACCAGCCTCCACATTAAAAGGATCCTCCTTTCCATTTCCACATCCTTCACTATGATGCCACCATCAACACGTCTTCCATTCCCCTGTCAGGATTCCGACGGGACCATTCTCGCTCTGGCAAGCTGGTCCACTCCTCAAGTGCCACCAACACCTCATGCCCTTCCCCTGCAAGCGCAGGAGGTATAACATCTGCCCTTTCACCTCCGCCCGCCTCACTGTCCAAAGGCCTCAAGCATTCCTTCCATGTGAAGCATCGATTTGCATGTGCTTCTTTCAATTTTGTACACCTTTTAAAAAAAAGTTCATTCAAGGGATATGGGCTTCGCTGGCTGAACATAGAACATAGAACGATACAGCGCAGTACAGGCCCTTCGGCCCTCGATGTTGCACCGACATGGAAAAAAACTAAAGGCCATCTAACCTACACTATGCCCTTATCATCCATATGCTTATCCAATAAATTTTTAAATGCCCTCAATGTTGGCGAGTTCACTACTGTTGCAGGTAGGGCATTCCACGGCCTCACCACTCTTTGCGTAAAAAACCCACCTCTGACCTCTGTCCTATAGCTATTACCCCTCAATTTAAGGCTATGTCCCCTCGTGCTAGCCACCTCCATCCGCGGGAGAAGGCTCTCGCTGTCCACCCTATCTAACCCTCTGATCATTTTGTATGCCTCTATTAAGTCACCTCTTAACCTTCTTCTCTCTAACGAAAACAACCTCAAGTCCATCAGCCTTTCCTCATAAGATTTTCCCTCCATACCAGGCAACATCCTGGTAAATCTCCTCTGCATCCGTTCCAAAGCTTCCACATCCTTCCTATAATGAGGCGACCAGAACTGTACGCAATACTCCAAATGCGGCCGTACTAGAGTTTTGTACAACTGCAACATGACCTCATGGCTCCGGAACTCAATCCCTCTACCAATAAAGGCCAACACACCATAGGCCTTCTTCACAACCCTATCAACCTGGGTGGCAACTTTCAGGGATCTATGTACATGGACACCGAGATCCCTCTGCTCATCCACACTACCAAGAATTTTACCATTAGCCAAATATTCCGCATTCCTGTTATTCTTTCCAAAGTGAATCACCTCACACTTCTCTACATTAAACTCCATTTGCCACCTCTCAGCCCAGCTCTGCAGCTTATCTATGGCTGGGCCAGCATTCATTGCCCATCCCTAATTGCCCTCGAGAAGGTGGCAATGAGCTGCTAAATTGGCGACTTGATGCATCCTTTATTTTATTTTATTTTTTAAATTTAGAGTAGCCAATCATTTTTCTTTTTCCAATTAAGGGGCAATTTAGCACGGCCAATCCACCTACCCTGCTCATTTTTGGATTGTGCGGGTGAAACCCACGCAGGCACGGGGAGAATGTGCAAACTCCACATGGACAGTGACCCAGGGCTGGGATTCGAACCCGGGTCCTCAGTGCCACAGTCCCAGTGCTAACCACGGTGCCAAATGCCCACCTTGTGCATACTTTATAAGGTACCGTGAATCATTGTAGATGACCGTCGTCCTATTGTGCCTAATTTTTATTATCTCCAAGCTGCATTGTACACTGAAGGTTAAGATGGCAGTGGAGCGGCATTACGGCGGCACAGTGGGTTAGCACTGCTGCCTCACGGCGCCGAGGTCCCAGGTTTGGTTCCGGCCCTGGGTCATTGTCCGTGTGGAGTTTGCACATTCTCTCCGTGTCTGCGTGGGTTTCGCCCCCACAACCCAAAGATGCGCAGGGTAGGTGAATTGGCCATGCTAAATTTCCCTTAATTGGAAAAATGAATTGGGTACTCAAATTTATATTAAAAAAAGATGGCAGTGGACGATTGCAAACCATACCGGAGGTGTTCCTTTTCTCCGAAGGAGCTTCTTTGTGGAGTGACAAGATATGGGGTGGGATTCTCCAGCCGTGCCCGCCCAGCTTCCGGAAATTCCCGCCCGAGGTCAATAGACCTTTACATGGCCCGCGACCCGCCCATGGGCAGCACAGTATCATAGTGGTTAGCACAGCTGCTTCACAGCTCCAGGGTCCCAGGTTCAATTCCCGGCTGGGTCACTGTCTGTGCGGAGTCTGCACATCCTCCCCGTGTGTGCGTGGGTTTCCTCCGGGTGCTCCGGTTTCCTCCCACAGTCCAAAGATGTGCGGGTTAGGTGGATTGGCCATGATAAATTGCCCCTTAGTGTCCAAATAATGGTTAAGTGGAGGTTGCTGGGTTACGGGGATAGGGTCGATATGTGAGCTTGAATAGGGTGCTCGTTGTAAGGGCCGGTGCAGACGCGATGGGCCGAATGGTCTCCTTCTGCACTGTAAATTCTATGATTCTATGATCTTGCGACGGTCGGGGCGGAAGAATCCAGCCCATGGTCGATGGGAGAAAGTGCTCAACTCCCAAGAGTTATCGCCTTAGTCTTTAGCCTCCTTTAAGTTGGTGCCATGTACTGCTGCAGAGTGAAGTCGCCATGCCTGTCTCCTAGAGTACATGGAATGTAATATATCTGTGATCATGCACATCCAAAGAACACCATAATGGTAGATGTGAAGCTGAGGTCAAGTCATGCATCCTGCCTAAGTGACACCTCAGGAAGGATTCTAGCTCCAAAACTGGGCGGAACTGAGGCGGGCTGGTGCCTAATTATTCAATGCCAGCCAGCATGCCAGTTCCTCGCCACAGTCCCAATGCCCTGCCATTTTCCTGGAGGCCAATTGGCGAGGAACAGCTACCCGCCTACAAGTGGCAGATGGTTTGTTAAGTTAATTAAAAAGCCAAT
Organism: Scyliorhinus canicula; assembly: GCF_902713615.1. Taxonomy (NCBI): domain Eukaryota; kingdom Metazoa; phylum Chordata; class Chondrichthyes; order Carcharhiniformes; family Scyliorhinidae; genus Scyliorhinus; species Scyliorhinus canicula. The sequence continues at coordinate 145,527,111 of NC_052158.1, read as the reverse complement.
TAAGAATATTCATCAGAAGGCGACTGGAGTTTCCCAGTCTGCCTGTGGCCGTCCTACTATTGACTTCACACTGCAGCAAAGATTTAATAAAAGTGCACATAAAAATAAAACACCCTTTCTGACAACTGAGCAAAACCATTGGAAATTCCTTTTAAGAATTCTACTCAAGTCTCCGGATCCACTGCCCAACCATTTTACAGGTTTTGCTCGAAAATTGAAAATGGATCATGAATTTCAGAATGAACACTGGGCAGTAGCAACACTCACACCTTCCGACACAACGTTATCTTTCCCAGAATTCGGACGTGTTGCAAAGCAAGCAAAAACAATTTTTACATTTATCAATCCAGGTCATTCCAAAGTGCTTTAATAATAATAATCTTTATTATTGTCACAAGTATGCTGACATTAACACTGCAATGAAATTACTGCGAAAATCCCCTAGTCGCCACACTCTGGCACCTGTTCGGGTACACTGAGGGAGAATTCAGAATGTCCAATTCACCTAACAGCACGTCTTTCGGGACGTGTGGGAGGAATCCGGAGCACCCGGAGGAAACCCACGCAGACAGGGCGAGAACGTGCAGACTCCGCACAGACGGTGACCCAAGCCAGAATCAAACCTGAGACCCAGGCGCTGTGAAACAACAGTGCTAACCACTCTGCTACCGAGCCGCCCTATGGCCAATATATATTTTGCTTTGGCCTGGAGTATAATCACTGCTGTAATTTGGAAACCCGCAATGTCAGAGACCTGCGGAGCAGCATGGCTTCTGTCCGATAATAGTCACCATAAGAGAAACAAATGCCAGCATCCGTGCCAAGATTCAGTCAGAGTATTTGGACCCATATTGGGTGAAGCAATTATGTTGCAAGCACCTTACATGTGCATTATATTAAAAGAAACATGACCACACTAAATCTGAGCATGTGGTTTTCATTAGAATATGCACTGGTATTTGATAAGGAAACAAAACGTTTGGAAGCTAATTCCTTCCAAGTTATTTTGGCTGTATTTCATTATTGCATTTGAAGCTGGTTTCAAATGCAAAGTTCCTAATATGGTGGCGCTCATGCTTTCCAGAGCTGCTATTGTATCGATTGGTCTGATTCTGATGCGACAGTTAAACCTGATGTGCTCTGAGTGTAAAAATGCTTAAACGAAATGGACAACAATTTGACTTCATCCCTATCCAGGACATGACTAGTTTCTTACACGTCAAACCCAAATATGCTCAGAAGAACTTGCATTGACCAGCACGGTGGCGTAGTGGTTAGCACTACAGCTTCACGGCGCCAAGATCCCAGGTTCGATTCCGAACCTGGGTCACTGTCCGTGTGGAGTTTGCGCATTCTCCCCGTGTTTGTGTAGGTTTCGCCCCCCGCAACCCAAAGATGTGCAGCTAGATGGATTGGCCACGCTAAATTTCCCCTTCATTGAAAAAGAAAATTAATTGGATACTCTAAATTTATTTTTAAAAGAACTTGCATAGATTGACTGATCAATCCTTCCAGAAGAATTTAAAGAATCATTATTACCTCCAAATGTATATTATGAAATGAAAATCGCTTATTGTCACGAGTAGGCTTCAATGAAGTTACTGTGAAAAGCCCCTAGTCGCCACATTCCGGTGCCTGTTCGGGGAGGCTGTTACGGGAATTGAACTTTGCTGCTGGCCTGCTTGGTCTGCTTTCAAAGCCAGCGATTTAGCCCTGAGTTAAACAGCCTGGCGTGTGGCTTAGTGTTCTTTCTTTTTTTATATATAAATTGAGATTTTTGTCCAATTAAGGGGTAATTTAGCGTGGCTAATCCGACTACCCTGCACATCTTTGGGTTATGGGGGCGAAACCCACGCAAACACGGGGAGAATGCGCAAACTCCACACGGACAGTGACCCAGGGCCGGGTTCGAACCTGGGACCTCGGTGCCATGAGGCAGCAGTGATAACCACTGTGCCACCGTGCTGCCCTGCCCTGGAGAATATCATGAGCAATATCGATGTCATCTGCATTATGAGGAAGGAAAGGCATGGAGCCACTGGATTGTTGGACCACACTCATATATCATTGTAAGTTAGCCAGCGCTACCAGAGCCGTATCCATGTTGGAGAAACCAGACACAATTTCAGATCAGTCATTTCTATATGAAGCTGGATACTGCACACAACAGTGACATTCTAGACTTTCGAAATGCCTGTTCCTGGAATCAGATACATAATAATTCATGACGATCTTAACAGATACAGGCAGTGATACAACCTCCATGCCTGGAGGCCCTGCTAAATGCCACAGATGTCAGTAAAATCCTTCCAGGATAAGACCGAGTGTGCTTCTGCTGTCCTTCACAGGCGACGTCAGTCGACTGATCCTTTTACTCCTCGACAATTAAAGTCTCTCCAGAGGTTCAGGGTTTGCATTGTTTTTCAGGAGTGGTGGTGGTGGTGGGGGGGGGGGGGGTCTCAATCCATGACCTGCCCAGGCTGCCCCTGTCGATTCCAGTGGAAATAGGCAACAGAAAACGCTTGCGCTGCCTCCTCATTTAAATAACTGTGCATACTGCCCAGCATGACCCGTGCTAATAGCTGGCTGCATGCTCAACAGGGGGGTCTGACTGCCAGTGAGGCTAACATCTGCTCCAGCTAGCCTCCACCTCTTAAAGACTGTTTGTTAAAAGGAACTATAGAAAATGTCTAGGCTGACTAGAAACGTTAGCTCTGTTTCTCTCCCCGCCGATGTTGTCAGACCTGCTGAGGCTTTTTTTTCCACATTTTCTGTTTTTGTTTCAGCTTTCCAACACTCACAGCATTTTGCACGAATTATCTCATTTTTTTACAATTCATTGAAGGGATGTGGGTATTACGGGCAAGGCCAGAATTTATTCCCCACCCCCAATTCTCAGCCATTTCAGAAGTTAGATAGAGCCCATTACTTTCTATGGCTTTGGAGTCAGATTTCGGTCACACCTGGTAAAGACTGCAGATTTCCTCATAAAGGAAGCTGCCGTTAACGAAGGTGAACAAATTTACATATTTACACAAGTCTGCTTAATGCAGCATCTCACTGTCACAATATGTGGATATTGTAGAGTACATAAAGGGTCAATGTAGCGTTACTACTCCAGTCACTAGATGGCGCTATGGAGCAGCCATACAAATATCACGGCCGGGATTCTCCAAAAATCCCGGCCAAGTGATGACGCTGGCGTCAACACCGGAGTGTTCCACGCCAGCGTCAATGGGCCTCTTGGGCCAGCCATTCAGTGGGCCACAGGGGGCCAGCAAGGCGCCGGAGTTGCACTGCAACTCCTGATGCTGCTCAACCTTGGCCCCAAGGTTTGGAAGAGTCAGACTCAATCGAGTCCTGAGTCATCATCCCATCTACCGACGAAATCCCGGTGGTCACATGCGCCGTCGTACGGTAATTGAATAAGAATAGTGCCAACAGTGTGTCCAAAGACCGCGTTGGCTCTTTTTTCAATCCCCGTTTCAACGTTTGGACCGCCCGCTCTGCCAGTCCATTAGCTGAAGGATGATACGGCACAGTGCAGATGTGCCGAATGACATTACGCCGGATAAAAATGGCAAACTCCTCACTACTGGAAGACCGTGGGTGCAACAAGATTCCTGGATCTTCTCGATTGTGGTCCTGGACGTTGTGGAAGACATCCCGTAAACTTCCAGCCACTCGGAGTGGAAATTCACAAATATTAGAAACATGAAGCCCATGAATGGTCCAGCAAAACTTGCGTGGAGACGAAGCCATGGATGACCCAGCTATTCCCAATGGTTGACGATGGAAAAATCTATAATTCCCAGCAGGCCGGACAATTATTTACTTGTCTCTCAATGTCCCCATCGATACCCGGCCACCAAACGTAGCTCTGGGACAACATTTTCAGTTTCGAAATGCCTGGATGGCCAGCGTGCAAATCCTGCAACAGGGCTTCCCGTCCCTGAGGGGCAAAGACCACCCGAGCATCACACAATGTTACTCCATCCTCCAAGCTCAGCTCAGAGAACGTCTGAGCGAAGGGCCGCAGAGACGGGCGGGAAAGCCGCCTTTTTACGCCGGCGAATAACGTAAGCCGAAGCTGCGCCAACGCCGGGTCGTTCTGCGTCCATGCACGTAACCGAGCAGCTGTCACCAGTAAGATGTCCATAAAATTCAAGGCCGCCATCACCTCATCGGCCACAGGTGGGGACGAGGCGCTCGTGGGTAACGGCAATCGGCTGAGGGCTTCCGCATGGCGATCCTGGTACCCAAAAGGTATTGGAAAGTGCACAAAAAGGTGGCAAGCAGGTGGGCCCACCGCTGGATCCTGGCTGACATGATAGGCAGGATGTACTTGTCCTCCTGGAATAGACCGAGCAACGGCTTGAGGTCGGTTATGATAACAAAATGCTGTCCATACACATATTTTTTTAAAATAAATTTAGATTACCCAATTATTTTTTTCTATTAAGGGGCAATTTAGCGTGGCCAATCCACCTACTCTGCACATTTTTGGGTTGTGGGGGCAAAACCCACGCAGACACGGGGAGAATGTGCAAACTCCACACGGACAGTGACCCAGAGCCGGGATCGAACCTGGGTCCATACACATATTGATGGAATTTCTTAATACCAAAGGTAACAGCCAGACCTTCCTTCTCAATTTTTGTGTATCGGCGTTCAGCATCCACCAAGGTCCTCGAGGCAAATGCAATGGGGAGTTCTGTACCACCAGGCCGCTCATTGGCCAGCACGTCCTCCATGCCAAATGGGGGAAGTATCACACGTTAGAATCAGGGCCTGAGTCAGGTCATAATGTATCAAGAGTTGTTTGGAAAGTAGGAGCCTCTTTACGGCCCAGAATGCCTCATCCTGAGATGTGCCCCAGCACCATTTCTGGTCTTTCTGCAGCAACCTGGGGCATTGGGTAGTGGTCCAATTGTTAAGCCCTGTTCATGGTAAGCTTGAAGTCCCCACACAGCCAAACAGTTTCATCAGGTTTCATCACTGGCAGAACCGGTGCTTCCCATTCCACAAACTATACGGGTCGGATGATCCCTAGATCTTGCAACTGTCGAGTTCTGCGTCCACCTTAGGACATAGTGCATACGGAACTGGCCTCACCTGGAGGTACTGGGGCTGAGCAGTAGGATTGACATAGATGTGGGGGCAGCACGGTGGCACAGTGGTTAGCATTGCTGCCTACGGCGCTGAGAATCCTGGCCCTGGGTCACTGTCCGTGTGGAGTTTGCACATTCTCCCGGTGTCTGCGTGGGTTTCGCCCCCACAACCCAAAGATGTGCAGGTTAGGTGGATTGGCCACACTAAATTGCCCCTTAATTGGAAAAAAATAATTGGGTACTCTAAATTTATTTTTTAAAAAGGATGTGCGCTCTGACACCCTTAATCCTGCCCAGACCTACCTGAAAATCCTCCAGATAATTATTCAACATGTCGTAAAGATTGCCGGAGCCACTCAAAAGATTTGCTGCCAATCGAATCGGAGGATCCTCAATCAGTCTCTTCCCAGTAAATTTGGACCTGAACCATTTACAACCACTAGGGGGCAGGCAATGCCCTACTGTCAATACGCCACTGGGGTCACGGTGGTCTCCGTAATTTTTAATGGTTCCCCCGTAAAGGTGGCCAATCGAGCCTTGGTATCCTGCAAGATCAAAGGTATGATTCCCATACACAGCTGCCGAAAGGCGTAGAGGTCCAAAATGGAGAAAGGAGCGCCCATGTCTATCTCCATTGGTATCAGGCACCCATTAACCTGCAAAGTAATCCAAATCGGCGTGACCACATTTGCATCAAGTAGTCGTTGTCATTGGCATCCTGGGTGCCTACGTGCAAAGCCCTCTTCTGGGGTGACTGCTGCTTTGTCATGGGCAATGTCCCCCGATCTTTAACAAGGACCCTCCGGGTGACATTCCTTCACAAGCCCTCAACCACAATGGTGGCATGGCGGCCAGCTCTCACCAGGCTGCGGCAGCTCCTGCAAGCTGAACTCTGTCACAAACCTGATGTGTTGGGTAAGCTGGGTCTGCGAGGACTGCATTTACTGCAGCAGTGAGAGAGACAGGCTTCCAACACTTGAAGAAATGCAACTCGATTTTATTGAACTATTAACTATCATATATGCTTTAACTGTGGGTTGACACTATGCTGAGTTGACTGGAGACCTGAGGCTAACCTGACCAGACTATCTTACTACCACATGGTGTATGTTCTAGTTGCTGCTCACGAGCTCTGACTGTCTCAGAGGCTTGATCCCAAGAGAGCGGGAAAACTGGTGCCCTCTGGCTTTATAGTGATCGTGTCCTGTCTGGTGATTGGCTGCTGTGTTCTGTGTGTTCACTGTTCATCCTGTGTGTCAATCACTGCCTGTCTGCACACCATCATATACCTGGATGTATATTATGACATCTCCCCCCCTTTTTTTTAAATGTTTTTTTGTGTTAAAAAATGTGTTCAGGTCAATAAATAGTGAGTGTGTGTATAGAGGAGCCTGACTATATACAAAATATGCTAACATATTTACATGGGAAGGTGTCTAGTGCAGATAGAGGGCAGATAACACATGAGAAAAAAACCAATATGTACAGATGTGTAAATGATGAGATCACAAGGTAATGCAACATTCAGTCTATAAATTCAGTCTCTGTGGCGGGCGCCGAATTCTGGTTGACCGCCTCAAGGGTGGGTCAGGGGCCGCCTCCACCTGAACGGGCGGAACTGCTGTTGCATCTGTTGCATCCTCTGTAGGACCGGGAAGTTTTCAAGGTCCGGAATGTGGACAGCTGGCACCGTCGTTCGCAGTGTGCGGTTCATTAGGAGCTGCGCTGGGGACAGCCCAGTGGACAAAGGAGTCGCCCTGTAGGCTAACAGCGCCAGGTTGAAATCAGAACCCGAGTCAGCAGCTTTGCACAACAGTCTTTTAACGATGTGGACCCCTTTTTCAGCCTTGCTATTCGACTGGGGGTAGTGAGGGCTTCATGTGACGTGCCGAAAATTGTACAGCCGGGCAAAATCTGTCCACTCCTGGCTGAAGAAGCACGGGCCGTTGTCACTCATGACCGTGAGTGGGATGCCATGCCGGGCAAAAGTCTCCTTGCACGACTTGATTACTGTCGCTGAGGTGAGGTCAGTCAGTTTGACCACCTCGGGGTAGTTGGAAAAGTAGTCCACTAGGAGGACATAGTCTCGGCCCTTGGCATGGAACAGGTCAACACCAACTTTGGACCATGGGGAGGTCACCATTTCATTCGGCTGTAGAGTCTCTTTAGACTGAGGTGGCTGGAACCTTTGACATGTTGGGCAATTGAGGACCGTGTTGGCGATATCTTGGCGGATGCCTGGCCAATATACTGCCTCTCGGGCTCGACGGTGACACTTTTCGACCCCTAGGTGACCCTCGTGGATTTGGCCAAGGACCAACACTCACATGCTCTGTGGGATCACAATTCTGTCCAGCTTCATCAGTATGCCGGCTACCACCGTTGGATCGTCCTTTACATTATAAAACTGGGGGAACTGCCCCTTTTGCCAACCATCCGTGAGATGTGGCATGACCCGCTGGAGTAGAGGATCCCTGGCCGTCTCCCGACGAATCTGCACGACCCTTTCGTCAGTGGCCGGAAAGTTGGAGGCACAGAATTGCACCTGCGCGTCTATTTGACCGACAAAGTCAGTCTGCTCACACGGCCTGGTGATAGATCTGGAGAGTGCATCGGCCAAATGGGCTCTTTGCCCGGGGTGTACACCAGCTTGAAATCGTAGCGGTGGAGTTTGAGGAGGATACGTTGTAGCCGTGGCGACATGTCATTGAGGTCTTTCTGGATGATGTGAACCAATGGCCTGCGGTCCATCTCGACCGTGAATTTGGGGAGTCCATACACAGAATCATGGAATTTGTCGATCCCTGTGAGGAGGCCAAGGCATTCCTTTTCAATCTGAGCGTATCGTTGCTCAGTGGGCGTCATGGCTCTAGAGGCATATGCGACTGGGGCCCAGGAGGAGGAGTCGTCCCGCTGGAGGAGAACTGCCCCAATGCCAGCCTGGCTCGCGTCAGTGGATATTTTCGTCTCCTTGGCGGGGTCGAAAAACGCCATTCCCGGGGCCTTGGTGAGTTTCGCCCTGAGCTCATGCCACTCGTGCTCATGAGCGGATAGCCACTGGAGGTCCTTAGTTTTTTTAACGAGATTGCGGAGAGCTGATGCAAGGATGTGTGATTCAAGGTTGGGGATAAACTTCCCAAGGAAGTTGACCATCCCTAGGAAGCAGAGGACCCTCTTCTTGTCCTCCGGGGTCTTCATGGCGTTGATCGCCGACACCTTGTCTGCATCTGGCTGCACACCAAACTGCAAAATGTGGTCGCCAAGGAATTTTATTTCCGATTGACCGAACGAGCATTTGGCTCTGTTGAGTCGGAGGCCGTGCTCGTGGATCCTGTGGAACACCCGCTTGAGGCGATCAATGTGCTCTTGAGGAGTTGTGGACCAGATAATGATATAATCGACATACACTCGCACCCCCTCGATGCCCTCCATCATTTGCTCCATTATGCGGTGGAACACCTCTGAGGCGGAAATGATGCCAAAGGGCATTCGGTTGTAACAGTAGCGACCGAACTGGGTGTTAAATGTGCACAGCTTTCGGCTGGACGTGTCCAGCTGTATTTACCAAAACTCTTTGGAGGCATCCAGCTTTGTGAAGAACTTGTCATGACCCATCTCACTGGTTCGCTCTTCTCGTTTAGGTATTGGGTAGTGTGCCTTCATGATGTTACGGTTCAAATCTTTGGGGTCGACACAGATTCGCAGTTCCCCGGCTCTTTGACACAAACCATGGAGCGAACCCAGTCCGTGGGTTCCATGACCTTAGAAATGACGCCCTGGTCCTGGAGGTCTTGCAGCTGCTGCTTGAGGTGGTCCTTAAGGGGTGCCGGCACCCGACACGGTGCGTGGACCACAGGGGTGGCATTTGGCTTCAACAGGATTTTGTAACGGTAGGGGAGTGTGCCCATTCCTTCAAACACGCTATGGTATTGTGCTATGATGTCATCGAGTTAGGCTTTGAAGTTGACATCTGGTGAGGCCGTTGCCTCTGTGGACGACATGGTGTGAACCCGCTGCACAAGGTTCAGGAGTTTGTTCTAGTTGCTGCTCACGAGCTTGAACTGTCTCAGAGGCTAGATCCCAAGAGAGCGGGAAAACTAGTGCCCTCTGGCTTTATAGTGGTCATGTCCTGTCTGGTGATTGGCTGTTGTGTTCTGTGTGATCACTGGTCATCCTGTGTGTCAATCACTGCCTGTCTGCACTCCATCATATACCTGGATGTATATTATGACAAAACCTACCTTGTGGGCAGCTCCCCCGGAGAAAGCTGGCCGAAATCCCATTGTCCCGTGACCAATATGGAGTCTGGACGGAAGGGTGCTCCAAGTTATGCACCCCATAATCAATGGTCCCTTGTAGTTCCTTCTCTGCACTTTTGAGAGAGAGGGAAAGTTCAATGGCCCGCTTTAAATCCAGCGTGGTGTCCACTAACAGTTTGCGTTGAGTGGCCGAACTATTGCTACCGCACGAGTCTGTCACGTAACGTTTCGGAGAGTGACAGCCCGAACGTGTAGTGCTGCAAACGAGTCAAGAAGTCCATAACTGACTCACCAGGAGAGTGCATTGCCGTGTCAAATCGCTACCTTACATAATCATAGAAGGTTTTGGGTTGTAGTGTCTGAAACCATTGCCGCGAGTTCATCGAACGACGTAGAATCTGGTGCAGCCGGACAGGTCAAACTTTTGATGATTCCAAATGTCTGGGCCCTGCAGGCGGTCAGAAGGAGAACTTTCTGTTGCCCTTCACCCCCCCCCCCCCCCCTCCCCCCCCCCCCCCCCCCCCCCCCCCCCCCCCCCCCCCTCCAGCTCCAATTGAAGGCAATCCAATTTACCCAACAATGGCATTTTAACGATACAACATACCGCCCTCGATACGAACTTCCGGCGGATAGGTGAATCGACGGCCGAGTCCGGGGCTTCCTTCAATCCTTGTTGCCAATATAATAAGGAAGCTGTCGTTAACAAAGGTGAATTTATTTACATATTTACAAAAGTCTGCTTAATGCAGCATCTCACTCCCAACTCGGAGGATCATGTCCTGACAGGCCCTGAGTTGGGCCTGAGTTGGGCCTGCTGTTATTCCCGGCCTTAACAAGCCCCAGGTGATTGGCCTCCGCCTCCTACCTAAGAGGCTCGTATTCTGCAAGTCCCACAGGGAGATCAGTGATTGTTGCCCCCTGGTCCTTATGGGGGTTATAACACTTCCCAGAAGGAACATTTAGTGGGAGATACATCCTCACTTCTGAGCCTGAAGCTTCAGGTTGAAGTCCCACTCTACTTGGAAGGCCATAGAATGTGCCTTTATAAAGCAGGCAAACTGATTGATTAACAATCTATAAATGCTTCCAATGTAGCAGGTAGTAAAAACTGGGCGGCATGAACAAGTTGAGCCGAAGGCTGTAAACCTACGGCAGGTGATAAGATCAAGAGAATCTTCTGGTTAGTCATAACCTACAGAAAGCAACAGCGAATCACTGCAGTGATTCCCAAGCATAACACATGGAAGCCAATATTGCCAATGCCCTCTTGCGGCATTTTTTGAGAAGAAAAGAACATTAGTGAAAAAGATGAGTGTTTACAACAATCAAGTAGTTTCTTGATCATCATGACTGATTTGCTTTATATTCCTGGTTTATTTAATTAATAGAATTTAAATTCTCCCAGCTGCTATAGTGGGATTTGAACTTGTGTCTCCAGATTATTAATCAAGGCCTCTGGATTAGTATTCCAGTAATATAACTATTACCCTCGAAATGGTGCATATAGATGAGAGAAACACAGCCTCTGCCATGTCCCCCACTATTTGTGTTGTTACTGTGGTGAATGTGATTCACACTATATATAGTTGCCAATATCACTCCACGTATATATGTTCGTTATCTACCCATTGTAAGTGCAGTTGCACTATCCGACCACCAGGGGGAGTCGCTCTGGGAGTACGCGAGAGTTTGTACTGGGCTCCTCCCTTGGCTCTGCCCAGGACTCCTCCCCCTGGGACTGATGTATAAAGATCAGTGCCTTAGAGCCAGCCTGCCAGTTCACCTGAAGTTCAACGACGAATAGGCTGGCTCTATTGTAAGTGTATTAAAGCCTCTGTTCATATCCAACTACACATGTTCGCTGAATTGATGGTTCCATCAGTTACAACAGAACATTCTGATATCATTGACGAGGCCTTGAGCCCAACATGGAAGACATACATGTGCAAAGGCCCCACCAGCAAAACAAATGAACGTTTTGATGTTTAAAACAATCTTGCAGGCAGTGTGCTGGCCGCCTTATTACGGGGCTTCCAAGGGCAGCATAACTGACCCACTAATGTGACAGGAGCAGGGGAGGGCATCCATTGGTAATGACAAGAGAACCAAGAACATGGCTGGGATATCGGGAGAGGTCTCCGAGCTTGGTGGATGTAGTAATTCAAGAGTCAAGATAAAGGTTAAACCAAATTTGTTTTAATTCAAAGTCGCATCCGCAGCAAACAACACTGGTACCTCAGCCTGGGACTGCCAGAAAACTCCCAGTCCGGGTCTGGCATGGCACTTAAAGGCTCGATAATGAGTCCCAGCTGGATGGGTCTCCTCCCGTTACCATGGGAACACGTACTCAACAAACCCCACAGGGAGATGAATGAGTGATTCCTCATGATCCTCGTGAGGATTATCACAGTGGAAAAGTCAACATAACAGCCAAGTGGCTGTCCAGAACAGAGAATAGCTCAAAAGAGTGAAATTTAGAAGCTTGTTTATCTCAATGGAAACCCCTTTGGTTTAAGTGTTTTTTGTCAACGTGAGAGAGTCACGTACCGTGTGGTGCAACCCACCGTCACTCGCCCTCAAAGCAACCAGCATTTAATTTGTGAACATAATATTTTACACCCTGTGTTTGACCTTCTGTGAAAATTTTGGTAACGTGAGCCTGGATATTGACAGTAAATGGTAGGTTTCGGGTTACGTCAGTGGGAATGGTTAGGTTTTCCCCGGCTCTGTGTGTCGTTTGGCCCTGATGGGTTCCCCACTTGCAATACAGCCACAGTTGGTCCAGCTCGGGCCAATTCATACTCCTGGGGACTGGGGCTGGATTTTATCCCCAACTGGGTGGGGTTCTGATGCCCAAGCACAGGGGGGAGTGGGAGGCGGGAGAGACATTTCCAATTTGGGGAAGTGGGGGGGGTGGGGGGCGTGTCTGATTCCTGACCCCCAGGGCAGTGAAGGGGCAGGCTTCAGGGACTGGATTCTCCGATTTCCAGAGTGAGTGCTGACCCCAGCGTGGGAATAGCGCAGAAAGAACGGCGCAGCAGCTGCACCCATTCCGGGACTATTGGGGGCTAACAGCCGTGCCGGGAAAGGTTCCCGGCCTCCAGGGCAAACACGCCCATCGGGGGCGGAGCATCGGGGCAGCGACTTCCAATGACGTGCCAACACCTTTGAAATTTGAATTCAATAAATATCTGGGGCCCGATTCTCGCGAAACATTTCAAGGTTAATTTGTGGTGGGTTTTTCAGGAAGTTTCCCGTCGGCTCTACCGGTGAGTTCCTCACCGCTATTCAATAAAACTTTGTCACTGTTTTGGGCCCTGCAGAGTTTCTCACCGGTTTAGCCCACGCTTGGAATTGTTTTCACCACTGGGGAGCCGGACTCGGGCGGCCATTTTAAATGGTGCCCCAATCTGTAAGTGAGCATGTGGCTCCTCCACACTCCCCACTCATGGGCAATGTCGCCCCCCCACACACATAGACACTATCCCACACCCCCCAAGTGAGAACACCCCGCCATGGGGTCCCCAGGGGACCCTCATTTCATGGGCATGGCTCCCCTTGCCCCCTGACCCTTGGTGGTGCCACCCTGGTACTCAGGACCCTTGCACTGCCATCCTGGCACCCTGGCAGTGCTCCTACTGACTTGGGCAGTGCCATCCAGGCACCTTGGCAGTGCTGGGATGGCAATGCCAAGGTTCTAGCTGGGCAGTGCCAAGGTGCTGCGTTCCACGGGGAGGGCCAGGGGGCCACCCTGCACTGACCATGGCCACCCCGGAGTCTCCAGTGGTCCGGGACACACCCCCAGGTGCCGTTCCACCTGGCTTACGTTTGTGTGGACCATCAGTGATTGGCACCTGGCTGCAGTCTCCCTGGAGAGGCCAGAGAATCAAGGAAGATCTGTGGATCCCGGGCAGGTAGGTCATAAGCAGCTTTCCGACCTACTTCCGCGAGCGTCATTCGGCCCGGCCCATTTGGGGCGGGGTTCTGACTCCAACGTCTCGCGGGACTCCGGAGAATCTCGCAAGGCGCAGAGCCTGTCGGGAGGCTCGCTGGAGGCTTTTCCCGGGATTCTCCGGCCGCGTTGCACTCAAGAGAGAGCCCAACGGGGCCGGAAATTCGCACCCCTGGAATTAAAAGTCAAAATGATGACCATGAAACCATTGTCGTAAAAACACATCTGGTTAACTAATTTCCTTTGGGAAGTCTGCCATACTTACCTGGCCAGGCCTACATGGGACTCCAGATCCATGTGGTCGACTCTTAAATGTCCTCTGAAATGGCCTAAAAAGCCACTCAATTCAAGGGCAATTAGGGATGGGCAATAATCGCATCCAAAATAATGTCCTGACTTGTCCTGAAGTTCGACCCAGGGAACACCATGGTGCTTGTGCAAGAAACCGGGGGCTTTATAATAATATCCCTAACACAAAATGTTAATAGTTAGCCAATACCATGTTGATCTGGTGCTGAAAGAAGCTGGCAACAAGACAAAAAATAGAAAACTGTCACCAATGTGATGAATGAAATTCAGACTAAAGGGAGCTGATATTAAACAGTATGGGCCTTATGTCAAATTTCTCGAAGACTCACAGAATTCAGACAAACTATGAACAGAGCTAATTTAGTTTGCTCCTGACAATCCGAATTTGGCCATGAGGAAAAGAGAGCCAATTAGAATTCTGGATTAAGATTTGGACCATCAACATAACATCAGAATGTGAAAGCCCAAAGCTTATCCTTACTTAACTGATATAAATAGTCTCATCTCAATACTGTATAACTTCAGATTCTTTCCTTCATAACTGACGTACAGCCACGACACAGCACTGACTTGCTCCAGCACTAACTGCAACAGTGTGTGAGCAATGATCTGAAATAGTTTCATTATTGGTACGGGATTCTCCGTCCCGCTGCACCCGTTTTCTGGCACGGCGCGGCCCCACTGACAGCAGGATGCTCCCTCCCGGCAGCCGGCCAATGGGGTTGCCCATTGCGGCCACCCCCATGCCTTTGGGAAATCCACAGGCGTGAGTGCGCTGCTGGCGAAATGGAGGATCCCACTGACGGACAATCCCACCCAAGATCTTTCTTTGCTCACGGAAACAATTAAAGAACTATCAGTAATAGCGTTGTCAAAACCCGGGGACAGCAAAGTATCATTGCTTTACTTATTTACTTATTTACTGTTTGTTTTTGGATCCCTTTTCATTCCTCCAATTTATCATTTTATTTGCACCTCATACCCCTCCATCTTCTGATAAATGTCACATCTGGCTTGGCTCCATAAGCAACACGGGAGTTGTTCTCAGCCAAGGCCGCACTTGAGTCATTTCCTGCTGACGAGCCCAGCAGAAACCGCTCCTCACAATCGGGGAGCCATTTGCCTGACTGTGCCGATTCCCCCCCCCCCCCCCCCCCCCCCCACCTTTTCAGCTCACCGCCTCCCTTGCTCTGATTTTGCCACCCCCCCCCCCCCCAACCTCAGGAACACACCCCAGGAACACCCCCTCCACCAATCCCTGGCAGCACCAACCTGGCACCCAGGCACCCTGGCAGTTACAACCTGCCACTGCCAGATTGCTCAGGTGGCACTGTCAGAGTGCCCAAGTGCCAGAGGGAGTGCCAGGGTTGCCACGTCCCTGTTCCTGTCCCCGCCCAACCGGGGATCATTATGATTGGTCCATGTTTGTGATAATCAGCACCAAATGGCACCCTGGCCAGGTCTGCCAGGCACAACTGATAGGTCCTGGGCGCCGGGAGAATCCCGCAAACACACATTTAAAACAGCCTGATGGCTCATTTAAATATGCAGATCTGGATCGCGGCCAGTGATATTCGTTACACCTTGCAAGGCGTTTCGAGCATCGTAAATCTCGCCAAAGGCCTCTCGCCAGATTCAACAGCCTCGTCCCGAGACCAAGTCGGGTGCGACGAGACCACTAAATTCTCCGACCGTTGTCATTCTCTTTTCCCGCTGGCAAGGCACCCCAGCCCACGGGTTTCCTGGTGGCGTGGGATGGCTTCAATGGGATAAACCCGTTGTCAAACGGCGGGAATAGAGATTCCCACCACCAGCGAAAGGCAAGCCGCTGAGCTACACGGCTGGAGGATCCCGATAGAAAAAGTGAAAACAAAATGGGAAATATCCAATATTGCCAGGCGAAAGAACAAAGTGAGAATCGCGTCATCTAGAATGTGAAACACTCCAGAAGGTGAACCAAGATAAACCCAAGAACTATCCGATTCTAACTCAGGCGTAAACAATTTGAACTTGTTTATTCTTTCATGGGATATAAGCAGCTGGCAAGGTCAGCATCTGATGCCAATTCCTGATTGCCCTTGAACTAAGGGTAGTTCTAAGTCAACCACATAATAATAATCTTTATTGTCACAAGTAGGCTTACATTAACACTGCAATGAAGTAGCTGTGAAAAGCCCCTAGTCGCCACACTCCGGTGCCTGTTCGGGTACACTGACGGAGAATTCAGAATGTCCAAATTACGTAACAGCACATCTTTTGGGACTTCTGGGAGGAAACAGGAGTACCCGGAGGAAACCCCCGCAGACACAGGGAGAACGTGCAGACTCCACTGGGACCCTGGCGCTGTGAAGCAACAACACTAACAACTGTGCTGCCCTGCTGCGGACCTATACCACATGCAGTTCAGACCAGGAAAGGAAGGCAGACATCCTTCCCTAAAGGCCATTAGTGAGCCAGATGATAATAGTCACGTCCACTATGACTGAGACTAGCTTTATATTTCAGATTTATTAATTGAATTAAATTCCACCAGCTACTGCAGTGCGATTTGAAACCACACCCCCAGAGCATTAAGCTCGGCCTCTGCTTTACTAATCCCGCTACCACTACGTCACCATCACCCATGCACTGTCTGATGATGATTTAAGACTAAGAACTGACGTGTCCTAATATTTTTTTTAAAGTCAGTGAGTATTTGTTCTGAAATCTGCCGATGATATGGTTAGGAGTTTGCTGTGTAACCTCAGATTCCTTTCTCAATCATTTGAGAGGTCAATTCATAACTGGAGCATTTTCTATACCCTTGTAAAAATGTCTTTGGTTGCACTAATCATTACAAATCCTTGCTTGAGGTTTTAGGCACCAAGCCATTGAAGCTTTGAAGTTTGACATCATTGGTTTAATTACTTCAAAGCCCTCATATTCTTTAGTGCAGTTTTCAGCCTTTTCATTTCAACGTGAAGACAGAGTTCAGAAATTGGAAGAATGAGTCAAATAATGCCATGTCTGTCAGCTTGGAAGTTGGTACCGGCTATTAATAATGCCTCCAGTCAACTCTACATACTTCAGTGATTCAGTAAGATAGTCATCTCCCCCACCCCTTGCCAATTATCTTCAGTTCCTTCCTCGACATGATGGATCTGAAGCCAGTAAACCAATTTCTTTGCAAAATGTCGAATAACAGTCAAAACTGGGACCTGAGCTAGGGTTTCACATTTGATAGGTGCAGATATCCATTAATGTTACTTGCAAATGATAATTGTACGTTCTAGGTATTATTTGAACTTAAATTCCAATCATTTTCATTTGAGACTTTAGCCATCTAGGCAACAGGGGACAGTTTGGCAAAGTAACTCGGGAAATCTTTAGTAAGTTGCAGATACCTACTAAAGACTGGGTGGGGAGGGGGTCTGGTGTGAGGTGCCCCGGAGAGTAAATGCCTCCACCTCATGTGCGAGGTTGGGGCTGATACAGCTGAAGGTAGTATACAGAGCACACCTCACGAGGGCGAGGATGAGCTGATTCTTTGAAGGAGTAGAAAATGTGTGTGAGTGGGGGGCCGGGGGGGGGGGGGGGGGGGGGGGGGGGTAATCACGTTCATATGTTTTGGTCCTGTCGAAAGCTAGAGGAGTACTGGAAAGAGGTTTTTAGGGTAATTTCCAAGGTGGTGCATGTGAAGCTGGACCCGGGTCCTCGGGAGGCCATATTCGGGGTGTCGGATCAGCCAGGGTTGGAAACGGATGCGGAGACGGATATCGTAGCCTTCGCCTCGTTGATTGCCCGAAGGCGGATCCTGCTGGGATAGAGAGAGGCCTCTCCACCCTGTGCCCTGGCGAGGGGACCTGTTGGAATACTTGACCCTTGAGAAGGTTATGTTTGAACTGAGGGGAAGGACTGAGGGCTACAAGAAATGGGCACTATTCATTATGCACGTTCAAGAACTGGATAACATCGAACATTAGTTGGGGGGGAGGGGGGCTGTGTGTATTAAGGGTGACCATGGGTAATCCCTGATTCCTTTTTGTCATTTGTTTATGTAAACATGTTGGCTGATGTTTGGGGGTTGGTGGGAGGATGGGATTGTTATGGGGATTGACATATTTGTTGCTGATTATTGTTTATTGTTGGTGGGTGTAAATTCGGGAGAAAATGTGAAAAAGGAGAATAAAAATATTTTTAAAAAAAAATAAAAACAGGGTGGGGGCAGCCCGGTGGCGCAGTGGGTTAGCCCTGCTGCCTCACGGCGCCGAGGTCCCAGGTTCGATCTCAGCTCTGGGTCACTGTCCATGTGGAGTTTGCACATTCTCCCCGTGTCTGCGTGGGTTTTGCCCCACAATCCAAAAGATGAGCAGGGTAGGCGGATTGGCCACACTAAATTGCCCCTTAATTGGAAGAAATTAATTGGATAATCTAAATTTAATTTTTTAAATGACAGGATGGGACTTGATTAGCACATCATTGCTCTTGCTTTTCGGCTTGGCCATGGGCGCAGGTTGGCACTCGATCTCCGTTCTCGCTCCATAGCTCCTGCTTCCCTCTGGACAGCAGTCCGTCGCTGTGCAGTGAAAGCTTCTGCTTGCTAACTCATTCCAAGCCAGAACCCACAACGTGATCAATGATGTTACTGGAATCTAACTGGCCTAAATGAGGCAAGGCTAATTCTTAATTGGCATGAATGGTGCGTAATCAATCTGTGATTGGTCGAGGTTGGAATGATCGGTTTCTAATTGGCTTCTCGAGGGTGATGGTCATCTATTGATGCCGTTTCCCATTGTCCCCTGACTGGTCCTCTGAGGTGTCAATTACTTGTGCGACCAGCCCTCTCAATAAAGTTTATTTCTGTCACTTCTTGCTAAAATAAAACAATATTCTGATATCTCCTTTGTCCATTTGTTCAGAAATATGCTGTCATGCCCTCCATGATTGATATCTTGAGTTTGTCTCAAAATCTAATTTAATTGGTATTAAATCAGACCCCTATCAGTGACTCTATGTTTTGCACAGGTTATTTGAACGTTGCTGTTACTTCTCTTTGTACTTACTTGGAATGAGTTACTTTAATTTTAAATCAAAGGGTAGACTGGTAAAGTTGCTGATAACCTTAATACTAATAAAGAAGTTTACAAAGTACCAATATGAATGACAATGGGCGTAATTTACCGGCCGCATCCTGCCGGAATCGGGGCGGGACATGGCCAGTAGATCCCCAAAGTTCGTTACGCCTCGCACGATCTAACCAAAACTCACTTAACACAGTGCTGTCGGCGGATCGAACGGCCACCTGGCATCTAGCGGCCTCGCCAAGGAGGCCCCAGCCAAGTGACATTTAGCACTGATCCCCACAAAGGGGGACCAGGCAGATTGACACTTGGGGAGGGGAGGGGGGGGGGAATCGCCCAGGACTCCGGACAGGTTGGCACCTCAGCATTGCTGATGCCACTTGGGCATCTTGGCACTGCCAGCCTGGTACCTCACCAGTGCCACCTGGGAATCCTGGCAGTGCCACCCACATGCCACCCTGGCACTGACAGGGTGCCCAGCTGGTGGTGCCAGGGTGGCACTACTAGGGTGGCACTGCCAGGTTGTCAAGCTGGCATTTTGACCATGCCGGGAAACAGGGCCGGAGAGCCCTGCCTTTGTGAGGTGAGGTGCAGGGTGGCCTGGGGCAGCCTGGAAGCGGTCAATCACAGCTTAGTTAAAAACAATGTCTCACTGATGTGGATAAAAGTCTTGCAGATAAAAGGATATGAGGGATATAAACCCTGGTGATGTGGTTTTTGAGGAATTTACAGCTGTTGCTTTCTCTGTCTGAGGCAGAAGCTGTAGGGGACAGGTGAGTTTTAAAGCAGTGATTTTTTTTTGCACTTTCTGTGTGGACTGCTCCGGTGGGGATCTCAGTTGGGGTCTCTGGTATGGGGGTCTCTGGTGGGGGGGGGGGGGGGTGTCAGTGAGGGGGTTGAGTCATCTTCATGTCTGCATACATTTTTTTGGGTGGGGGGGTTGACCCAGTAAATCCCATTGTGGGGGAGGGGGCCAGAATTGTGTTGTGGGGGACGGAGGCAAACCGCCGGATCTCACTATCGGGCCGCCCACTCAAAATGGCAGCCTGGCACTGATTTTAAAAAAAACATTTAGAGTACCCAATTATTTTTTCCAATTAAGGGGCAATTTAGCATGGCCAATCCACCTACTCTGCACATTTTTGGGTTGTGGGGGCGAAACCCACGCAGACACGGGGAGAATGTGCAAACTCCACACGGACAGTGACCCAGAGCCGGGATCGAACCTGGGACCTCAGCGCCGTGAGGCGGTTGTGCTAACCACTAGGCCACCGTGCTGCCCTCGGCCTGGCACTGATAAGGTGATCAGGCCAGAGGAGTGCCTTGAGTGTGTGTGGGAGTGGGGGGTGGGGGGGGGGGGGCTCCCGACGACCTCTTTATAATGGTGAGGGGGGGTCCCTCACCATTTTTGCTTTTCTCAAGCCTGTGGGCATCTTGTGATACCACCAGGAAATGGCTGTTTATTTCCCCTATTTTTTAAAATGTGTGTCATGGACATTTTCACATTTACACCTCCTGACAGCTAACATGTGACAGGTGTGTCTTTCGGCATAGATGCAAATGTGCTTTTGCTGCTATCGTTCTTCATTGTAAGTTATCCATTTGAACACGTGAACTAGAAACAGCAGCGGACCACTCGGCCCCTCGAGCCTGACCCACCATTCCATAAGCTCGTGGCTCATCTGTTTGTAACCTCTCCCCACAATCCTGTCTGCACCCTCCCGATAACCTTTCACCCCCTGGTTAATCAAGAATCTATTAAGCCCAGCCTTAAAAATATTCAAAGACTCTGGGCGCGAACAAACAGAAAAGTTTCTAACTGTCACGTGTGGCGGGTTTTGTTGGGAGTTTCTCTCTAGCTCTAAGCTCCCCACCGTTATCTAACCACGCTTAGGGGGGGATCTACCGGTCCGGTTCTACCCGAACAGCAGTGCGGTCCGGCACAAGCGGTAGATGCCGGGAGATCCCACTACCGAGGTCTACCCACGGGTCGCAAGATCTATCGCGAGATGTCACGATCTGAATCCCGGCCATTGTGGGCGGGTTCACGTTTTGCCAGTCTCACTCTAATATGCGTTCTCGAGATCTAACCAAGGCGTTGGGATCTAACACCATCACCCAGGAGACCTCGGGCGAGTGTCGTTCAGTACTGGTCTCCACAAATGGGGAATTGCACTGAATGGCATTTGTGGGGGTCTCCCAGGGGATTGGAGCCCTCCAGGTTCCTGCCCTCTGGGCAGGCTGGCATCCTGGCATTACCAGCCTGGCACACAGGCAGTGACACCTGGTTTTGAACCTGGCATTTTTTGCATGGCGGTGATTGGGCCGGAGTGTGCCCGGTGCGGGTGTGGAGTGAGCGGGGAGCCCGGGGATCCCCTTAAAGTGAGCTGGGGCTTTAGAGGGGTTTGAGGGTCACACTGGGGGAGTAAGAGATCAGGATGCCATCAGGAGCTCCTCAGTGCAGAAAACGGGGAGTTCCCCGCTGAGGCCCCATATTTACCTACAGTGGGGTGTTTCACAGCCCTCAGAAGGCTGGAAAACATCCGGCTAATCTCGCTCTACGGGTCTCTGTCCCCAATCATGTAGATCGCGCCCTTAGTCACTTTTCTAGAACCACACAGAATTATTTTCATCACCGGGGAGCTGAACTCACTGGACATAGCGGGTCCTACAAGGTCATGTTGGTCGGGGTGGGTTTGCACCTGGCAGAAAGGGTGCCCATTCTGAAAAAAAAATAGATACACTCCGACAGAATCTTCCCCATACACAAAATCACAGGACTCCCGGGGCACCTCCTCTCAGGACCTCCCCATCATCCCCCACCCCCACCCCCAGGACCTTCATTGGGTAATCCCCGCCACCCATGGATATAGGATCTCGAACCCCCAAGTGTGCCACACCCACCTCGCAGACCACAGGACCTTCCTACAGGAAACTTCCCCCCCCATCACCAGACCTCCCAATGGAAGACGCCCGGCACTACTCAGTACCAGTGGGCAGTGCCAGGGCACTGATACTGCCCGGGCATGGCTCTCTCTCCGCCTGGGAACCATACTTACCTGTGCTCCCCAGCGGGTTCTGCTCCCCAGGTACCCATTTGTCAAGGCCTGACGTGTCGTCATACCGGTGGGTGGGAAGGGGGGTGGGGGCGGGGGGGGGAGGAATTCCCTTTGTGAATGGATAACCTAGTGGGAATGCCCATTAAGTGGATGATAATATATGCTGATGGGGTTCCCGACCTTTCATGACATGAACCCCGTTATATCATTGGCAGGTATGGTGGGTCAATCTCAGCAGGAAATCCCACCAACGTCAAAGCCGTTTCGGGACTTCCTTTGGATTCTCCACCCCCTCCAGCCTTCCCACCAGCCGAAACAGGGGTGGGAAATTGTTCCCAATGTTTCAGGTGGATGACCTTTCACCAGAACTGGAATAAGTCAGTCAGCCAATCCTGGTGAAAGGTCATTGTAGTGATCTCTGTATATGTTAATACATGATTAGTTAATGTGCAATCAGTACAGTCAGGTGATCACTAGATGGCAGCACTAATAGGAACTATATAAGGAGTTTCCCGCTCTTTCTTAGAGTTGGTGTGTATATTGCAGCTAGAGGATAGAAGTGAGCAGCTCAGAGTGTAGTGTATTATATTCATTGTTAATTAATCTAATCTTAGTTAATTATATTACTAGTCAAAGTATTAAAGTAAAAGAACTCACAAGTAAATTATTTTGTTGCTGAATAAATAATTTCTCATCAACTGGAAGACTTTCGACTGTTTACCATCATGTTCAATACAACTCAGCAAGACAAATGAGTAATATATATATAACATCTCTGCAATATAACAGTCATTAATCTGAAACGCTAGCTCTATTTCTCGCTTCTCGGATGCTGACCGAACTATTGAGTATTTTCTGTTTTTATTTCAGATTTCCAGCATCTGCAATATTTTGCGCTTTGTATTAACATTTATACAGCATCTTTCATGTAGTGGAATGTCTCCAAGCACGCCACAGGAGCATTATCAGACAGAATTTGATGCCGAGCCTCACAAAGAAATATCAGGACAGGTAACCAAAGGCCTGGTCAAAGAGGCGAGTTTTTAAAGACCAACTTAGAGAGTTGAGAGGTAGAGAAGTTCAGAGGGGGATTTTCAGAGCTTAAGGCAATCATGCATCCACTGAGATGAGTATGAGAAAGGGTGGTAGAGACCTCGATTCATTGTAGGGCTGGAGGAGAGGTGAGGCCCTGGTGGTATTTGAACACAATGAATGAGAACTTTATCGCAAAGGAAGAATTATAGAATCATGGAATTTACAGTGCAGAAGGAGGCCATCCGGCCCATCAGGTCTGCACCGACCCTTGGAAAGAGCACCCTACTTAAGCCCACGCCTCCACCCTATCCCCGTAACCCAGTAACCCCACCTAACTGTTTGGAGACTAAGGGCAATTCATCATGGCAAATCCACCTAACCTGCACATCTTTGGACTGTGGGAGGAAACCGGAGCACCCGGAGGAAACCCACGCAGACGCGGGGAGAACTCCGCACAGACAGTCACCCGAGGCTGGAATTGAATCTGGGCCCCTGGAGCTATGAGGCAGCAGTGCTAACCCCTGTGCCACCGCGCCACCCCGGTGACGAAAGAAAGCACGTGGAAAACACAAGGGTTACAGCTCCCAATGAAAATCATGATTGTTGAGCATTGTGTTAAAGCGTTCCCACAAAGCCTAATGGTGCCTGACTTGGTTTTGCTCACTTTACACTATTTCAGAAATCCTACATGTACACTCGAGGGTAAACCACTGCAGCATCTGCCGAGCATAATCATCGACCAATCCAACAGAAATCCATGGTCGCCAACGCCCGGATAGGGCAGTACACTGGGATAAGGAGGAAAGACCAGCACTAAACAGAATGGTTAACAACGGAAAGAAGGATGGTGGAAAGTGAGCTGCTTGCTTTGCAGTTGAACTATTTTTTTTTGATTGCGAAATTGTCACGCCTTAAGTACACATACATGCGACAGAAAGAAAGACAGGGATTATTTCTCTGAGGCAATGCAAAGCATTTCATACAATGGGCGATCTTGAAATTGAGCGTTGGCTGTCAAAATAAGTAATATGTGCAGACAGCCTGTGGCTGCATTTCCCTCATGTAAGGTTGAACCACTCCTGTGAACAAGTAAACAACTGATATCAGCTCCACAATACAAAACATGTTTCCAGCCAAGAGTCTGTGCACCTGGACTTGGCAACACGGACGTCACTCAGGAAGCTCAGAAAACTCTGGATGTAAAGTCTTGCCAACAAGCTGACAAGTGAGTTTGCCCTGATTGAATTTTTTTAATGCCATTGTTTGTGGTTACATTTTGGTACTTTCAAGTGCTTGATTTAAAGGGGAAATTATCTTTGTTGTATAGTGGAAATCTGGGACTCTGCCCTCCCCAAAGAGAAAGTTATGCGGCTCGGCCAACTGAAAACCTCAACGCAATTATTTTTTTTTAACGGTAAGGGTATCAAGAGATGTGGGGTGGAGGGCAAATAAGTAGGGTTACGGTTATCTGCAATCTAATTGAGTGGTGGAATGGGCTTGAGGGCCAGAATGAGCTACTCCATGGTAATGACTGTTTCCCCTGTCCTGTAGTGTGGGACCGAGATAAGAACAAGGAGAACAAAGAACATTACAGCACAGGAACAGGCCCTTCGGCCCTCCAAGCCTGCGCCGATCACGTGTCCTCTCTTGACCAACCGTCTATAACCCGTGTGTTCATGTGTCTATCTAGATGTCTTAAAGGCCGCTAACGTATCTGCCTCAACCACCTCACCTGGCAGTGCATTCCAGGCCACCACCACCCTCTGTGTAAAAAAACTTCCCCCGCACATCTCCACTGAACCTATTCCCCCTCACCTTGAACCTGTGCCCCCTTGTAATTATCTTATAGGGCAGCACAGCGGCGCAGTGGTTAGCATTGATGCCTCACAGCGCCGAGGTCCCAGGTTCGATCCTGGCTCTGGGTCACTGTCCATGTGGAGTTTGCACATTCTCCCCGTGTTTGCGTGGGTTTCACCAGCACAACCTAAAGATGTGCAGGGTAGGTGCATTGGCCACGCTAAATTGCCCCTTAATTGGAAAAAATTAATTGGGTACTCTCAATTTATTTTAAAAAAAGTGTAGAATTTACAGTGCAGAAGGAGGCCATTCGGCCCATCGAGCTCTTTGAAAGAGCCCCCTATTTAAGCCCACACTTCCAACCTATCCCCATAACCCAGTAACCCCACCCAACCTTTTTGGACACTAAAGTCAATTTAGCATGGCCAATCCACCTAACCTGCACATCTTTGGATTGTGGGAGGAAACCGGAGCACTCGGAGGAAACCCACGCAGGCACACGGAGAACGTGCAGACTCCACACAGACAGTGACCCAAGTTGGGAATTGAACCCGGGACCCTGGAGCTGTGGAGCAACTGTGCTAACCACTGTGCTACCGTGCTGCCCCATTTGGGGCCTCACGGTAGCATGGTGGTTAGCATCAATGCTTCACAGCTCCAGGGTCCCAGGTTTGATTCCCGGCTGGGTCACTGTCTGTGTGGAGTCTGCACGTCCTCCCTGCGTGTGCGTGGGTTTCCTCCGGGTGCTCCGGTTTCCTCCCACGGTCCAAAGATGTGCGGGTTAGGTGGATTGGCCATGCTAAATTGCCCGTAGTGTAAGGTTAATGGGGGGATTGTTGGGTATACGGGTTAAAGTAGGGTGATCATTGCTCGGCACAACATCGAGGGCCGAAGGGCCTGTTCTGTGCTGTACTGTTCTATGATTTGTGCCTTGGGAAAAAGCCTCCAACTGTTCACCCTATCTATAGCCTTCATAATTTTATAAACTTCTATCAGGTCCCTCAGACTCCTTCTCTCGAGGGGGAAGAATCCCAGTTTTTTCAATCTTTGCTCATAGCTAATACCCTCCAGAATTGGACACAGCATTCCAAATGTGGCCTGGAAGGAGATGGCCAGTATGGGGGCACGGGGGTCCCGAAGAGGGTTGACCCCAGGGACCCCATGGCGGGGTGTACGATAGTATTGCTTCTGTTCCTGCGTAAATCCTGCGGGCCGCTCACCATTTATTCCACGAGAGTCCTGACTGCATTTGTGCAATGCCAAGATGCAGTTTGTCACAAGCGGGCTGATTTTGCGGGTTTGTAAATGTGGTGGGGAGCCACACTCTCCATCCACGCTTTTCAGAGAATGACGTGCTTGATTTTCTGCAATTTGGGCAGAAACTAACGGGCAGCAGCTCAGTGGTTTCCTGAGGGCGAGGTATTAGGGCGAGGAACCCCTCCCATGGGACAAACCTGAGAAAATGCCTTTAAAGGAGAGGGAGATTAAAGAATAAGGCAAATATTTTTGTGATCAAGCATGAAAAGTAGAAATACAAGAGGAAATCTACCACCTTGCGTATCCTGATGCGTCAGGAAGTTTCACATTATTAGCCGTGATTTTGCATCCGCTAATTTTAGAGGATATAATGTCATAAAGTTGAGGGGGGGGGGTGCAATTTCCTGATGTTTGTCCTTGACGTGCCTGAGGCTGCCAAAGCGGATAGTCTCCCTAATCATTTAACAGAAGGTCAGAGACAAAGGAGCATACAGGAAACCTCAGTGACTGTATTCTTCTGAGAGAATCTAAATGGCCTGTGTGTGTCGCTGTAAATAACGGCCCCAGTTTTGTCTCTTCAGATGGCTTGCAATCTCTGTCAAGCTCGGAAAATATTGAATTTGCATTGTACGCTATTAGCATGTGAACGCTCGACGTGAAACTCCTTATTTTGACCAGGCTGCTGACGTATTTTAAATATAAGGTCTCGCGCCGGTGTTAAATTCAAACTCCACTCCGGAGATTTGAGCACATAATGCAGGCTGGCACTCCCAGCCCAGCACTGGTGTTGCATTGTCTGAAACGTCTGGTGGATGAAACATTAAATCGAGGCCTCTGAAGGGGAAGCAAAAGATCCGGTGGTTCTGTCTCAAAAGAAAAACAGGGGAGTTCTCAATATCCGGCCCAGCCAATATTTATTCCCAAAATCAACATCACTAAAGTAGATTTAGTCATTTACTTTAAAAAAATTTTTTTAGATTACCCAATTATTCTTTCTTCTAATTAAGGGCAATTTTAGTGTGGCCAATCCACCTAACCTGCACATCTTTGGGTTGTGGGGGTGAGACCCACGCAGACACGGGGAGAATGTGCGACCTCCACACAGACGGTAACCCGGGGCTGGGATTGAACACAGGTCCTCAGTGACCTTAGGCCACTGCGCCACCGTGCTGCCCCATTTTTAGTCATTTACCTACTGCCCACAAATTGATCGTCATGTTTCCACCTCTTACAACAGTGACCATACTTTTATGCATCTGCACTCAGATGCTCACAGCACATTTGCTTCAAACGATTTGACACTGGCAGTAATGGGAAAAGGCTGAATTTTGTGTTGAGCTATGACCCTCACCAGCAGTAATTCACTTGCTGGAAATGTAGCTGTGAGCCACTATTGTGTTTTCTTCCTTAAAGGTTGACTGTCCGGGTTACAGTGTCGTATTCATGGCTTTCTTTACTGGAAGTATTTAATGCAATAACACACCTTGTATCAAAAATACCAAACAGTCACTCCTGGTGGTTTTGCAGATTGCATTGTTCACCCCTTTCGTTTAATCTCTACTTTTGCACGATAGGCCGGTTCCAAGACATCCGGGGCAGGAAACTTTAAAATCACCACAGTAGTGGTATAAAGCAACTGGGTTAAAGCAATTAAAAGTTTGCATTTAATGTGGGATACAAAAGAAATAAATGCCTTTCTGTTCCTCCGGTTCAAATGGGCTTCACACATTCTGGGCCTCAAAATCCAGGCTCCCCCGCAGTATGGTCCTGGCATACCTCTGCCAGTGATGGAACTGAGCGGCACGATCCAATGGCCACGCTGCGTCCAAAAAGCATCTGCCCATGGCGCAGTGTGGCTGTTGACAGCCTAGAGACCCCCGCTCCCGGGATCTACCCTGCTCGCAGTGCCTCGTGAGATTCAGCACAACCTTGCGAGACATTGCGTTGTGAATCCCGCCCATTGTAGGCGGGATCATTTTTTTTAGCAAATCTGCATGTTAGAGCGAGACAGCTAATCTCACTTTAATGTGCAGATTCCTGAGGTCGCTGTACCTTGGGAAAGCGCCATTCAGCACTGGTCCCCACAACCAGACAGAAGGGCACTCATGGGGGTCTCCCAGAAGGCCCCAGCTGCATGCTCTTTGGGAAGGGTTATGCCTGGCATTACTGGTGCCACCTGGGTACCCTGGCATTGCCAGCCTGGTAGTGCCACCTGGGCACTAGCCTGCCACTGTCAAGGTGCACCGAAGGCACTGGCAGGGGCAGTGCCAGGTTGGCTCTGCCAAGCTGGCATTTTTTGCCAATGCGTGTTTGGTTCGGGGTTGATCGGTATGGGTGTTCGGGGTGGGGGGTCGGGACCCTCCAATATTGCCTTCGGGCTGGGTGGGAGGTCAGGGATTGTTTCGGGAGCTTCAGAGATCGGGGCGCCATTTAAAAATGGCATCACGTTCTCTTTCGACAATAGGGAGTTCCAGCGGGTGGATCTCTGCACTGTACAAAACGAAGCTATGTGCGTCTTCAGCCGCGCGTTCCCCTTTCAGGCACCTTATTCAACGCGGGTCATGTTGAATAGCCCTGTGTTTCTCAGCATTGTGGGTGCCAGGAAGCATGTAGCTAAATGCACTCACTGGGGGACTTTGTTCCCTTTTGGGAGAAACGAGAATCGTGCCCTGAAAGAGTAGGAAATTGGCCATCACCCTCCAGCCAGTCGTGACATTGCAGCACCTCTCTTGGCTGGAGGCTGTAATTACAGCGTGACAAGTTTACATATGTAATTTCTAATATTATCATCAACAAATTTAGAATGGAAATGTAAAAATCAGAGCACAATAAAGGACTTTAAAATGATTGTTGAGTTGCTTCGACGTGCCCAATCAAATTATGCCCAAGTTTCTAATTATAAATTTGGAGTATCCAATTCTCATTACATTTCATTTCTTTTTTCCCAATTAAGGGGCAATTTAGCCTGGCCAATCTATCTACCCTGCACATCTTTAGGTTGCTGGGGGTGAGACCCACGCAGAAACGGGGAGAATGTCAAACTCCACACGGACAGTGACCCGGGTCTGGGATTGAACCCATGTCCTCGGTGCCATGAGCTTGCAGTGCTAACCACTGCGCCACCCTATTCCGTTGGAGTTTGTACTCCACATAACAGTGTCGTTCACCTCAATGAAATGAAAATCGCTTATTGTCACAAGTAGGCTTCAATGAACTTACTGTGAAAAGCCCCTAGTCGCCATATTCCGGCGCCTGTTCGGGGAGGCTGGTACGGGACTCGAACCGTGCTGCTGGCCTGTCTTGGTCTGCTTTAAAAGCCAGCGATTTAGCCCAGTGTGCTATCTCTGCCCTCAACTACTCCATCTGGTAGCAACTTCAACATGTTACTTATCTGAGTAATGAGCACTGTTGCAGGGCAGTGGATTTGTTTTATTTCACTGGAAATGTTGGACCTTCCATGTCATCCCTGAGCCCCAAGTGGTGTATAACACCACCAATGAAATGCTATTTGTGAATGAGCAAATAAAAAAGGTCCAATTACCAAATGTTTCCAAATGATTAAGGTGCCTAATAAAGAAATAATATAATATTTTTGACCCCAATGGTTGCATGATTGTGGAGCGTTGGGGAAATTGAGTAGGAATACTTCCTTCTAATTCCCGGCATTGGGAAAACTCTTCCAAATTTAGTGGCGGTGTGGGTGGAGGGGAGTAATCCCACTTGCAGGTTGTGGGATGTTAATTAGACTTATTAGTGAGCTGTTTAGGAGCAACTATGCCTGATCCCACTGGCATTTAAGGATGGCTCAGGATTTAATGGGACTCACACAGGCTTCCTGTGACTTTCAAAAGCTGACCAGTAAACCCTATCAGGTCTGCCATTGGCCCACTAGGAAGGGGTTGTTCATTCAATGCCAGACCGAGGCACGCAGTTTGGGAATGGGGGCCCTACAGGAAGCCATCCCGTGTCCTTGCTGTCGATGCCCCTCCAACCCCACCAGCCACCACCCCAACCCACAAAGCCCACACTCACTTCTGTCTGGAGATTCATCGCCGTTCCCTTCTGCAGGCCCAAGTGTAATGGATTGGATTGGATTGGATTGGATTTATTTATTGTCACGTGTACCGATGTACAGTGAAAAGTATTTTTCTGCAAGCAGCTCAACAGATCATTAAGTACATGGGACAAAAAGAGAATAAAAGAAAATACATACTAGGGCAACACAAGATATACAGTGTAACTACATAAGCACCGGCATCGGATGAAGCATACAGGGTGTAGTGTTAATGAGGTCAGTCCATAAGAGGGTCATTTAGGAGTGTGGTGACAGTGGGGAAGAAGTTGTTTTTGAGTCTGTTCGTGCGTGTTCTCAGACTTCTGTATCTCCTGCCCGATGGAAGAAGTTGGAAGAGTGAGTAAGCCGGGTGGGAGGGATCCTTGATTATGCTGCCCGCTTTCCCCCGGCAGCGGGAGGTGTAGATGGAGTCAATGGATGGGAGGCAGGTTCGTGTGATGGATGGGCGGCGTTCACGACTCTCTGAAGTTTCTTGCGGTCCTGGGCCGAGCAGTTGCCATACCAGGCTGTGATGCAGCCCGATAGGATGCTTTCTATGGTGCATCTGTAAAAGTTGATAATGCTGGCAATGACCACCACACCCTGTGCCGCTAGGTGTATTGGAGAGCTGCCGACCTCTGATTGGCCTCCATTTCTCAGGGGGTGGGGTTTTACCTGACTGGGGACCTGATCCAGCTGTCAAGCCATATGCCTGATTGACCTGAAATAGTGTTGTGCCTCCCGTGGAAAGGTCACACAAGGTTCCAACCGCTTCTCCAACTAAATTCCGCCTAGAATCTTTTTGTTGCACTGAACATTGCTTTTTCCCTCAAGAAGAATTCCTACCCATTGACTCAAAGGCCTAAATAAGATTAACTTTGTTTCTCAATGTTTACTCAGTGACCCCAAGTGTCACTTTGCAATGTCAAAGAGAATAGCCAAAGAAATAGTTCCATGCACCATGTGCTGAAGTATATCAAGTGCCATGGCTAAAAATAATATTCAGCCCATGTCTTTTAATGAGACAGAAAACTAACCTTCGTCATTGAAACCCCATGACTTTGTTCAATAAATGTTCCCTGCCCCCCCCCCCCCCCCCAAAGGAAAACAGTTTGCCTCAAGTAGCTCCTCCCTTTCCCTGTTTTATCTGTTAATGGGATGTGGACTCTGTTGTCCATCCCTTTATGGTCTTCAGCAGTGGTAACCCGCCTTCATAAAACCACAATGTTTGGTTTGGGTCACTTCCGAGGCCATCTCAGAGGACAATTAAGAGTCAATCACATTGCTGTGGGTCTGGAGTCACATGTGTCCATGGTCTCGCGAGGGTGCAGAAGGAGGCCATTTGGCCCATCGTGTCTGCAATGACCCGCTGAAAGAGGACTCCACCTGAGGCCACCACCATCCCCATCCCCACATTATCCCCGCACATTGATGATGGTCAATCCACCCAACATGCATATCTTTGGGCAGTAGATCAGACCGGGTAAGGATGGCAGATTTCCTTCCCTAAAGGACATTAGTGAACCGGATGACAATCCGTTACTGAGAAAAGTTTTTAGTTCCAGTTTTATTAATTAATCAAATTAATCATTAGTTAAATTAAATGTCACCGGCTGCCGGAATGAGACCTGAACATTAGCCTTAGTAACCCACCACCGTCTCCCTGATCATTAGCCTTAGTAACCCACCACCGTCTCCCTGATCATTAACCTTAGTAACCCACCACCGTCTCCCTGATCATTAGCCTTAGTAACCCACCACCGTCTCCCTGAACATTAGCCTTAGTAACCCACCACCGTCTCCCTGATCATTAGCCTTAGTAACCCACCACCGTCTCCCTGATCATTAGCCTTAGTAACCCACCACCGTCTCCCTGATCATTAGCCTTAGTAACCCACCACCGTCTCCCTGATCATTAGCCTTAGTAACCCACCACCGTCTCCCTGATCATTAGCCTTAGTAACCCACCTTCTCCCTGATCATTAGCCTTAGTAACCCACCTTCTCCCTGATCATTAGCCTTAGTAACCCATCGTCTCCCTGATCATTAGCCTTAGTAACCCACCGTCTCCCTGATCATTAGCCTTAGTAACCCACCACCGTCTCCCTGATCATTAACCTTAGTAACCCACCACCGTCTCCCTGATCATTAGCCTTAGTAACCCACCACCGTCTCCCTGAACATTAGCCTTAGTAACCCACCACCGTCTCCCTGATCATTAGCCTTAGTAACCCACCACCGTCTCCCTGATCATTAGCCTTAGTAATCCACCACCGTCTCCCTGATCATTAGCCTTAGTAACCCACCACCGTCTCCCTGATCATTAGCCTTAGTAACCCACCGTCTCCCTGATCATTAGCCTTAGTAACCCACCACCGTCTCCCTGATCATTAGCCTTAGTAACCCACCACCGTCTCCCTGATCATTAGCCTTAGTAACCCACCGTCTCCCTGATCATTAGCCTTAGTAACCCACCTTCTCCCTGATCATTAGCCTTAGTAACCCACCACCGTCTCCGTGATCATTAGCCTTAGTAACCCACCACCGTCTCCCTGATCATTAGCCTTAGTAACCCACCACCGTCTCCCTGATCATTAGCCTTAGTAACCCACCACCGTCTCCCTGATCATTAGCCTTAGTAACCCACCACCGTCTCCCTGATCATTAGCCTTAGTAACCCACCTTCTCCCTGATCATTAGCCTTAGTAACCCACCACCGTCTCCCTGATCATTAGCCTTAGTAACCCACCACCGTCTCCCTGATCATTAGCCTTAGTAACCCACCACCGTCTCCCTGATCATTAACCTTAGTAACCCACCACCGTCTCCCTGATCATTAGCCTTAGTAACCCACCACCTTCTCCCTGATCATTAGCCTTAGTAACCCACCACCGTCTCCCTGATCATTAGCCTTAGTAACCCACCACCGTCTCCGTGATCATTAGCCTTAGTAACCCACCACCGTCTCCCTGATCATTAGCCTTAGTAACCCACCTTCTCCCTGATCATTAGCCTTAGTAACCCACCACCGTCTCCCTGATCATTAGCCTTAGTAACCCACCACCGTCTCCCTGATCATTAGCCTTAGTAACCCACCTTCTCCCTGATCATTAGCCTTAGTAACCCACCACCGTCTCCCTGATCATTAGCCTTAGTAACCCACCACCGTCTCCCTGATCATTAGCCTTAGTAACCCACCACCGTCTCCCTGATCATTAACCTTAGTAACCCACCACCGTCTCCCTGATCATTAGCCTTAGTAACCCACCACCTTCTCCCTGATCATTAGCCTTAGTAACCCACCACCGTCTCCCTGATCATTAGCCTTAGTAACCCACCACCGTCTCCCTGATCATTAGCCTTAGTAACCCACCACCGTCTCCCTGATCATTAGCCTTAGTAACCCACCTTCTCCCTGATCATTAGCCTTAGTAACCCACCACCGTCTCCCTGATCATTAGCCTTAGTAACCCACCTTCTCCCTGATCATTAGCCTTAGTAACCCACCTTCTCCCTGATCATTAGCCTTAGTAACCCACCACCGTCTCCCTCCCTGATCATTAGCCTTAGTAACCCACCACCGTCTCCCTCCCTGATCATTAGCCTTAGTAACCCACCACCGTGTCCCTGATCATTAGCCTTAGTAACCCACCACCTTCTCCCTGATCATTAGCCTTAGTAACCCACCACCGTCTCCCTGATCATTAGCCTTAGTAACCCACCTTCTCCCTGATCATTAGCCTTAGTAACCCACCTTCTCCCTGATCATTAGCCTTAGTAACCCACCACCTTCTCCCTGATCATTAGCCTTAGTAACCCACCACCTTCTCCCTGATCATTAGCCTTAGTTTCTTAGACTTTGGAGAACTGTGGGGTTCTATTATTTATTACAGGCGCAGTGGGTAGCTTCCCTGCCTCCGAACAGGAAGCTCTGAGTTTGTGGCCCACTCCAAGACTTGACGGCCAAGGCAGGTGAGTTCACAACACGGCCAACACGCCAATGGCAGGCAGTAAGAGCAGGAGAGACAACTGGACAGCCATGTTTGATGTGTAGCGGCACTGCTCAAGCTTTAAGCCTCTGGCGACAGGCGAGTCACCTGTTCCAGGAAGAAAATAGCTATGGCAACAGGTTAAAGTCTGCCTTTAAATGATTCAATAAGTTGGCAGGTTTGTAGTATGGATAGTGATGTGGAACGTGAGGGGGCTAGGGGTATCGGTGAAGAGATTGAGAGTTTTCGCACACTTAAAGAGTTTAAAGGCTGATGTGGTGATGCTGCAGGAGACTCATTTGAGGGTGAAGGATCAGGTGAGGCTAAGGAAGGGTTAGGTGATCACCACCAGGGTTGGCGGCATGGTTGGGTGACCTGTACCACTTCCTACGGTTAGAGAAGATAAAGTATGAGTTAAGGGGCTCAGCAGGGGAGTTTGAGAAAAGGTGGGGGATGTTTGTGACCGTGTTTAAGGAGCTGTTCATCGCAGGGTGTTGGGGGGAGGGTGAAAAAGAGGAAAAGTCTGGACAGACCGTATAGTTGATTGTTGGGAAGTTTGTTTCCCGGGGTGTTTATTCGCTGTAATGTGTTTTGATACATGTTTGTAATAGGGTTAGGTGTGTCATTTGGAGTTTGATAGTAGGGCTCAGTGAGGGTGGCGATATTGGTGGGCAAGAGGGCGAGATTTCAGATGGAGAAAGTGGTGGCTGATCCGAGGGCAGGCACGTGGTAGGGATGGGTCCGTTAGACGGGAGGCTGGTGGCGCTGCCGAGCGTATATGTCCCCAACTGGCATGACGTGGGGTTTGTGAAGAGGGTGTCGAAGTTATTGCAAGGCAGCCACGGGAGTACTCTTTGATCAATCTTTACTGACATGTGCATATGGAGCGCAAACCAGTGGGGTACACTGCATTACTCTGTCTTAGTCCAGCGAAGCAGAAACATTTATAGCTTGGTTAACCAATAGAATTACAGTTTTAGTCTAATCTTTCAATTGCATGTCACACACACCTATTATATGACAGTAAAACTTTCATTTTAGGCCATTGAAAGGACAGTAATTCTAGCTAATAGTAGACAGGGCAAACTGACCTATAGAAGAGCAAGGCCTTTCAATCTTTCTTTTACATAATCATCTCCCCTTTGTCCTTGGAGGTTACGGTAGTTTACAGAAAAGTGCATTCCTGAGAAGGCTACCTCCATCGTCCTGTCTTCTAACTCATGTCCCTTGCCAAGGAACCGGATATTCTGGATTCCACAAGAGCGCTGGGTACCATCCCGGATTTGGATACCCATGAGCTGATAGTAGGGGGGAACTGGAATGTAGTGTTGGAACCTGAGATACCCTCAATCATGACACAGGAGAGAAGATAGATGATTCAAAGGCTTTAATCATCTGAGAACTGTACAGCAGCCAAGACGTGTGCTCATCACATGTTGCCTGAGTGAGCCTTATCCTATATACTGTTTCCTGGGGGCGGAGCCAGAGGCGAAGTCCCCAAGGGTTCCAAGCGCGGTCTTAAAGGGCCAATGCATTAAAGGTAAGGTACCATTATATCAGCTACTGACAACATTCATCACAGAACCAAAGGTGGACAGGTTCCAGCCGCGCTCGCTGACCCAGTCAGGGAGGGGGGGGGGGGGGGGGGGGGGGGGATGGTTGGTGAAGACATTGGCTGGGCTCATGAGGGAGATGGGAGGAGCGGATCCGTGGAGGATTTTACATCGAAGGGATCGAGAGTATTTATTTTTCTCCCCAGTGCACAAGCTGTATTCGAGGATTGAGTTTTTTTTGTGGTCAAGAGATCGGTGTACTCGGCAATTGTGATTTCAGATCACGTTCCGCATTGGATGGATGTGGTTTTGGAGAAGGGGCAGGCCCATGAAGCCGGGGTGGAGGATGGAGATGGGCTTATTAGCGAATGGGAGCGTCTGTGACAAGATTCGGGAGGTGATTGAGGGGTGTGTGGGGTTTAATTGCATGGGGGAGGTCTCGTGGCTGGTGGTCTGAAAGGCTCTGAAGGTGGTGGTAAGGGGGAGGTGATCTCGTACTGGAGAAATTCGGGATTGGGCTGAAGTTTGTTGTGTGCTATATAAAGAGCCGATGGCGAGCGTGCGCACAAATAATATGAATTCAGGGTACTCTGTATTGCACTGGGATACGAGGCAGGGATGCCCCAGGGGATAGTGGGAGGGGGTGAAACAAGGGGGTCCCTGTATGCAGATGATCTGCAATTGTATATTTCACAGCTGAGCATGTCAGTGGGGAGTATAATGGTGGTTGCTCCAGAGGTTCAGGGCGTTTTCGGGGTACAAACTGAATTTAGGAAAAAGTGAGTAGATTGTGGTCTCCCCGCCTGAGTGGGAGCGGGGGTGGGGGGGGGGGGGGGGGGGGGGGGACGACTGCCATTTTGCCTGGTGGCATCTCATTTTAGGTATGTGGGGGTGCAGGATTGGGCGAAGCTTCGGAAGTTTAATTTCACTAGGTCTGGTGGGGAGAGTGAAGGCAGATTTGCTGAGGTGGGAGAATCTCCCTCTGTTGTTGGCAGGCCAGGTGCAGGCAGTTCAAATTAATGTTTTGCCGCAATTCCTGTTTTTGTTTCAATGTCAGCTGGTCTTTGTGCCTCAGGGATTGGAGCAGTGGGGGAGGGGTGGGAGTTCTGTGGGTAAAGATGGAGGCCGTCTCCTGTAGTAGGAAGTCAGGGTTGTGGGCGTTGGCGACGGCGTGACTCCTGATGGCCCCAGGGAGGTACTCGGTGAGTCCGGTGGTGGTGGCCATGTTGAATATTTGGAGGCAGTTTAGACAACACTTTAGGATGGGGGCCAGGTCAAGGGGGATGCCGATTAGGAGGATTCATGGGTTCGAGCCGGGGAGGATGGATGCGAGGATTCAGAGATGGGAAGAGAGGGGGATTAAGGAATTTAAGGATCTGTTTCTGGGAGGGCAATTTACGAGTTTGGAGGTGTTGGGCAGGAAGTATGGGCTGGCGCAAGGGGACGTTTTAGGTATATGGACGGGGGGGGGGGGGGGGGGGGGGGAGGATTCTGGAGGAGGGCTTGGGCTTGATTTGGCGCTTGATCTGATACAAAAGATCGGGAATAACGAGCAGAGTAGATCCTGGGGAGGGCAGCTCAGTCATGAAGAATGCTTCCAAAAAGCTCCCCTGTTCTTATTCGAAGAGCGAGACGACTGAATCAAGCTCCACCGCCTATGTGCTGGTCTGATGTTAGAGCCATAGAATCTGCAATGCAGAAAGAGGCCATTTGGCCCATCGAGTCTAACATGCCCTTGGAAAGAGCACCCTACCCAAGCCCACACCTCCACCCAATCCCCATAACCCAGTAACCCAACCTAAGCTTTTGGACACTAAGGGGCAATTTAGCATGGCCAATCCACCCAACCCGCACATGTTTGGATTGTGGGAGGAAATCGGAGCACCAGGAGGAAACCCACGCAGACACGGGGAGAGAGCGCAAGTTAGGGACTTCCAGATCTGATGGTCTTGTCCCCGTCACCTCTCGCCGATTGTTGCAGGGCTTGTCTGTGTGGGAGCGGGGGCGGTGTGTTGTGTTCTCTAGGTAAATGCCTGGTACAGGACATCTTTTAATGTGGGGCTACCGATGCACATCAGCAGACACATGGTCCTTGGCAGAGGGTCGGTCCAGTGGCAAGGGAACCACGACCACTGGGGATCTCCCTACTGCAGCTGCCTTCATCCGCCATTGCAGCCGTTAATACCAAACAAATATCTTCCACCTAATTTGCCATTGAAGACTGGTTTTGGATTGCACTTTGTCTGGTTCCTCCTTCCCGACCTTACTGTCATGGGTGACCCTGCCAGGAGCTTAAGACTCCCGATGGCATTGCTCCCGGGATCAACGGAACCCCGCCCACAGCAAGGTGGAAATCCAAGAAAAGGATTGTAAGGCCATTCCAATGTTTTCAATGGTGCTGGGTAGAAAATGCTCAATCAATCAGTTGGAACAATTGAAACCAGATACCATAATGAAGTACGACACTTCAGGTCTAACGACCATGGAACAATAACCAACAAAGCAAACTGACTAACAAACATTAATTGTTAAATCAATAGTTCAAATCAAGTTGAAGTGGAATACAAGTGAGCTCGAGGAACAGCAGCTCACCTTTCTGTTCGACACTTTACACTTTGCAGACTGAACATTGAGTTCAATCATCTGAGATGGTAACCTCTGCCCCTATTTTGTTGCTTTTCTCTTTACTAGTTTTGGATTTTTTTTTGTTTTGTTTTCAGCTGCTGCTCATTACTTTTTTTATTTTATTTTTTTTTAAATTTAGAGTACCCAATCATTTTTTTTTTCCAATTAAGGGGCAATTTAGTGTGGCCAATCTACCTACTCTGCGCATCTTTGGGTTGTGGGGGCAAAACCCACGCAGACACGGGGAGAATGTGCAAACTCCACACGGACAGTGACCCAGAGCCGGGATCGAACCTGGGACCTCAGCGCCGTGAGGCCGCAGTGCTAACCCACAGCTCCACCGTGCTGCCCTGTGCTGCTCATTACTTAACTTTAGCTCGGACAACTCTCTTTACCCATGCACTGTCAATGCTTTTGTTATTTAATCCTTCCTGCCTTCCAAACTATCACAGGCCTTCCCTTTTGTGCTTATCTCCTCCCCCCTTTTCACTGCCTTGTACATCTTTCAAACCTTTCACATCTCTGTCCTGTTAGGTACACTGCCAGCGGCGGACTGGCCAGGGTGTCAGCTTGCCCGATGGCAAGTGGGCCCCTGATGAAGTGGGCCCCCTATATCAAATAAAAATGCAATAAAGAAAAAAACACAGAATAGAATAGAACAGTACAGCATAGAACAACTGTTTCAGTAATAAAAATGATGTGGCAATGCCGGCGTTGGACTGGGGTGAGCACAGTAAGAAGTCTTACAACACCAGGTTAAAGTCCAACAGGTTTGTTTCAAACACGAGCTTTCGGAGCGCAGCTCCTTCCTCAGGTGAAGGAGCTGCGCTCCGAAAGTTCATGTTTGAAACAAACCTGTTGGACTTTAACCTGGTGTTGTAAGACTCCTTACTGTAGTAATAAAAAGGAATAAGGAAAAAAAAGAGAACAGGACACAAATAAGCAGTGCATGAAAAGGAACGAAGCAGGGGAGGTAGTGGAAGGATGTGGAATAGGGGAGCCCGGGCCGGGCATAATTAAGGAAATTCCATGTTTTCAGCAAGAGTGTGTGAATTTAAAGATAAAGTTACAATTCGTGATTTGAGATGGTCGGCAACTTCAAAGGATATCAAGCAGTGGTCTTGGTTCAGCCGGTACATCGGTCCGGGGCCCGGAGAACCAAGAAGGGGCCCGTGAATCTCTGAAGGGCCCTTAAAAATTATAATTAATTAGATAAATAAATCTCCAACTTCTTTCCTGAGATTTGTATTCTAACTTAATAAAATATAATTGTTTTTAAAAAGAGCAATACCAAATACAAATGCAATAAAGAAACAAACAAATAATCACTCAGTGTATGAAGGACCGAAGCAGTGTTAAACGGATGTGAAAAGGAGTGGAGGGGGGGGGGGGGGCTGGTTCACCCGGGTCGGACATAGTTGGAAATCCACGTTTTCAGCAAGAGTGTGTGAATTTAAAGATAAAGTTACAGTTCATGATTTGAGATGGTCAGCAACTTGAAAGGATATCAAGCAGTACATAGGGTCGTGAGGTCACCGAAAAGGAGAAGCGGTACCTTTGACCGTGGATCATGAGGTCAAAGATATTGAAGTGATAAGCCATGATCGGTAAACTCAAAGGGTTGCGACTTGTAACACTACACTGGTATCAAACTGGACATGTTAACTTTGGTCGTGGGACCATTCTTAATGTCTTACTATAGTCGGACCAAACTTCTAAGTTTCAACAGTTGTCTCAGTTGCTTGCTGGTGTGAACACTGGACAGTGGATTGTCTCCTCTTCTGAAGCTGCATAGACCACAGTAGTATTGACTAATGAACATAGCCTATTGAAGTGTAAGTAAGTTATTTTATATTTTTTATCAAGTAGGGGTTTATCTGGCGTTCCTTCAAGTTATTCTTGCAATCATCAATATTCATTTTTCCCAACGTGGGCTATTTTTAATTAAGTTTTTATTTCAGGAATATTACCCCTACCAGCATGGAAAAGAAAAAGCATAAATCTAGGTCACTAAAACGCAAAGAACAAAAAGAAGCAGAAAGGAAGGAATCAGCCAAGCAATGCAGGCCTATTACAGAGTATATAATACCACAAGCACAATCCACATCAATATCCAGTTCTGCAACAAATAATCAAGAAGCAAGAAACAATGCTCATGGTGATGATGCAATGACATGTGAGTTACAAGAACAGAGAAGAGCTACTTTGAATGTAGAGACAAATACAAGTGCATCCATTACTAATCAACCCAGGCCCAATATTTCTTCTGGCTTCCTTGTTCCGGTATCTGTACTGCCTGTAGTTGCAACATCTGAACACATAGCTTCAACTAGTGACGTGGAATCAGATATTCCTTCAAGCATAAATGACTTGGTTTCTGAAGCACATCCTGTAAATGAACCTACGCAAGAAAATGAAAGATCAATTACTGGAATCTTCCAATATCCATCACGAGCAAAGCTAAAACAGTTTTTTGCTGAACATCCACTTCAGCCACTTGATGATCTGCCAGTTGATGCTCTTTTGTATGAGAGGAAAATTATGAATGACTCAGTCCCAAGAAAATGGCTAACATATAACAAAGAAAATAGATGCTTATATTGTTCATACTGCTTAGCCTTTGAGTTTCCCAACACTTATAATCCATCACCCTTTGTACGTGGCTTTAGTGACTACAGGCGTATTAGTCAGAGCTTGACTTTACATGAATCAACAACAACACATGTCAGAAATGCTCAGCAATATATCAGTGTGGTTAATGATGGCACCTTAGATACATTTTTTGCAGCATCACTAATTAAAAGGAAAGAAGAAGTATTGAAGCAAAGAAGTATTGTCATGAGGATTATAGACATCATAAAGATGTTAGGCAAGCAAGCACTTCCTTTTCGAGGTCACAGAAATGAATCGGCCTACACTCTAGATAATGAGGTTCTGAATCATGGCAATTTTTTAGCTACAGTGCAGTTGATGGCAAAATATGACCCCATTATGGCAGCTCACGTTTCTGCAGTGCAAAACAAGTCTAAACAAAGAATCAAACGATTAGTGCAACAAGGAAAGGCTCAAAGTAAAGGCTGTGGTGGACTTGTTACATACCTGAGTAAAACAACTATAAACATGTTAATCAAAATTATGAAGACTATGATACAAGAAAGAATTAGTCATGAAATTTCTCAAGCAAAATATTATTCTATTCAGGTGGATTCAACACAAGATAATTCATCCATCGATCAGTTTAGCATTATTATTCGGTATGTGCTTAAAGGTATTATCTGTGAGCGACTACTTTCAGTTGTGCCAAGTAATGATGGTACAGGACAGGGACTTTTTGATCTATTGATTGAAACATTACAGCATCTTAAAATTGACCCCCAAAAATGTTTATCTGATAGCACAGATGGCGCTGCAAGCTACCATGGCCAGTATAATGGTTTACAAAGTAAAATTGCTGATGTGGCTGATCAACAAGTTCATATATGGTGCTATGCCCATGTCTTGAATTTGGTGATAACTGAAACAACAAAATGTTGTGTGCCTGCAGTTTCTTTTTTCAATT
The DNA here is from genome assembly GCF_902713615.1 of Scyliorhinus canicula. Classification (NCBI taxonomy): domain Eukaryota; kingdom Metazoa; phylum Chordata; class Chondrichthyes; order Carcharhiniformes; family Scyliorhinidae; genus Scyliorhinus; species Scyliorhinus canicula. The sequence goes on along the minus strand of NC_052158.1, from coordinate 145,485,492 downwards.
TGCTCCAGAATATAGAAACTTTTGTGAAAGCATCATACAAGAGAATGGCTGTATGGATAGAAGTTGTTGGAAAACATCTAGGACAAGAAAAAATGAAACGATTAAAGCTAATTGGTGAGACCAGATGGTCAGGAAAATCCAATGCAGCAACAACTATATTTGGACATTTTGATGATGCCACTGCCAGTACTTTCGTAAATCTATTGACATGCTTATCAATGATTCAAGATTCAGAAAAGTTTGATGCAAAAACAAAACATGAAGCAAATGTTTTACTTCAAAGTCTTCTAAAGTTTGAAACCATATTGACAGCATTTACTTACTTGTATATATTTGAAACTACAACCCCGTTATCAAGTTATCTACAGACAAGTGGTTTAGATATGTTTACTGCATGGAGTTTGGTAGATTCAGCTACAACAAAGTTGAAGGAACAGACAAGAACATTTGATAACGTTCACAGCAAGGCTTTGGAATTTGTAAATAAATGTAATGACAGGATTTCACAGATGAATATGGTGAAAATCAAACATTGGAAATTGATGCATTGGAAACAGCATTGCCAGTTAAGAGGCAGAGGAAGAAGAAAAGAATGGCAGATGAGCTTATTGATGATGAAAGAAATTCCTCAGATTCTCTAGCTGATTTTCGAGTAAATGTGTTTAACCTAATAATGGATCCCATTGTCCAGTCACTAGAATCACGCTTTGTACAACACAAACAATTGTATAAAGATTTGTCCTGCTTGGACCCAGCAAAGTTTAAAACTATTGCAGAGAAGGGCCTTGAAGATGAAGCATTGGAAGGTATTATTAAGCTGTTTCCACAAATCAGCAAAGATCAAGTAAAATTGGAATTGTTTTCTTTTGCTTCAATCTTTGATGTATTAAAGCTATTGCTTAATGATGGTGAGAATATGGATTCCAGTTGCAACAATTGTAAAATTTGCAGCACTTGCCCATCATGTGTACTAAAAATTCTGGCATCCAACAGACTTCATGACAAGGCATATGATAACCTTTATGAACTTTATAAAGTCATCTGCACACTATCAGTTACTCAAGTCCAATGTGAGAGGACATTTTCAAAGCTAAAGATCATAAAGACAAGGTTAAGAAATTCGCTGTCTGAGGAGAATTTGGAATAATACATGTTGCTATCCATTGAAAAGGAATTGTTATGAATTGGATGCAGGAGCAATTATTGGCAGATTCGCACAATCATCTAGCGAACACAAACGATTGCTCTTAATATAGTGGACTGCATGCAATGCTCTATTGTGCTTTTGAACTATCTGTTAATGTGTAAATTGTGCAGTAAACTATTTAAAAATATCAACCAATTACTTAAAAAAAATTAAAAATTCAATTATAACATTCTGTATTTACATTTGGTATCTACTGCCAGTAATATGTACAGTACATGTACACTGTAATTACTAAGAAATACACATTTTTTCCACAATAATTTTAATTGTACCCTTTTTTCCACATGTATTTTTTGAAAATTTTATTTATTCGTTATGAAAATTAAATGATAGCATTGTAGTTGTGGGTGGGCCCCCTTTGTCTCCTGGCAACCAATATTTTTAGACCCAGTCCGCCACTGTACACTGGTCTAACACTGGCTGCAACTGGATGCAGCTTAGATCAGAAAGATACTCCAGACCTTGAAGTTAGTTCAATCAGGTTTGAACTAATGACACAGTTAGCACAGTTCTCTGTGAGTTCGACTCTCTGCTAACCTAAGTGTGGTTACTCTATCTGACTGAACCAGACTAGTTCTTCGCCAAGTGGTGGTGATGTGAGATTGTAACAACACCTTTGACCGACTCTCTAGTGGAAAGAGGTGGAGTGTGAGTGCCTCGTGTCTTTTCTAGTCAGATCCCACCCTTGAGTGTCCTGCCTGCTTATTGGTCATGTCCTGTTCTCTGTGTCCATTAGCTGCTTGTCTGTATATCAGTATGTGTGTGTTTGCATATCATGACAATCTCCAACTTGTCACGGTTCTCATGAAAGGTCATGTAAAGGTGCACTTTCAGAGAACCCGTAAATGAACAGGAAAAGGTTTTATTAATAAGAAGTGTTCAGCAGCCACTGGTCTGCAGCGAGCTCCCCACGTGTCTCCTGCCCAAGACGGCTCCACCCCCTGGGGTGATTCTTCATTCTGACTCCCAGTTGGTCCCACAGGCCAGGTGACCCCTACAGCGTGATTTACCAGCAACGTACCATCAGAATCAGGACGGGGAAGGGCTGGTAGATCCTGCGAGAGGCCGCTTCCGGGATTCCCGACAGTCGTTACACCCAGTGCCGTCTAACAATGGGCGGGATCCAGAGTTTAAAAAAAATAAATTTAGAGTACCCAATTATTTTTTTTGCAATTAAGGGGCAATTTAGCGTGGCCAATCCGCCTAACCTGCACATCTTTGAGTTGTGGGGTGGGGGTGGGGGGCGAAACCCACGCAGACACGGGGAGAATGTGCGACTTGTAGAGTTAAGTGAGGAACAGCTAACTTAACTTTGTCTATGGTGGATCTAACCAGCCCTCAGGATCTTCCAACCTTGCCGAGGAAGCCCCACCCTGGCCCATTTAGCTCTTGTCCCCACACATGGGGATCAGGCGGAATGTCACTTTGGGGGAAGGGGGGGGGCACTCCGAGGCAATCGGATGTCCCGGATCTTTGGCCTCTGGACAGCGTGACACCCTTGCACTGCTGGTGCCACCTGGACACCCTGACAGTGCCACCTGTGTGCCAGCCAGGCACTGCCAGGATGTCCTGATGACACTGCCAGGCTGGCAGGGGCACTCAGTGTGACAGGCTGACACTGCCAAAATTCCCAGGTTTTTTGCCCACATCGGGGATCGGGCCCAGGGGTGCCCTTCCCATATGAGGTGGGGTGCTTTGGGGGGGGGGGGGCATTGAGGGAGTCCAGGGGTCGCGCGGTGTTGGGAGATCATGGGGGTTATTTCAAAATGGCACTTTGGCCTCTTCATGCACTGACGGGTGGAGCTCCTCAGTGAGGGAAATGCGAATAAGTGCGACCTCAGCAGGGGCAGTCCCTTCTGAGGCCTGAAAAAATAACAGAGTGCCGTTCAATAGTGCTGTCCTTCCCAGTGCTACAAGTGCTGAGATCGACCCTGTTAATCCCGCCCAAAAGGGGACTCTACTTTTTTTGTTAGATCACGTCCTTAATCTGCTGCATTCTCCTTCGAGTAACAACCACCATAATCATCCTGAAATGTTGGACTAGATTCTCTGCCACCCGCCACCAGTAGGGGAGTTCCTGAAGTGGAGGAGAATCCAGCATCGGGGGGGGAAAGAAACAGATCCAGTCCCCACTGGCATCAGGATCAAGGTTCGCACTCCGCGCTAGCGGGTGGGTGAAAATGGGTCATTAAGGCCCCTTTGCCTCTTATTAATGGGACGGGCACCATGTTCCCCGGGCCCTTGTGATTCTCTGGCCTTCTGGTGGGGAATCACGTGGGCAACATTGGTGCAGGCCGTGACAAGCATGGCCTTGAAGCAGTGGATCTTACGGTGGGTCAAGGGGTAACTCTTTAAGGGAGTTTCCCCTAAGCCCATCGGAGTACCAACCTCCCCCCCCCCCCACCCCTCCACACAATGCAAGACTGGCCCACTCCACTCACCATGCCACCCCCCCCCCCCCCCACCCACCAGAGACCCCGCCTGAGAGCCCTTAATTAAAGAGGCCCTACCAGAGACATTCTAATTAAAGAGCTCCTCAGAGAAACCCCAGAAGAGAGACTCTTGTCTGGAAGCCCCCCGAAGAAAGATCCCTGTCTGGAAGCTAGAGGGCAAGTGAAAAATATCACAGCTTTAACACTCCCCTGGGCAATATACCTGCTGGCTCAGACACAGAAAACAACACCTGTCAATTCCTGGAAAAAGAAAACCAGTCAGCTGGGTTTAAAACCCCTCAGATCTTCGATCTGAAAGCCATTTATTCATTTCTCTTTGATATTGATTTTACGAGGCTGTGATTGACATCTTCCGCACACATCCAGCTGTCAGTACTGTTCCATTCATTTCCCTTCAGCTTCAGTGACTTTGAAATGATCAGCTGTGAAACCAACTGCAAGTTTTATAAACGTCAATTTTGATTGACGGCTCCTGGACCACATCAAAGAGCTGTTAGTTTCACTGCTGACTTCTTCAAAGTCACTCAAGCCCGAAGGGATATGAACAGAAAGCACTTAACTCTCTTTGATGTGGTGGTGTCTCTGGGGGGAGGGTCTCTTTATTTAGAGGGTCTCTTTTTATGGAGGTGTCAGGTTACCCCCATACTGGGGGAGAGGGGTCTGGCAGGGGTGTGTCCCAGGAAATTCTGAAGTGGAGGGCTGAATTGCCCTGCGGGCTCGGGGGGCGATGAATTACGTTGCGAGATGGGGGTGCCCAGCCGTTGGGTCTCGCTAACAGGCCACCTGCTCATAATGTGATCCCAATAGCCGGATTCCCTCATGAATCCCTCGAAATCCCCACCATGTATAAGTTTGCATGCCTAAGGATTAGGAATCGCTATCAGCACCAGCAACAGGATGTGGCTAGTAGTGGGTATTAAGTACCCACTTGAAGGGCTCAATTGGCAGGATGGGAAAGCCACTCAACGGCCTTTGGGGCATGGACTAAATTTAAGCAGAGGCGTGAAGGCAGCAGGGGCCCCACCCAACTAAACACCTCTCACCACAGGGAAAGTCAGTCAATTCCGCCCATCCTGTCACAGGATTGAGTTACGAGGAAAGACTGGAAAGATGTCTTTCAGGATTGGCGAGATTTTACCAACAAGGTGGTTCCATCACACAGCACAGACTCGCACATTTCAAAAGCAGACAGAAGACTTCACTTTGACAAACAAATTGCTCCGATTCTGTTTGTAGCACCTTCAAGGGGAAGATTTTTCACCATCCAAATGACCCACTTGAGACCTATCGCGCGGGCGCTTGCAAATCCCTGACCAAGGGTGGTTGGCACTGTTGCTTCACAGCTCCAGGGTCCCAGGTTCGATTCCCGGCTTGGGTCACTGTCTGTGCGGAATCCGCATGTTCTCCCCGTGTCTGCGTGGGTTTCCTCTGGGTGCTCCGGTTTACTCCCACAGTCCAAAGATGTGCAGGTTAGGTCGGTTGGCCATGCTAAATTGCCCTTAGTGTCCAAAAAGGTTAGGTGGGGTTACTGGGTTACGGGATAGGGTGGAGGTGTGGGCCTAGGTAGGCTGCTCTTTCCAAGAGCCGGTGCTGACTCGATGGGCTGAATGGTCTCCTTCTGCACTGTAAATTATAGAAAGCGCAGGGCCCTGGAGGAGGGGCCTGGATAATATGGACTCGGGAGGCGAGGAGTGAAGACCTGTATGAGGTACCTCTGTGTCTGTATGTAGTTAAACCTCACCTCTTTGTAAATAAGAAACCTCCTCGGTCATACCTCGTGCTATTACATTGTTAAAGCATTTAAGCTAATGTTTTGAAGAAGCGGAGTCAAACATTCAAACCCGCGCACACACTGCTGCTAAAAGGTGATTTTGGAATAATTGCTGATCAGGGGGAAACTAAACATTACCGATCAGTGTAATTTTGGATGAAGGCCAAATCATTCCACCTGCCTTGCTATTGTGTGTCATAATATATACATCAGTATATGATGGTGCAGAGACACACACTGACTGACACACTGCAAGACCAATCAACACACACAACACAGCAGCCAATCACCAGTTAGGGCACGGTCACTATAAAACCAGAGAGCATAGCTTTCCCACTCATTCGGGATGCAGCCTCTGAGACAGACAGAGCCCGCAGTCAGTAGCACGAACATCCACCATGTGCTGGCAGTATAGGCTGGTCAGGTTAGGCATAGGTCTTCAATAAATCTAACATAGTGTCGACCCACAGTGCAAGTATATTCAACATAGAGTTGTACTATTACAAGTGTTGGTAGCCTGTATGTGTTACTGCTAAGGTAAGCGCAGTCTCCACAGATCCAGAGTACCCAACACATCATTGTGTTCACCATGAATGAAGATTAATTTTCGACGGTACCTGTATAAAAAGGGAAAACCAAAGTGATTTTGTTTTTACTTCGAAGGAAACCCTTAATTTGCAGAGAGTTAGACCAGGATATCTTTACACTTGTGGTCTGCTCTGCTTTGCATCTAAAGAGCATTGGAACTATCGAGTCTGGAGATAAGAAAGGGTGGGACGAGGGTGTCGGAAGCAGGTGGGCGGGGGCAGGACGTGACTTTGGGATCGAGAGTTCCGAGGCAGCAATGGCTACCACGGAGTTCGGGCTGAATGTTGACAGTGACTGGGCCCCCTTTAAATTCTCATTTTCTTTAAAAGAGTGGACGCGGCCGAACAGACAAATCAGGCCTGATTGCTGATGCAAAAAAAAAACCTGCGTAAGAGTTTTTGTTCTGAAGGAAACCCTGCAATTTAAACACATGCTCAACCGAACCCACCCACCCCCAAAACCCTCCTACCCCGCCAAATTTTGAATCTGGGAGTCACGCAAGGTCGAGGGCATTAAAACAGAGTGACACCAAGGAAAGATTTGGGAAACGTGGCTAATAAAAACTTTGATCCAGGAAAACATTTATTGGCATAACCGTTCCACTGATTATGAAGATTCAATTGCCTTTCTGTTACTTGGTTCTACTCTGAAACCCTGCCCTTAACATCTCACAATAATAAGTTGTTTGGCTCTGCGTCAGTGAGTGACATTCTGTTTCTCTTGGCTCTGCAGTATAACCCCTGCAGAAGACTGCAGTATTCCAAAATAGAATGCAAAGATCGTGGGAATCAAAATAATGGGCACCGGCAGGAAACACAGATAATCCATTGCATGAATAACAGCTTCAAATTCATCTGATAACCATTCAATCGATTGCAGCACAATGCACAAGTTTTGCAAACAGCTGTCATCACTCTTATGATGACCATATTGTAAACACGTGTGTTACATTTGGCTATAGTTAGGTTGCATCCATGTTCCTGATATTTTTCCAATTCGATGTCCCATACTCAGCATCAATTTTCACAGCTCATGTACAAGACTGATTAGCTACGCTGACAAATTAAAGCCCAAAAAATTATGTTCCAATAACTTGCCCCAACCAGAAACTTGAGATGAAACTCTCCACAATGTTAGTGTGAAATTGCTACACCCTGTACTATTGAATACATTCATAACTCAATGCCATTTACAGTCAGGGTAGTTATGGATTAAGTGAGTGTTCGGGATGAGATTGAGAACAATAATAATAATATTTATTATCACAAGTAGGCTGACATTAACACTGCAATGAAGTTACTGTGAAAAGCCCCGAGTCGCCACATTCCAGTGCCTGTTTGGGTTCACAGAGGGAGAATTCAGAACGTCCAAATGACCTGACAGCATGTCTTTCGGGATTTGTGGGAGGAAACCGGAGCTCCCGGAGGAAACCCACGCAGACACGGGGAGAACGTGCAGACTCCGCACAGACAGTGACCCAGCCGGGAATCGAATCTTCACCTCCTTTTGCTCAGATTTAATGTCTTTGGAGAAGGCGCACCGATGTATTTAAAGGCAAGCACAAGACGTGAGCACAAGAAGAAGAGGAGGTTATGCTAATCATAGTTGGGTAAGTAGTTTGAGGGGAGGCCTGGGTAGTGCATAAAGGCCAGCGTAAACTGGTTGGGCTGGACAGCCTGTTTAAGTGCTGAGTAATTTTATGATTTATGCTCTTTCTACTCTGAGCAGGATTTTAGCTGCAGTCTCCAAGTTTAACAGACAAGATTCTAACTGACTGAATCAGCTTGTTTGTCTCGTTTTATGTCACTGTAATCCTCTGAAGTATAATCTCAAAGTGATGAGTAGAAGATCATCATGAGAAGCAATAAAATTCTGATAAAATTCTGGAACAGACATAAATTGAACTCTGCATACAGCAATAAACATCCATGTCAGAAAGGATTGCATTTCATCAAGCAAAGGGATATAATCTGCAAATTAGACAAGGTCCAACTAAAGAACGATAAATAGATTTGATAGTGCATGACAGAGGAATTTTAAAATTGCAGATAAAGGGCGGGATCTACAAATGGGAACAGAGCATGATAAGTCAGGTGTTTCATGGCGTTCAGAGTGTTGAGAAACACCACGCTAACGGCCATTCGGGTAGATGTGGCCTCAGTGAGGAAGGCATGGCCAAGGCCATTCTTAGACCAGCTTGGTGGCGCAGTGGTTAGCACTGCTGCCTCACGGCGCCGAGGACTCGGGTTCGATCCCAGCCCTGGGTCACTGTCCGGGTGGAGTTTGTACAATCTCCCCGTGTCTGCGTGGGCCTCCCCCCCCCCCCCCCCCCCCCCCCCCCACACCCCACAGATGTGCAGGATAGGTGGATTGACCACGTTAAATTGCCCCCTAATTGGAAACAAAAAGAATTGGGTACTCTAAATTCATATTTTTTAAACTCCCCGCAGTGCAGAAGGAGGCCATTCAGCCCATCAAGTCTGCACCGACCCTCGGAAAAGAGTACCCAACCTAGGCCCACACCTCTGCCCTATCCCCGTAACCCGCGCGTTGATTATGGGCAATCCTCAACTCACCTGCACATCTTTGGGAGGGAACCGGAGCACCCGGAGGAAACTCCTGCAGGCACAGGAAGAATGAACAGACAGTCACCCAAGCTGCAATTGAACCCGGGTTCCTGCCGCTGTGAGGCAACAGTGCTAACCACTGTGCCGCACGTCACTGGGGATGTTGCATTTATTTAGGGAGGCTTTCAGAATGCCCTTGTAGCATTTCCTCTGACCTCCAAGTGATTGCGGAGTGCACTGCCTATACAAGTATAGCTCTCCTTACATAAGGAGGCCAAAATTGTACACACTTCACAAAGCACAATCTCATCAACACAGTTGCATCAATAATGTCACAGGGCTCAGAAACTGGGAGAATGGCTTCCGGACCATACTAGCATGGAGCAAGACCTGAACAACATTCAGTCTTGGACTGCTAAGTGGCAAGCAACATTCACACAATATAAGGTGTCAGGCCCATCTCCAACAAGAGAGAATCTAACTATCTCCCCTTGATGTTCAACGGCATTGCCACCACTGAATCTCCCACCATCAACATCCTGGGCATCAAGTAGGGATGAATCACACATGCTGGGGTGTCAGAGATATCCACACCCAATGAAAAAATATAACAGAAAAATAAACCTTTTTTTTTGTTGCTTCAATTACTGATGTCTCTTAGCCCCGGGGAAGGCTACCATTCACCAACCTCTTCATTTATAACAGATTCAGTTTCTTCTTTCAGCTTTGACTTCCCACTGGGATTCATAGCTACTGTCAGTGCTTCAGGAAATCGCAATGGTGAGGAGGTTTACCAGGATGATCCTGGGTATGAAGGGACTGCCATACGAAGAAAGATACAACTGGGGGGGCTTGGTCCACACTCCATGGATTTCAGAAGAATGAGGGGTGATATCATTGAAACATACAAGATTCTTAGGGGGTTAGACAAGGTAAATGTTGGGAGGATGTTTTCACCCATGGGAGAATGCAGGACCAGTGGGCATAGTTGCAGAATAAGGGGCTGCTCATTTAATTCGGATTTGAGGAAGAATTTGTCTCAGAGAATGGTGAGCCTTTGGAATTCTATACCCCAGGAAGCTGCGTCGGCCGAGTCCGTGACCATTTTCAAGGCTGAAATTGGTAGGTTTTTAATCAGTTGGGGAATCAAGGGTTCCTGAGATAAGACAAAAAGTGGACTTTTTTGTATTTGTTCATTGGTTTTGGGCATCACTGGTTGGGCAAGCATTTATTGTCCATCCCCAGTGAATGTTAGATCAACCATGGTCTTATTAAATGGCAGAGCAGGCTCAAAACACTCACTGGCCTACTCCTGTTCCTATTTCCTACGGTCTGATGGTTCCTGTTTTCCCAAAGGATTACCTTGTTTCCAGGCACGACTGTCCATGATGGCCTTGTTACGGTGTTACTTATTGCTGGAACAAGATGGTAACGACACTCCTATTCCTCATTATGTTTGTCTGCAGCACGTTTGATCTTTGGAATGTGCCTGATGCTTGACATTCTCAATCATCCCAGTAATAAGGGTGGCATGGCGGCACAGTGGGTAGCACTTCTGCCTCACAGCATGAGGACCTGGGTTCGATTCCGGCCGCAGGTCACTCTCCGTGTGGAGTTTGCACATTCCTTTTTTTTAAATTTAGTACACCCAATTCATTCTTTCCAATCAAGGGGCAATTCAGCGTGGCCAATCCACCCAGCCTGCACATTCTTGGGTTGTGGGGGCGAAACCCACGCAAACACGGGGAGAATATGCAAACTCCACACGAATAGCGACCCAGAGCCGGGATCGAACCTGGGACCTCGGCGCCGTGAGGTCGCAGGGCCAACCCACTGCGCCACCGTGCTGCCTGAGTCTGCGCATAATAATAATAATAATCACTTATTGTCACAAGTAGGCTTCAATTTTTTTTATAAATTTAGATTAGCCAATTATTTTTTCCAATTAAGGGGCAATTTAGCGTGGCCAATCCACCTACTCTGCACATTTTTGGGTTGTGGGGGCGAAACCCACACAGACACGGGGAGAACATGCAAACTCCACAGGGACAGAGACCCGGAGCAGGGATCGAACCTGAGACGTCAGCGCCGTGAGGCGGTTGTGCTAACCACTAGGCCACCGTGCTGCCCACAAGTAGGCTTCAATGAAGTTACTGTGAAAAACCCCTAGTCGCCACAATACGGCGCCTGTTCGGGGAGGCTGGTACGGCCGTGTCTGCATGGGTCTCACCCCCACAACCCAAAAATATGCAGGGTAGGTGGATTAGCCATATTAAATTGCCCCTTAATTGGAAAAAAAAATAATTGTATACTCTAAATTTATTTTTAAAAATCATCTCAGCGATCACCTGTGGCACTGCGCTTCACCACAGTTCATCCTGTGACCCACGTGCTGACGGGGGTTTTACTGATCCTCTACTAGACCTGCTTCATTTGAGGGTTACCTTGAACATAGGAACAGAAGGAGACCATTTTTCCCCTTGGGCCTATTCTGTCATTCAGTTGGATCACACCTGATCCATATCTATCCACTTTGGTGCTATAACCCTTAATAACCCTTAACCAAGGCCTTGATTGAATGCCTAACACAAAGGTTAATTACAATTCTGTTATTTATCAAAAACACAAGGAAAGTCAAAAAGAAGAAAAAGTCATTCCATTCACTTTAGCCTGTATCCCAGTATCTGAACTCTCCCAAACCCAGGATTGAACTGCGTCTAATATTTCTCCTATCCAGCCCTAAAGATTTGTTTGCACTTGATAAAGCTTTTAGTAACGATATCACAGCTGTCTTACAAGCAAAACAGTTGTTCAACACCTGCTTCCATGCAGTGGAAACATATCAGATACACATTAAGTCAACTTGGCTCAGCAAATAGCACTCTTATCCCAGAGACAAATAATTGTGTCTTTACATCTTTCTTGAGAGCTTGATCACATAATCTGAGCCTTAGACCCTTTGACAATAATAATAATCATTATTAGTGTCACATGTAGGCTGACATTAACACTGCAACAAAGTTACTGTGAAAAGCCCCTAGTCGCCACATTCCAGCGCCTGTTCGGGTACACGGAGGGAGAATTCAGAATGTCCAATTCACCTAACAAGCACGTCTTTCGGGACTTGTGGGAGGAAAACGGAGTGCGCGGAGGAAACCCACACAGTCACTGGGAAAACGTGCAGACTCTGTACAAGCAGGGAATTGAACCTGGATCACTGGCGCTGTTAAGCAGCAGTTCTAAAAACTGTGCTACCGTGCCGCCCATAAGGGAAAACTCTATTGTCGGAAGTGTTTGGCATTCAATCAAGGCCTTGGTTCGGCCGGTTGACGTTCCCATGGTATTATTTGAGGAAGATGATAGTGGTGCCCTGGTCAACATTCCTCCCTCAGGGCAGCACGGTGGCCTAGTGGTTAGCACAACCGCCTCACGGCGCTGAGGTCCCAGGTTCGATCCCGGCTCTGGGTCACTGTCCGTGTGGAGTTTGCACATTCTCCCCGTGTCTGTGTGGGTTTCGCCCCCACAACCCAAAAATGTGCAGAGTAGGTGGATTGGCCACGCTAAATTGCCCCTTAATTGGAAAAAATAATTGGGTAATCTAAATTTTTAAAAAAACATTCCTCCCTCAGCCATTACCACAACTGCACTGGCCATTCACCACATGTTTGTCTGTGTCCTCTCAGTCGCCTAATTTCACTGCAGGCGAAGCAGCTGGAGACATTTCTAAGCGGAGTGGTCGGGTCCTATGCATCTGCAAGCCATTCTTTCTGTGGATTTTCCAGCTTTAGTGAACTGTAAAACAACAAGTTGGAGTGAGAAGTAACGTCAATATGTTTTTCTCTTCAGCTTCCTCGCTGTCAGCTCCTGCAGTCTCTTACAGACCATTTGGAAGGGATGGGGTGGGGGCGGGGGGGGGGGGGGGGGGGGGGCATTTTTTTACTGGCTGATGTAGCTGGGGGCAGAGACAGGAGTAGCGGGGATTGGGATGGGGGGTTTCTGTTTGGGGGAGGCATTGGTGGGGGTCCAGTAACACACAGGAAACTCAGACATCTGTGTTCCTAAACTCCACAGCACGGAACATTTGTCCCTTACAAACCTCCTGCTCGGAGGTCAGCCGGCTTGACAAACATGGCTTCCAGTTCTGTGGGGAGCACTCCAGAGGCAGAACCAGATAGGCCTGGACCCTGATATAAAAGCAAAATATGGCGGATGCTGGAAATCTGAAATACAAACAAAGAGAGACATATTCAACAGATCTGGGAGCATCTGTGGAGAGAGAAACAGAGTTAACGTTTGGAAAGGTCTGAACCCTGACCCTGGAGAGTAGTGGAGTGTTTCGAATTCCAGGAGAATGGTCTGAACCTACGGCTGGGAGAGGGGGTTCTAATCGTAGGTAGGGGTTGTAAGTGGGTGTTATATTGTTATATTATTCGCAAAGATAAATTAAGAATCGACAAAGCTCAATCCACCATTGTCAGCATGGTTTTATGAAGGGTAAGTCATGCTTGACAAACTTGCTTGAGTTCTTTGAGGATGTAACCAGCAAGGTAGAGTGGTCAAGAAGGCATACAGCATGCTTGCCTTCATCGGACGGGGTATTGAGTACAAGAGCCGGCAGGTCACGTTTCAGTTGTATCGGACTTTGGTTCGGCCACATTTGGAATACTGCGTGCAGTTCTGGTCACCACATTACCAGAAGGATGTGGATGCTTTAGAGAGGGTGCAGAGGAGGTTCACCAGGATGTTGCCTGGTATGGAGGGTGCTAGCTATGAAGAAAGGTTGAGTAGATTAGGATTGTTTTCATTGGAAAGACGGAGGTTGAGGGGAGACCTGATTGAGGTCTACAAAATTATGAGAGGTATGGACAGGGTGGATAGCAACAAGCTTTTTCCAAGAGTGGGGGTGTCAATTACAAGGGGTCACGATTTCAAGGTGAGAAGGGAAAAGTTTAAGGGAGATGTGCGTGGAAAGTTTTTTATGCAGAGGGTGGTGGGTGCCTGGAATGCTTTGCCATTGGAGGTGGTAGAGGCGGGTACGATAGCATCATTTAAGATGCATCTGGACAGATATATGAACGGGTGGGGAACAGAGAGAAGTAGACCTTGGAAAATAGACAACATGTTTAGATAAAGGATCTGGATCGGCGCAGGCTGGGAGGGCCGAAGGGCCTGTTCCTGTGCTGTAATTTTCTTTGTTCTTTGTAGATAATGGGGAGCTGGTGGATGTGGTATATCTAGACTGCCAGAAGGCGTTTGACAAGTTACCGCATAAAAGACTGATCCAGAAGGTCAGACCGCAGAGGATTGGGGATAAAGTGCTAGATTGGATTGAGGGTTGGCTGATTGACAGGAAGCAGAGGGTCAGGATAAATGGCTCCTTCTCTGGCTGGCGAACTGTAAATAGCGGGATGCCTCAGGGGTCAGTCCTCGAACATCAACTGTTTACAATCTATATAAATGATCTGCAAGCAGGGACAAAGAAAATTTTGCGGATGGTTCTAAAATAGGTGAGAAAGCAGAGAGTGAAGTGGAGATAAAGAGTTTACAGATGGATATAGATAGGTTAGGAGAATGGGCCAAAATTTAGCAGACGGAGTTTAATGTGGATAAGTGTGAGGTCATCTATTTTGGCCAAAAAATAGAAAGGCAAATTATTATAATTTTCAAAATTATCTGGGCAGAGGGATTTGGGTGTCTTTGTTCATGAATCACAGAAAGTCGGTAAGGAGGTACAGCATGTAATAAAAAAGGCAAATGGAATGTTGGCATTTATTGCCAAATGACTGGGGTATAAAAGTAGAGAGGTGTTGTTGCAATTGTATAGGTTGTTGGTGAGACTGCATCTGGAGCATTGTGTCCAGTTTTGGTCTCCTTATTTGAGGAAGGATGTGGTGACATGGGAGGCAGTTCAGAGGAAGTTCATCAGATTGATTCCGGGGATGATGAGAGATTAAACAGTTTGGGCTTATGCCCAAAAGAATGAGAGGAAATCTGATCGAGGTATATAAAATACTAAGAGGGATTGATAAAGTAAATGTAGACCAAATGATCACCCCTTGTGGGACACTCAAGAATAAGAAGTCACAGATATAGGTTGAGAGGTGGTAGATTTAAAACTGAGGTGAGGAGGAACTAATTCTCGCAGAGGGTGGTGGATTTATGGAATCGCTGCCCCAAAGTGCAGTGGAATCTGAATTATTAATTGGTTTCAAGAAGCAGATAGATACATTTCTGATTAGAAAAAAAGGTTTAAAGGGATATGGGAAACAGGTAGGGAGGTGGATTTGAGACCAGTAAGAGATCAGCCATATCAGATTGAATGGCAGAGCAGGCTCCAAGGGCTAAATTGCCTACTGCTCCTAATTCCTATGTTCCAAAATGACTGTTGTGTGATTAAATATCCTGGGTGCCATATTCACTGTCACACTGCAGTTATGTGCCGAGTATCAATGTATTGGTCTGTCAGTCCGCCAGCCACATGGAGACCATAAGACATTAGAGCAGAATTAGGCCACTCGGCCCATCGAGTCTGCTCCGCCATTCAATCATGGCTGATATTTTTCTCAACCCCATTCTCCTGCCTTCTCCCCTTAACCCCTGATCCCTTATTAATCAAGAACCTATCTATCTCTGGCTTAAAGATACGTGGTAATCTGGCCTCCACAGCCTTCTGCGGCAAAGAGTTCCACAGATTCACCACCCTCTGGCTGAAGAAATCCCTCCTTACCTCTGTGTTAAAGGTTTGTCCCTTTAGTCTGAGAGTGCGTCCTCCGGTTCTAGTTTTTCCTACAAATGGAAACATCCCCTCCATGTCCACTCTATATAGGCCTCGCAGTATCCTGTAAGATTTCAATAAGCTCCCCCCTCATCAATCTAAACTCCAACGAGTACAGACCCAGAGTCCTCAACCGTTCCTCATACGACAAACTCTTCATTCCAGGGATCATTGTGAACCTCCTCTGGACCCTTTCCAAGGCCAGCACATCATTCCTACAGGGCCCAAAACCGCTCTCAATACTCCAAATGGTATGACCGCAGCCTTATACAGCCTCAGAAGTACATCCCTGCTCTTGTATTTTAGCCCTCTCGACGTGACTGCTAACACTGTATTTGCCTTCCTAACCGATGACTGAACCTGTATGTTAAGAGAATTTTGAACAAGGACTCCCAAGTACCTTCATGCTTCTAATTTCCTAAGCATTTCCCCATTTAGAAACTAGTCTGTGCCTCCATTCCTACAGCCCGCCTGTTTCCTCAATACTACCTGTCCCGCTACACATCTTTGTATCACCTGAGGGCAGCACGTGGTACAGGGTTTGAATCCCGGCCCTGGGTCACTGTCCGTGTGGAGTTTGTACATTCTCCTCGTGTCTGCGTGGGTTTCACCCCCACAACCCAAAGATGTGCAGGTTAGGTGGATTGGCCACGCTAAATTGCCCCTTAATTGGAAAAAAAATGTGGTACTCTAAATTTTTATTTTTTTAAATCTTTGCGTCATCTGCAAACTTAGCAACAGTGCCTTCAGTTTCTTCTTCCAGATCATTAATGTATATTGTGAAAAGTTGTGATCCCAGCACCGACCCCTGAGGCACACCACTAGTCACCAGCTGCCATCCGGAAAAAGACGCCTTTATCCCCACTCTCTGTCTTCTGCCAGTCAGCCAATCCTCTATCCATGCCAGGATCTTACCCTTAACACCATGGGCTCTTACTTATTTAACAGTCTCCTATGTGGCACCTTGACAAAATCTAAATGAATCACGTCCACTGGATCTCCTTTGTCTAACTTCCTTGTTACTTCCTCAAAGAACTCTAACAGATTTGACAGACAAGACCTTCCCTTGACGAAGCTGTGCTGACTCAGTCCTATTTTATCATGCACTTCCAAGTACTCCGCAATCTCATCTTTAATAATGGACTCTAAAATCTTACTAATGACCAAAATCAGGCTAACCGGCCTATAATTTCCCGTCTTCTGCCCCCCTCCCTTCTTAAACAGTGATGTTACATTAGCCACTTTCCAGTCCTCTGGGACCCTCCCTGCTTCCAGTGAATCCTGAAAGATCGTCACCAATGCCTCCACAACCTCCTCAGCTGTGTCATTTAGAACCCTGGGGTGTAGTCCATCCGGTCCAGGTGAGCAGCAAGAAATATACTTGATGAAGCTCCAGCTTTCTGAGACCAAAATGTGACTATTTCTAACTTACGGGAACCAGGAGACTCAACAGCGGATGGTCTGATGGTGCATCTTTGACAGCGTTGGGGTGGTTTGGTGGGAGGAAGCTTCTCTGCCCCTCTTCATTCACAAGGAGTGCTGTGAAGGTACTTGCCTTCTCCTCGAGACTGTCCTCCATCTGTCCCAAGGTCAGCAAAACCCGCCCCGTTTCCATTGAACCTTAAAACCAGGTTCAATCTGAAGCTTCCAGATTCATTAACTTATGTAAATTCAAACCGGGTGGGAGCAGGTGGGCTGATCACCGCTTGCCATGCCTCATCAAACCCTGGAAGTCCGCGTGTTAAAGCTGGCCTCCTGACGCACCCAGAACCTTTGCCCATTAAAGAAATGCACCCACACCCGGAGCCAAACCCATCCACTCACCTAATTTAATATTCCCCCCTTTGTGGATTGCTGTTGCTGTAAGAAATGCCTCAGGCTGGATTCTCCCAAAATAGGGCTATGTCCCCACGCCGGCGTAAAAACGCCAGTGTGGCACTCCCGAGTTTCCTTCAGGGGGCTAGCAGGGACCCGGAGTAAATCACGCAGCTATAGCTGCGGATATGGGCCCACCCCCACTTCCAGTTTCCGTGCATGCGCATAGCGGCCTCCAGCGGCCGCGCCGAGCACCATGAGGATTCGGACCGCGGAGGCAGCTCTGAAATGTAGGCCCCCCCGATCGGCCGGGTGCCGTGCAGCAGACCAGCCCGATATGTCCCCCAGCCACCCATAAGGCCACCACCCCTCCACCAGGGCGTCCGCAACCGCCATGCACCGTTCCCAAACGGCAACACGTGAGTAGAACCACGGCGTCGGGAACTCGGCCAGCTGGGAGCGGCGAATCGCTGGGCGGGCCTCTGGCAATGACCCCCCAGCCGCGCCGATTAATTCACGAAAAGGCCGATTCCCAGGTCCCGGAGAATCGCTGGAGCTGCGCCGGGCCCGATTTCGGTGCGAATGTTGATTCTCCGGCCCTGCGCCAAATGAAATTTCCTCCTCGGCCGAGATAAGGGTCAGAGTTTCAATTGCTGCTCGGGCCAGGAACTGATGATGGTGCGATTTCGAAAATTACACTCCCAAAGAGCATCGCTGGATCACAATGCATCTGGGACACTGATTTTCAAAAGGAGGGTGGCCCACCATACTCTTTTCAGAACTTGTTAACAGGCCGGAGAGGACAAGAATGTAATTTTCAAATAGGAAGTCAGCAAACCCAAACAATCTGTGAATTACTCTCAGGTTCAGTATAGGGAGAAGTTCAAAGTTTTTTCATATAAGGTGATACATTTCCAGACGTGGGTGATCTTACATTGGAGCATGCACATTACTTCTCATTTTTCCATATGGCCGTTTCCATGCTCCGTGAGATTGCTGCTCCCCCAACGAGCTGCCTCTTCTATTATGACAGACTCTATTATGGCTGCTGTTTGCTTTTGCCATTTATGCTGTACAGGCAGCTCCTGCCTCTTGGTAGTGTTCGGCGTCACAAATGGAATGCTGAGTTTGGCGCTGGCCCAGTTGGGGCATTTGGATTGCAAAACAGCCTTGAGCAAGTGAAAAAGTTGTGGTGCGGAGTTGGGACCCAGGGATTATCTAGCCATCAGATTCCTTTTTTTTTCCAATTAAGGGGCAATTTAGCATGGCCAATCCACCTACTCTGCATATCTTTGGGTTGTGGGGGTGAGACCCACGCAGACACGGGGAAAATATGCAAACTCCACACGGACAATGACCCGGGGCCGGGATTAAACCCGGGTCCTCGGCACCATGAGGCAGCAGTGCTAACCACTCCGCCACCCTGCTGCCCCCAGGCATCAGATTGCTGACCTGCTTTGAAAATCTGGCCCATGCCTCTTGATATCCGATGCTCAGTGTTGAACATAAATGTCTAACCAAATCTTTATATCACTGCAATAATCCTCAATGCCAACATTGTGACGGACTGTTTCATGAAGATACATTGCAAGTTCAGAGTTGGATTGATTTTTTTTTTGTATTTATGAGATGTGAACATTGCTGCCAAACCAACATTTATTCCCCATCCCTAATCACCCTTGAGAAGGTGGAGGTGGTGAGCCACCTTTTTGAACCGCCGCAGTTCATGTGGTGTAGGTACACCCACAGTGCTGTTAGGAAGGGATTTCAAGAATTTTGACCCAATGACAATAACGGAATGGGGATTATGTTTCAAGTAAGGATGGATTATGGCTTGGAGGCGAACTTCTGTCTGCTGCCCTTGAACTTCTGGGTGGTAGTGGTCACAGGTTTGGAAAGCGCTGTCAAGGAACCTTGGTAAGCTGCTGCAGTGTATCTTGTGGATGTTATACACTGCTGCTACTGTGCACCAGGAGCAAAGGGAGTGAAAGATTAAGGTGGTCGATGGGATGCGATCAAGCAGGTCGTTTTTAACCTGGATGGTGTTGAGCTTCTTGAATGTTGTTGGAGCTGCGCTCATCCAGGCAAGTCGGGAATATTCCATCAGACTCCTGACTTGGGCCTGATAGATGGTGGACAGGCTTTGGGGAAGTCAGGAAGTGAATTACTTGCCACAGAATTCCCAGCCTGTGACCTGCTTCTGAAGTCACAGTATTAATATGACTATTTCTGTTACGTTTCTGGTCAAGGGTAACCCCCAGAATGTTGGTAGTGGGGCAAATCATCATAGGATCATAGAATCCCTACAGAAGGATTCTATAGTGCAGAAGGAGGCCATTTGGCCCATTGAGTCTGCACCGACTGTCTGAAGCAGCACCTGAACCTAGGCCCAATCCCCTACCCTAACCCCACCAAGGAATAATTTAACATATCCAATCCACCTAACCTGCACATCTTTGGATCGTGGGAGGAAACTAGAGCACCCGGAGGAACCTTAGTAGACACGGGGAGAATGGGCAAACTCCACACAGACAGTTGCTTGAGGTTGGAATCGAAACCGGATCCCTGGCACTGTAAGGCAACAGTGCTAACCACCGTGCCACCGTCTCGCCACAAAATCAGTGATGGTTAGGCCGTTGAATGTCAAGGGAAGATGAACCACTATTTAGATTTCCAGAAGGCCTTTGACAAGGTTCCACATAGGAGACTGTCAAATAAGTTAAGAGCCCATGGTGTTAAGGGTAAGATCCTGGCACGGATAGAGGATTGGCAGACTGGCAGAAGGCCAGAGAGTGGGGATAAACGGGTCTTTTTCAGGATGGCAGCCGGTGACTAGTGGTGGGCCTCAGGGGTCGGTGCTGGGACCACAACCTTTCATAATATACATGAATGATCTGGAAGAAGGAACTGAAGGCATTGTTGCTAAGTCTGCAGATGTTACAAAGATCTGTACAGGGACAGGTAGTATTGAGGAAGCAGGAGGGCAGCAGAAGGGAAGATGGTTAGAGGCAATTAGTTATTACCTGGCACCCGTGTGGCCAGCATGTTTTATCACCCCCGACCCCATATGTTGTCCAGGTCTTGCTATATGTGGGCAGAGTTTGCTTCAGTTTCCGAGGAGTTGCTTAACCGCAAGTTTGCTTAACACTGCAAATATCAGGGAACATCCTCACCTCTGACGACATTGGCAAAGTAGCTGAAGATGGTTTGGCCTGGGACACTACCTTTAGAAACTCATGCTGTGATGTCCTTGGGCTAAGATGCTTGATCTGCAACAGTCATAAGCATCTTCCTTCGTGCTGGGTAACGACTCCAACCACACGAGTGTGTTGTTCCCCATTGACTTCAATTTTGCCAAGGCTCGTTGATGCCACACGTGGTCAACTGCTATGCCTTGATGTCGAGGGCAGTCTACTCCAATCCCACATGTAGCGTACAGATGTACAATACCCTAAGCAATTCCACTACATGATTGGTTTATAACAGGTGAGGTTCACACTAGTTAGGAGGAGATGTGGGTCATTCCTTTCCTGTTTCCCTGCTCTCTCACAGCAAAACAACAAGGGGCCTCCTGCGGAGCCACTTAGATAAGGCAATCACAGTGCAGGAATGAATCATGGCTACAAGCCTATCTCCTACTGTGTCCTATTGTGCAGCAATTTGTGTCTCCAATTCTGCCGCACCACCATTGTGCCATTGTCTATTGAAAAAAATATGATGCTACGCAGATCGCTAGCATCTAGGTCAGTTATACTCAAAATAATGAACACCATAGAAGTGCAACGCATAAAAAAAGGCAATCGCTTCTGGGCATCTTTTCTATTTTTCTGGGAGTCTTATACAAAAAAATATGATTTCACAGGTTATTTGTGCAGAGTTTCATCCGCCCGGTTAGGGTTTAATTGTTTACCTTCAGTTTGTCAGTCGCAAGACCTGTCATAAGCGTGGAGAGACAATGTTAAAGCTCAGTTCCAATACAGTGCTTTTTCAGGATGAACGCTTTGACAATAAATTTGATGTAAATGGCTGTAAACCGCAAAGAAAACAACGGATGCTGCAGTTCTGTGAGGGCTTAGATGATGTTAAGGAGGAGAATAGCCAACGCTTGTATCGAAGGATTGTGAGAAGAAAATAGCAAGACATCGGGAATATCTCACAACTAATTATGGGAGTAATAACAGGGTTGAAATCACCACATAATTTGTGTAACTCTGCTGCTCATTGCTTAGGAGAAGAATCATGTAATATATCTAATGTCCGAGGGTACCATATTGTTCTTTCTGTGTCTTTTATTTGTTTAAACAATTCTTAAGAACATACAACAGGGCAGTGGTGGGAAGCCAGTGGCTCAGTAGGGTTGGAGTGCGGCCTGGTACATGTTTTGTGACAGCAGAGTTTGCGAGTGTGCCTGCAGTACCGAGAAGGAGCCGCTATCAAACCACTTTCTTTGGCCTCAGTGAGGAATGGCCCCCGCCAAGATTGCACTTCACTCACTGTCTGCAGTGTCAGCTTGTCAGCGCAGCAAGCGATCGGGGCGCCATTTCTAAACACCGCCTCGAACTCCTGACCCCCACTTGGATTCCCCACCACAGACTCCAAACCCCTCCAACACCCCAACCTACCTCTTAGGGGGACCTTGAGCCCACCTCGAGCCCCACCTCTTAAGGGCAGGGCACCCCCGGGCCCAGACCCTATCCCTGGCACAGTCAATGTGGCATCCAGGCACCTTGGCACTACCAGCCTGACACCCTGCTAGGGCGGGGCTGCCAAGGCGCCTGGGTAGCAGCAAGAGTAGCGCCAGGGTACCACCCTGCCTAGAGCCCGCCCACCAAGGGGCCTCCAATGGCTTTGGAGAGACTCCCAGGTGCCGCTGCACCTGATCCACGTTTGTGTGGAACAATGCTCAGCGGCGACGAAGGCAAGGTCTCAGCTGCGGGCGTTCATTCCCGAGCCTCGGGAGAGTCGGGTGCCGACATGTTTAAATGTTGCTAATGGATGACTTAAATATGTAAATTCTTCATTGAGTCCCATGAGGTGTTCCGAGCATCGAGCTTCTCGCGAGATTTAACGACCTTGTTGCGCCACCGGGTCAGGCGCGACGAGGTCATTCGATCATGCCCTACATCTTCTTCATAAAGGCCCACTTCTCAACCTCGCCCCTCGCCTGAGGTGCGGGTGATCCTCAGGTTAAATCACCACCCGGTCAGCTCTCCCCCTCAAAGAGGACAATAGCCTAGGGTCACCTGGTACTATGGCGTCTTGACTTCTTTACATCTTGTGTTGATGGTTCACTTCCTGCCCAGGGCATTAGGGCCTGGATTCATTTCTTGCCGTCATAATCATGTGACAATAAGTGCCTTATTTTCAAAACATCACTACGGTACTTGGACAAGCGTGTTTACAGCATTAACTGACAGGAAGAAGAATACAGGACTTTTAAAAAAACATTGCATTGGGTTTAATTCCCAGTGTGTGTGATCTGAGAAATATTGCTGCCTTGTGCAGTGCTTTCCAATGCTTGGCACATCTTCAAGGATCATGCTGCTTTCTTGGTCCTAAATCAGGTATCTGGCCCAGCACCCCACACCATGCAGTAATCTACAAGTCCTTCATTTCAAGATCCGCTTTACAGCCATTCAGTGGGAAGACTGATTGTGATGTAATGCTGACAGCCGCATTGTGTTGCAAATCAACTCTAATGCAGCGAGGCCAAAGGGGGACAATTCCTCACAAAAGGCTGCACACTGGGAGAAAATATCTACACAGAGTGGGAGCCTCGAGGAGCAATCTTACCGCATTAACCAAAGCTGATGCGTGTTTGGTGAGTGCCCTCACTGACAGCAGGATAGGATCTCTCTGGCTTGAAATAAACAAAACTGCTATTTTTTCTCTCTCACTTCTTTTCATTCTTAAGTTTTGGGCAAAAGCACTGAGGTGTACGATGCACGTAAGTAAGCATTACCGAGAATGTATCGGGGTATCGCCTTTGCTTCCGAGAGTCCCTGTTGCATTTCATTAAAAGTTCCACGGACCCCTTAGGGGGTCACACAAGTATTTTCTTTCTGTGGAAAAATGAATTATACACTCAAAGGGCAGCACGGTAGCATTGTGGATAGCACAATTGCTTCACAGCTCCAGGGTCCCAGGTTCGATTCCCAGGATCATTGTTGGAGTCTTGGATGAGACTTTGCCTCTTGCAGCTGAAGGATGTCTCAACGCTAAACAAAATCGTTCAGTTGAACAGGCAAGCTGATGTCAGGAAACAGAGCCCGGGATTCTCTGTCTATTCATGGCAGCGGGATTCTCCCATCCCTCTGCACTGAGTGGGAGATTTGACTGGGCGCCAAATTCTCCGTCCCGCCAACAGTGTTACCAGGGTGGACTCGCAACGGAGAATCCCGGCCAGAATATTTCAGTACTTCCAGAGGGAGGCTGATTTGCAAAGAATCACCGACTCAGTGGAGTTTGTTAGTTTTCAGAGTAAAAACGTGGCTGCACAGGAACACAGGAAGCTCAAAGAGGGCACAGCAAACGCAATAACCAAGTGTTAACAGTGGCGGGTATAGGCAGCAGCCAGACAGAGACTGTCCTGCCAAAACTGCAGAGTGCCATTTTTGTCAGACGCTGGGTCATTTTTAAGCAATGCGTCGGAGCAAGGAGCTTCCATTGCAGAAACAAGAAGGAAAAGCATCAGCAAAATCCAACATATGAAAGAGATGAAAGAGTCAACAGGAAGGGGCAGCACGGTGGCGCAGTAGATAGCACTGGGACTACAGCGCTGAGGACCCAGGTTCGAATCCCGGCCCTGCGTCACTGTCCGTGTGGAGTTTGCACAATGTCCCCGTGTCTGCGTGGGTTTTGCCCCCACAACCTAAAAGATGTGCAGGTTAGGTGGATTGGCCACGCTAAATTGCCCTTTAATTGGAAAAAAATAATTGGGTACTCTAAATTAGAAAAAAAAGTCAACAGGAAGTTGTTGGGAGTACTGAAATTATAGTGGGCGGACCTAAAATATGTTCTAAGCTGGACAGTGGAGCTGGAATTCCGGCCCTTACCAATGCTGAACCATGGTTGGAATGATTACTTCTATAGCTATAAATGTGCAACTCCACAGATCAAGAGGCAAAAACGTCTTGGGACAGTTAACTGCAACACTTCGATATAAAGAGTGAAGAATCTCTGAAATCTTACACGTATTCCAGAACCAGGATTGTTCCATGTTAAGCTTGTACAGATCCACAATTGATCCATGCAAAGGAGAGGAAATGGAAAACTAGGAGCAGTCTAAATTTCAGAGCTGTATTTCTACAATTGCTCAAAGGGTTTGGGAGGCTGTAAGCATCTCATTGTCTCAGTGTATATCTCGAAGCAAAACCAGTGGGGGATTCTTCCATTCAGGGCCTAACTCCCGTGGTGGGAAAGGGAAATAGGAGTGACTCCCACTGTAGAGCGGGTCGGAAGAGCATGTTTAATCGTCTGCTGCTCTCCTCATCGATTACACAGCTGTCTCGTGATGGGACAGGTACAAGGTTGTGCACCTGCCATCAGGTCTGGGGGCACGGACAGCCATTCATTCATCACTCCAGGACTTTAGAAGTAAAATGTCTCTGAGATGGCAGCAAGTTCTGGCCCCACGCTTCAGTGATGCCTCCCAGGAGAATCTCCTCCAGGACGTCCTCTTTCGAAGGGATCGCAGTAGGAGGCCCACTTGTCTGACCATGATGGCCTGGGAAGAGATCACCAAGGTGGTCGCCAATGGACATCGGGTCCAAAATAGGACAACCTACAGGGCAGAAAACGGATGAAAGATCTGCTGGGACAAATGAACCGTCTATTGACTCCGAACTCACATCACCAGCCATTTTATCATTCTGTCATGGGGCATGGGTATCATTGTCAAGGTCAATGTTTTGCCCATCCCTAAATGCCCTTGAGAAAGGGGTGGGGTGCTGCTTTATTGAACTACAGTCCATGTGGGGTGCCATTAATGAGGCGCCTGAGTGACTTTTACCCAGCCACAGTGAAGGCACTGCCAGGTGGTATGGAGTAGAGGGCAAATTGCCATGTGGTATGGAGTAGAGGGCCAATTGCCACGTGGTATGGAGTAGAGGGCCAATTGCCACGTGGTATGGAGTAGAGGGCTATTTGTCTGGAGTAGAGGTTCCCATGCGTCTACTAAATTTGTCCTTCTGGTTGGAAAAGGTTGTGGTTTGCAGGGAGCTCTCGAAGGAGCCTTGCTGACCTGCTGCAGTGCATCTTGTAGATGGTACACACTACTGCCACTGTGCATCGGTGGTGAAGGGGGAGAATGTGGACAGTGGTGGCTGAGGTGCCAATCAAGTGGGCTGCTTTGTCCTGGATAGTGTTGAGCTTCTTGAGTGTTGTTAGAGAGGCACTCACCCGGCAAATGGAGATAATTCCATCATGCTCCTGACTTGAGCCTTGTCAATGTTGGTCTGACTTTGGGGTGTCAGAGGTCCAGTAATTAACCACAGAGTTAGAAGCCGACAACTTGCTCCTTCATCAAACGTGCTCACAATCCATTGGTATGACTTTACGCAGGAGAAGGCAGCACACAACAGGAGGTAGAGAGAGCTGGGGGTCTGATGTCAGAGACCTGCGATGCCTCACTGCATTGGAGCAGCGGGCTGCAGTGCTGGCAGGGAAGGATCGAGGCCTAGGCGGTCATTCATTCTCTCCACTCTAGGTACCGGCAATAAGAGTGGGCGGCCAGTCTCCGTCCCAGAAATAGGTCCCAGCCCCCAGTGGACCTCGGAGGAAGATGACAGAGCCTTCACACCTGTATAGCCATGGCTGTGGCATGTGGGCACATAGAAAGCTTCATAGGGAAGATGGCGGATATTATGGAGACCCAGGTCCACCAGTTTCTGCTGGATATGCGCTTGGACCTGCGCACCACGTCACAGCGCCATGTATCCGGTTAAATTCTGGCCTTGAGTAACAACTTGTGTGGAGTTTACACTTTCTCCCCGTGTCTGCGTGGGTTTCCTCCGGGTGCTCCGGTTCCCTCCCACAGCGCAGAGATGTGCAGGTTAGGTGGATTGGTCATGCTACATTGCCCCTTAGTGTCTAAAGGTGGGGTTACGGGGATAGGGCGGGGCAGTGGGCCATTGGGTGCTCTTTCAGAGGGTCGGTGCAGACTCAATGGGCCGAAAGGCAGGGATTGAATGATTCTCCTCAAGGAGGCAGAGAGGGGCCCATGGGTACCCAATGGGAGGAGGAGCAACCACCCCACAAACTCCAGGAGTGTCCAGGCGTTACTAATACCCTCTGCCTGTGACCATATTAACTCCAGCTGCACAGGTGGTGGATGGTGCACCTCCTCGAGCAGGAGACCCATAGAAGGCCGGGCTCTCTGGACCTCAGACCTCGAGGGGTTATGACAAGGAATAATCTCACCTGTAACAAAAGCTGATGTTTGGATAATGTTCCAGTCCCAAAATCAAATGGGTTGCTAAGAATCTGCGTAGAGCTCACGCAGTTGAATAAAGCTGTTGAGAGGGAAATTCGCCCAATGTTGTCAGTGGGTGAGAGTCTGTCAAAGCTGAGAAAGAGTTTGATTTTCAACAAATGAGATGCAAATAGGGGCCTTTGGCAAAATATCCCGATATGTGGGATCCAAATTGCTTTCAACCTTTCACATCATTTGGGAGAGATTTCCTGAACCGATCACCTTTCCGTATCTGCACCTGGGATTTTTCAGCAGACGGTGACATGTATCCTGAAAGGTTTGAAGGGAATAATTTTCCACATGGATGATGTCCTAACCCATAGTTCCACTGCAACTGAAAATGCTGTCAGGGTGAGAGCTGTGTATCTACAACATCGACAAGAAGCAGGATTTCCCTTTAATGACAAATGTGGGTTCTTGCAACTGACTATTAAAGATCAGAAGGAAATACAAGGGTTCTTTAGGCGGTGGCAACCTTTCCTCGACTTTCTGGCTCAACGATAGGGTACTGGGTCAGCAGCAGCAGCAACCCGGGGGAGGGGGGGGAAAAAGGTGGGGGGGGGGACGTTGACTATGTTTGCTTATTTAATTTAAATTTATTTTTAAGTTCTCTTGTTGTCTACTGGGTTTGGGCGGGGGGTGTGATACATGCGTTGATATGGTCTTGGGGGTGTTACAGTTATTATGGTGTTTTATTGTTGCTTTTCATTGTTTGTTATATTTTCTGTAAAAAATTCCAATAAAAATTATTTTTTAAAAAAAGATCAGAAGGAAAGAATTTGCATTGATATATGTACTTTTCTTGCAGCAAATTGGGTACTTTTGAAGAGTCACTCTTGCTATGTTAGGAAACTTGTCAGCCAATTTATGCACAGCATGCTCCCACGTTAAAAATATCTATGAGATGATGGCTCGATAATCTGTTTTAGTGATGTTGGTTGAGAAATAAATTTTGGCCAGGACACCGAGGATAACTTCCCGGCTCTTCTTCAAAATAGGATCCCTTACGTCGACCTGGGAGAGCACACGGGAGCCTTGATTTAACGTCACATTCAGGGAGCAGCAACACTCGAGTTTTAGCCTGGATTTTGTCCTCGGGTCTCAGCAGTTGGGCTACAGACCTGCTGGCTTTGGGGCAGGGGTGCTGCTGGGGAAGCCACGCCTGACAGTAAAAAACAGAGTCGGTACACCTAAGTGGAAAAAGGCCTGACTGATTCCTTTCCTGCTCGTGGTATATGTCTCAGCATAATTAACCTGACGCATTGAGATCATCTTTGGTGCACACTAATGCGTCCTATTCACTGGGGGATTGACACTGAGGTTAGAGCTGTATAGAATCCTACTGTGGCCTGACACTTTGCATATTTTGAGCACGCACACACTCTCTGGTGATTGTGTAATCTAGTGGGGGTTAGCCTCGCCTGATATTTATGCACATTTCAGTTCTGTTACATTTTTAGATTTTCACAGGAATTTTTTTCCTTGTGCTCAGAATCAAGGACGACGGGTGCTTGCACCTTCGAAACCAAAGCGGAGCCTGATATTCTGCTATTGCAGCTTTGCCCGAAGGGTTAATCAGAAGCCATTGCTAGCTTACTAAATATTACACAGGCCCTCACACGCACTTCCAGTGCTCAGACAGTGGAAGAATAAACACCCCATCGGTCAGCAGTTGCCGCAATAAACTGTGGAACGGATTTATTAATAGCAACAGAAAACAACACCTTGCATTTGTACATTACCCTTAACAAACAAGACATCCCTAGACACTTTACAGAGAGATAAGTAGAGAAATAGATGCAAGAGATGGCAGAGAGATTTGCAGAGGTGATGGGAGGAAATAGTATCAATCTTTTGCAAGCGTACGAGAAAGTGGATGAGAGGCTGGGACCACTCCAGGCTGAAGGAGGGAGTGTAATAGTGAAGGGTGAAAGTGGCCCGTGTATTAAATAAATATTTAGCATCCTAATAGAGAATGCAGGTGTCTTAGAGCAAGGCATCAGAAATAATAGTCAAAGGGCAGCAAGGTGGCTCAGTGGTTAGCACTGGGACTGCGGCGCTGAGGACCCGGGATCGAATCC
Organism: Scyliorhinus canicula; assembly: GCF_902713615.1. Classification (NCBI taxonomy): domain Eukaryota; kingdom Metazoa; phylum Chordata; class Chondrichthyes; order Carcharhiniformes; family Scyliorhinidae; genus Scyliorhinus; species Scyliorhinus canicula. The sequence continues at coordinate 145,456,763 of NC_052158.1, read as the reverse complement.
CGGCCCTGGGTCACTGTTGAAAAAAAAAATCGCTTATTGTCACGAGTAGGCTTCAATGAAGTTACTGTGAAAAGCCCCTAGTCGCCACATTCCGGCGAGGCTGGTACGGGAATCGAACCGTGCTGCTGGCCTGCTTGGTCTGCTTTAAAAGCCAGCGATTTAGCTCAGTGAGCTAAACCAGCCTGTTCATATGGCGTTTGCACATTCTCCCCATGTCTGCATGGGTTTCACCCCCACAACCCAAAGATGTGCTGGTTAGGTGGATTAGCTATGCTAAATTGTCCCTTAATTGGGAAAAAAAATTATAATGGATACTCTAAACTGAAACAAAAAGAAATAATAGTCAAACATGATTTGTTCTGAAAAAGCTTAGTCCAGCTTAGGCTGGTGCAATAGGTTACCAGGCCCTGATATGCACCATAGGCCAATGAACGGAAAGAGGTATTAGGAGCTGTGATCACAATTTTTAAATCTTCCTTCAATAAGAAAATTGCGCTGTGGGTCTATGCAAATGGCTAATGTATCATCTGTGTTCATGATGCAGAGAAGGATAAATAAGGCAGCTAGTCCCAGTTTGTTTAACCTCAGTTGTGGTAAACTATTAAATCCTGAAGAGTAACTGGCAGCTTTGGGTTGCACAGTCTATTGAATACTCAAGTGAAGTCATCAGAATGTAAAATTGGGAGAGGTGTAAATTGAATTGAAGGCTGAACAGACCAATCCATGAGAGGCAGGATCTGCGACAAGTGCCACTTCTCATCTGGTTGCCAGCTGTAGTTGCAGGTTGTCGATTTTGGTTTTGGCCCCTGTTGCCGAGCCACTGAAGCTACTGATCATCGTGGTGCTGTATGCCTGCCTGGTTTAGCTCACTCGGCTAAATCGCTGGCTTTTAAAGCAGACCAAGCAGGCCAGCAGCACAGTTCGATTCCCGTACCAGCCTCCCCGGACAGGCGCCGGAATGTGGCGACTAGGGGCTTTTCACAGTAACTTCATTGAAGCCTACTCGTGACAATAAGCGATTTTCATTTCATTTTCAAGTGATGGCACCGTCTTCCCAGTTTGAGAATCAATGTTTAGGGCCTTCTTGTCACACAAGCAGCCTGTAAGTGAAGCATGGCCTACTGCTCTTCTGGCTCCAGCCACATTGCCAGACAGAAAATCCTTGGGTATTGGTCCAACTTCCGATCTGCCAATGTGCCTGAGCCACCAAAATCACCTCTGCTTCAGCAGTGCCAACGTACTTGGGAGCTTTGTCACTGAGAGGACGGCTCCATTTGTGATTTATCCTCTCGTGATCTGAGAGAATCAGCTGCAAAGATGCAACCGGTTGAACGTCCTTTCTCGTGTTGCTCTGTTTACTTGCTATAAGTATAGCAGTCAATATGGTCACCTTTCTTAATCCTAATTATGTTTACACTTAGAGTCGCCAGGTATCTTTCGATACTGCCACAAGGTTCAAACCCGAATACTGATCAAAGAACCAATACGCCAGTTAGTTAGTTCAAAGTCAATACTATTTATTTACACATACAGTAATATCTATTCATGCACAAAGTACTACAAACGAAACTATCTCTAACGCAGGGCAGCACGGTGGCCTAGTGGTTAGCACAACCGTCTCACGGTGCTGAGGTCCCAGGTTTGATCACAGCTCTGGATCACTGTCCGTGTGGAGTTTGCACATTCTCCCCGTGTCTGCGTGGGTTTTGCCCCCACAACCCAAAAATGTGCAGAGTAGGTTGATTGGCCACGCTAAATTTCCCCTTAATTGGAAAAAATAATTGGGTAATCTAAATTTATTTTTAAAAAACTATCTCTAACGCTAATGCCTATACTTAACTTCGAGTGCCCACTCAGTCAGAGGAACAATGGCCTTTGTTCGGATCTGAGGTTGTTGGGTTCAAAGAGGTAACAGGAGAACAGCTAAGGTCGTCCATCTGGTAGCGAGCGTTGACCTTGAATTTACTGCTTCTGATGCAGCTGATGGAAGGGTCTCTCCGCTTCGAGAGCCAATTCCAAGAGAGCAATTCTCTCGTGGGGGTTTCTCCTTATACGCGGAGGGGCATCGCGCGCTTTTAGGTGGGCCTTAAACTTGGCCCCAATTAATTGGGTCACTTCTTAATCACTGGTATTGATCTTGACCAATAAAGGGGTGGGTGCCCTGATGGCTGGGTGTGTCTTAGGTGGCTGTTGCCCTGGTTTTGTTTGTGCTTTCGGTTTGGGGAACTGGCACCAGAATGTCTGGAGCAGTATCGTTTGCTTGAGTGTCTTTCCTTTGTTCCCGGAGATGGGCCATCAATATGCTAATTGACCTATAGTTTCAATTCCATCTGGGAGCTGTTTCCCAAATATGCATTCAGGCTTCTGTGCCTGCTTGCTTTCCTAACATTGTCCACAGTTCCCTACATTCTTTGCAAGCATCCATTTTGTATTCTGGAAGTGGCCATCCCAGATGGCTACACTCGATAGCTGTTAATCGTCCATGTTCCACCGCTACACAGGCCTCAGCAATCAACATTTCTGAGCCCGTGTGGAGTTTTCACATTCTCCTCGTGTCTGTGGGGCTCAAAGGTTGTCCAGGGTAGGTGGATTGGCCATGCTAAATTGGGAAAAAATATAATTGTATACTCTAAAATTAAATAATAAAAAAATAAATTAATGCAAAAGGGAAGCCTTCTTGGTCTTCACAATCTCACTCCAAAGTAGTTCGCAGGAGCAGAATATCAGGTGCAGTGTTCAGCCAGATCCATCGTTCCGGCTTCAGCTTTTTGAAAACGAAAAATTCAATGTGTTGAGCGTCGTGAAGGGCAATCGCAACAAAATGCTTGTTTTACTCAGCACTGAATACTCCTGGAAGATGCTGATCCAGATTGCTGACAGCCTCATGGGCTTTTGCCATGTTTTTAATGTGGTCTCACAGTTTAGGTACAGCAGCATCATCTTTTCATTTGGAGTCAGTTGTAAGGTAACAGCTGACTCTGGGGTCTCACCCTCAAAAGGAATTTTTCACCCACCACTTCCTCTTTCAAAATCTGAATTTTCTCCTCTCATTTGCCAGTACTTACCTGCATATAACACACATGGGCTTTGCATCTTTATTTGTATTGGCACAATTGACAAAACCATACTTCAAGAAATAATTTTTATACTGCTTTGTTCCCAAGTTAAGTATCTTTTTTGCGGGTGCTCTGGTTTCCTCCCACAACCCAAAGATGTGCAGGCTAGGTGGATTGGCCATGCTAAATTGCCCCTTAATTGGAAAGAATGAATTGGGCACTCTAAATTTATTCCCAAAAAAAAGCAGTAGCGGCTGTTGGGTGCTTCTTCCACAATCCCACTGCGGGAATGCTGCTACTGATCGCTCCACAAAACCCGCCCGCGACTCACCTGCGGGTCATGACCTGTACTTAGTAAAGGCCTGCAATCGAGCACATACCTCTATCACTCTGTGTTAACTCAATGTTAATAGGGGCGGCATGGTGGCGCAATGGTTGACACTGCTATCTCAAGGATTCGAGCACCCAGGTTCAGATGTGGCCCGGGTCACTATCCGTATGGAGCTTGCACATTCTCCCCCTGTGTGCATGGTTCTCACCCCCACATCCCAAAGATGTGTCGGGTAGGTGGTTTGGCCGTGCTAAATTGTCCCTTAATTGTAAGAAAAATAATTACAACTACAAATCTCTTCCTTGAAGCTTTCCCTGCCTGGTTGATGCTCTGTAACTCCAAAGCTCAAAAAATATTATTTTACTTAGTGGTTCAATTTCACTGAGGAAGTTTCAGGTCAATCCACATGCAACAACTTGGTCTGAAAACTCTGCTCACATTTTAACTGTTGTGACAAATTCCACCACTGCAATGGAGAAAATCCACAACATTTTAAAACAATTAACAACATTATAAAAATAAGTCAATTCAGGGCGGAATGGTGGCACAGTGGTTAGCACTGCTGCCTCACAGCGCCGATGTCCCAAATTCAATCCTGGCCCTGGGCCACTATCCGTGTAGAGTTTGCACATTTTCCCCGTGTCTGTGGGGCTCAAAGGTTGTCCAGGGTAGGTGGATTGACCATGCTAAATTGGGGGAAAAGAATTGTATACTCTAAAGTGAAATAATAAAAAAAAGTTAATTCACCTTAGCTTGCAATCTTAACAGATCCTTTAAATAATTCTAGGATCTAGACACCCTCCACCCACAGACATTGGAACCCCTTCCCGACACGTGCAGATTACCCCACAACACCCAAGTGTGGACAGCTATGGGGTCACTGAGGCCACCCCCTTTTCAGGCTCCCCCCTCTTTTGGGACACCCACCCTTCAACCTCCCAACCTTTAGGAGGAACCTGCAAACCCCATCCTTCATACACCACCACATCCCCCCTTTCATGGGCTTGGTTCCCCTCATGCCCTGGCCCTTGGCAGTGCCACCTGGGCACCTTGGCAGTGCCACCCTGGCACAGTGCACTTTGACACTGCACCCTAGCAATGCCACCTGGGCACCTTGGCAGTGCCATGGTGCACAATGCCAAAGTGCCAGCCTGGCACTACCAAGGTGTCTGTATGCTAGAGGGAGAGCCAGGGTGGCACCCTTCACAGTCCCTGACCACCCAGCGGTCACCAATTGCCTGGAAGAGCCCCCCGCCCCCCCCCCCCCCGCCCCCGGTGCTGTTATGCCTGGGCCACTTTTGTGTGCGCCAGTTCTAAACGGCGCCATGCGAGATCTAGCAGGCGTGGGTGTTTGTTTCTGGGTGCTGGGATAATCTGACGTACATAAATGAACATCTCCAGCTCACGAGGGCGAGATCCAGATCACGACACCTCACAGGGTCCTGTTTCATCTCACAAGGTGTTCCGAGCGTCGCAAGTCTTGCGAGAGGCCTCTCACGAGATTTAACAGCCTTGCCACGTCACGGACTTGGGTGCAATGAGGTCGATCGATCGCGTCCATTACCTCTGACTACCTTCAATAATGGAGATGAAAACAGGAAACAACGAAAATGGGAGCAGTGGATATGATCTGAATTTTTTGAACTCAGTATTATGCCCGGAAAGCTGCAAAGTGCCGAAGGGAAAGGTGAGGTGTTTTTCTGCGATTTTATGTTTAGCATCATCGGAAGAGACATCAAGGACAGAGAGGTCAGAATTGGTGTGGGGGTCAGAGGTTACAGTTGGTGTGGGATAGGGAGGTTACAGTTGGTGTGGGACAGAGAGATCAGAGTAGGTGTGGAGTGGAGAGGTCAGAGTTGGTGTAGGTGGAGAGGCCAGAGTTGGTGTGGGACGGGGGCAGCACGGTGGCGCAGTGGGTTAGCCCTGCAGCCTCACGGCGCCGAGGTCCCAGGTTCGATCCCGGCCCTGGGTCACTGCCCGTGTGGAGTTTGCACATTCTCCCTGTGTTTGCGTGGGTTTCACCCCCACAACCCAAAGATGTGCTGGCTAAATCGTCCCTTAATTGGAAAAAATTAATTTGGTACACTAAATTTATAAAACAAATGAGTTGTTGTGGGGCGGAGAGGTCAGAGTTGGTGTGGGGCAGGGAGGTCAGAGTTGGTGTTGGATGGAGAGGTCAGAGTTGGTGTGGGGCAGGGAGGTCAGAGTTGGTGTTGGATGGAGAGGTCAGAGTTGGTGTGGGACAGGGAGGTCAGGGTTGATGTAGGACAGAGAGGTCAGAGTAGGTGTGAGGGTGAGAGGTCAGAGTTGGTGTGGGGCGGAGAGGTCAGAGTTGGTGTGGGGCGGAGAGGTCAGAGTTGGTGTAGGGTGAAGAGGTCAGAGTTGGTGTGGGGCAGTGATGTGACCATCAATTCACTCAAGACACGTTTGAAAGTAAACTGTGATTTTAATAGACTTACAACTGAGCCTGTCTGCGACCAGAAGAACTGAGGGCAGGCTCACATAGTGCAGCACTTTATACTTCCGGTAGTGGGCGGGGCCATGGGCGGAGCCGAGGGTGGAGCCCTGTACAAGCTCCTCATCTCCCCCTGTGGGCAGAGCCGCGCAACGGCTCACAGACAGAGCCCACAAGGACACAATACTATAGAGTGTGAATTACATTCACCAGAGGCAGAGAGGTCAGAGTTGCTGTGGGGTGAGCGGTCATAGTTGGTGTTGGGTGAAAGGTCAGAGTTTTAAAAAATAAATTTAGATTACCCAATAATTTTTTCCAATTAAGGGGCAGTTTAGCGTGGCCAGTCCACCTACATTTTTTTTTGGGTTGTGGGGGTGAAACCCACGCAGACACGGGGAGAATGTGCAAACTCCACACGGACAGTGACCCAGAGCCAGGATCGAACCTGGGACTTCAGCGCCGTGAGGCGGTTGTGCTAACCACTAGGCCACCGTGCTGCCCTGAAAGGTCTGAGTTGGTGTTGGGTGGAAAGGTCAGAGTTGGTGTGGGGACAGAGATATCGAAGTTGGTGTGGGGCGGAGAGGTCAGAGTTGGTGAGGAGCGGAGAGGTCAGAGTTGGTGAGGGGCGGAGAGGTCAGAGTTGGTGTGGGGCAGAGAGGTCAGAGTTGGTGTGGAGTGGAGAGGTCAGAGTCGATGTGGCGCAGAGAGGTCAGTGTTGCTGTTGGATGGAGAGGTCAGAGTTGGTGTGGGGTGGAGAGGTCAGAGTTGATGTGTGGTGAAGAGGTCAGAGTTGGTGTGGGGTGGAAAGGTCAGAGTTGGTGTTGGGTGGAAAGGTCAGAGAAGGTCAGAGCTGGTGTGGGGACAGAGAGGTCAGAGACGGTGTGTGGAGCGGAGAGGTCAGAGTTTTTTAAAAGTATTTTTATTAAGGTATTTGCAAGTTTTTATAATAATAACAATAACAGCGACATAAACATGGTACAATAAACATTTCCACCCCATCACAATCTTCACCCCCCCCCCCCCCCCCCCCCCCCCCCCCCGGAGTTCTGCTTCTGCTGACATTCTAATTTTCCCTGAGAAAATTGACGACCGGCTGCCACCTCCGGGTGAACCCAACCATTGACGCTCTTAAGGCGCGCTTTTATTTTCTCGAGACTGAGAAACCCAGCCGTGTCACTAACCCAGGTCTCTACACTCGGAGGCTTTGTGTCCCTCCACGTTAACAAGATCCGTCTCCAGGCTACCAGGGAGGCAAAGGCCAAGATGGCGGCCTCTTTTGCCCCCTGAACTCCCGGCTCTTCCGACACTCCAAAGATTGCTACCTCCGGACTCGCCACCACCCGTGTTTTTAGCACCGTGGACATTACCTTAGCGAAACCCTGCTAATACCCTCTAAGTTTCGGGCACGCCCAAAACATGTGGACCTGATTTGCTGGGCTTCCCGCGCACCTCGCACACCTGTCCTCTACCCCGAAAACACTTGCTAATCTGGGCCACCATCATGTGTTATCGGTGGACTACCTTGAATTGTATCAGGCTGAGCCTGGCACATGATGAGGATGTATTAACCCTGCTTAGGGCATCCGCCCACAGACCCGCCTCTATCTCTCCTCCTAGCTCGTCCTCCCACTTGTCCTTAAGCTCTTCCACCGGAGTTTCCTCCGATTCCAAAAGTTCCTGGTAAATATCTGATACCTTCCCCTCTCCCACCCAGGCACTGGAGACCACTCTGTCCTGTATCCCCCATGGCGGCAGCAGCGGGAAGGCCGGAACCTGCCTTGTCAAGAAGTCTCGTACCTGCAAATACCTAAACCCATTCCTTGCTGGCAATTCAAATTTATCCTCCAAAGCTTTCAAGCTGGGAAAGCTCCCGTCTATAAATGGATCCCCCATCCTCCTAATTCCTACCCTTTGCCATCTCCGGAACCCACCATCCAGCATTCCCGGTACAAACCGATGATTATTATAAATCGGGGTCCAAACCGATGCTCCCTCCACTCTCTTCTATCTCCTCCATTGCCCACAGATTCTCAGAGCCGCCACCACCACGGGACTTGTGGAGTATCGGGCTGGCCAGAACAGAAGAGGTGCCGATATCAGTGCTCCCAAACTGGTGTCTTTACATGACGCCGCCTCCATCCGCTCCCATGCCAACCCCTCCCCCACTACCCACTTCCTAATCATGGCTATATTAGCCATCCAGTAGTAATTGCAAACGTTCGGCAGCGCCAATCCACCCTCCCCCCGATTGCGCTCCAGCAACACTTACTTCACTCGTGGGGTTTTACCCGCCCACACAAAGCCCAAAATAACCTTATTCATCCGCTTGAAAAAAACCTTAGGGATGAAGATGGGGAGGCACTGAAAGACAAACAGAAATCTGGGGAGGACCGTCATTTTCACGGTCTGTACCCTCCCCGCCAGTGATAGCGGGAGCATGTCCCATCTCTTAAAGTCCCCTTCCATTTGTTCTACGAGCCGGGATAGGTTTAATTTGTGCAGTGCCTCCCATTCCCGGGCCACCTGGATTCCCAGATTCCAAAAGCTCCTTCCTACCATTCTAAGCGGCAGCTCTCCCAGTCTCTTCTCCTGCCCTCTTGCCTGGATCGCGAACATCTCGCTTTTCCCCATGTTCAATTTATACTCCGAAACATTACCAAATTCCCCGAGGGTTCGCATAACTTCCCCCATCCCCTCCAATGGGTCTGAAATATACAAGAGCAGGTCATCTGCGTAAAGCGAGACCCGGTGCTCCATCCAGCCCGAACCAGCGCTTTCCAGTTCCTAGAGGCTCTTAATGCCATGGCCAATGGCTCTATGGCCAGAGCAACAGTAACGGGGAGGGGGGACACCCTTCCCTCGTCCCTCAGTGTAGTTTAAAGTACCCCGACCTCAGCCGGTTCGTATGCACACTCACTACTGGTGCCTGATAGAGCAACGGCACCCAATCAATAAAGCCCTCACCAAACCCACACCTTCCCAGCGCCTCCCACAGGTAATCCCACTCCACTCGATCAAAAGCTTTCTCTGCATCCATCGCTACCACCATCTCCATCTCCCCTTCTTCTGAGGGCATCATAATATCAAAACATTTAAAAGCCTTCGAACATTGGCCTTGAGTTGCCTGCCCTTTACAAATCCCGTCTGGTCTTCCCCTATCACCCCCGGGACACAGTCCTCTATCCTTGTGGCCAGTATCTTAGCCAGCAGTTTGGCGTCCACATTCAGTAGGGAAATCGGCCTGTATGACCTGCATTGCTCCGGATCCTTCTCCCGTTTCAGGATCAATGAAATTGAGGCTGGCGACATTGTTGGGGTGAGGACTACATTCTCTCTTGCTTCATGAAATGCCCTCACCAGCAATGGGCTCAATATCTCTGAAAACTTCTTATCGAATTCCACCGGGAATCCGTCCGGACCCGGGGCCTTGCCCGGCTGCATGTCCTCCAGCCCCTCAATTATTTCCTCAATTTCAATTGGGGCTCCCAGCCCTTCCACCAGATCCTCATCCATCCTCGGGAACCTTAACTGACCCAAAAACTGCCTCATCCCCTCCACCCCCGCCGGGGGTTGCGACTCATATAATTTGCTGTAAAAGTCCTTAAACACTTCATTCACCCCCATTGGGTCCAGGACCATATTCCCACCTCTACTCTTTACTCTCTCTATCTCCCTGGCCACCTCCCTTTTTCTGAGCTGGTGCGCTAACATTCTGCTAGCCTTTTCCCCGTACTCATAAATCGTCCACCTTGCCTTAATCAGCTGTTCCACCACTTTCCCTGTAGTCAACAGCCCAAACTCCGCCTGTAACCTCTGCCGCTCCCTCAGTAGCCCCACGTCCAGGGCCTCCGAGTATCTCCTGTCCACCTGGAGTATCTCCTCAACTAACCTATCCCTCTCAGCCCGTTCCACCTTTTCTCTGTGGGCCCGTATCAAGATTAATTCCCCTCTTACCACTGCCTTCAAAGCTTCCCAAACCCCTGCTGCAGAGACCTCCCTGTATCATTTGTTTCCAGGTAGTTCTGGATGGACTTGTTCACCCGCCCACAAATCGCTTCGTCCGCTACCAACCCCACATCCAGCCTCCATAGCGGGCGTTGCCTCTCTCCAAACTAACCCCTAGATCCACCCAATGTGGGGCATGATCCGACACTGCGATTACCAAGTACTCAGCAACCACCACTCCCAGTATTCGAGCCCTGTTCAGAACAAAAAAGTCGATGCAAGAGTATACCTTGTGGACATGTGAGAAAAAAGAAAACTCCTTTGCCCTTGACCCTGCAAACCTCCACGGGTCTACTCCCCCCATCTGTTCCATAAACCCCTTCAATTCCTTTGCTGCGGCTGGCACCTTCCCTGTCCTGGATTTTGACCGGTCCAACTCCGGATCAATGACTGTATTAAAATCTCCCCCCATGATCAAGTTATGTGACTCTAAGTCTGGGATCTTACCTAACACTCGCCTCATAAATTCCACATCGTCCCAATTCGGAGCATATATGTTCATGAGTACCGCCCGCACCCCCTCCAGCTTCCCACTCACCCTTATGTACCTATCCCCCATGTCTGATACAATTCTCCCTGCCTCGAATGCCACTCGTTTATTGATCACGATCGCTACCCCCGTGGTATTTGAGTCCAGCCCTGAGAGGAATACTTGGCCAACACACCCCTTTCTCAATCTAATCTGGTCTATAGCCTTTAGATGTGTCTCTTTTAACATTGCCACGTCCACCTTCAGCCCCCTCAAATGTGCAAACACGCGAGCCCTCTTGACCGGCCCATTCAACCCTCTAAGGTTCCATGTAATCAGCCTGGTCGGGGGGGCTTCCCGCACCCCCTCCCGCCGACTAACCATCACCCTTTTTAGGCCAGCCTCCAGCTCGCGCCCCCGGCCTCCTCGAGCCCCCCCCCCCCCCTCGGGCATTGGCCGTACCCGACCTCCCATTTGTCCCCTAGTAACAGGTCCTCCCCTGTCAGCAAAGCAGTTCCCCCCCACACCCGCTCCCCCCCCAGTAACAGCACTAGAAACCCAATCCCCCATCTCAAGCTCCAGCTTAACACCTGCTCGCCCCCCACTGTGCTTCCGTGAGTCAGCTGACCAAGCTGACTTGATAGCTCCCACCCATGGCACCAAACAGTCTGTCTCCCCATTGTTCTCGAGAGGTCAGAGTTGGTGTTAGGTGGCGAGGTCAGAGTTGGTGTGGGGACAGAGAGGTCAGCATTAGTATGGGGTGGAGAGGTCAGAGTTTGTGTGGGGACGAGGAGGTCAGAGTTGGTGTGGGGCGAGGAAGTCAGAATTGGTGTGGGGCAGAGATTTAAAACAACAGGTGACCCGAAACTTTGGATCATTCTTGTGGGCTAAATGATGATATTCTACAAATCGTTCACCCCTACCTGTGTTTCATCTCCCCAGTGTAGGGGATGCTTCATCGTGACCAGCAAATACAGTGTACTCAACTGAAAGAAGTACATGGACGTCACTGTTTCACCTTAAAGGAGTGTTTAGGGTCCTCGATAGTGGGAAGGGAGGATGCAAACGAGCAGGTGCTGCATCTCCTGCACTTGCATGGGAAGGTGCCATGGGAAAGGGAGGGGCTGTTTTTTCCTATTGAGGAGCGGAACAGGGAATTGTGTTCAATTCAAGCTTTTAGAATCTGTTAACTAAGGTACAATTAATAAGCACTTAGAAACACATGGATTTATCAAGAACAGCCTTTCTGAATAATTACTTACTGACCTCAGTGGGAATGTCAGATATACACTACCGAGTGGCTGGTGTTTTTTTTACTGTGCTTCATAATGCAGGGACACCAAAGCAAGCCTTTGCTTCCGGGATGTTGCTGATGTATTTAACGTGCAAGTTCAGGCATAATAAATTGTCGATGCTTAAGGAATCCCCTGTAAGCTCAAGTTTTGTTCAGCTTGGTTACAAATTCTATGATGGCTGACAGGCCTGCCTTTGCCAGAAAGCGTTTGGAGATGAAGTAAACACTTGCTGATAGCTATCTCTGAATGTTAGCAACGTGACTTTACCTTTGGATCCACTGAACCTCTGTTTTACGAAGGATTACACATTCAACAACTCATTCACTCAGAAACAAATAGATAAAAACAGGGACATTAATTATTTTTGTTGCTATCTATTAAATGTGAATCTGTGCAACATTTGGGCTGGTGGGGCACTTTTGCTCTGTTGAAATGTTTTCAGTGAAAACAAATCTTTTTTTTGTACCCAATCACAATTGAACTGGAGGACTTGGGATTTCCAGAAAGTGGGACTAAAGTGATGGGGGAATACCAATCAATGGTGCGATGGAAGGAATGAGGTGAGACTAAAATCGAAAAGGCCTTGGGCGCGATTCTCCAAAATGGAGACTAAGTGTTCGCGCCGTCGTGAACGCCGTCGTGAAGGGGCGCGGGGGACTACTGATTCTGGCCCCCACAGGGGGCCAGCACGGTGCTGGAGCGGTTCACGACGCTCCAGTCTCCCTTCCCGGCGCCACATAGGTGCCGCACCAACCCTCGCATGCGCGGGGGACTTCTTCAACGCTCCGGCCCCGACGCAACATGGCGTGGGGGTTCTGGGGCCGTAAGCGGAACAAAGTAGGCCCGGGGGGGGGGAGAGGCCGGCCCACCGATTGGTGAGCCCCGATTGCGGGCCAGACCCCATTGGAGGCCCCCCCCCCGGTGAAGGAGTGCTTTTCCCCACCCCACAGGCCGCCCCCTGACCCTTCGCGCAGAGTTCCCGTCGGCAGCAACCAGGGGTGAATGGCGCTGGCGGGACTCTGCCGTTTCCGAGCGGCCGCTCATCCCATCCGGGCCGGAGAATCGGCGGCCCGCAACTGGCAATGCGCCAAACACGCCGGCGCAAATGGCGCCGATTCTCCGCACCTCGGAGAATCACGCGTCGGGGCGGCATGGCGCAGTTGCGCCGATTCTCCGACCCTGTGCGCGGGGCTGGGCGAATTGCGCCCCTTTTACTTTTAAAGTACTTCCTCCATTGCTGTGCAATAACTTAGATGCAGTGTTAATGTAAGCCTACTTGTGACACGAATAAAGATTATTATTATTATAAAAATGTCAGTTAGAAAGAACAATATTGGTCGCTCGGAGAACAACGCAGTTGACTCCAGCCACCAAATACAATGGAGACCCGGCACTCTGCATGGCTGGTCAACTGCTCCCACAGAACGGGGAAGCGTATCCTTTTCCCACCGGGATGCGGATCAGGAGCAGTAATCAATTCTTTGATTCAGTTCCAGCTGACCTCTACTTTGTGTAATGCCACCTCCACAGTTTTCACAGACTTCGAGACAGGACTGCGAGACACAAAACGGGGAAAATCAAATGCGTCCAGAACCTTTTTTGCTGGCCCAGCACCAGCGGCTTCTTTCTCCCCAAGCAACTGCAATTATTTAAAATATATTTTTTAATCTCCTCGTGACATCCCTTGGCACACGTTGCAGCCACTCTCAGAATTAGCCGCATTTTTGCTGTCGGTGACTGTTCAAAGGGTAAAAAAAAATACCGAGACAGATATATTTCCTGTTCTGCCCAAACTAGGAAACAAGGTCACATGCCCTCTTTGCAATGCCACAATATAACCCTTTGAGAATAGCACAGGAATTCAATTATCACAAATGCTGGTATACAACTAAAATACCACTTGTCACGGCTAAAACTGTTCCATAAAGTCTGAAATATCCTGTCTACTTTAGATCTCAAACGTTGTTGAACAAAATTGTTACAAATCATTTGCTCCCATAAATGTCCATATTGCAAGCTGTTCATTTCTGTTTTATTGACTACGTAGAGTAGCCAATTTGAAGATGGCAGCAGGAACGCATACATAGTTTGTACCTTTGTTACGATCTGGTTAGGGACCAGTCATTTTTTGCTTAAAGTAGGCAGCTTGTGGGCGGTACGGTGGCGCAGTGGTTAGCACTGCTGCCTCATGGCGCCGAGGACCCGGGTTCGATCCCAGCCCTGGGTCATTGTCCATGTGAAGTTTGCACATTCTCCTCGTGTTTGCACGGGTCTCACCCCTAAAACCCAAAGATGCGCAGGGTAGGTGGAAAAGAAGTTGGCAATTTAAAATCCTAATTACTCATTAGGAGAATAAAACCACAAGATTCAATGATTTTAAACAGACAAAATAAACTTTACTAAAGAATGTCAGACAAGTAAAACAATTTCAAGTATCTGTCTTATTATCTAACATTCAGAATTAACATGAGGTAAATATGAATTAGTATGCAGACTGCAAATACATCGCACAGCACATTAATGGCAGGTGCGATCAAGACAGATCCCGATGTCAGTGAGCAATGTGATTCTCCGAGCCTCCACGCTGAAATCGCGCTTGGCACGCACGCGTGTGGTCGAGGCGGCGCAGGTCGGGGGCCGTTAAAAGAGGCCCCCGCGGCGATTCTCTGCGGTCGACGGCCGAGTTCCTGCCGGCATGGTTCTAACATGGTTCAACCCGGTGGGAGCTCGGTGTTGTGCCTGCGGTAGCCGTCCTGGTGGGGGCGGGGATCAGTTTCCGTGGGGGGTGGTCCTCCACGACGGCCAGACCTGCGATCGGGGGCCACCGATTGGCGGGCGCGCGCGATCGTAGGGGGGGCCTACCTTCTTCCGCGCCGGTCCGCTGTGTCTGCGCGCATGAGCAGCCTGCACGGGCTGCATACAGCAACTGGAGCAGCGTGGAGCACTCTGGCACCGTGCTGGCCCCCTGTGGGCCAGGGAAACGCTGGGCCAAGAGGCCGGTTATGCCGGTGTCAACACTTAGCCGCGTTTTTGGAGAATCCCGCCCAACTTCTTGTTTCCTTCATGAGGGATTTCAACACCAGGAGCTGGATTCTCCCAAAATGGGACTATGTCCCCACGCCGGTGTAAAAACGCTGGCAGTCATTGAGGCAGTCATTCCTGCAAAAAAGCTTTGCTAATTTAATGCCCTGCAGGGGGCTAGCAGGGCCCCACAGTGCTTCACGCTGATTTCGCGGCAGATACAGGCCCCCGCACTTCCAGTTTTGTGTCCGCGCATGCGCATGGCAGCGGCCTCCAGCGGCCGCGCCGAGTGACATGGCGGACCCGGACCGCGGAGGCAGAGTGAAAATGTAGACCGCCCCCCACCACCACCGATCGGCCGTGGGTCCAAGGATCGAACAGATGGATATTAACCCCGGCTGCCTATATGGCCCCCTCCCAGTGTCTGATCCCTCCGCCACCCACCAGGGGACTGAGTCCGCAGCCGCCACGTGAGCATCCAAATCGGCAATAGCAGGCTATTCCATGCCGTCGGGAACTCGGCCAGTCGGGAGCAGAGGATCGCTGGGCTGGCCTCCGGCAATGGGTACCCAGCCTCGCGGAGTACTCCGTGATCATGCCGTTTTCCGGGTCCCGGAGAATCGCCAGACTCGCTGGGCCCAATTTCGGCGTGAAATTGGATTCTCCACCCCCCGCACTGAATGTGATTTTCGCACAGGCCTGCAGAGAATCCAGCCCCAGATTTTCAAAGGTAAGTCTCTGAATTCCCTCAAAGACTGAGTCGGGCTGCCTCAATGACTGCCCACCTCCCGTTGGTTCAATCTCGTCTCCTGACACTGCGTTCCACAGTATTCACAAAGCTTCACTCCTGTCTCTCCTTACTGACGCACTTCCAACTCTTTCGCAGACCACTAGCTTCACTAAGCTGGGACTATCCCTGGATTTCTCCGAACTCCACACAAAGCTATTAATGGCTCCCAGGACCTCTCTGAGGGTTGCAAACTTCAGCTGCAACAACAGCTCTCAGGGGTTCTTTGAACCTTCACTGCCTGGAGCTCGCCAGCAGCTCCCTTTTGGTATCTAGGATTTTTGCCTGCCGCAGAACACTGACTCTCCCCAGCAAATACACAGATAAAGTAAAACTAGAGAATCTTCTTAAGATCCACCCATCTCCATGATGATGTAGCTTGCTCTACTCTATCCTCAAACTGACCTCCAAGCCAATGATCCTTCCATTACAGTTTATCAGCTAAGTAAGCCAACAGGCTGATTAATAGCTCCATCTCTTCTATTTTGACCTTATTAAATAAACAAAGATATCTGTCTGCCATTTTCTGTTAGCTGTGGAATCTCTGAAGCCCAGCCTCCTAGTTACCTTCACCACTAAACTCTTTCCAGAACTAAACATTACCTCTAAAATATTAACGTGGACCATGAACTAGACATTCATCACAAGTTGAACATTACCATTCGTGGTGAATGTATTCACCTGAATATGAACTGTCTGTATAGTACTGTGACCTATGACCAGGAAATGATAACACAATCTACTTCCAGGTATTGTACTGGAACCTGCGGTGGGCTCCGCCTCTGGCTCCGCCCTCCCCGGGGCGAAATATAGACCGGCCATCTGTGGGCGGCACTCATTTGTACAGCAGACACTGGCAGGCAAGTTCCTGGATAATAAAGCCTTATATTCACTCGTTCTCACAGTCTGGCAGTGAATTGATGGTATATCACCGTTGTTTCTGTAGTTGTATTGAATTAACAGTGCGGTTCAGGAATAAATTTATTACATCCATTTCTCTGCCTTCTTATCCCAACCCAACTACTGTATGGTGATCAAGATTGTCCACCTCTGCCCAAGTTCTCTTAGATTTAGATTTATTGTCAGGTGTACTGAGGTACAGTAAAAAGTATTGTTCTGCGAACAGTCAAGGCAGATCGCTCCATTTGTGAAAAAGTATAGGACATGATAAATGCATGAGGATACATAATGAAAATACATAAACATAGACAGCGGGTGAAGTGTGCAGAGTATAGTGCTACAAGTGTAGAGAAGATGTGCAGAAAGATTAGTTCAGTCTATAAGATCAGTTTAGACCAAGAGAGGGCCATTTAGGAGTCTGGTAACAGTGGGGAAGAAGCTATTTTTGAACCTGTTAGTGCATGTTCTCAGACTTTTGTATCTCCTGCCTGATGGAAGAGGTTAGAAGAGAGATTAACCTGGGTGGGAGGGGTCTTTGATTATGCTGCCCGCTTTCCCCAGGCAGCGGGAGGTATAGATAGAGTCAATGGATGAGAGGCAGGTTCACGTGATGGACTGACCCGTGTTCACGACTCTGTACTTTCTTACGGTCTTGAGCAGAGTAGTTGCCATACCGGGCTTTGATGCAGCCAGCTAGGATGCTTTCTATGGCGTTAGTTGCAGTTTCTACATTATGAAATGAAATGAAAATGAAAATCGCTTATTGTCACGAGTAGGCTTCAATGAAGTTACTGTGAAAAGCCCCTAGTGGCCACATTCCGGCCCTGTCCGGGGAGGCTGATACGGGAATTGAACCGTGCTGCTGGCCTGCTTGGTCTGCTTTAAAAGCCAGCGATTTAGCCCAGTGAGCTAAATCAGTTGATCTGAAATAAAAAAACAACCTCTATGAGCCATCTATTCCTCTGAATTTCTTGAAACAGTTGAAATCACAGACTCATAGAATAGTAGTCGCACAGCAGAAGGCCATTCAACCTGTCATGTCCATGCTAGCTCCGTCTATGAGCTACTCAGCTGGTCCGACTCCCCAGCATAGCCCTGCAACTACGTTCTTGTCAGATAATCGTCTAGCACCATTTTGAAAGCACGTCCTTCCTAAAGTGTGGCGCCCAGAGGTCAGTGTAATACTCCAGTTTAGGCAGTACCAGTGCTTTGTTCTTTAACATTTTAGACTTCCAGTTATTGAGGCAGTTACATCAATCAATACTCTGCAAAACAGGTCAATCACAGAGCCTTTATCAGTGGATCCTAGGGTCTGGACTGTGTGAAGCCTGAAGTGAGATATGAACTAAATTATAGGAACGATCTAAACTCTGGGACTTTCCCCCTGCACACACACACACATCCCCGTCCACCGTCCCCCGTCCCCCCAGTCCCCACCCCCCACAAAACCTTTCTGCCTCTTTACCTTTCTTTTCTCTATTGAGATATTCTGCAGGGCCGACTTTTTTGCCAAATCTTTTGTTCGCCTGTCCATGTTGGCTTCGTATAACATTGTATTTGATAAAGTTCCAGTGACATGCCTTGGGACACTTTACCACATTAAAGGTTCTACCTAAATACAAGTAATGGCTGATGCTAATTAGGGTTGTCCTCATATACGTCCGTGCAGCCCACAATAATGTATACAAAATAATGCATTGGCAACAGCAGTGTTGCGGCATTAAAGTGCACATTACCCAGTCGTAGGATGGAGACAAAATGTAAAACGCGATTGTCTGGTGCCTCGCAGTTGCAATTCTGATGAAGCTTACCATTTCAGCAGTTTGATTTGATTTAACCTGCTGTTGTATACTTAAATTATTTATTCCTGCATCTCTGCAACCCAACTAGAACAACTTTAAACCAGTAAAACATCCCAATGTACAGATGTGATTTTCGAACAAAACTTGATACTGAGCCATGGAAGGTGATATTAGGATAGATCCGGAATCTTGGCCAAAGAAACAGGCTTTTGTCTTTACTCAAATATGAGCATTGGAGCCCGATAACAGGAATAGGGGGCTGGATTCCCCGCACCCCAACGGCGAAATCGCGTTCGGAGACGGAGCAGACAAACTAGCTTTGCGCGTGAAATCGGGACCGGCGCCAGTTCCGCGATTCTCTCCCCCCCCCCCCCCCCCCCCCCACCCCCGAAAAGCGAACTCGATGAGTATGCCGTACTGGGTATCCACCACCTGAGGCCATTGCCTGAGGCCCCCACCGCTATTCTCCGCCCCCGACCGCCCGAAATCACAACGGCGTATTTCTAATGTTGTCCTGCCGTTCGGGAAACTCGCGAGGCAGCTGCAGACTCAGTCCACGGCCACCACAGTCAGGGACAGGCCGATCGGAGGGCAGGAGGGGCCTGATTCGGGACTGGTGTTTTTTGTGCTGGCAGTCCGGGTCGGGCCAGCGGCCGATTGTGGGCACTATTTCCGCGGTCCAGTCCCGCAGTCTGAGTCCGACACGGAGCTCAGCGGGGCCGCTGGAGGCCGCTGCCGTGCGCATGCATGGCCTCTGTTCTGGAAGTGCGGGAGGCCGTATCGGCAGCTGGTGCTGTGAATTCCAATACAGCTGCCTGCTAGCCCCCAGCAAGGCTGTGAATCTGTGGCCTTTTGATGCCAGTTATTCTGGCGTAAAAGACCACGGGCGGAATTCTCCGCTCCCGGGAAAAATCGGGAGGGCCGCCGTGGACTCGGCGAACGGCAATTCTTCCGAGCCGGGTAGGGGGGGGGGGGATCGCTGGGGGCGCCAGGGGGGGCGTATAAAATGTCAGGGGGCCCTCCCGCGATTCTCCCAGGCCACGTGGGGAGCAGAGAATTCCGCCCCACAGTTTTCACGATGGCGTGGAGACATAGTTCCGAAAACGGAGAATCCGACCCACATAGTGAGGCTGCGCAATTCAATTTCATAAACATTCATGGCTGCACGAACAACGCTGCTACTTGTGTGATGCTACCATACTCTTTCACGCAGATGAGTGTCACTGCAAGACCAATTTTCTAATTTGTATTCATTTTATTATGTTAATCGTGGCTCAGTGTCAACTCTCTTATTCAGAAGGTCGTGGGTTCAAATCCCACCTCTGAAACTTGAAACCATTTTCCTGACTGACATTCCACGTCTCTGAAGCAGAGTCATACGTACTCAAGACAAAGAGGTGATTTTGCGCCCGCGTGTACCGCGGGCGTTAACAACGAAGCAGGCACAAAATCCTGCAAGTGTCGCACAATGAGATTTGCGCTGGCGAGATCCCCGTCCCAATTTTTCCCGTCCCTCACCAGTTCCCGCCCTTCACCAAAATACATTTTTTATAAAATTTAGATTACCCAATTATTTTTTCCAATTTATGGGCAATTTAGCGAGGCCAATCCACCTAACCTGCACATCTTTGGGTTGTGGGGGCGAAACCCACGCAGACACGGGGGAGAATGTGTAAACTCCACACGGACAGTGACCCAGGGCCGGGATTCGAACCCGG
Source organism: Scyliorhinus canicula (assembly GCF_902713615.1). NCBI lineage: Eukaryota > Metazoa > Chordata > Chondrichthyes > Carcharhiniformes > Scyliorhinidae > Scyliorhinus > Scyliorhinus canicula. Next base: position 145,436,924 of record NC_052158.1, on the reverse strand, counting down.
GTCCTCAACGCCGTAGGCAGCAAAGCTAACCACTGTGCCACCGTGCTGCCCCGCTAAAATACATTTGACTACATTTTAATAATAGTATTTATTGGACAGCACGGTGGCACAGTGGTTGTTTTTGACAAGCACAGACACGATGGGCGAAGGGCATTTTATTTGTTGTTGACTCTATGACACCAGGTATTTAACAATGGGATTCAGTCGAGGGGATCTCACTGGGGGCTGCAAGGTAAGTATTGTCCCCGGAGTGAGAGGGGTGTCGCTGAGCAGTCTCTTGGCATTTCCCCCTAGCACTGGTTGGCACTGCTCCTTAACACCTGGCAGTGTCAACCTGGCAGCATCAACCTGCGCCAGGGGGCAGTGGCAGGGGAGGGTCATCTACGGAGCCCCATTGGGAGGGCTCCCTTTATGTGTGGTGGTGGGGGGGGGCGGTGGGCTGATGCCTGTAAAGTAGGCCTGTGAAGGGGGAGGGACTTAGTTGTGAAGGGGATAGTGCCACGATGGTGGCGGGGAGGGGGGGGGATAAATCCCTGATACTTGTGCAATTGTGAGGGGTGGGTGAGCCCGTGATACCTCTGCGGTTGGTAGGGGGGACGTCACGCCAATGCTTGTGGGGGAGGGGCATTCTCCATGTCTGTGGGGGTTGGGGGGGGCTGATCGGGGAGCCCTTTAATGATGGCACCCCAATCTCTGAAGAGCCATTCTTGCCGGATCTATCAGGCCCCGCCCCACCCCACCAGTGTGACAGTGTGAACCACGCCCCCCAGGTTCCTTTTGCTCAGAGTGGCTGAAAGTCTGGTCTGAAAACTCGGCAGTGCACCCGGGGAGGTCCAGGCCGGTTTTCATTCAGAGCCTGGCACTCTGACAAACTATGGGAAAGCTCCACTCATTAACTCTGACTCTCTCTCCACAGATGCTGCCTGACCTGCTGAGTTCTTCCAGCATTTTCTGAGGGAGCCCAGCATTGTTGGAGGTACCGTTTCCAGATGGGATGTGAAACCAAGGTGTACGTAGCAGTGCCAACCTAAGGCGCCTGATGTGTTGGGTAAGCTGGGTCTGCGAGGACTGCGTTTACTGTAGCAGTGAGAGAGACAGGCTTCCAACACGCAAAGAAATGCAACTCTATTTTATTGAACTATTAACTATCATACTGGTTTAGCTGGTTTAGCTCACAAGGCTAAATCGCTGGCTTATAAAGCAGACCAAGCAGGCCAGTAGCACGGTTCGATTCCCGTACCAGCCTCCCCGGACAGGCGCCGGAATGTGGCGACTAGGGGCTTTTCACAGTAACTTCATTGAAGCCTACTCGTGACAATAAGCAATTTTCATTTCATTTCATACATACTTTAACTGTGGGTTGACACTATGCTGAGTTGACTGGAGACCTGAGGCTAACCTGACCAGACTATCTTACTACCACATGGTGGATGTTCTAGTTGTAGCTCACGGGCTCTGACTGTCTCAGAGGCTGGATCCCGAGAGAGCGGGAAAACTCGTGCCCTCTGGCTTTATAGTGGTCGTGTCCTGTCTGGTGATTGGCTGCTGTGTTCTGTGTGTTCATTGGTCATCCTGTGTGTCAATCACTGCCTGTCGGCGCACCATCATATACCTGTGTGTATATTATGGCAGCGCTATTTGAAGGAAGAGCCGGGTAGGCCTCCCCGCTGACCTGATCAACGTTTATCGTTTATCCCGCAGCTGCCATCACCAAAACACAAAATGCATCTGCCCGTTGCTTCATGGCTGCCGGGGGACCTGGCTGTGCACTCATTTCCTTCTGTTTTTCGGCTGCTTAAAAGTTACTTCTTTGGCTGCACGTGAAGCACTTTGGGACATCCTGAGGTCATGAAAGATGCATGAATGTAAATGACTTCTTTCTGTCTTTCAATCGGAAAGAGCGAGAGAGAAAGTGGCAATGTCTCTTTAAGACTGTAACGACTGGTCTCAGCGGGGAGGTCCGTAACCAAGCCCTCGCAGCTTTGCTTGTCAAATTGAGTTCATGCTTTTTGCTCGTTTGTAACGATCAACATGACAACTGGGCCAAGTGCGTATTGTGACTTCATTTACACAGACCACCACCGCAAATGTTGGCTGTGAACGCCACTGGAAAGCATGCCTCGGAGAGTGTGTGTGCTCTGAGGGCCAAACTACAGTCACAAAAGATCAGTACGCAGCCTTTTATAACATAAAATCTGGTCACCGAAAAAAAAATGTTTATTCAGACGAATATTTGCACCCTGCGTCACCTCTTGAAGAAAAAGGTGAGGGCGTTCAGGAGATGAATGATGTTTCGGAAAATGTCTCGGAGCGTGTCGGAAAATAATTTCATATTCTGCAAGGAGGGATTAATCTGGCTGGATTTGCTCATGCAATATCAGCTACTTCAGGTCCTAGATAGCGACTGCTAAATTCCCTGACAATCTGTAAAATTCTTCGAGGGCTTCAGCAGAGGATATGTGCCCAGAGGCTGTTTCGCCAAACAGTCTAGAACTGAGAATCAACAGTCCCAGGAGAAGGGGGCACACAAGGAGAATATTCTTCCCTCACCGGCTCACGAATCTTTGCAATGCTCTGCCTCAATGCTCTGCTGGCTGTTGAGTATCAGTACATATCCAGAACTGAGATTGATAGATTCTTGGACGTAATTGAGAGATATGGGATAAGGCAAGAAAGTAGAGTTAAGGTAGAAGATCAGAAGCCAGTTCGGGTACACCGAGGGAAAATTCAGAATGCCCAATTCACCTAACAAGCACATCTTTTGGGACTTGTGGGAAAAAACCTGGAGCACTCGGAGGAAACCCACGCAGTCACGGAGAGAATGTGCAAACTCCGTACCGACAGTGATCCAAGCCAGGAATCGAACCCGGATCCCTGGTGCTGTGAAGCAACAGTGCTAACCAAGTATTAACGACTTGGACAAAGGGATTGAATTATCTGTAGCCGAATTTGCAGATGACACAAAAATAGGTGGGGCAGTAAGTTGCAATGAGGAAATCAGAACCTTACAAATGGATATAGATGGATTAGGAGAGTGGACCAAAATGTGACAGATGGAGTTTAACGTGGATAAGTGTGAGGTCATGCATTTTGGATGAAAAAATGGAAAGGCAATTTATTGGGCAGGATTCTCCGACCCCTGCCGGGTCTCGATGGGCCGAGCGGCCATCCGCTTTCGGCCAGTCCCGCCGGCGTGAAATGGACATGGTCCATCCCGGCAGGACCTGGCTTGGAGGGTAGCTAGCAGAATCATCGGGGGGGCACGGGGAGATCCAGCCCCGGGGGAGGGGGGGAGGGGGAGGGGGGGGGGGGGGGGGGGTTGGCCTGCGATTGGGGCCCACCGATCTGCAAGCGGGCCTGTGCCATGTGGGCAATCTTTCCCTCCGTGCCAGCCTCTGTCGGGGTCAGTGCGGAGAAGAAACCTCCCTGAGCATGCGCAGGAAACACGCCGGCGGTTCTGTGCATGCGCCAACTCGCACCTGCCCACGGTGGTCCTTTGGAGCCGGTTGACGCAACGCCAACCCCTCCGGCGCCAGCCTAGCCCCCGATAGTGCGGAGGATTCAGCAACTTCCGGGCGGTTCACGCCGCTCTTGGCTCCGGCATCGGGCCATCCGTCCAGTTGCGGGTGAATCCCACCCATGATCTAAATCATGAGACTTCGGGGTTCTCCGATGCAGAGGGATCTGGGTGTCCTTGTGCATGAGTCGCAGAAAACTAGCATACAGCTACAGCAGGTAATAGGGAAAGCAAATGGAATGTTGGTATTTATAGCTAAAGGAATTGAGCATGAAGGTAAGGAAGTGTTGTTGCAACTATACAAGGCATTGGTGAGACCGCACCTGGGGTATTGGGCACAGTTTTGGTCCCATTATTTGAGGAAAGATGTAGTGGCATTGGAGGCAGTTCAGAGGAGGTTCACTCGATTGATTCCAGAGATGAGGGTTTGCCGAATGACGAGAGATAGAACAGTTCAGGCCGATACTCTCTAGGGTTTAGGAGAATGAGGAGAGATCAAATTGAGATATACAAGATGCTGAAAGGTCTGGATAAAGTAGACATGGAGATGATGCTTCCTCTTGTGGGGCATTTTAAAACAAGAGGTCATGATCTTAGATTAAGAGGTAGCTAATTTAAAACAGATTTGAGGAAAAACTGCTTCTCCCAAAGGGTTGTGAATATGTGGAAATCGCTACCCAGAGTGCGGTGGATGCTGGCACAGTGAGTAAATTTAAGGAAGAGTTGGACAGATTTTTAATTGGTAACGGGTTGAAGGGTTGTGGAGAACGGACTAGACGGTGGAGATGGGGCCAGGATGGGACCTGCTGTGATCATATTGAGGGTGTTAAGCTCGGGAGGCTAAATTGCCGGAGGATTCCGCACCTTTGGGGCGGCCCGATGCCGGAGTGGTTCCCGCCACTCCACTGCGCCGTTTCTGCCCGCCCCGCTGATTCCCGGAGAATCCTGCCCCTCATGTATTATTACTGGGCGGCGAATGTGGAGAAGGTATGAAGGGCAGCACGGTAGCATTGTGGATAGCACAATCGCTTCACAGCTCCAGGGTCCCAGGTTCGATTCCGGCTTGGGTCACTGTCTGTGAGGAGTTTGCACATCCTCCCCGTGTGTACGTGGGTTTCCTCCGGGTGCTCCGGTTTCCTCCCACAGTCCAAAGATGTGCAGGTTAGGTGGATTGGCCATGATAAATTGCCCTTAGTGTCTAAAATTGCCCTTAGTGTTGGGTGGGGTTACTGGGTTATGGGGATAGGGTGGAGGTGTTGACCTTGGGTAGGGTGCTCTTTCCAAGAGCCGGTGCAGACTCAATGGGCTGAATGGCCTCCTTCTGCACTGTAAATTCTATGATCTATGATCAGCTGGGTCAGAGGGGTTGATTCCCAATGGTCAGAATGGAGGAGAGTTTGGGTAGGGGGTCGGGATTGAAGGCGCTAGTGACAGCGCCGCTCCCCACGGCCCCGGGGAGATACTCAGTAATAGCTTCGTGGAGAATTTGGAACCAGTTTCGCCAGCTCAGCTCAGCTCAGTTTCAGGTTGGGGGCAGGGTCAAGGGAAATGCCGATTCGGGGGAACCATAGATTTGAGCCAGGGAGGTGGGATGGAAATTTTTGGAGATGGGAGAAGAAAGGAATTGGGACACTAAAAGATTTGTTTCTTGGGGGTCAGTTTGCGGTATTGAAGGAGCTGAGAGTGAAGTATGGGCTGGAGCATAGAACATAGAACAGTACAGCACAGAACAGGCCCTTCGGCCCTCAATGTTGTGTGAGCCATGATCACCCTACTCAAACCCACGTATCCACCATACACCCGTAACCCAACAACCCCCCCCCCTTAACCTTACTTTTATTAGGACACTATGGGCAATTTAGCATGGCCAATCCACCTAACCCGCACATCTTTGGACTGTGGGAGGAAACCGGAGCACCCGGAGGAAACCCACGCACACAGGGGGAGGACGTGCAGACTCCACACAGACAGTGACCCAGCTGGGAATTGAACCTGGGACCCTGGAGCTGTGAAGCATTTATGCTAACCACCATGCTACTCTGCTGCCCTGCTGCAGGGGGAAATATTTAGATACAAGCAAATTCGAGGCTTTGCCAGAATGGAGATACAGAGCTTCCCAGTGGAGCCGGCTTTCACATTGCTGGAGGAGGTGCTGACAACAAGGGGACTGGAGAATGGGGTAGTATCGGCAGTTTCTGGGGCTATTTGGAAGAGGAGATGGCGCCGCTGGAAGGGATCAAGGTAAGGTGGGAGGAAGAGTTGGGAGATGGTATGGAGGAGGGGTTTTGGTGTGAGGTGCTCCGAAGGGTGAACGCCTCCACTTCATGTGCGACGTTGGGGCTGATACAGCGGAAGGTGGTGTATAGAGCACACCTCATAAGGGGGAGGATGAACCAACTCTTTGAGGGGGTAGAAGATATGTGTGACCGTTGTGGAGGGGGCCTCGGCAACCACGTTCATATATTTTGGTCCTGTCCAAAGCTGGAGGATTACTGGAAGGAGGTTTTTAAGATAATCTCTAAAGTGATGGATCTGAAACTGGACCCGGGCCCTCGGGAGGCCATATCCGGGGTGTTGGACCAGCCGGGGTTGGAAACGGGCGCGGAGGCCGATGTTGTAGCCTTCACCTCGTTGATCGCCCAAAGGCGGATCCTTTAGGGTGGAGATCAACCTCTCCACCCTGTGCCATGGCGTGGCGGGGGGACCTGCTGGAATTCTTGACACTTGAGAAGGTCAAATTTGAACTGAGGGGGAGGATGGAGGGGTTCTACAATTCATGGGCTTTATTCATTATGCACTTTTGAGATTTGGATTACATCGAACATTGGGGGGGGCAGGGGGGCGGGGGGGACTGAATGTGTTAATTGTGACCATGGGTGATTCCTGATTCCTTTTTGTCATTTGTTCAGGTTAACATGCTGGCTAATGTTTGGGGGTTTGGTGGGAGGATGGGATCGTTGTTATTGACATGGGGATTGACATTGTATTCGTTACTGATTATTGTTTATTGTTGGGTGTAAATTTGGGAGAAAATGTGAAAAAGGAGGAGAATAAAATATTTTTAAAAAAAAGATGTTTGGGCAACGTAAATATAACATTTTCATCAAAGGGTCTGTCTCTGTGAATATTAAAGGTTTTAATGGGGCCACCGCATTGGAGTAATTTTTCAATGGCCTCCCTGTAATGCCTGTCAGGTTTGGATGCAGGTTATGGTTTAAGTATTAGTAGGGAAACCCAACCCGCCCTTAAAGTCTTTTCCCCCTGGCCGAATACTAGGTTTTGGCTGCACTTTTGGATTTTCAGGTCTCGCCTGCCAAAATGCCCCCCCCCCCCCCCCCCCCCCCCCCCCCCCCCCCCCCCCGGATCTGTCTGTGAAATGCAATCCCCCAATTCTGACATTCTTGCTCACCCACAGTGAGACTCTCGAGAGGTCAGGTGATGCAGTGGGCAGGGTCCCTGCCTCTGAGCCTGAAGCGCCAAGTTCGAGTCCCACCCCAGGACTTGACGGCCAAGGAAGGTGAGTTCATAACCCGGCCAAAAACAGGTTGAGCATCAACCAGCTAAATCTTTCCAAACTCATGTCAGCGGCTGGCGGTAAGAGTGGGAGAGGCTCCTGGTCAGCCATGCTTGATGTGGAGTTACGCCCCTCAAGCTATAAGCCTCTGGCAACATGTTGGCGACCTGTTCCATGGACATCTAGCTATGGAAGCTAGATGAAAGTGTCTTTTGTGTACAGATTAATGGTCTGCCATGTACACCACCCGGTGTGGGAAGAGGAAAAAAGACAGTTGGACTCAATGGATGGATGAGATTCTCTGTTGGCTGACGCCCGAATCGGGAAACGCGATTGGGCAGAGAATCGATTTTGATGCCAAAATCGTGGCGGGTGCTGGTTTCACACCAAATCACAATTCTTCGATGCCCCAACAGTGGCATCAATGTGTTCCAGAACGCACGTACAGTAAACGCCATCGGCATATCATTAATGGGTCCGATCCGGTATTCTTCGGGGCCTCCGACGGCAAGGTTGCTTTTAAAAATCAGTAAACAGGTGCCATGTCTGCTGAGGGAGAGAGAGGGGGTACGGAAAGTGTCCAACATCGCCTTAGTTTGCTGACAGTTATGCCGCTGGATGGGGGGCTTCTGCCAGGGCGAGGGGGAGTAGTGGGTGGATGGCCAGGAGGTGGGCTGTGGGGTCAGAGTGGACGGGCACGGAGTACCATTGCCATGGCCTGCAAGCCATGCAGCTACACACCGCTGCTGGCCCACTGTGAACTTAGGGCCACAGTGTCGTTATGGGTGTTCCCCCAAGGCATCCCCCTAGGTGCCCTCTAACCCCATCCGACCCATCAGCGGGATGGGCATGCTCCAGCACAACCAGTGCTATCTTTTTGGCTGGGATGAGTGTGTGTGGGGAGTGTAATGTGTATGTGCGGCTGCAGCTTGTCAGCCTCCCGAGTGTCAAACATGGACCCAGCGAATCCCGCTCCATTTCTCATCGGAATCGATTGTACTCCATGTGGCGCCGGTGCTAGCCCCTCCACAGTCCAGGTGCGGCACCAGTTTTGGTGTTGTGGAAGTTCGCGAATCGTGCCTAGGCATCAACACTTAGTCTCAAGAACGGAGAACCCAGCCCAATGTAATTGATGGGGTGCATGGAATCCAGGCATCTCTTCGAAGTTCTGTACAGTGAAATGGTTGTTACATAAGAACATAAGGGACGGGGAATGAACAAATACTAAACAATAATTGAAAAGTTCCCTTATAATTTCCCTTTAATACAGATTTAGTGCTCAAACTTTGCCCTACAGGCCGTTCCTTTCTCTGTTTGATCATGAGTCATTTGTATGGAACCTTATCTTAAGATAGGCCCTCAACTGTTGACATTTATGATTCACTATTGGATTTCAGCCAGCCACAGGAAGCAATGTGGTATTGTGATCTTGTGGCGAAGGGTTATCGACCACCAGAAAAGCATTTACATCCATTTTGAACGTTTCCTGGGCAGAAGAAATGATGACAGTAATGATTGCATACCGCCAGACAGACAGTGAGGGAAGGGAAGGTGTTGTCTGTTACATTGCAGTTATACTCTGGCTCTCCACCTCAGGTTGTTATCTGCAGTGGTCAATTTACAGCGTCAGTTGTGACTCAGCCTGGGTTACACCGTTGCCTCTGAATCAGAAGGCTGTTGGGTTCAAGTTCCACTCCAGACATCAAAGTCCAAATGCTAGGCTGAAGTTCACGTTCAGTACTGAGGGAGTTTTGATTTATAAAATGAAATATTAAATCAAGGTTTGTCTGCTCTCTCAAGATCCTATGTTGCTATTGGCTGTCACCTATGACTAGGGCAGTTCTCCCTGATATTATTATTGCTCAGCCAACATCGTTAAAACTGATTATCTGGTATTTTTGTTTCATTCCATAGGCTGGGGTTTTCCAGCCATTCACACGGTGGGATCTTCCAGCCCCACCAACAGCGTACCCCTGCCACGGGTTTCCCGGAGGCAAGGGGTCCATTCAACAGGAAAGCCTGTTAACAGTAGGAACAGAAGCCACCAGCCAATAGTGGGCTGCCTCTGCCGCTGGGAACATACAGCGGGTTGTGCGATAAATCCCACCCATGGTTCTCGATGGGCTGAATGGCCTCCTTCTGCACTGTCAATTCTATGGTTCTCTGTGGGAGCTTGCTGTTTAAAACTTGCCTCAGGGTCTGTGCTTCAAAAGTATTTAATTGGCTGTAAAATGTCTTGGTAGTGTGGTGGAGAAAGGTGATATACGAATGCAAGCCTTTGCAAGTCCAGTTGGTGAACTGCACCTTGCGCTTATCAAAGGGGATTTGCGTGCATGTGTTCGTGTACCTTAGTGGAGCTTCACTCGATGTGGACCATATCTTTTTAACGTTAGGTGGTCACGACAGGGTCGTCTAACATTTAGCGGAACAGCTACAAAAAAGTGGATGTAAATTTCCGAAACATGCAGTAAATAATAATAATCTTTATTGTCACCAGTAGGCTTACATTAGCACTGCAATGAAGTTACTGTGGAAATCCCCTAGTCGCCACATTTCGGCACCTGTTCGTGTACACAGAGGGAGAATTCAGAATGTCAAAATTACCTAATAACACATCTTTCGGGACTTGTGGGAGGAAACCGGAGCACCCGGAGGAAACCCATGCAGAAGCGGGAAGAATGTGCAGACAGTGACCCAAGCCGGGAATTGAACCTGGGACCCTGGTGATGTGAAGCCATAGTGCTAACCACTATGCTACCGCGCTGCCCAAATAGTTGGGGCAGTTTTAAAATGCAGCTTCTCACCCGGATCTGAGTTCCACTGCACCTGGGATTGGAGAATAGATAATAGAACACAGGAAGCAGGAATAGGCCATTCGGCCCACCTTCCCTGCGCTGCCATTCAACCGTGGCTGATCATCTACCTCAACGCCACGTTCCCGCATTATCTCCGTATCATCTGCCAATAGATTTGAAGTTTTATGATTCTCCCTGCTCGCAAGATGGTTTCACAGCTCTTCCCTCAATACATTTGGGAGGGTGACCGCCAACAAATTATGCTGTCACTTTCACATTCCGCTGATTTCACCCCTGTCATTTTGTTTCCGGTATGACTGAAGTGATATGCAAGTAAAACGAGGGCGAGTGAAGTGAGATGTGAGCTGATTGCTCACAACTTTGGGAGCGATCTAATGGCCACGCAGCGCCCGAAAAGCAGCTCGTCGTGTGCAGCGTGGCTGATAATAGCCGGGAGTCCCCGCTCCCTGGATCTACCTGGCTCACAATGCCTCGCAAGATCTAACGCAATCTTGTGATACGTTGCAATGTTAATCCCACCCATTGCGGGCGCGATTACCTTTTAGTAAATCTGTATATTAGAGCGAGACACTTTAACGTGCAGATTCCCAAGGTACCCAAGGCATTGTGATCTATCCCCTTTGCCTCGGAGAACTTGGGTGACCGCTGTCCAGCACTGGTCCCTACAATGGGAACCAGACGGAACGGCAGTCGTGGGGGTCTCCCAATGGACCGGGGACCCTCCCACAGTGCGTTGGGCTTGGGGGGGTGTCAGGGTTCAGGGATCAGTTAGGGGCCTCAGAGATAGCTCCTCAGTGTAGAAAATGGGACAAGGTAATAATGATAATAATCACTTATTGTCACATGTAGGCTTCAGTGAAGTTACTGTGAAAAGCCCCTAGGTGTGGCCTCAGGCATGGTAGCACAGTGGGTGGCACGATAGCACAATGGTTAGCATTGTTACTTCACAGCGCCAGGATCCTGGATGAGTTTATTCCCATTTAGTTGAATCGCACCCATTGACTGTGAGAGCCGTGCACTCACTCTGATTTCAGTGTAAATTTAGAGTACCCAATTCATTTTTTCCAATTAAGGGGCAATTTAGCATGGCCAATCCATCTAGCCTGCACAACCTTTGGGTTGTGGGGATGAAACCCACGTAAACCTAGGGAGAATGTGCAAACTCCACAGTGACCCAGAGCTGGGATCAAACCTGGGACCTCGGCGCCGTGAGGCAGCAATGCTAACCACTGAGCCACCGTGCTGCCTTTATTTTGTTTTTATCATTTGAAATTGAAGACAGTGCGGCACGGTGGCACAGTGGTTAGCACTGCTGTCTCACAGCACCAGGAACCTGGGTTCAATTCCGGCCTTCGATCACTGTCTGTGCGGAGTCTGCACGTTCTCCCCGTGTCTGCGTGGGTTTCCTCCGGGTACTCCGGTTCCTCCCACAGTCCAAAGATGTGCGTGTTAGGTGGATTGGCCATGCTAAATTGCCCCTTAGTGTCTAGGGATGTGCAGGTTAGGTTATGGGTTTACGGGGATAGAGGGGAGTGGGCAAGGGTGCTCATTCGAAGGGTTGGTGCAGGCTCGATGGGTCGAATGGCCTTCTTCTGCACTGTGGGGATATTATGATACTGTAATTCTATTAATGTAGGAATGATTATGCATTTTCTATAACCTATTCTGAAATATTCGGCGTGTGTATGTAATGTATTCAATCTTATTTATGGGCTCATTGGTGAGTGAACAAACCTGATTTCAATCTTCTGGCCCACTGTGATGAAGGAGGGCCACTCATGCGGCCCATTCGCTTGCCCAGGTCTACCACCCACAAGGGCAAGGGCAGCGGATGCATGGCGACAGAAACACCTGTGAGCTCCTGCACACCATCCTGACTTGGAACTACAATGTTGCTCCTTCACTATTGGCAAAGTCACAATCCCAGCCCTCTGATCCCTATCTGCTGCCGGCCTATTTTCCTACCGTTCTGCCAGGAAGTCCAGGAAATGCTGCCACCCCCTAAAGAACCCCTGTACTGATCCCCTCAGGGAAAATTTCACCTTCTCCAATTTAATGAACCCCGCCATATCATTGATCCAGGCCTCCACGCTTGGGGGCCTCGCATCCTTCCATTGAAGCAAGATCCTCCGCCGGGCTACTAGGGACGCAAAGGCCAGAACACCGGCCTCTTTCGCCTCCTGCACTCCCGGGTCCACTGCAACCCCATAAATTGCGAATCCCCAGCCTGGCTTGACCCTGGATCCTACCACCCTCGACACCGTCCTTGCTACCCCATTCCAGAACTCCCCCAACACTGGGCACGCCCAAAACATATGGCCGTGGTTCGCTGGGCTCCCCGAGCACCTAGCACACCTGTCTTCGCCCCCGAAAAACCTACTCATCCTTGTCCCGGTCATGTGGGCTCTGTGCAGCACCTTGAACTGTATGAGGCTAAGCCTCGCACAGGAAGAGGAGGAATTCACTCTCTCCAGGGCATCCGCCCACGCCCCTCCTCAATCTCCTCACCCAGCTCCTCCTCACATTTACCCTCCAGCTCCCCCACCGAGGCCTCATCCACCTCCTGCATGACGTGGTACACGTCCGAAATCCGCCCCCCTCCCACACCCCCGAGAGCACCCTGTCCCGTACCCCACGTGGGGGCAGCAGAGGGAACCCCTCCACCTGCCGCCTGGAAAATGCCCTAACCTGGATGTACCTAAACATGTTCCCCGGGGGGAGCCCAAACTTCCCCTCTAACTCACCCAGGCTCGCAAACCTCCAATCCATAACAGGTCCCTCAACCTCCTAATACCTACCCTGTGCCAGCCAAGAAACCCACCATCGATGCTCCCTGAAACAAACCGGTGATTCCCCCGTATCGGGGACTCCATTGAGCCCCCCACCTCCCCCCTATGCCGTCTCCATTGCCCCCAAATTTTGAGGGTAGCCGCCACCACCGGGCTCGTGGTATACCTCGTTGGGGGGAGCAGCAACGGCGCCGTTACCAGCGCCTCCAGGCTCGTGTCCACACAGGACGCCATCTCCATCCTCTTCCATGCTGCCCCTGCCCCGTCCATTACCCACTTACGCACCGTCGCTGCATTGGCAGCCCAATAGTACCCACAGAGGTTGGGCAACGCGAGCCCCCCCCTATCCCTGCCCCGCTCCAGAAACACCCTTCTCACCCTCGGAGTCCCATGCGCCCATACAAATCCCGTAATACTCCTGTTGACCCTCCTAAAAAAGGCCTTCGCGATAAGGATGGGGAGGCACTGGAACAGGAACAAAACCCTCGGGAGCACCGTCATCTTGACGGACTGCACCCTGCCCGCCAGCGACAGCGGCAACATGTCCCATCTTTTAAACTCCTCCTCCATTTGCTCCACCAGCCTTGTGAGGTTACACCACCACCTTCTCAAGGGCACTTAAGGCCGGCTAATAAATTCCTTGCTTATCAGTGGCTCCCAATCGGTCAGAATTCTGCTGATAAGGATTCCAAGTATCTTTTGGCACCATTTTAATGCCATTGGGCAGAAGTAGTGTTTACCTTACCTGTGCACAAGACAATGACCCTTGATGGGATCATGATAATTCTACGAACCTGTATTGCCCGGCTGGCAAGAAGTTGGCTTGGTTACATTACCCGCAGGTGGCACATTTATGCATTTTGACACAATTTGTATCATTACATTTTTCAGCTCAACCAACAAACATATGCCACGCACATTTGCTTGAAGATGGCCTTTTTAACAGCAACAATAAACTAATAAAACCATCATCATATGGATGCTGTAAACAGCCTTGTCATTCGTGTTGCTTGTGGGAATCAAAGGTTTAAAAGGCGCTAACTTTACTGTTGCCACATTACTAACTAACATGGCCGAAAGTTACTTGGCGATGTGTGCTGCAGTATCCCTTTCCACCTGTTTCCTTGGGCCAGTCCTGCTGAAGAACAAGTTGGCGCTCGCCCACATAACAAGAAGATGAGGCTTTTCCATATTTCCCACCATTTGCACCACAGGAATGCTGGTTGTAGGATCTAGTGTACAACAAATGGGTATTTGGGAGATAAAGTTACAATAATAATAATCTTTATTATTGTCACAAGTAGGCTTACATTAACACTGCAATGAAGTTACTGTGAAAATCCCCTCGTCGCCATATTCCGGCGCCTGTTCGAGTACACTGCGGGAGAATTCAGAATGTCCAATTCACCTGAAAGGAGATCGTGCAGGTTCCGCACAGACAGTAACCCAAGCTGGGAATCGAACCTGGGATCCTGGTGCTGTGAAACAACAGTGCTAACCACTGTGCTACTGTGCCGCCCTTAGAGGGTTAAGAGGGGCCTGTGTGCCTGTTTAGTGTGCCACCGTCTTGCATGGGCCCCATCAACCAAAAGGTAAATATTTGATGATTTAAAAAATAAATGAGCAAGCTGAGTTCATCACGTACCTCTTCCCTGTATGATGACAGGGCTCTCTCAGTAACCCCCATTCCAAGGGACTCACCTTCCATGTGTAACTGACCCCCGGGCTAGAAATGTGGCAGGCTGCAGCTCATCATCTCAGGACCTGCGTCCAGTTATGAAAGAGGTGGGAGGAAATCAAGGCCCCTTGATCAGTTCTCTGTAAATTCACGAGAAAGTCACAGCTGATGAGTTGAAGATTGATGTGGAGATTCCGGCATTGGACTGGGGTGGGCACAGTAAGAAGTCTTACAACACCAGGTTAAAGTCCAACAGGTTTGTTTCAAACACTAGCTTTCGGAGCACTGAGGAAGTCACCTGAGGAAGGAGCAGTGCTCCGAAAGCTAGTGTTGCAAGACTTCTTACTGAGTTGAAGATTGTCAAGGGAACTACTGGGTCACTATGCACAAGAATTCTAGCTGCTCAATACAGATGCACATATGGAGAGTGTCACCTGTGGTTTAGTCAGTCACACACTTGCCTCTGAACAAGAAGGTTATTTGGTTCAAGCCCCACGCGGAGACTTGCAGTGAATAAACTTTAAACTGACAGTTCCACGACAGCACTGAATAATCCACTACAGTGTTAAACAGCATTTTGAGACTAAGTGGGCAGCTCCAGCAGAGTTTGTCCTGCAGATCAGAATGGTGGGATCTCGTACTAGATTCAGTGCTTGGAACCTAATTGATTATGCACAGTGTGGTGCTAACAATTGCACACAAAAGACTCGATAAGGTACAAGAGAGGCTTTTTTACAGTGAGATGCTATTCCTCCGGCTGCAGCTGTAGAATGGCATCTCAGGGAAACTTATGAATATTTATACTGCTCTCTGGGGGCGGAGCTAGCCGGCAAGGCCTTACTAGCAAACCTGTAATACAGGTACTGTCATACATCCTCTAATGCAAGCACACACATATATACAGTGGTAGGGATCACCACACACAGGCAAATGTCTCTCTGAATCTCCTGGTGGGCTGGCAGCTCATTCGTCCGCCTGCCCTCAGCTGGCAGGTTCAATGGTCCCAGCACCATATTTAAACACCAGTCCAGCAAACACATTTCAATCTCTCCAGTCAACTGTCCTCACCAGACAGTTTAGAAACGTAGAAAATAAACATTAAAAAAGAGCAGGAGGAGGCCATTCGGCCCTTCAAGCCCGCTCCATCATTCATTATGATCATGGCTGATCATCCAACTCAATAGCCTAATCCCGCTTTCCCCCATATCCTTTGATCCCCTTCACTCTAAGTGCTATATCTAACTGCTTCATGAAACCATACAATGTTTTTGACTCAACTACTTCCTGTGGTAATGAATTCCACAGTCTCACCACTTTCTGGATGAAGAAATTTCTCTTCAACTCTGTCCTGAATGAGAGGGCAGCATGGTGGCACAGTGGTTAGCATTGTTGCCTACGGCGCTGAGGACCCGGGTTCGAATCCCGGCCCTGGGTCACTGTCATAGAACATAGAACAGTACAGCACAGAACAGGCCCTTCGGCCCTCAATGTTGTGCCGAGCCATGATCACCCTACTCAAACCCACGTATCCACCCGTAACCCAACAACACCCCCCCCCTTAACCTTACTTTTATTAGGACACTACGGGCAATTTAGCATGGCCAATCCACCTAACCCGCACATCTTTGGACTGTGTGGAGTCTGCACGTCCTCCCCCTGTGTGCGTGGGTTTCGCCCCCACAACCCAAAAGATGTGCAGGTTAGGTGGATTGGCCACGCTAAATTGCCCCTTAATTGGAAAAAATAATTGGGTACTCTAAATTTATTTTTAAAAACTCTGTCCTGAATGGTCTACCCCGTATCCTCAGACTGCTCCCTGGTTCTGGACATACCCCACCATCGGGAACATTCTTCCTGCATCTACCCTGTCCAGTCTTGTTGGAACTTTATAGGTTTCTATGAGATCCCCCCTCATTCTTCTGAACTCCAGCGAATACAATCCTAATCGATTCAATCTCTCCTCGTACGTCAGTGCTGCCATCCCAGGAATCAGACTGGTAAACCTTCGTTGCTCTCCCTCTATAGCTCGAACATCCTTCCTCAGATAAGGAGACCAAAACTGCACACAATATTCCAGGTGTGGCCTCAGCAAGGCCCTGTATAATTGCGGCAAGACATCCCTGCTTCTATACTTGAATCCTCTTGCAATGAGGGCCATCATACCTTTTGCCTTCTGTACCGCCTGCTGTACCTGCATGCTTACCTTCAGTGACTGGTGTGCGAGAACACCCAGATCTCGTTGCACGTTCCCCTCTCCTAGTTTATGGCCATTCAGATAATAGTCTGCCTTCTTGTTTTTGCTACCAAAATGGATAGCCTCGCATTTACCCAAATTATACAGCAACTGCCATTTATTTGCCCACTCACTCAACTTGTCCAAATCACACTGAAGGATCTCTGCATCCTCCTCACAGCTCACCCTCCCACCCAGCTTTGTGTGATCTGTAAATCTGGAGATATGACATTTTGTTGCCTCATCTAAATCCTTAATGTATATTGTGAATAGCTGGGGTCCTAGCAACAATCCCTGCGGTACCCCACTAGTCACTGCCTGCCAATTTGGAAAGGACCCGTTAATTCCTCATCTTTGTTTCCTGTCTGCCAACCAGTTTTTTGATCCATCTCAATACACTACCCTCAATCCCATGCGCTTTAATTTAACACGCTAATCTTTTATGCGGGACTTTGGCAAACACCTTCTGAAAGTCCAAATACACTGGGTGGGATTTTCTGTCGGTGTGGGGCGCCCCCGGGATTCTCCGTCTCACCAGCTGGTCAACGGGGTTTCCCATTGTGGGCAGCCCCACGCCGTCAGGAAATCCCCAGGCTGCTGGCGCAACGGAGAATCCCGACAGCGGAGAATCCCAACAGCGGAGAATCCCGACAGCGGAGAATCCCGACAGCGGAGAATCCCGACAGCGGAGAATCCAGCCCACCATATCCACTGACTCCCTTTCCTCAATTCTACTAATTACATCCTCAAAGAGTTCCAGTAGGTTTGTCAAGCATGATTTTCCCTTCATAAATCCATGCTGACTCTGTCTGATCCTGCCACTGTTTTCAAAGTGCTTTGATATAAAATCTTTGATAATGGATTCTACATTTTCCCCAAGACTGACACCAGGCTTACTGGTCGATAATTCCCTGTTTTCTCTCAACCGCCCTTTCAAAATAGTGGAGCTACATTAGCCATCCTCCAATCTGCAGGAGCTGTTCCGCAGTCTATAGAATCCTGGAAGATAACCACCAATGCATCCACTATTTCTAGAACCACCTCCTTCAGTACCCTGGGATGTAGATTATCAAGGATTTATCAGACTTCAAATCCATCGATTTCCCCAAAACCATTTCTAGAACATAGATCATACAGTGCAGAAGGAGGCCATTCGGCCCATCGAGTCTGCACCGACCCATTATCCTTACCCACCCTATCCTGGTAACCTAGTAACCCCTCCTGACCTTTTTTGGTCACTAAGGGAAATTTATCATGGCCAATCCACCTAATCTGCACATCTTTGGACTGTGGGAGGAAACCGAAGCCCCCGGAGGAAACCCACGCAGACACAGGGAGAACGTGTAGACTCCGCACAGACAGTGACCCAAGCCGGGAATTGCACCTGGGACCTGGCGCTGTGAACCCACAGTGCTAATCACTTGTGATACTGTGCTGCCCATGATGTTGATATTCTCTACTGATATTGATCACATTCAGTTCCTCCTCCTCACTAAACCCTCATTCTCCAACATTTCTGGTATCTTATTTATGTCCTAATTTGTGAAGACAGAGTATGTATTTAGTTGCTCAACCATTTCTTTGTTCAGCATAATACATTCCCTGTTTCTGACTGTAAGGGGCCTACATTTGTCTTCGTCAATCTTTTTCTCTTCACGTACCTATAGAAATGTTTACAGTCAGTTTTTATGTTTCCTGCAATCTTACTTTCATACTCTAGTTTCCCCTTCTTAATCAATCCCTTGGTCCTTCTTTGCTGAATTCTCAACAGCTCCCAATCCTCAGACCTGTTGTTTTTCTTGGTCAATTTGTATGCTACTGCCTTGGATCGAATACTATCCCTAATTTCCTTTGTAAGCCATGGATTGGCCACCTTACCCATTTTGCTTTTGTGCCAGACAGGAATAAACAATTGTTGCAGTTTCTCCATGCACTCTTTGAATGTTTGCCATTGCCTATCCATTGTCATCCCTTGAAGTAACATTCCCCAATCAATTGTAGCCAACCCACTCCCCATTTTATCCTAGTTTCCTTTGTTAAGATTCAGGACCCTAGTCTGGGAATCAACTACTTCACTCTCCATTTTGATGAAAAACTCTACCACATTATGGTCGCACATCCCCGAGGGGGTCTCAGACAACTAGATTGCCAATGATTCCGTTCTCATTACACAGTACCCAATCTAGGATGGCCTGTTCTCTAGTTTGCTCCTCAACATATTGATCCAGGAATTCATCCCGCAAACACTCCAGGAATTCCTTTTCTATGGTGTTGCGGCTAATTTAATTTTCTCAATTTGTATGCAGATTAAAATCACCCATAATTACATTTGTACCTTTATCACATGTATCTCTAATTTCCTGTTTAATTCCATTCCCAAAAAATAAGAAGCCTTACAACACCAGGTTAAAGTCCAACAGGTTTATTTGGAATCACTAGCTTTCGGAGCGTAGCTCCTTCATCAGGTGAGTGAAGAGGTAGGTTACACAACCACATATATAGACAAAGGCAATGATGCAAGACGATACTTTGAATGCGAGTCTTAGCAGGTAATTAAGTCTTTACAGGTCCAGACGGTGCGACCGGAGAGAGGAATAATCACAGGTTAAAGAGGTGTGAATTGTCTCAAGCTAGGACAGTTGGTA
This sequence comes from Scyliorhinus canicula, assembly GCF_902713615.1. Classification (NCBI taxonomy): domain Eukaryota; kingdom Metazoa; phylum Chordata; class Chondrichthyes; order Carcharhiniformes; family Scyliorhinidae; genus Scyliorhinus; species Scyliorhinus canicula. The sequence goes on along the minus strand of NC_052158.1, from coordinate 145,417,732 downwards.
GGATTTCGCAAACCCAGGCCAGATGGTGGGGGATTAAATGTAGTGAGACATGAATCCAAGATCCCAATCCTGCAATTCACACTGAGTGTCTCAGCTCATCCATTAAAACTGTCCTGTTGTGATTTTTGCAGGTACAAGCAGACCGTGGTCTTTTGGCACCCACAGGTACGATGAGCGTCAGCCAGACATACTGGGGGGGCTCCACTCAGGGCACTTTAAGGGTTTGCAGCCGCTCACAGTCCCCTCTGCCTGTGCCCACACCAACTTCAGCAGCATAAACTGCCAAGGCTGCTTCTGCCCCTCAGCAAGAGAACGTCAAGGGGCTGGGCCTGTCCAGGGCATCCAGAGGACGTCCACCAAGGTCATCACAGGCATCAGGATGAAGCAGACAGCAGGCTGCCTCCACCCCTGCTGCAGATGTTGGGGCTGGACAAAGGCGTGGTGGTAGGATTAGGAAAATGTAAATGTTTTGATGTCACCTCAGGGTCATGGGTGTTCTACCACCGAATATATTGTACTTTTTGAAAACCATTCCATGGGTACATGTTTAGATCTTTGTAAGCTTCTTATTCTGAGGTACAACCTCTCTCCCACTCAGAGTTCTCTTTTAAGATTAACATATGTGTGATGCCAAACTCAGTTCCACCTGATACTGGGCCCTGTGTGCTGCAAGGGAGATCTGCGTCATTCTTTATTCGGAGTGTATGCTGGGTGAGTTCTCAATCATTAGTCCTCAAGGGATAGCAATGGCTGATGAGGACTCATCAGATATATGACTTACTGCACATTTACGTTTCCAAACTGATAAGAGTCCTAAACAAAGACATGCATTTTAGGATGAGAGCGCTACTCTGGTCCGCATTTCTTTCTTGGTAGAGTTTGCATCCTTCCGTGGCGTGGGAAATTTCCACCTTAACTCACAACTCTCTTCTTCCTTGTTGAACTTTAAGCTGACAGAGTGAGCACATTACCAGGATACCGATGACCGCAGCTAAGATCGGACCTGTCGTGAATCGTAAGTACTTAAGGCCCACGTGTGAGTGCAGGACCCGTCCTCTCAGCGATGACTCAGCTGTTCCTTCAGAAGTCACACAACGGCTTGGAGGGCAGGAGTAGATGTCTCCAGTCTTAAAGTTTTACTCCTCTTGGAATCTTTCAGCTACGAGGATCACCGGCATGTCTCCCACGTTCCCCCCTCCTCCAGGACATCATGGAGCCCATGTCGTCCCTCAGCATCTCCCTGGGCTTCCTGCGCCTCCTCATTTTCATCTTCCAATGAGAGGTCTTCCTCCAGTTTACCCTCACCTCTCTGCATAGCCAGACTTTGAAGGGGACGGCAAACTGCAATGATGTGGTAAACCCTCTCCAGTGCATAATGCAGAGAGACACCTGAGCGATCCAGGCATCTGAATCACATCTTCAGCAGTCCCATGATCTGCTCTATGAGGGAGTGTGAGGATGGCGTGAGGACCAGTGCAACGTCCCTTGGCTGGGGTGTGAGGGGGACACACCAGAGTCATGAGCCAGTGTTTAAGTGGGGAATCCAGCCCCCTATTTCAAACAAGAGCAATGGAGGCCTTAGCCAATATTTATCTTCCGACCAGCATCACTGAAACAAATGATCACATTGCTGTTTGTGGGAAGTTGCTGTGCGCAAATTGGCTGAAAACTTAAAAGCCATGAAAAATTAAACTAAGTGTGCATAGCTGATGACCTTGACAAGAAATACAGGTTCCAATCATACAATTGTACCGAAATGTCCTATACTTCACTGTCGAAAATAATTAGATAATACCTCCAGCATTGGTGGTAAATTCAAGTTATCTTCAAATCCTACCTAACTAAAACAATGAACATTCATTTCTCTTTAAGTTTGAAAGAGAAACATGGCTTTATGGTTGGAAAGTAATTCACAGCAGTTTTTGTATAATGATCAGGGAGGGATCATTCTAACTGAATGTGAAGCAGCAGAAAGACCATGGAATTGTTTCCCAGAGTTAGAGGAGTGGTTTGGAAGAAGGATGATGAGTCACACGTGGAGTATCAACACCAGCTCAAACCAGTTGGGCCAAACTTTCTGGGCTGGATTTTCCGCAACCCCGCGTCGAAATCGCGTTTGGCGCGGGGGCGGAGAATCAACCTTCGCGCCCAAATCGGGCCCGGTGCTGGTCTGCAGATTCTCTGGGACCCGAGAATCGGCTTTTTCGCGAATTACTCCGCGCGGCTGGGGGGCCAGAGGCCTGCCCAGCGATTCTCCGCTCCCGACCAGCCGAGTTCCCGACGGCGCGGAACTAACATGTTCGCCCCCTGCAGGTGAGTGAATGGGCTCAAACTTTCCTCAGGAATCTTTGGAGTGAAACGCCAGCGTTTTTACGCCGACGTGGGGACATAGCCCCATTTTGGGAGAATCCAGCCCTCTGGTTCTGTGCTGGAGATTCTAAAATACGAGAGAAAATGGCTGTGTGAATTCACATTTAAATGGGTGAACAAATTATTCAAGCGGTAGGCTGTGTGAATATAATAATCTAAGGTAAAATCCTGCAATGTTTTTAAAGTAACAGCTATTCTTTCAATCTTGATGTACACTACTGGGCCTCACGAAAGTGAACAGGCAACACTACCATTGGGATAGTGTCAGAAAATGTGCAAGATCTGGCATGGGACCAATTTTAAGATATTCTAAATGTGTAATGATGTTTGAGTTGGCCAGTAAGCCACGCAACATGAGCAAAGATCCATCGGTGTCATTCCTCCCAATGGAATGGAAAAGTTTGTGCTTCACAAAATGGAAGATTTTGGCACTTACCCTGGGCTTTTTCTGCAAGCATTACCATGAATGGAAAAATAGCTCCAAAAATGAGGTGAACTTGGTGAACTGTACTGAGAATGGGAGCAAACATACTGGTTACAATGGTCGAGACAGACCTGATAGTGAGGAAATGCCTCACAAACGGCCTCGCCACCTGGAGCGATAAATACTGGAGCAAAAATATGGTCCTGTTTAATAATACTTCTCTCTGTGCACAGTGAAATGCAAGCTCTCTAATAATCCTCAGTCACATGTGTCTGTCATCAAACAGCAGAGGCAGCCACACAGTATGTTCGCTGTGGGTGTTAGGCCCAGGTGGGGGTCAGAAGCCCACATGGTGTGGGGAGCAGTCACTCAGCTGTGACTTTCCCTGAATTAGCCAATTAATGCCCACAGCGTGGGCTCATCATCCAATCATGCGAGCAGGTGCGTTCTTGGAGCTGGAGGTTCCCTCGTCAAGTTTTTGAACTTTAAGTTAGAAAATAGCCTCAGCAGTTGGGACAACATTGTGAGGTGTTGGGGGTTGGTGGGGGGATGGGGGGGGGGGGGGGGATCCTCCACAGGCTGCAGCAAGCAGGTAAGGAACACCGCTAGGCTTGTCTGGAATTCTGGCCCTCTCTGTCTGCCCCCTGGTTGTCACTTTCAGGCAACTACACTGTTCCCTGATGCCTCTAGGGACCTTAAGGTTGGCTGGAACGCTGTGCCTTTAAGTAACTCAATTGGACCCCTGTCCCTTGCAGGCAGGTAGCCCTGCTCCACCCTAAACCTCTCTACCTCTTGCTCCTCCTATAAGACATCCCTTGAAACTTACCTCCCTTCCTCTTTGACCAAGCTCCTGGTCATCTGATACAATGTCTCCTGATATGGCTGGTTTCAAACCTTGGTGATAATGCTCGTTTCTCTTTGGATATTTTATTAAATTAAAGGACCTAGACAAATGTAAGTTGTTGCTATTGAAAGCAGAATTCTTTAGGCATTTATGTCATTAATGATTGCTTAAAAAGCAGACATACTCTGAAACTTCTCATCTTGAACTCACCTTGACAGATGCAGGAATGCCAAATTTCAAAGTGAGCATCAATTTATGGTGCATGAGAAAAGGGTGTTGATTGGTTGGCAGGCCAACTGTGATTGGTTGAGGTGTTGTCATGGTGGATGTACCAGAGAACTATTGTCCTCCATGCTTTTGTTTGCTTCATGAGTGACACAATGCCTGGACATGTTCCTTTTGCCTGAAGACGACTATGTGTGTTAATTGTTTTTGATTCCCATTGCAATGCAAAGATGGAGATGCTTGATAACCTTTATTATTTACTCAACATTTAAACATTTGGAAACCTTCTTTCAATGATGAGTAGCTTCTTACAAAGTATTTATATTAAACAAACAGGCCATCAGGCCCATTGGGTACATACCCAGTACTAATGCTCCACACGAGCTCCCTCTGACCTTACATCATCTAACCCTAACAAACGTACATTCACCATGGCAACACCTCAGCCAATATGCCACTACATAGGTTTATTTGAACAATAGTTTGTAGTGATGATGCACCATGATTAGTTTATCCCTCACTAACCAAAGAAGCCACAGAGCTTCCTGTTAGATAATGGTTCGGCTTTTAATCCGTGGTGCAAACAAAAGTCTGTTTCACTTATCTGTCAGAATGACAACAAGGTGGAATAGAGAGGTGGAAATGTTGTGGGTGCATCTTTTTAAAAATGTATTTTATGGTCTCTGCGCATCGCTGACTAGGTAAGCATTTATTTAAATTTAGAGTACCCAATTATTTTTTTCCAATTAAGGGGCAATTTAGCGTGACCAATCCACCTACCCCGCACATCTTTGAGTTGCGGGGGTGAGACCCACGCAGACACGGGAATGTGCAAACTCCACACAGAGAGTGACCCGGAGCCGGGATCGAACCCGAGTCCTCGGTGCCGCGAGGCAGCAGTGCAGAGTAGGTGGATTGGCCTCTCTAAATTGCCCCATTAATTGAAAAAAATAATTGGGCACTCAATTTTTGTTTTACAAACTTGCTCCCTGACTATGAAAGGTCCTTTGAAGCCCTCACAGTATAACATTCACAGAAGTCATTATAAATAAAAGCCTCCCGTCTTCAAAGGGCTGAAGAATATGGACAATAAGAGCTGGACTTAGCCATTCGGCTCCTCGAGTCTGTTTTGCCATTCAGTAAGATCATGGCTGATCTTTTACCTCAATTTAGGCTGCACGGTGGCATAGTAGTTAGCACGAGTTCAATTCCGACCTCGGGTGACTGTCTGTGAGGAGTTTGCACGTTCTCCCCGTGTCTGCGCGGGTTTCCTTCAGGTGTTCCCACAGTCCAAAGATGTGCAGGTTCGGTGGATTGGCCAAGATAAATTGCTCCTTAGTGTCCAAAAGGTCTGGGTGGGGTTACTAGGTTACGGGGTTAGGGTGGAGGCTTGGGGCTTAAGTGGGGTGCTCTTTCCAAGGGCCAGTGCAGACTCGATGGGCTGAATGGCCTCCTTCTGCACTGTAAATTCGATGAATCTATGAATCAATTCCACCTTCACACTCTATCCCCATTTCCCTTAATCCTCTTAGTACCCCAAAATCTGTCAACCCTTTTTTCATGAATATACACAACGACTGGGTATCTAAAGACCTCTGGCATTCTAAAAATTCCTGACCCTCTTGTGCGAAGGCCTAAATGCCTGCCGCCTTATTCTGAGACTGCGACCCCCGAGCCCAAGATTCCCTAGCCAGGGAAACACTTTCTCAGCATCTACCCGATCGAGCCCCTTAGGAATTTTATACTTGAAGACTTTTACCATTGAGTTCCAGCTACGTGATGCATGCTCACTTACTGGCATGCAGGCAGTGCTTGTTCAGACACTATAGTAGTCCCGGACACTTTCAACATTGCGCAAGATGACACAAAGTAGATGAGGGGCGAAATTACCCATCTTTTGAATCACTTAGAAAAGTCAACTTGGCGCATTGCTTCAAAAACATTGAAGGAACGGAAGCTGTCTTACTGCTCAGAAAGACTAGGCCTCAATAATATTAGCATTCTTCCAAGTTGCACATGCGTATGCGGCAACATTTCCCTAGGATCTAAACAGGGATCTTAAAATCCTCATCCTTGTTTTTGACTCCTGCCCATCCTTGCGCCTGCCAATCCCTGTAACTATTTTAGGCCTGTGGCCATCCAAGGCATCCTTCCCCTCCAATTCAGGCCTCTTCTCATTCCTGATTTTAATCACTGCACACTGGCTGTTGTGCCTTCAGTTGCAGAGATCCTAAACTCTGGAATTCTCTCCCTAAACCTCTTATTCCCTCTTTTCAGTTCCTCCTTAAAGCTTACCTCTTTCATCTCTCCCTTCACATCTCCTTTTGTTGCTCAATGTCAAAGTTGGTTTGATAACACTCCTGTAAAGCACATTGAGACATTTTACTATATCAGAGGTGCTATATAAATGCACATTTCTGTTATTGATCATCATCAGGCACATGAATGTAGCCAAAAGCTGCTCATCGTCTGATTTCTCTTCCTCCGTTTGAAGGCGTGCTTGAATCTATTTAGTATCATCCTGGCAGATGTCTCACTGGGTGAGGAACTGTGCTTGTAAACCCTACACCATTTGACTCAATGCACAAATTGGCCTCATCATGCTACAATGCTCCTGCAGTCACTCGCACCTGCACACTGAGCCTCTGGACAAAATATTTAATGTGCTCAGGTGAGGACAGCTGTGCAGACTGCCAGCTGCCCTGACAGCAGAAAACAAAAACCTAAATCTGAAACACGAGGCCAAAATTCACAAAATGTTACACTATCTGTGAGAAGAAGCTGTGCACTGAATAGTCCAGAGTTTCATTGTGTTCCTTTCTCAGGGCTGGAATGATTAAAGTGAGTGCTGAGGTGTGTGCCGGAAGGCAAAGGCCCATGACTCACCGAAGCTGGGCCTTAGAATTTATCGGCACATGTTCTGACGACGTGTAGGCGTCGGTCATGATCCCAGCGCTGGTCTCCAATTTGCACCAGCTGTTTCTCTGGCACTGACCCACACAGGCGTGGCTGAAACCGGGATGAGTGCAGGAAAGTAACTTTACCTTTTTGTCGTTGTCCGCTGGTTATTTGGCCACAAATGGGCAGCACGGTAGCTTTGTGGATAGCACAAATTGCTTCACAGCTTCAGGGTCCCAGGTTCGATTCTGGCTTGGGTCACTGACTGTGCGGAGCCTGCACATCCTCCCCGTGTGTGCGTGGGTTTCCTCCGGGTGCTCCGGTTTCCTCCCACAGTCCAAAGCTGTGCAGGTTAGGTGCATGATAAATTGCCCTTAGTGTCCAAAATTTCCCTTAGTGTTGAGTGGGGTTACTGGGTTATGGGGATAGGGTGGAGGTGTTGACCTTGGGTAGGGTGCTCTTTCCAGGAGCCGGTGCAGACTCGATGGGCCGAATGGCCTCCTTCTGCACTGTAAATTCTATGATAATCTATGACAAATGCAGGAGCGTACCTGGCACACCGACCAATTTGAGAGAGATATCCTGAAACTGGCGTTAACTGCCCTATTAATCTATACAAAGAATCTAATGCTTGTTTAGGTGGCCAGAGCTGCTTGAATATTCACCAACACTATGGAGTTGCATCTTTTTCAAGTAACCCTGGGGCATGCGGAATAGTCAAACCGGCAGAACCTGGTCTAATTTCCTAGCCTGTGTGGCAAGTAGCACATAATTCTTGCATTTGTGCTTTGATATCCTTGTTACGTTGCAAACAGCTAGAGTATAGAACATAGAACAGTACAGCACAGAACAGGCCCTTCGGCCCTCAATGTTGTGCCGAGCCATGATCACCCTACTCAAACCCACGTATCCACGTAAGCCAACAACCCCCCCTCCCCTAACCTTACTTTTATTAGGACACTACGGGCAATTTAGCATGGCCAATCCACCTAACCCGCACATCTTTGGACTGTGGGAGGAAACCGGAGCACCCGGAGGAAACCCACGCACACAGGGGGAGGACGAGCAGACTCCACACAGACAGTGACCCAGCCGGGAATCGAACCTGGGACCCTGGAGCTGTGAAGCATTTATGCTAACCACCATGCTACCCTGCTGTTATACATTTGTGATGAATGTAGGGATTTCAGATATATTCCAGTATTTGGTGCAGTAAGCGTTAAAAATCTGAGTTAGTGTGTGACTGCTGCAGTCATGTTTTTTTTTAAATCCTGGGGTTGGATTCTCCGGCCCGCCACACCACATTTCTGCCTCGACCCATTGACAGAATTCTCCGTTACACCGGCTGGTCAATGGGGTTTCCCAGTTTGGGGCATCCCCACACCGTAGGAAAACCCCCGGGCGCCGGCAAAATGGAGAATCCCATACATAGCTTCCCGGTGGAGCCGCCCTCCACATTGCTGGAGGAGGTGCTGACGACAGGGGGACTGGAGAAGAGGGTAGTGTCAGCGGTTGACGGAGCTATTTTGGAGGAGGAGAAGGCACCACTGGAAGGGATCAAAGCAAAGTGTGAGGAAGGGGCTGATACAGCTGAAGGCGGTATACAGAGCACACCTCACGAGGGCGAGGATGAGCTGATTCTTTGAAGGAGCAGAAGATGTGTGTGAATGTTGAGGGGGGCGGGGGGGTGGGGGGGGGGGTGGTAATCACGTTCATATGTTTTGGTCCTGTCCAAAGCTAGAGGATGACTGGAAGGAGGTTTTTAGGGTAATTTCTAAAGTGATGCACGTGAAACTGGACCTGGGCCCCCGGGAGGCCATATTTGGGGTGTTGGACCAGCCAGGATTGGAAACGGGTGCGGAGGCAGATATCGTAACCTTCGCCTCGTTGATCACCTGAAGGCGGATCCTGATAGGTTGGAGAGCAACCTCTCCATCTTGTGCCCTGGCGTGACGGGGGGACCTGTTGAAATTCCTGACTCTTGAGAAGGTTAAGAGGGGAAGGATGGAGGGGTTCTACAATTCATGGGCATTATTCATTATGCACTTTCAAGAACTGGATAACATCGAACATTAGTTGGGGCGTATGGGTGGGAGAGTTGGGGAAGGGGGCTGTGTGTGTTAATGGCGACCATGGGTGATCCCTAATTCCTGTTTGTCATTTGTTTGTGTTAACATGCGGGCTAATGTTTGGGGTTTGGTGGGAGGATGGGCTCGTTGTTATTGATATGGGGAATGACATATTTGTTACTCATTATTGTTTATTGTTGGTGGGTGTAAATTTGGGAGAAAATGTGAAAAAGGAGGAGAATAAAAAATATTTTTAAATAACGGAGAATCGCGCCGGCGGAGTATCCCGCCCCTGGTTTGAAAGACAGTTGGCTAGAGGTGCAATTAAAGCATCGTAAATGTTTGGGTGAATGGACTTTTATTTAGATTAAGAGGGTTCGCTGGGGTGTAGGTAATTAGAGATATTGGATGCAATTTAACGGAAATATTTCTAAATGTCATTGTGGGCATGTTTGAAGGGGTGTATCTCTTGTGCAGCACGGTAGCACAATGGTTATCACTGTCGCTTCACAGCTCCAGGATCCCAGGTTCAATTCCCGGCTTGGGTCACTGTCTGTGCGGAGTCTGCACGTTCTCCCCGTGTCTGCGTGGGTTTCCTCCGGGTGCTCCGATTTCCTCCCACAGTCCAAAGACGTGCAGATTAGGTGGATTGGCCATGCTAAATTGCCCTTAGTATCCAAAAAGATTAGGTGGGGTGACTGGATTATGGGGATAGGGTGGAGGTGTGGATTTAAGTGGGGTGCTCTTTCCAAGCACCGGTGCAGACTTGATGGGCCCAATGGCCTCCTTCTGCACTGTACAATCTATGATCTCGACGGCCACGATGGCTGACCAGTATTTAACGGCACTTAGTGCCGGGAATGAGCCCGCACAACCTTCTCACCATTAATGGTTGTCTTGCAGTCTGATTTGCCAGACTCGAGCCTCCACTATCAAGGGAGAGCTGCTTTTAAACACTCCCTCATCACTCCCAGTTAACAGAAAAGCATGGCAGTGCGCAGACCTGCTCCTCGCTTTGGCAATGCCAATCTGGTCAGTCTTCTCATAGAATAGAAGAGAAATCATAGAAATCATAAAATCCATACAGTGCAGAAGGAGGCCATTCAGCCCATCGGGTCTGCACTGGTAGGAGCACCCTACCTAGACCCATGCCCCCACCGTATTCCATAACCCAGTAACCCCACCTAACCTTTGGACACTAAGGGGCAATTTAGAACGGCCAATCCACCGAACCTGCACATCTTTAGACTGTGGGAGGAAACCAGAGCACCCGGAGGACACCCATGCAGACACGGGGAGAAAGTGCAGACTCCGTACAGTCACTCAAGGCTGGAATTAAACCCGGGTCCCTGGCCCTGTGAAAGCAGCAGTGCTAACCACTATGCCAACATGCCGCCCTCGATGCCATCAATGACAGATGGGGAATTCTGTTCGCCTAATGGGGTCGAACGGCCAGCAGCAGGGCCACCAACACCGCCTGGGAGGCAGTGGCAGCGGCTGCTTGACAGGGAGGGCCAGTGTCCAATGATGGAAGATGCCCAACGACCTCCAGCGAGCTGCAAGGGTAAGTTACCACCTCTCTCCTGGCATCAGGTCCATCTACCACCCCTTAAATTTCCAAAACCACCCCCCCCCCCCCCCCCCGCAACAAATCACTGTCTGATTCCTGTGGTCTCCCCACATCCAATCTTCATTCTTTTTTTTTTTTTTTTTTATAAATTTAGAATATCCAATTAATTTTTTCCAATTAAGGGGCAATTTAACGTGGCCAATCCACCTAACCTGCACATCTTTGGGTTGTGGGGGTGAAACCCACGCAGACACGGGGAGAATGTGCAAACTCTTCACAGACAGTGACCCAGGGCCGGGATTCGAACCCGGGTCCTCAGCGCCGTAGGCAGCAATGCTAACCACTGTGCCACCGTGCCGCCCCCAATCTTCATTCTTGTTTCAAAGCATAATCCGTTCATGTCCAGTGCCAGTGCCCGTATGTGCCACCTGTATTCCATCAAGTACGTGATTCACAAAGCCCTCTCTTTGACCTCGCAGAAGATAGCCCATAATAAGTGGGAGAGGGCCAAGACAGGGGGAGGGGGGTGTGGAGTATCAGATGTCCGAGTCCTCGCCCCCTATGAGGAACGGGCCCTGGAAATTACAGGGTTGTCCGAGGAGAGAGCGGTCATCGACAGCGAGGTTGGCCGGTGCCACAGTGGTGCTGATCCATTGCCCCTTCACCCAGATGACCTGTCTCAAGTGTGTTGTTCATGTCAGTCAAAATAATCCTTCCCTCTCACTGACCACATGTCCATTTTCTCGCAGGATCTACATCTAATGGGGCTGGACAATTGGGAGTCATGCCCCCCCCCACTGCCACCCAAGAGACCAATTCGGAGGAGAGCTTCCAGAGACCACCATCGAGGCATCACAGCAGAAGGGGCTGCTTAGCACAGGGCTAAATCGCTGGCTTTGAAAGCAGACTAAGGCACGGTTCGATTCCCGTAACGGCCTCCCTGAACAGGCGCCGGAATGTGGCGACTAGGGGCTTTTCAAAGTAACTTCATTTGAAGCCTACTCGTGACAATAAACGATTTTCACTTTCACTTTTTCATAGCTATCAACCCCACTTTCCACCAGCGCAGAAACACACACCTCAATGAGCAACACTAGTGGACAGGCTTCTGGGGCACGATCTGGTGAGCACCACACAATTGCCGATGCACGTCAGGTGGAGGCAGATGTCTGCTGGATCCCAGGACTCAGCTTAGTCCCAGAGAGATGCCAAGCCTCTGGACAAGGCTTTCCCAGAGCTGATGCACATTCTAGGACATGGCCGTCAGATTCAGGAGGGGAATCATTTCAGTGAGTGAAGAGCCGATTGGAGGAGACCAAAAGGATGCAGTCGCAGGAGATGGTGCTGAACGTGCGTGTCACCAAGGTCAACACTGTCAGGGTGAAGACTGCAGTGGAAAGCCTGGAGCACGACATCTGCATCTTGAGTGGTGGTGTCCAAGGCATGGCTCAGTCTGTGCAACAATGGCTCGACATCATGTCCCAGTTGCTGAGGGACATGTCCCAGACGCAAGTTGACATTGTCGAGGCACTGCAGAGCATGGCCCAGTCACTGAGGACCATCGCTGAGGGCGTCGACACCATGGTGCAGACAATGGGAAGCGCCAGTACTGGCAGTGCCAGGTGACGCAGAGGCCTCTGGAGCTCACTCCAGCTCCCCGTCCAACCCACGGAGACTCCCAGGGCTCGGTCAGGGAGGAGGAAGTACTGGAGGCCAACCCGGGGCCTGGCACCAAGGAGACAACGCTGGTCTCCAGTTCTTCATCCCTCTTGACACCAGCCTATCTCAAGGGCAACGGGCAGCACAGGATTGAACAGAGAAGACAGTGGCACCGGTAAGTCGGCCGGACCCCTCCGGCTCCAGGCCCCCCAGAGGACGTCTGCCAAGGGCATCAAAGGCCACAGGGCATGAGAAGCAGCAGGCTGCCTCCACCACTGATGTCTCCCTGGGGACACATCTAGACATAGCAGTAGACCATGTAAGGTCACGAAGATTGAGGATCACTGATTGCGCACGGGGTGGGGACACGATCTGTAGCTCGGGGAATGGAAATGTCAAATGTTAGCCATTAAAACATGTTACACTTTATACAGGTGAAGCCTTTGCTATGTTAATCTTCACAGCGGGCATGCCTGCACCCTCACCCCCGCTGCCCTTTGCACCCCATAACCCCCCCTCCGGGCACATTGGTCAAATATCAAACATGCCCAGTGCAGACCCGTTCAGAGGGTGAGTGTGAGCGCGCTGTCAATAGAAAGACAGGAGTCAGACTTTGGCAGAAACTGAGGGGCACCAGAGCGAACCTCACAGCGAGTTAGCGTTGCCCTGCTGCCTTGTATATTGGCTCATTGACAGTTCCAATTAAGGCTCTGGCAGGGTTGAACAGGTAATCAGGGAGAGGAAGAGGAGATGGTGGGAGGGGCACGCGTTGAGCAGTCAGGGAATGGAACTCCTTCCTGTTAATGAAGTGCACTCCCTGATTCCCCAGTGCGCTAAAGATAACGTGTGCCATCACCCTGGACCTGGGCATCCTGGCGATGGCGGAGAATCCTGCACTCCTGCATCTTGGCGGGCTTGGTCATCTCAAATTTGACATAGTTTGCGGCCTGGGTATACAGGGCATCCGTGACCTCATGGTTGCACTTGTGGGTTGTAGCTTGAGATATACCGCACAAGTACCAACTTGAGTCCTGGAATGAACAGGTGGCATCGACGTTCAGGGCTGCAGTGCCCTCATCCTCGATGGGGTGCTAGGTCTCTTTGTTGAGATGGAGTCTCCTGCATCAGATGCTGTCCATCATCTCCTTGAAAGACAAACACACCTGAATACCTTGGGGCATCGCTGGTGTCCACCTCTGGGTTCCTCCTCGGCCTGAAGGGTGGCCAGGTCTTCAGGACGGGTAGCGGACTGACACCACCATCCATTTTGGTCTCTGTAAAGAATTGGAGAAGGAGCTAGACTGACATCCAGTTAGGGCTTCCACCCCGGGACCCTCAAATCCCCAAGACTCCTTCACCCTTACGCGTCTCACCTTCTCTCAGAGTGCCATCCAGTGAGCCAATTGTGCTGAAAAACCTTGCTCCGAACACTCACCCCTGGCCACAGCAGGAGCCCCTGGACCCAGACCCAAGATCTCTGCCGGGAACATTAGGGAGACCGTGCTCAGATGCTCATCCCTGATCCACACACTCACCCTTTGGTCGTGAGGATATTACCAGTACTGAAGCCCAGATCTTTATGTATGATTGTTTGCTGCTGCCTCTATGGTGCTGATGCTTCTAAAGGTCAGGCAAACTGTTCAGGCTTCAAAGTTTGTTTGAAATGCGATGAATTAATCATCATCTGAAATATGGCAATGTACTACGAGAAGCCACTTGAGAATATTGATGTGTCAGGCAGGTTGGTTCGATGTGGACTGCACTCGATGCAGGGAAGCTAGAAACAGATGTCTAACACTGGAGACGATCCAACACTCTTTTATTCAATGATAGAACTGATAAACATATTCAGCTGTGGGTCGACACTATACTGAACTGACTGGAGACCGAGTAGTAGCCTGACCAGACTTACGAGCTACCGCATGGTGTTTGCACTGGCTAGCTCGTGGACTCTGACTGTCTGGGTCCAGTGAGAGCAGGAAACCTAGTGCCCTCTGGCTTTATAGTGGTAGTGTCCTGTCTGGTGATTGGCTATACTGTGCTATGTGCTTACTGATCATCCTGTGTGTCAATCACTGCCTGTCTGCACTTCATTATATACAGGAGTGGATAATATGACAAATATTTCATTTATTAAACGGTCAACAGTAACAAAGATTTAAAAATCAACTACGGATCATTCCACATATCACACTAACTATTAAACAACAAGGAAATGTCACTGTTCCATATTGGTACCAATGCAAAGCTATATCAGCTCATGTTGATGCCTCACGGGGCCTCACGGTAGCATGGTGGTTAGCATCAATGCTTCACAGCTCCAGGGTCCCAGGTTCGATTCCCGGCTGGGTCACTGTCTGTGTGGAGTCTGCACGTCCTCCCCGTGTGTGCGTGGGTTTCCTCCGGGTGCTCCGGTTTCCTCCCACAGTCCAAAGATGTGCGGGTTAGGTGGATTGGCCATGCTAAATCGCCCGTAGTGTAAGGTTAATGGGGGGATGGTTGGGATATGGGGATATGGGTATACGGGTTACGTGGGTTTAAGTAGGGTGATCATTGTTCGGCACAACATCGAGGGCCGAAGGGCCTGTTCTGTGCTGTACTGTTCTATATTCTATGTTCTATGTTGACAAAAGAAACAGACTCAAGGTGCAGTTGAATATCCTTGACTTCCAGCGTGTTTAACCCGCGGTGATGTGTCAGATACAAGCAGCACTCGCCTCACCTGCAACAAAAGCATCAGCAATTTGTGAAAGCATTTCTTCAAGGGCATCATTAGGTAACCCATTTGGAACAATGTTGCTCACCAGGTCCCGCAACGTCTTCTTGATTCAAACCGGATTGCCTTCTCTATTCATACACACCCCTGAGCCCGGTGTTCCAAGTCCCAGGTATCTTAGAAAAAATTGTCCTTCTTTCCGGCTACAGAGAAGGGAAGGAAACAGCAACAGCAGCCTCCAGGCATCTGCAGTCACCAGCAGGAGCAAGCAGCAAACACAATCTGCAGCTGTGAAGTGCTCTCACACCTGACAAGACCAATTTCTTAGCATTAGCCTGTAGCTGTGGAGCCTGTAGTTGTTCTTCAGCATAGAACAACATAGGCTAAGTCCTGGAGGTCTTTGTCAGGACAAACAGGTAGCAGCTGTAGTCGTTTTATGGATATCCACAATATTTAAAGATGGCTTGAAGGCCTCACAGCCCCTCACTACCCTCCCCCTCCCTGGCGCAGCAGTGACCCCTAACCTGGAATGTTTCAGCCCGCCCAATCCCTCTAAGGGGTGCTCTCCCCCACCCCACCCCCAAGCATTGGGGGAGAGCTCTAGTGCCCTGAAGCTGTGTGGTAGTCACCACTGGTGGTATATTACATGTATTATGGCACTGCCCATATTTAGAGGGACAAGGGTAAATCCCTGCCTGCTGGCTCCGCCCAGTAGGCGGCGTATAAATGTGTGTGCCCTCCTGTGCTGCAGCCATTCTGGTTCCAGCTACAGGAGGCACAACTTCTTGCTCAATAAAGTCTCGATTGTTCCACTATTCTCGTCTTTGTGGTAATTGATAGTGCATCAATTTATTGAGCAAGATTTTTTAAACGATGGATGTCCGCAACAAGCCTGATCGCCTGCAGCTGAGCCCTCAAGCAGCCAACGCTATGTCCGCCTTTGACCACTGGCTAGCCTGCTCCGAAAACTATCTCAGAACAGCCACTGAGGAACCCTCGGACTCGCAGAAGCTCCAAATCTACTATTCACGGGTGAGCCCTGACATTTTTCCCCTCATCCGGGATGCGCCCACCTACTCCGAACCGATGGAGCTCCTGAAGGGACATTACGTTCGACCAGTAAATCAAGTCTACGCCAGGCACCTCCTGGCCACGAGACAGCAACTCCCCGGGGAGACTCTGGACGATTTCTGGCGTGCCCGGCACATCCTTGGTAGGAACTGTGACTGCCAGGCAGTTTCGGCAGTCCAGCACACATAACGTTTAATTAGAGACACTTACGTCATGGGCATGAAGTCTGCGTACGTCCGCCAGCGGCTACTGGAAGGGGGTACGCTTGATCTTGTGGGAACTAGGCAGCTCGCTAACTCGTTAGAAGTGGCCTCCCGTAACATTCAGTCCTACGCCCCCGACCGGGCGGCACCCTCGTGGGCATCGTGGGCCCCACCAGCTGCCGACTCCAGCTCACCGCAAGCCTGCGCCGCGCGGCAGCCAGTCAACCCTGGGGGGCCCAAGTGTTATTTTTGCGGACAGGCAGCGCTGCCCGGTGCAGAGCGCGACCTGCAACGGGTGTGGGGAGAAAGGACACTTCGCTGCTGTTTGCCAGGCCCGGTCGATCGCCGCTGTTTCCAGGCCCGGCATTTCTACACCCCCCACGTGCGACCCAGGGGTGCCGCCATCTTCCTCACCGCAAACCACGAGCACCCCATGGGTGCCATCTTCGGCGCCATTTTGGACAGCGTCTCAGGACCCCTGCTCGTCTGGCCGTTCATGGCCTGCCGCTACCTCCGCCACCGCTGACTAGCCCGGGACCTCCCAGGATCTTCCGCAGCTCGCCTCTATCACCCTGGATCAGTCCCGGCTCCGCAACCTCGCGACCGCGACGACGACGGTGAAGATCGATGGGCACGACACAACCTGCCTCTTTGACTCCGGGAGCACAGAGAGTTTCATCCACCCCACTACGGTAAGGCGCTGCTCCCTCCCGGTAACCCCGTCACCCAGAAAATCGCCCTGTCTTCCAGATCCCACTCCATGGCGATCCGGGGATACCGCACCGCCACCCTCACTGTCCAAGGCGTAGAGTTTAGCAACTTCCGGCTCTACATCCTCCCCCATCTCTGCGCTGCCCTGTTACTCGGCCTGGATTTTCAGTGCCACCTCCAAAGCCTAACTTTAAAATTCAGCAGACCCCTACCCCCCCTCACGGTCTGCGGCCTCACAACCCTTAAGGTCGACCCACCTTCTCTGTTTGCGAACCTCACCCCGGATTGCAAACCCATCGCCACCAGGAGCAGACGGTACAGTGCCTAGGACAGGATTGGAGGTCCAACGGCTTCTGCGGGAAGGGGCCATTGAGGCCATCAAGAGTCCCTGGAGAGCTCAAGTGGTGGTCGTGAAGACTGGGGAGAAGCACAGGATGGTCATCGACTACAGTAAGATCATTAATCAATACACGCAGCTCGACGTGTACCCCCTCCCACGCATATCTGACATGATCAATCAGATTGCGCAGCATTGAGCCTTTTCCATAGTGGACTTGAAGTCCACCTACCACCAGCCACCTACCACCAGATCCCCATCCGCCCGGAGGACCGCCAATACACTTCGTTCGAAGCAGATGGCCGCCTCTATCACTTCCTTAGCGTTCCCTTCGGCATCACTAATGGGGTCTCGGTCTTCCAGTGAGAGACGGACCGAATGGTTGACCGGTACGGGCTGCGGGCCACCTTCCATACCTAGATAATGTCACCATCTATGGACACGATCAGCAGGAGCATGACCCGAACCTCCAGAAATTCCTCCAGACTGCGAAACCCCTTAACCTCACATACAAAAAGGACAAATGCGTGTTCCACACCAACCGCTTAGCCATCCTTGCTATGTCGTGGAAAATGGAGTCCTAGGGCCCGACCCCGATCGCATGCACCCCCTCCTAGAACTCCCTCTCCCCCATTGTCCCAAGGCCCTGAAACAATGCCTGGGGTTTGTGGTGAATGTAACATGGTAATTCACACTGTATCTTTGTAAGCGCAGTAGCGTTATCCGACCACTAGGGGGAGTAGCTCTGGGAATACTCAGGAGCTTGTACCGGGCTCACCATTGGCTCCGCCCATGACTCCTCCCCCTTGTGCTGCTGTATAAATACCCTTGTCCAGAGTCAGCCTGCAGTTCACCGAGAGTTCATCAATGGGTAACAGGCTGGCTCTGTAGTAAGTAGATTAAAGCCTATATTCATTTCGGAAACACGTGTCTGGTGAATTGATGGTTCCATCAGGGTTTTTCTCCTATTATGCTCAGTGGGTCCCTAATTATGCGGACAAGGCCTGCCCACTCATTCAGTCCACAGTTTTCCCCCTGGTGGCTGAGGCCCATCAGGCCTTCAACGGCATCAAGGCAGACATTTCCAAGGCCACGATGCATGCGGTCGACGAGACGCTCCCCTTCCGGGTGCAGAGCAACGCATCAGATGTCACTCTGGCCACCACCCTCAACCAGGCGGGCAGGCCCGTGGCCTTCTTTTCCTGCACCCTCCATGCCTCCGAAGTTCGGAACTCATTTGTCGAAAAGGAGGCCCAAGCCATTGTGGAAGCTGTGAGACATTGGAGGCATAACCTGGCCGGCAGGAGAGTCACTCTCCTCACTGACCAACGGTCGATTGCCTTCACGTTTAATAATACACAGCGGGGCAAGATAAAAAATGACACGATCTTGAGGTGGAGGATCGAGCTCTCCACCTATAATTACGAGATTTTGTATCGCCCGGGGAATCTCAACGAGCCCTCTGTTGCCCTATCCCACGGTACATGTGCCAGTGCACAGGTGGACCGACTCCGGGCTCTCCACTATGACCTCTGCCACCCGGGGGTCACCTGGTTCTTCCATTTCATCAATGCCCGCAACCTGCCCTACTCCATTGAGGAGGTCAGGACCGTCACCAGGGACCGCCAGGTTTGTGCAGAGTGCAAGCCGCACTTCTACCAGCCAGATCGAGCACACCTGGTGAAGGCCTCCCACCCTTTTGAACGCCTCAGCATGGACTTCAAAGGGCCCCGCCCCTCCACCGACCGCAACACGTACTTACTTAACGTGATTGATGAGTACTCCCGGTTCCCTTTTGCCATCCCGTGCCCCGACATGCCTTCTGCCACGGTAATCAAAGCCCTGCACAGCATCTTCACTCTGTTCAGTTTCCGAACCTACATCCACAGCGATCGGGGATCCTCTTATGAGCGATGAGCTGCGTCAGTTCCTGCTCAGCAAGGGCATCGCCTTGAGCAGGACGACCAGCTACGACTCCCGGGGAAAGGGGCAAGTGGAGAGGGAAAACTGGACGGTCTGGAAGGCAGTCCTGCTGGCCGTGCGGTCTAAAAATCTCCCGGTCTTCTGCTGGCAGGAGGTCCTCCCCGTCGCTGCACTCCATCCAATCGCTCCTCTGTGCCTTGACTAACGAGACCCCTCACGAACGTTTGTTTGCCATCCCAGGAAGTCCACCTCCGGGGTCTCGCTGCCAACATGGCTGACAGTTCCTGCACCCGTCCTCCTTCAGAAGCATGTGCAGACCCATAAGTCGTACCCCTTGGTTGAAAAAGTCCACCTCCTACATGCCAACCTGCAGTACACCTACGTGGCGCACCCCAACGGGCGCCAGGACACAGTCTCCCTCTGGGACCTGACACCCGCTGGATCCCCACCCACGACCCCCGACCTGACACCGCCCCCCTCTCCTGGTTGCCTCATTCACCCCTGCGCCACTCACCCTCCCGCCAGCAAACCTCACCGCAGCCCCCACCCCAGCAGGATCCGTCCTCCCACTGGTTCCACTCGAGTGACAAGGACGAGGACAATACGTTCCCAGAGTCGCAGGTGACTAAGTCGGTGCCCACGTCACCACCAGGACCGAGGCGGTCGCAGAGGAGGGTCAAGGCCCGCAACTTGGAATGTTCTCCACCATCCCCGCTAGACTCTTTTTTTAACGGGGGGTGAATGTGGTAGTCACCACTAATAGTTTATTACATGTATTACAGCACTGCCCGAATATTAGAGTTACAAGGGTAAATCCCTGGCTGCTGGCTCCGCCCAGTAGGCGACGTATAAATGTGTGTGCTCTCCTGTGCTGCAGCCATTCTGGTTCCAGCTACAGGAGGCACAACATCTTGCTCAATAAAGCCTCGATTGTTCCACTATTCTCGTCTTTGTGGTAATTGATAGTGCATCAAGCTGCATGCCGGAAAATGCAAATGGCTACTCAGATCCCCTCAGTAGCCATTGTGTCAGCCTCACGTTTTTAAAAAGGAGTACTGAGCAATACCCGTGCGATTTCTCGCTGGGGAGCTGGTTAATTCCCGAGAGGCCGTAACATTCAACGTCAATCTCGCGAATGAGATTGAATTAAATGCAAATTGGAGTTTATGATATATTTGGGCGATATCCAGAACTCTCCATCAGGAACGGACTGGCTAGATGGCCAACGGATTCGTTCCCACCGCGAATCTCGATATTGGTCTTTTCTGCTACCTAACCGTCACGTCCAGATCTGCACTGGCCACATTGCGGTGGTTAAATCCCACCAAGCATGTTCAGTTTAGTGGGGTGATGTAATTGAGATTTTCTGGTTCATTTTCAGCTGGAAGATGAGCTGAGAAAATTTTTGAAGAAACATATCCAGAGATTCTACATTATTCTGACAGGGTGTCAGGCCACTTTCTTTTAAGCAGCCTCAATAAGATCCCTTGTGCTCAAGGTGGAGCATCCAAGACATCTCTATGCAGCAAGAATTCCTGAGTCTGCTAACTGTATTTAAAAGTGGATTGAGACCTGAGATGGTTTTGTTGTTTGAGTGGAAGTAAAGATAGCAGTTAAGGGTTATTGTGTCATTGCATTGATTAGTATTGTTTAAGGGGTCATTTCTTTTGTGATTTTTTAAAATGTTGTATTTTATTCCAAACATATATAAAAAGTTATTTTTTTAATTTAGAGTACCCAATTATTTTTTTTCCAATTAAGGGGCAATTTAGCATGGCCAATCCACCTAACCTACACATCTTTGGGTTGTGGGGGTGAAATCCACAGACACGAGGAGAACGTGCAAACTCCACACGGACAGTACCCAGGGCCGGGATTCGATCCTCAGCGCCTTAGGCAGAAATGCTAACCACTGTGCCACTGTGCTGCCCTGTATATAAACAGTTACAACACATATGCAGTTTGGGATATAAGCTTCCCAACACACAACTATGAAGTTTGTACAAATTCTCTCTCTTTTCGTCCCCCCCCACCCTAAACAACTCCTCAAACTTGGCCACAAACATCGCTCAACATGCCTTGAAACCCTCCGCTGAACCCCTTAACTCGTATTTTTTTCAGCCGCAGAAAGTCACATAAGTCACCCAGCCAGGCCGCTACACCCAATGGCGTTGCTGATCGCTACTCCAATAAAGTTTGTCTCTGGGTAATCAGAGAGACGGAGGCCACAACATCGGCTTTCCTCCCCTCCATTAGCTCCGGCTTCTCCCATATCCCAAATGTCACCACCAAAGGGTCTTGCGCGACCTCCTTCTTTTGTCATGTTAAAGATATTTTAATACTATGTTCGTAATAAAGTATATTAAAATATACCTTATCTCTATTTTGTGTGAAATCACTCGTGGAGCGAAGTATCCTTTCCTCACGGTCTTAAATTAAAATATTAGGGTTTAGGCCCGGTACCCGGGCAACTGTTGATGTCTGGTCCAGGATCGTAATATATCGCACACACACACACACACACACACACATACACACTAAGCGTCATTTTTATTTTTCTGCTTATAGAAAGACACAACATATTTGGAAACTGGTTACTAATCGTAAGTATTATTTCTGTACTGTAAAAGGAACATTCATAAACAGAGCAAAATGGACTTGACGTGGTTCTGTGTTGTTTTATGAAATATTGGAAATTGCTGTCTAGAAGTGATTGCAAGACTGCAATCTAAGCAAGGTCTTCAGGCGATTAATATAGAAAATAATGGATGTCTGGGAGCAGTAATTGAATCAAGGTGTATACATTGATTTTTTTTTTTTAATTTTTAAATAAATTTAGAGTAACCAATTCATTTTGTTTCAAATTAAGGGGCAATTTACCGTGGCCAATCTACCTACCCTGCACATCTTTGGGTTGTGGGGGTGAAACCCACGCGAACTCGGAGAGAATGTGCAAACTCCACACGGACAGTGACCCAGAGCCGGGATCGAACCTGGGACATCGGCACCGTGAGGCAGCAGGGCTAACCCACTGTGCCACCGTGCGTCCTTACATTGAGAAAAATGATACCGTCAAATGATTACTAGGCAGTAATTAAATCAGATAATTTATGTTGATCATAATGTATGCCCAGCATGAGAAAAACTCAGTTATTAAAATCAGGATGGATATTAAATCATAACAATAAGGGCCAATGGTTCATAATAAGGGGAAAATCTGAGCATTGAATGTTGGAAGTGTTGCTCTTTTTAATGGAATAATATCCCACGAGCGTCACCAATAATGTTGCCAATTAATAATGATGTTCTTTAGAGTCGCCAGGTATCAAATGATACTACCACAAAGCTTTACCGGATATCGATCAAAGGACCACACAACCAGTTAGTCAGTTCAAGTTCAAAGATGGTTTATTTACACACAAGGATTACTTCGACATGCAACACAAAACACTACAAGTTAAACTACACCTAACAACTACTATAACCTATACTTAACTTCAGGGCAACCGGCTCTGTGCAAGTGGATAAGGCCTTTATCTTGATCTCACGTGGCTGGTTTGAAGAAGTGGCTCTGTCTCTGTTGGGCTCATGCATCAGGTAGCGATCGTTGGTCTTGAACTTGGCTGTCTGGTCGTTATGCTGCAGTTGGGCTGGCACAGGCCAGATTCAAAGGAGGCTGGCACAGGCCGAGTCCAAAACAGACTGAAATCATGGCTGCATTGTCTTTTAACCGGCTTGAGTTTTCTCCACCCCTTTTGTGGGCAGTTTCTGGGACACTGTCAATCAATTCCTCAGGGCACCACCCTCTGATTGGTCCCATCCAATCAGGGGCTGCCACATCACTTTTGGTGTGGGCATCAGTGGCCAATCCTGGGAGGGCTCCGAGCAGGACCTCGGTGCCGCCTAGTCTGGAAGATGATGCGATGGACCTGATCGTCCCATTGTTATTTTAATCGCCTTGAATGGCCCATTTGCAGGTGTGAATTCCTGCATACTTCTGGGCTGCCGTTTGCAAAGATATAAGCTGCAGCTTGTCTGTGTCCCAAACCTGGCCATAATTCCCATCTTTCTTTGCAGGTGGCCATCTCAGATGGCTACATCCTGTCCGCTTGATCCTGAACGCAAAGTGTGGTGGATCACACTGTTGATCCCTATCCATCCTCGGTGTACAGGTCACCCTTGGTCAAGGGAAGGTTCTACACTACTCTGTCCTCTATTTTGGGGCATTTACCTAATTCTATTAACACATCACAAATTACTAATTTCTAACGGGTCACTATAAAACATTTCAATATTAAACATTTAACTTATCCGTACAGTTGAATGTCTAACTAACACTATCTAAACTACTCTTATGCTGCTAGTGAATATCAAAAAGAACGAATGTACAGTACAAAAATTTTAAAACAGCAGCATTACATTTCTACTTAATCTAGCAAAGTTTGCAGAGGTACATGGTTATAATTCTTACAGCAGGTAATTCAGTTTTGTTGAATGCCGAAAAAGGGGGCTCGAACTGTATATATCGGGGACCGGGAGGCTTTTGCTCGCTACTTACGGAGTCGAAGTGTCTAAATGGCGCTGCAGATTATTGCAATTACTAGAAGGGCCTGTATGAAAGGGGGTACCATTTGGCAATGTATTCGTACCAAGTGGGGGTTTCAGTGTCCATCTTTGTTTGTGGTGTGGTGTCCGGGGTAGGGGTGTCATGTTGTGTGGTAGTGTTCGGGCCTGGTGTGGTGTACATTAAAATAATCCGTTGCGCGCGCAGTTGCAGAAGTCCAGCGAAGAACAAAACATATGTCAGCGGTTCTTTTTTTTAATAAACAATTTTATTGAGGTAGTTTTTGGCTTTATAAACAGTTACAGACATCATCAGAAAGAAAGCAAAAAAGGCAAAAATGTGCAAACATCCACGTACTTTCAATACTTCCATTGTAACATATTGCACAAGCCAGCTCCTCTCCCACCGGTACTACCCGCCATATTTTCCCTCCTACTCTACTCTACCCCCCCCCCCCCCCCCCCATGTCAGCGGTTCTTGCTTCATCTTGTCTTCTTCCGTGTTCTGTGTGATCCTGGGGGTGCAAGCATATTATCTGTGATTATCTTCGGTTAATATCTCGTTTTACTTGTCTTTCTCGCTTTACTCCAATTACCCATTCTGATCGGCACCATGTGTGACTTGCCACTGGGGGTAGCAGCTTGGTTGGGTGACCTGTACGACTTCCTGCAGTTGGAGAAGATAAAATAAGAGTTAAGGGGCTCTGCAGAGAGGTTTGAGAAAAGGTGGGGGATGTTTGTGACCGTGTTTGAGGAGGTGTTCGTCACAGGTGGGGAGGGGGAGGGTGACAAAGGGGAACCATTTGTTCAGGCTGTAAAGTTGATTGCTGGGGAGTATGTTTCCCGGGGTGTTTATGTGCTGTAACCTGTTTTGATACATGCTTGTAATAAAATACATTTTTAAAAAATATATTAGGTCCAGGCGATCAATTCTTTGTAAAAGTCCTAGTGAATTAAAAACTTTTGTCCAGTAAAATCTGATGCCAGAATGGGCCAGAGCAGAACCCCAAGGGGACAAGATGCTGACATGAGAGAGGTCGTCGACACAGATTCGGAAATGGAGACCCAACCGTTGGTAGTCTGCGACGGGGAGTCCATGGTGCTGCAGCCTCCAGCAGAGTATCCACCTCGTCGATCCAGTCGAGAGCAACGCTCGCCTCCCTGCACCCGATCCTGCACCACGGGTACACGATGCACAGCCAGATACGAAACGAGTCCGGTGCCCTCCGTCTCCTCAGTCGGAGGAGGATTCTTCCCGGATCATAACTTGCACGGGGCTTACGAGGTGGCAATGATTAAACTCCCCATCAGCCTCACCGAATACAAGTTCCCCAGTTAAAGGGGGCAGGGAACATTAAACCATGTATCGTTATCTTCTGTTTAAAGCCGGCCAGTTTGGGTACCGAAAGGAGAGACTTGGCTGGGGTCTTTTGCTGTGTAAATAATAGTTCTATTGTAATAAAACTTTATTTCCTTATAACAACTCGGAGTGGATTTCTTTGCAATCTCCAAACCTCTCATTTCTCAATTTCTTGGCCACTGTGTTTACAAATACCAGCACTGGCCGGCATGTCAGTTTCAGGATGTTGTTCCAGGCACTGGCAAATGTTAACCAGGTAGGGAGAGGGTGGGACAAGAATTGCCCTCTTCTTGATCCCTTTCGAGGCCAATTAAAATATTTTAAAAGGCCCTCAAGAGCTTGTTAGAAGGGGAGGGTGGAATTATGAATGGGAGCGTGGGTTTTAGGAGATGTCCATTGGCTGGCAATAGGGGCATGACTCAGGTTTTGAGTCCAGTGTCATGACGCCTTTAGTCTCAGGCAGTTCACGTTGCCGCATATCTTACTACAAGCACCAAAGTGTGTGGATTGATCCTCGGCAACAAGATATATCCCTTGAAGGCTACTGATCCCTCTGTACAAGCCCCCATTTAGAGACACGGAGGTGATACAACCAGTGCCACCTGCTCACTAAGACCCACATTGAGCAGACCTTCGGACTTCTAAAGGTGTGCTTCCGGTACCTGGGCCAGTTGGGTGGCACCTGCCAATGCCCATCTGCTTTGGTCTAAGTCATTATGGTGCTCTCTGCAACATGTCCCTCCAGAGAGGGACATATGAAGACCATGAAGCCCAAGAAGGAGACAGCTCACCTGAGGTGGTGTTGGGAAGCAGGAGGTGAGCGAGGAAGAAGAAGAGGAGGTGGCGGGAGGTGACACTGAACAGGTAGGTGCCACTGCTCCATGATGAGGTGACCTCCTCCTGTCTCTATTCACCCTTATGGCCTCCAGCGTTAGATCCAGATTGGCATAAGGGGCAGCCCCGGCCTTGACTATCAGGCCCCCAACTCCCTGTGACATTTTGTTTCCCTCTGGTGCTATGGAAAATTTTGGCAGAATCACAGATTTGCCTGTGAGGACAATCAGCTGCCTTAGTGGTGACTGCCGTGGGGCGTCTAGACCAGCCCCAAATTTCATTTGACACTCTGTTTTTGCCTTCACTGTCTCAAATTAGCCTGGAACCCCTTCCTCATATCAATTGAGGGCTCATCAGTGCAAAAATCTTAACGTTAACCGGTTTCCCAATGTAAGCGGGTTTCAGATCTGAAAGTTCAGCTCTGGTCTCAGCTGATGTAAAACTAAGAACAGAAAATTCCCGGTTACAATGCTTTCTGGAAGGGCGGCATGGTGGCACATTGGTTAGCACTGCTACCTATCGGCGCTGACGATCCGGCTTCGATCCCGGCCCCGGGTCACTGTCCATGTGGAGTTTGCACATTCTCCCCGTGTCTGCGTGGGCCTCACCCCCACAACCCAAAATGATGCGCAGGGTAGATGGATTGGCCACGCTAAATTGTCCTTTAATTGGGGGGAAAAATGAATTGGATACTATAAATTTACAACACAAAAAGAAAACAGGAAAAACGCAGAGTGCTTTCTGTAGGAGCCAGACGAGGAAGAAAGAAATGAGGTTTTCCTTTTCGATTACTTATCCAATACCGTTTTGACAGTTACCATTGAACCTGTTTCCACCACTTTTTCAGGCAGTGTATTCCACAACTTGCTACACATAATGGGTTAATAAGTAATGGTCAGTGGGGATTTGTGAAGTTGCCATTCTTGAACAATTTATATGGATTTCTTCAGGAAATCACACAGAATGTGATATGAATATGTGAATTTTCAGAAGGTGTCTGATAAGGTGCCACATAGGTAACTTGTTTTGAGATTTAAAGCATGAGGTATTGAAGGAAAGTAGGTGAAAGTTTAGGAATGGCTCATCAGTAGATGGCCACAGATATGGATTGGAAATGGCAGGATGCTGAATCTCTTTTGTTTTCAGTTACATAAATGATTTGAGCATATGCTCGGAAGAATGACATTTTAATTTCTTATTGGGGTAAAATAAATTATATAGGATGTGCAGAACAATGACATGCATAGGGATAGTTGGAGGTGTGGACTTGGGCAGGATGCTCTTTCCAAGGGCCGGTGCAGACTCAACGGGCCGAATGGCCTCCTTCTGCACTGTAAATTCTATGATTCAATGATTTTGGTCCAATTAGTCTTT
The DNA here is from genome assembly GCF_902713615.1 of Scyliorhinus canicula. NCBI lineage: Eukaryota > Metazoa > Chordata > Chondrichthyes > Carcharhiniformes > Scyliorhinidae > Scyliorhinus > Scyliorhinus canicula. The sequence goes on along the minus strand of NC_052158.1, from coordinate 145,390,581 downwards.
GTTGATGTTTTACATCGGATAAGCCTCCTCTCACCTACTTCACCGCACCCAATCGGCATAAGCATTTCTCTCTCATTTTTTAAAAACTAGCCTCCCCTCTCCCCATTTTCCTCAGCTACTACTTGTGGTAGCCAGATCCACATTCTAACCACTCTCTCAGTAAGATAAACTATGAGAAAGTTTGCAAGCGATGACAGGAAGATAGAGGCAGGTCAGCGGACTGGTTGGAAAATGCAGTTCAGAGAAATGTGAAATAGCACATTGTAGGTGAAAGGACAGTGGAAGTACATATACCTGGAATCGGACAGGTGCCGAGACCAGGAACTGGAGAAAACAAACTCCCAGTACATCGAGGGGCAGCCAGTTCAGCAAAGAGGGATGGTGAATTGTGGATAGTTTAGGGATATTCTTTGCCTGTCATACCTCAATCATCAAATTTGATTGTCCGTCCTTGGCAGTATTTTTAATTACATTTTGTATCTTCTAAGGTGAAAATAGTTTAATAAGGGCATAGGGAATCCACACTGAGTACAATAATGATTTGCACACTATCCACTAGATCCCTACTGGGTGCCTTCTCTGGTTGGTGCCATATTGGCCTATCTTTTATACAAAGGTTGAGAGGCTTGTACTCTGCGAGGGCCACAGGGAATATAATCATTCCCACCCCATAAGTTATTATAAATAGCTAAACCTAGAGGAAGACAGTGCAAAGAGGTGAGAGGCAAAGGGTGGAGGCATGGGCTTAAGTAAGGTGCTCTTTCCAAGGGGTGGTGCAGACTCCATGGACCGAATGGCCTCCTTCTGCCCTGTAAATTCCATGGATTCTCCAATAATCGGACTATATCCCCACGCCAGCGTCAATGGCCCCCGAAAGTGAGCAATTCTCCACTTTCTAGGGATCTAGGTTGACATCGGAGTGGTTCCCGCAGCTCCAGCTAGCGCCGAATGATCGGTGCGAGTTCGCGCATGCGCGAAATGGCGGGCGTATTTCCGTGCATGCACAGACCGGCCAGCGTATTTCTGCGCATGCACGGGGGTTCTCTTCTCCGCGCTGGCCTCTGGGTAATATGCCGGAGCCCTATTGGGGCCCGGCGCAGCGGAAAGAAGACCCCCACAGAACCAGCCCGCCCGCCGATCGGTAGGCCCTGAATGCAAGCCAGGCCACCGTGGGGGCAGCCCCGGGGTCATATCCCCCGCACCCCCCCCCCCCCACCCACCCCCACCCCTCCCCCCAGGCGGCCCCCGTATAGTTACCCGCCGTGTGTGAGGTGAGTAATTCACGCCGGTGGGACTGGGAAAAACTTGTCGGCCACTCGGCTGATCGGTGCCCAGAGAATCGCCGGGGGCGGGGTGGGGGGGGGGGGGGGGGGCGCGCTGTCAACGGCTCCCGACTGGCGTGGCGGGAATCCTGCCGGCGCCCGAAATACTGCGCCGGAGAATAAGGAAGCCACCCCTGCACCGGGTCGGAGAATCCCGGCCCATGATTCTGGATTAGAGCGGTTAAATTAGCTTGGAATTGCTCCAACAAAAAGCCAGCACAGACATCAGTTGAATGGCCTCCTTCTGCACTGTACATGTTGCTGAAACTACGGTGAGGGAATCATAAAGGGACAAAACAAGCAAAAGTAATTAAGAGGTGCATCTCCAAGCCAGTCTAGATATTCCAACAGGAGTAGTCTGAAGGATTGTTGTTTTTTAGGCTGGCCTGTTGCATGGTGAAGTGACAATCTTTGCTTTACAATCAGCAACTTGTTTAGGTGCTGCTCCGTGAGCCAATTAACTTTTTTGTCATTCTCCTAACTGCATTCATGTACCACCTGCTAGTCCTCTCTGACAGCTGAGGGGCGTTGGTAGTAAGAACGTTCTGGTGTTCAGTGAAGCAGTTGTTTCTGTTGATCCAGGCTCCCATGTGGAAATATGCCAATTCTTCAAGAGCCTGACTCATGCCTTTGTGTCCTAATGCTGTGGATTCTATACTCTTGAGACAGGCTGTGAGACAGGAAAAGTGATGAAATGGCGATGGGGAGGGTAGGGAGGGATGCCCGATGTATTCCTGTTTCGAAGGGATATTATCAAAGATGACAATAGCACCAGGTCAGACACCACCTCCTCCCGACTGGAGATAGACGGGGAATTAAGGTCATTAATTGGCATATGACACCCATTTTACAACCCTGCTGGATTTTTCAAGCCTTGAAACAACACCATCCTCAACTGTGCTGTGAGTCTGCCAGCTACATAGAGCCAGCCTCGCAGCTACTTCCCAGGAGGGCTTTCCTTTCCAAAGGTTTTTTTTGGCCATGCCAGTCACTGGAAGGTTCACCCTTGTTATGAACAATGTGTCATTGTAAGTTGAATCCATGTATATATCTGTGTGTTAAGAAATCTGGGTGTCTGGATAGATCTGTCACTAAAAGGTTTCAGGTCTTTTGGGCTTGTTTGTATAAATACATTTTTAATGAGGTTTTACAACCCCTGAAGTTAAAGAGATGGGGTTAAATGGGGTTGAAAGGTCCTTAATTCTGGAGAGCAAAACACGAAGTAGAAAAGCTTTACTGTTGTCGGGAATACCAAATTTCAAACCACCACAACAATTTAGGCTACATGAGAAGTGGGTGCTGATTGGTTGGCAAGTTGACTGTGATTGGCTGAGGTGTTGCTATGGAGAAAGCAAAAGACAACAATTGGCTCCCCAACCTCCCAGATAATACAAAAAAGGCAGAAGACTTGAACATATTCCTTTTGTTTGCAGAGAATGGGGCCCAGTGCAGGAAAGTTGGGAAGCCTTTCAATTCCCTGTTGTTTGTTCCATGGCAATCCCTCAGCCAATCAGAATCGATTTACCAACCAATCAGTACCCTATTCTTCTGTAGTATAAATTGCTGCGATCCTTTGAAATTTAGTATTCTTGCATTTGTCTTGATGAGCTTTGGTGACATGTGTCACTTTTTCATGTCCATGACAACAGTTGGAAGGATGAGGATGGAAGGAATTTGTGGATTGGCAATGTGTAGAATAGGTATTCATGTGGCCTATTTGTGTGGGGCATGTTCAGATCCCATTTAGCCAAAGCTATCACGAAGCACATATGAGGAAATAACACCCAAATTGCAATTATATCGGGGAGGGGGGTGGGGGTTCTGATGTCTATAATTCAACCTATAATTGATGTGCCTCAACAAGCCATTCAAGGATCATGTTCACACTGAATGGAATGAGTGGATGCTGGAGAGAGTGAAAAAACCTTCACAAAGAGTGAACGTATATCGCTAAACCCGCTTGATGCTTCCTGTGGCTTCATCACCAAATTGTGGGCTGCTATTTGTGCTATTGCCAGTTGTCGGAATTCTGCAGAAATGCAGAATTGCCAACTCGATGGATGGGGAGGATTTGATGTGCAGTGATGATTCTGAAACCAAAGTCTGATCGAGAGTGGAATCCTTATGATGATGTCGTAGCCAAAGGGACTCAGAATACATTCAATAAACTCTTTGTATTGGATGACGAAGACAATGGCCACGATTTTGCGCCCGCATTCGCCGCAGGAGCAAATGGTGACATGAGCGAGACATAGAAAATTTAAATCTCACCAAGATATCATTTTCCAACTCCCCCGCCCCCTCGTCGGTCAGGTAATGAGGCTTCTGCCCAGGAAGGTCGGGAAACCTATTTCAGTACATTTCCATATAATCAGTGGGTTTCCCGACAGTATCATCTCCCCCACATTTAGAATTCACCCCTCGCCAATGTGATGTCACGTCGGTGAGGTTTACAACTGCTTTTCAAAAATGTGAAACAGGTGAGAGGTACCCGTTGGAGAGGCACATGCCTGGGCATCACCCTGGCACTGCCCCTTACCATGGCACTGCCCTCTGGTGCCCTGGAACGGCCTCCCCTTGTGCATGTGGGGGGGAGGGACGTTTTCTCGTGTCCATGGGGGTCCCCCAAGTCGGTGGGGGGTGTCGCCTCCTTGTTCATGTGGTTGGGGGGGGGGGGGGGCGCGTTTTCTATCAGAAATCGGAGTACCCTTTAAAAGTGGTGCCCCCACCTCGGGATTCCCGGCTGCTGACTTCCTCCAGCCCCGCCAGCGTGACGCCGTGGGCCACACTTCCAGATTTATTTTGTACAGTGCCAGATATTCTGGAGAGAAAAGCTGGCTGTTGTTTCATTCAACAAAACTTGTCACATTGTTTTAATTTTAATTACTGGCTTTTGTTTTACCAATTTCAAAATGACGACCCCGTATGCCAACACGCCGGTTCACATTTTATCCTCGGCATATAAATCGACCCTTGTTTTTAGAAGGATTTTTCGAGGCTTCAAAGATCAATTTATATGCTGTAATTTATGGTATATAGGCCATTGATGTGGTAAAATGATCCAAGGTGCATTACAGGAGTGATTAGCAAACACAATTTGACACGCATCACATTAGGAGATGTTAGGAAAGATGGCCTAAAGTTTGGTCAATGAGGTAGGTTTTTAAGAGATCATAAAGGAAGAGAAGGAGTAGAGAGGCAAAGAGGCAAAGAGGTTCAGGGAGAGCATTCTGCCCAAGACTTGGACAGGTGAAGGAAGAGCTGATAAAAGGGCAGAAATGGGGGGAAAAGCTTAACTGATCAAGACAAAATCTAACAGCAATTTTTGTTTTTAATGTTGCCTCATTCTAACTATGAATAGCAGGGCTAATTTGTTGGATGTTTTTGACACATCGCTGGAATGGATGAAATGTTCTTCCCCTCTCTATTTCGTCACTGAGGGACAAACCTTTTAACATTTTGTTCGTGTGATCACTGACACCACTATGTGTGATACAGAGCTATTGAAATGTCCAATAAGCTGGCTTTAACATGCATCTTAAAGCAGCATTTTAAAAAATATATTTAGAGTACCCTTTTTTTTCCAATTAAGAGGCAATTTAAGGTGGCCAATCCACCTAACCTGCACAGCTTTGGGTTGTGGGGGTGAAACCCACGCAGACACGGGGAGAATGTGCAAACCCCACACAGACAGTGACCCGAGGCCGGGATCGAACCCAGGTCCTCGGCGCCGAATCAGCAGTGCTAATCACTGCACCACCGTGCCGCCCTTAAAGCAACATTAAAGTAATATTTCATGTTATTTGTGTTATGATTGTCAGCTGAAGAGATTAAAAAGCTACCACATCAAAGAATGTACCTTGTCATCGGACAAGTTGAAATCATATCGTTCATTCATGTAAAAGGGCGAAACATGTTGCAGCTTTGCTTATTTCCCTTCAGGGCAGAAAGCAGAATGATGAAACAGGAGACACACGGTGCACTGTTCCACAGTGAAAGAGTTCAGTAAGCAGGGCCACACTGATGCTACCACTTGGCAAAGTGCACAGTTCACCAACTCAATCACTACCCTTTGTCATCAGACACCCTTGCTGACTGTATCCAAACTCAACAACTGTTACTATTCTGGCCCAGTTACATGAATGAAAAACATTATTAGAAGAAGCATGAATTTTGATATTCTGGAGAGGCTGTGTTAGAGAAATATAAAGATCGAGAACATGGTGCTCATTGCATAATGTCACAGGTTTGGAAGAGTTGGGTAAAGCACAAATGCGTGGCAGGCAGGAATGGTCCTACAGTCGGACACCATCTACCTCCGATACTTTTTTAAAGTTTTTTTTTTAATTGAGAGTACCCATTTCATTTTTTCCAATTAAGGGGCAATTTAGCATGTTCAATCCACCTATCTTGCACATCTTTGGGTTGTGGGAGCGAAACCCACGCAGACACGGGGAGAACGTGCAAACTCCACACGGACAGTGACCCAGAGCCGGGATCGAACCTGGGACCTCGGCGCCGTGAGACTGCAGTGCTACCACTGCGCCACCGTGCTGCCCTCTACCTCCGATACTTTAGATACTGCTTTAGTTTTGAGTATGAAGGATTCACTTCAGTAAAATATGTGGCAACCAATAGTCAGTCGCAGCTCTTAGCACCATGACATTAATGATATTCAACACAAGGTATGTGATAAACTATTGAACAATACTGTAACATTTGATGGAAGAAAATATTGTTCAATAGTAGTTTAATTCAAAAGTACACAAGTGGCTCAGAAGCTACAAAATTAATGCTTTACAAATTGGCTGAAATCTCAGGTTAAAACCTCAATTTTATGCAACATGCTTTTTCTTGCATTTCACTGGAGTAAGAGAAGGAGCCCTCTGACAATCTTTAATGAGTTGCTCGGAAAGGGGGACACCTTTGATAATTTAAGCATATAATCCTATAGGAGGCCATTGCTGCATTGTCAGAGGTGCGCTGCGGGATTCTCCATGGACGGAATCCTCTGCATCGCCAGCAGTGCACCAGCGCCCACAGGTTTACCGACGCCGTGAGGAAACCCCAAGGAGAACAGGTAGAGTTGGTTAGGATGAAGGAGGAATCTTGTAAGGGGTCTAGTTTGAGGGCTATGGTGGTGGCAGCGTTGCCAATGGCTCCGAGTAGGTATTCAGGGAGCCTGGTGGTGCAGTCCACGGTCTAGATATGGAATCAGTTGAGGAGGCATTTTAGGGTGGAAGGGACGTCGGTGTTAACGCCGCTGTGTGAGAATCATGGGTTTGAGCCGGAGGGGATGGATAGTGGATCAGGAGGTGGAGGGAAGTGGGGCTGGTCAAGGTGAGGGATCTTTATTTGGAGAAAGGGTTCGCCAGTCTGAAGGAGCTAAGGGAGAGGGTAGAGCTGCCGAGTGGGAGTGAGTTTAGGTATCTGCAGGTTAGGGACTTTGCACAAAAGGCCTGGATGGGGTTTCCTAGGTTGCCGAGGTACACCCTCCTGGAGCGACTGCTGCTTCCGGATGTGGAAGGGGAGGGAAGAATTGGGGATATATACAAGTGGCTGGGGGAAGCAGGGAGGTGAGCGGGTGGTGATGATCAAGGAGAAATGGGAAGCGGAGATCAATTGGGGAGTATGGAGTGAGGCATAAACAGGACCTACTCTTGTGCAAGGATGAGCCTGATACAGTTCAAGGCGGTGCACAGGGTGCATATGTCTTGGGCGAGAATGAGTGGGTTCTTTCAGATGGTAGCAGATGAGTGTGAGAGGCGTGGGTGAGGGCCAGTGAATCATGCATACATGTTTTGGAGTTGTGAAACATCGGGAAAATTCTGGGCTGGAGTGTTTGCGGTCTTAGAACATAGAACATAGAAAAATACAGCACAGAACAGGCCCTTCGGCCCACGATGTTGTGCCGAAATTTTGTCCTAGATTGAGAACAAATGAATCTACATCCCATCATTCTACCATAATCCATGTACCTATCCAATAGCCGCTTGAAGGTCCCTAATGTTTCTGACTCAACTACTTCCATAGGCAGTGTATTCTATGCCAGGTAGTGGAGGAGGAGCTGAACCCGGAACCTTTGGTGAGGTTATTTGGGGTTTCAGAGAAACTGAAGCTCACGTGGAGGAGGAAGGCCGATGTTGTGGCCTTCGCCTCTCTGATTGCGGTGAATTTTACTGGAGTGGCGGTCGGCATCGCCACCGGGGGTAGCAGCTTGGTTGGGTGACCTGTACGACTTCCTGCAGTTGGAGAAGATAAAGTATGAGTTAAGGGGCTCTGCAGTGGAGGGTTGAGAAAAGGTGGGGGATGTTTGTGACCGTGTTTGAGGAGCTGTTCATCACGGGGGGGGGGGGGGGGGGGGGGGAGGGGAGGTGGGGGGAGGGCGTGGAGGGTGAAAAAGAGAAGAAAATTGTACAGACGGTATAATGGATTGCTGGGAAGTATGTTTCCCGGGGTGTTTATTTGCTGTAACCTGTTTTGATACATGTTTGTAATAAAATACATTGAAAAAAAACAATGGGAAACCCTATTGGCCGGCTGCAGGAACGGCCGGAGGGGGAGTGGGGGGGGGGGGGGGGGGGGGGGGGGCTGCACCGGAAAGTGGAGCTGGCTGGACGGAGAATCCCACCCCATGCTCTTTTAGCTGAGATATTAAATTAATGCAACATTTGCTGACCACTTAGCTGATCGCCACACAGTTGATGGTGATTATGTTGGCGTCACATGCATGTGCAACAAGCATGAAGGGTAGTCAAATCACGACGCCAGCCAGCGTCTAACACTCATTTGATAAGATTTTCAATTTTGGCACTCTAACTAGCCTTCTTTTAAACTTGCTCAGCCAAACATACATTCAGCCCCCACACCAGTGCCATTTAAAGGGATCCCATCTAATACAAATGATTTGCTTATGACTTTCTTTTGGCTCTTGCAGACTTCGTAGGAGGAGGGTCACATGAAAGATACAGAAAATGTGGTTAGGGAGTGATGCTGGATTTTGGGAAGCAATTCTTTGCTACCTCAAGGTTTCTGGGTACATAAGGGCTGCATTTTCCTTTGGGCGGCAACATCAGAGATATGGAGCAGAGGCAGCAAAGAAGACAAACTGCTTGCAGAGGGCAAGGGAGGAGGGCTCTTAGTAGAAGATCTTTTCCACCTAAGGCTTCCAGGGAACAATTCTCCTACTTACACCTCAGCCAGGAGCTGTGTGTTTGGCAACTGTGTTTCACCGAGAAGGAGGTCAGGGAATCGTGCCACCTCTTGGACTTGCACCCTCAGAGCAGGGCGGGCGACGACAATACTGCCAGGAGCCGCCAAGGTGAGCATGGCCCTGAATCTTTTCTCCAGTGCATTCTGCCAGGCTAGAATAGCTAACAAACATCTGGCGGTTCATCATCCACTCTCTAATGCTGAAGGTCACAGAGTTCTGCCCACCAGAAGAAAGGGAGCTTCTGATCACAAGATAAAAGCAGATGCTGGAATCTGAAACAAAAAACAGAAAATGCCGGACATTCTCAGCAGGTCTGACAGCATCTGTGGAGAGAGAAGGGAGATAATGTTTCGAGTCTGGATGACTCTTTCTCAAAGAGCTTTGGCAAACTCTCTGACAAAGGGACATCCAGATTCGAAGAGTTAGCTCCCTTCTTTCACGACAGATGCTGTCAGACCTGCTGAGATTGTCTAGCATATTCTGTTTTTGCTTCTGACCACATATCAGCACAATTGTTAAGACCACCTGTTTCCATCTCCATAACATCACCTGAATCAGCCTGTGCTTTAGCACATTTGTGGCTGAAACCCTCACATATGCAATTGTTACCTCTAAACTTTACTAGTTTAATGTACTCCCGGCCAGCCTCCCACGTTCTACCACCTGTAAACTTCAAAACCCTGTTGTCCATGTCCTAAATCGCACAAAGTGCTGTCCACCTATCACCCCTGTGCTCACTGACCTAAATTGGCTCCAATCAAGAATCGCCTTGATTTTAAAATTCTCATCCTTGTTTTCCAATCCCTCCATGGCCACGCCCCTCCTGTAATCTAAACCTACCTCTTAGTGAGTTGGTCACACCGCAGATTAGAATTGGTGATGGAGACAGGGAATGGGTGACCAAAAGGCAGAGAAAGAGAAGGAAGGCAGTGCGGGTGTCCCCTGCGGTCATCTCCCTCCAAAACAGGTAGACCGTTTTGGATACTGTTGGGGGAGATGACTCACCAGGGGAAGGCAGTAGTAGCCAGGCTCATGGCACCGTGGCTGGCTCTGCTGCACAGAAGGGCGGGAAAAAGACTGGCAGGGCTATAGTCATAGGGGATTCAATTGTAAGGGGAGTAGACAGGCGTTTCTGTGGTCGAAAACGAGACTCCCGAATGGTATGTTGCCTCCCGGATGCTCGGGTCAGGGATGTCTCAGATCGGCTGCAGGACATACTAAAGGGGGAGGGTGAACAGCCAGTTGTCGTGGTGCATATAGGCACCAATGATATAGGTAAAAAAAGGGATGAGGTCCTACAATCAGAATTTAGGGAGTTAGGAGATAAGTTAAAAAGTAGGACCTCACAGGTAGTAATCTCAGGATTGCTACCAGTGCCACGGGACAGTCAGAGTAGAAATTCAAGAATAGTCAGAATGAATATGTGGCTTGGTGCAGGAGGGAGGGGTTCAGATTTTTGGGACATTGGAACCGGTTCTGGGGGCGGTGGGACCATTACAAACCGGATGGTCTACAACTGGGCAGGACTGGAACCGATGTCCTAGGGGGTGCTTTTGCTAACACTTGTGGGGAGGTTTTAAACTAATGTGGCAGTGGGATGGGAACCAGATTAGGAAGTTAGAGGTCAGTAAAGAAGCAGCAACTAAAGCCAGTAAGGTACGAGACAATAAACTCAATGTGACTAAGGGGAAGAGTAGACAGGGAAGAGATGATGAACGCAAAGGGACAGGTGGTCTGAGGTGCATTTGTTTTAATGCGAGAAGTGTAGCAGGTAAGGCAGATGAACTTAGGGCTTGGATCAGTACCTGGGAATATGATGTAATTGGTATTACTGAGACTTGGTTGAGGGAAGGGCAGGACTGGCAACTGAATATCCCAGGGTATAGATGCTTCAGGAGGGATAGAGAGGGTGGTAGAAGGGGTGGAGGAGTTGCATTACTCGTCAGAGATGATATCACAGCTGTGATTAAGGAGGGCACGATGGAGGATTCGAGCACTGAGGCAATATGGGTGGAGCTGAGAAATAGGAAGGGTGCAGTAACATTGTTGGGACTTTACTACAGACCTCCCAAAAGCGAGCATGAAGTAGAGGTACAAATATGCAGACAGATTATAGAAAAATGTAGGAGCAATAGGGTGGTTATGATGGGAGATTTTAACTTCCCCAACATTGAATGGGATTTGTGTAGTGTTGGAGGCGTAGATGGAGCAGAGTTTGTAAGGAGCATCCAGGAGAGATTTTAGAGCAGTATGTAAATAGTCCAACTCGGGAAGGGGCCATACTGGACCTGGTATTGGGGAATGATCCCGGCCAGGTGGTTGATGTTTCAGTCGGTGATTACTTTGGGAATAGCGATCAGAATTCCGTAAGTTTTAGAATACTCATGGGCAAGGACAAGAGTGGTCTGAAAGGAAGAGTGCTAAATTGGGGAAAGGCAGAGTATACCAAAATTCGGCAAGAGCTAGGGAATGTGCATTGGGAGCAGCTGTTTAAGGGTAAATCCACATTTGAAATGTGGGAGTCTTTTAAGGAAAGGTTGATTAGAGTGCAGGACAGACATGTTCCTGTGAAAATGAAAGTTAGAAATGGCAAGATTAGGGAACAATGGATGACGGGTGAAATTGTGAGACTAGCTAAGATGAATAGGATTGAGGCAACTCAAAACTGATGAAGCTTTGGAGGAATATCGGGAAAGTAGGATGAATCTCAAACGCGCAATAAAGAGGGCTAAAAGGGGTCATGAAATATCTTTGGCTAACAGGGTTAAGGAAAATCCCAAAGCCTTTTATTCGTATGTAAGGAGCAAGAGGGTAACTAGAGAAAGGATTGGCCCACTCAAAGACAAAAGAGGGAATTTATGCATGGACTCAGAGGAAATGGGTGAGATTCTTAATGAGTACTTTGGATCGGTATTCACAAAGGAGAGGGACAAGACGGATGTTGAGGCTAGGGATGGATGTTTAAATACTCTAGGTCAAGTTGTCATACGGAAGGGGGAAGTTTTGGGTATTCTAAAAGACATTAAGGTGGACAAGTCCCCAAGACCGGATGGGATCTATCCCAGGTTACTGAGGGAAGCGAGGATTGAAATAGCTGGGGCCTTAACAGACATCTTTGCAGCATCCTTGAGCACGGGTGAGGTCCCGGAGGACTGGAGAATTGCTAATGTTGTCCCTTTGTTTAAGAAGGGTAGCAGGAATAATCCAGGGAATTATAGACCTGTGAGCTTGACGTCAGTGGTAGGCAAACTTTTGGAGAAGAAACTGAGGGATAGGATCTATTCACATCTGGAAGAAAATAGACTTATCAGTGTTGGCAGCATGGTTTTGTGCAGGGAAGATCATGTCTTACAAACCTAATAGAATTATTTGAGGAAGTGACAAGGTTAATTGATGAGGGAAGGGCTGTAGATGTCATATACATGGACTTTAGTAAGGCGTTTGATAAGGTTTCCCATGGCAGGTTGATGGAAAAAGTGAAGTCGTATGGGGTTCAGGGTGTACTAGCTAGATGGATAAAGAACTGGCTGGGCAACAGGAGACAGAGAGTAGTGGTGGAAGGAGCATCTCAAAATGGAAAAGGGTGACTAGTGGTGTTCCACAGGGATCCGTGCTCGGACCACTGCTGTTTGTGATCTACATAAATGACCTGGAGGAAGGTATAGGTGGTCTGATTAGCAGGTTTGCAGATGATACTAAGATTGGTGGAGTTGCAGATAGCGAGGAGGACTGTCAGAGAATACAACAAAATATAGATAGATTGGAGAGTTGGGCAGAGAAATGGCAGATGGGGTTCAATCCAGGCAAATGCGAGGTGATGCATTTTGGAAGATCAAATTCAAGAGCGAACTATATGGTCAATGGAAGGGTCTTGGGGAAAATTGATGTACAGAGAGATCTGGGAGTTCAGGTCCATTGTACCCTGAAGGTGGCAACGCAGGTTGATAGAGTGGTCAAGAAGGCATACAGCATGCTTGCCTTTATCGGACGGGGTATTGAGTACAAGAGTTGGCAGGTCATGTTACAGTTGTATAGGACTTTGGTTCGGCCACATTTGGAATACTGCGTGCAGTTCTGGTCGCCACATTATCAGAAGGATGTGGATGCTTTGGAGAGGGTGCAGAGGAGGTTCACCAGGAAGATGCCTGGTATGGAGGGTGCTAGCTATGAAGAATGGTTGAGTAGATTAGGATTGTTTTCGTTGGAAAGACGGAGGTTGAGGGGGGACCTGATTGAGGTCTACAAAATTATGAGAGGTATGGACAGGGTGGATAGCAACAAGCTTTTCCCAAGAGTGGGGGTGTCAGTTACAAGGGGTCACGATTTCAAGGTGAGAGGGGGAAAGTTTAAGGGAGATGTGCGTGGAAAGTTTTTTACGCAGAGGGTGGTGGGTGCCTGGAACGCTTTACCAGCGGTGGTGGTAGAGGCGGGCACGATAGCACCATTTAAGAGGCATCTAGACAGGTATATGAAGGGGCGGGAACAGAGGGAAGTAGACCTTCGAAAATAGGAGACAGGTTTAGATAAAGGATCTGGATCGGCGCAGGCTGGGAGGGCCGAAGGGCCTGTTCCTGTCCTGTAATTTTCTTTGTTCTTTGTTCTTTGTTCTACCTACCAGGGAACAATTCTCCCATTTGCACTTCAGTCAGGAGCTGTGTGTTTGGCATATTTTAAAATATATATATTTTATAATGTCGCTGTGAAACGTCTTTTATTATGAGTCAGCATTTATTGCCCATCCCTAAATTGCCCTTGAGGGGCAGTTGCTGGGGTCTGGAGTCACATATAAGCCAGACCAGGTAAGGATGGCAGATTTCCTTCCCTAAAGGACATTAGTGAACCAGATGGGTTTTTAATGACAATGGTTTCATGGTTATCATTAGACTTTTAATTACAGAATTTTTATTGAATTCAGATTTCACCACCTGCAGTGGCGGGATTTGAACCTGGGACCCCAGAGCAGTACTCTGCGTCTCTGGATTACTAGACCAGTGACAATATCACTACGCCACCGCCTCCCCAGTAATTCCCGGAACGTTGTCATTCATTGACCTCTCCAAGCGGAGGAAGCTGGGTGAATGTGCATGTGGCTTTGGGAGGATAGTGGGCTTCCCTCTGGTGCAGAGGTGATGTGGAGATGCCGGTGTTGGACTGGGGTGAGCACAGTAAGAAGTCTTACAACACCAGGTTAAGGTCCAACAGGTTGGTTTCAAACACAAGCTTTCGGAGCTCGTGTTTGAAACAAACCTGTTGGACTTTAACCTGGTGTTGTAAGACTTCTTACTGGTGCAGAGGGTCATTGATTGCATAAGAATGAGGTCTGATTCTCTGAGCTAGTCCGACAGTCTTGCAACCACCATGCCAAACCAGAGGGTGGCTGCTTGGCAACACGGGCTATACCGCCGTAACCAGGCTGTTGACTGCCCTCTGCAAGAGGTGCATGGCTACAGCTTCTGCATCTTGTGTATTGAAAGAGATTGTGGGATGAGAGTGACGAGGGACTTACGGTGGTGCATTATGCAGGTTCATACCTCCCTCCTTGATGGCTTCGGCAATGCCACTGGCCAAGGTCTCAGTTGGCTGCTCCAATTAGGCCTGGCACAGTACCCTCATTGAGCATGAACCCATGAAGCTGTTACCCACCCTCCATTGGTCAGCTGCTGCTCTCATCTATTTTGGGCTGCTTTATCCCGCAAAAGAGAGGAAATGTGCCAGTGGATGCAGAGTGTGAGATGCTGCGGTTTTCCAGCAGGGGTGAGGTGAAGTTTGAGTTGCGATGCTCTGGGTTGTTGGTCGGTAAGTAAACGGGCTGTGATGAATGGAGCAGTGTGTGAGGCTAGTGGTGCAGTGGGCTGGATTTGGCACGTAAACTTGCATTCACTGACCTTGACCATTTGTGAGAGGCCATTAAACTTCTTGTGGCACTGCATCCAGGTCCTCAGTGACAGAATTGGGGCATTAAGAACTACAACCACCTGCTCCTACTGCCTACTAAGCATTTGCCTGGAGGATCACTGGTCTCCTGAGGAAAGTAAACCTTTCTCCTTCGGTTCAGTTCCTGCCCCAGCGACGCCAGGGCAGCATCCGACAGTCCGAGGCGACACTCTTTTGCATGTGGCATCGTTTCTGCTCCTTCTGCCGTGTCATAGAACATACAGTGCAGAAGACGGCCATTCAGCCCATCAAGTCTGCACCGACCCACTTAAGCCCGCACTTCCACCCTATCCCCGTAACCCAATAACCCCTTCTAACCGTTTTTGGATACTAAGGGCAATTTAGCATGGCCAATCCACCTAACCTGCACGTCTTTGGATTGTGGGAGGAAACCAGAGCACCCGGAGGAAACCCACGCAGACACGGGGAGAACGTGCAGACTCCACACAGACAGTGACCCAGCAGGGAATCAAACCTGGGACCCTGGCGCTGTGAAACGACAGTGCTAGCCACGTGTGCTACCGTGCTGCCCAAACCTTTTCCATTCACTTTCAGCTGCTGCTGAAACCAGACCTTTCATTGCCTTTAAGAACAGCAGTCTAGTTTTAAGGGGCGAAGTCTAGCATTAAGTCGTGCAGTCTAGCTTTAAGTGGTGCCAACCTTGCACAAATGTGGCCTCCAGCTGACCATGCAGAAACTCAGTAGCATATTCAACCCTGGGCTGCAAGGCACTATCATGGAAACATGCAGCTGGCACAAAGTCTGCAAGCTGAACGCCCGGCCGCCAATGGGAAAGTTGGTAATTGGGGGTGCACCACAGCTCAGACTTAGAGGAATGCAGGGATGCTCATGGGCTGTAGGGCTGGAGAAAGTGACATAGTTAGATAGGGGTAAGGCCATGTAAGGATTTGAAAACAAGAATGAGTATTTTAACTTGGTGGGGTTACTGAACTGAGAGGCAACGTAGGTCAGCAATCTGGAGCAATTAGACTTGGCACAACAATAATATTAGAGATTGCATTTCGAAAACCAATCCATTGTTTGATTTGACGTCCTTAAGATGTGGTAGATTGCTATATAAATGCAAGATCTCTCTTTTTTTGATTTTGGGGATGGAGTCAATATCAGTGGAGGGTCTTGTGGCACAGTGGGTAGCATCCCTGCCTGTGAGCCAGAAGCTCTGGGTTCAGATCCCATTCCAGGGCTTAATGGCCAAGGAAGGTGCATTCATAACACGGCCAAACAGGATGATTAGCAAACTGCAAATCCTTCCAATATACCCGATGGCAGGTGGTAAGAGTGGGATAGTTTTGTGGGCAGTCATACTGTAGAAGTGAATGGCAAACCACTGCAGTACTTGGCCAAGCATAATCATGGACTGATCCAGTGGGTCCATGGTCATCAATGCCCTTTTAGGGTAATGGGGGTGTTTAGCACACTGGGCTAAATCGCTGGCTTTGAAAGCAGACCAAGCAGGTCAGCAGCACGGTTCGATTCCCGTAACAGCCTCCCCGAACAGGTGCCGGAATGTGGCAACTAGGGGCTTTTCACAGTAACTTCATTGAAGCCTACTCGTGACAATAAGCAATTTTCGTTTCATGGTAGAAGGAGCAGCATCCAATACTACACAGACATGCCGTCTGGAAATGCATCCAGTGGTGAGAAAGTTGAACCTGCTAATGTATAGAAGTGGTGCAGGTGAATAACAGGGGCAGTTAAAGGAAACCGGATATGTACGTGAGGGATTAAAACCAGAAAATGCTGGAAATACTCAGTAGGACAAGCAAGAGAAACAGAGTTTCAGGTAAGTGATTCTTCATTTTCTGTTTCTCTCACCACAGCTGTCTGACCTGCTAAGTTTTGTAGCATTTCTGTTTTTATTTTAGATTTCTAGTATGCACTTTATTCTGCTTGTGTTTAAGTACATGAGGGAGAAAGGAATAGATGAATATGTTGAGAGAGTGAGATGAAGCAAGGTGTGCTTGTGTGTTTTTATACTATAAAATCACATGCAATATTGAGTGGCAAATTGATGACATCCACAGTCATGGAAAACCAAGCTACCTGACCAAAAGTATTACAAAAATGTATAAAGACCTAAGTCAGGAAAGGCAAGTTTAAAAAAAAGTTTTTTATTGCTTCAAGCCGAGATAAAAAGAGTATTAAAAAATTAATTAAAATATTGGCACAAAATATAATTTGGTTAAGCAAAACAGCAGCTAAAAAAAACCCAAATATTTATCTTGAAGAAATTTGACACCAAACAGCACGTCTCACGATGGAAGTTCTCCTTTGCATGCAAAAGTCATAGTGACCAGCCAGTCCTGAAATTTGTTGCCTTGTGTACGGTCCCATTGTCTCCAATGAACAAGAACGGAATGTATTCCAGCGTTACAGACTGTAGCCTGAAAGTTTCTTGATGCACAAAATCACACCAGGAAATCATTCTACTGCAGTATACCATCTATTGCAGCACAGGAAGTCAGATTACCAGACGGGAAACTATCAATTCTTTTAATTTTTTTTTTTTTTTTTTAAATTTAGATTACCCAATTATTTTTTCCAATTAAGGGGCAATTTTAGCATGGCCAATCCACCTACTCTGCACATTTTTGGGTTGTGGGGGCGAAACCCACGCAGACACGGGGAGAATGTGCAAACTCCACACAGACAGTGACCCAGAGCCGGGATCGA
This sequence comes from Scyliorhinus canicula, assembly GCF_902713615.1. Taxonomy (NCBI): domain Eukaryota; kingdom Metazoa; phylum Chordata; class Chondrichthyes; order Carcharhiniformes; family Scyliorhinidae; genus Scyliorhinus; species Scyliorhinus canicula. The sequence continues at coordinate 145,373,418 of NC_052158.1, read as the reverse complement.
ACCTGGGACCTCAGCGCCGTGAGGCGGTTGTGCTAACCACTAGGCCACCGTGCTGCCCATCAATTCTTTTAATGATGGAAATTGGATTCAACCACAAATGTTTCCGTTAAAGCTACCATAGACTAGCACAATTCTGTACACATAAGAATGCGTTTTTATACAAAATACTTTGAGCTTTTTCATGCATGTGTTAAGAAGTCAGACAAACACAAATATGCAATAGAGTGAGTCCATCTCAGGAGAAAATGGACTGCACCCAGGGTGTATGTAATTTCTGTACTGAATGTCATCTGTTGTGGCTGTAGAGGTTGATTTGTGAGTGGCTTATTTGTTGAGTTTGTCTTGCCTGGTGCATAGATTATCCTGTCGAGAGATGACTCTAAGGTCCAAGCACCCATTGAAGCAAGCAGACCGTGGTGACACAGCAACTAACTGACTGGATGGGTGGTAGATATCCAATGAGATGCGATGGTCTCTCCCACTGTCGGACGTAGCCCTGGCTTGTGCTCCACACCAATCAAATGGGAGTTTATAACGAATAACTGTTTCTTTCCACGTTGTGCCAACGTAAACCACAAAGCTGGAGTGTCCGCTCCAGGGCACAGGCCTGGGCAAATAGTATGGAGAACCAGAGTTGCCCAAGTATCAGGACATTCCTCTTGCCATTTCTAGTATTGTGCAGAGGAAAGGATGGGACAGGTACAGTTTAGTATCAGCTCTGCTGAAGATGTTGCCAGGCAGCTGCCTGATAGATGACAGATTACCAACTACCAGACTCTGCTCCAGACCTTCTGTCAGGGTTTACTCCCTTAAGTCTTCTCACTCCTGACACAGCAGTGGTGCTATCGCGCATAACCACATGCTGGTGGGCCTGTGTGGCACAGGGCAGCAGGGTAGCATGGTGGTTAGCATAAATGCTTCACAGCTCCAGGGTCCCAGGTTCGATTCCCGGCTGGGTCACTGTCTGTGTGGAGTCTGCACGTCCTCCCCCTGTGTGCGTGGGTTTCCTCCGGGTGCTCCGGTTTCCTCCCACAGTCCAAAGATGTGCGGGTTAGGTGGATTGGCCATGCTAAATTGCCCGTAGTGTCCTAATAAAAGTAAGGTTAAGGTGGGGGGTTGTTGGGTTACGGGTATAGGGTGGATACGTGGGTTTGAGTAGGGTGATCATGGCTCGGCACAACATTGAGGGCCGAAGGGCCTGTTCTGTGCTGTACTGTTCTATGTTCTATGTCTGGTGGGGGCACGGGGGAGGGGGGTCATCAGCCTGGATCCTGGATCCACAGCTATGTTGCCTTTGGGGGGGGGGGGGGGGGGGAAGAGCACTGCATAGCCTATTCATCAGCAAGCCCCATGTACTGGCGGGAGAGGCTTACTGTAGCAAAATTCTTGGGATGGAGCCGTGGAGGGTTTATTTTTTATTGGTTCTCCTAACAAGGAGCATCAGGTGAAAAATTCAGCGCTGAAATGATATCCAATGAACTTTCGGAAACGTTCCACAAAAGGGTGATTTTTGGCTGCTGCTGCACAGTTCCCGTTTATACCGTTTGGATAAATTATCCTCTTTACCTCCCTCACCCCCCTTTCGAAAGGCTTCGCCTGAGCATTGCGGGGTGGGTGGAGAGGGGAGACCAGCCTTGCCTCATTCAGTGCATTATTTAGCGTGAGTTTAAAGAAAAATTAGGTTGTGCAATGTTGCACTGGGGAGAGGGGGGTGGGCATCTTTTCTTTTGCAACGAGCTGGTTAAATTCCAGCTGGATAATCCAGTGCATTGTTTGGCGAGCACGTGGAAGGTCTGATGATTCATGCCCCATTGCACGAAATGCTTTTGAGAAGCCGGCAGACACAGGAGTCTGACCTGGCCCCGCACACCACAACGGGACGTGTTCGGCGAGGGGGCAAATAAAGATTGCAGATTTGCACAGAGCTCTTTGGGAAACGCAAGGTGCATTGAGCAGTCTCGCTGAACCGCAAAGACATGTTTTTTTTTCTGGCTGAGCATTTATTAATAGCCTGCAATCCATCCAATTATCAGGAGGGTGCATTAGATGCTATTAACTTGTAGCATTTTTAAAACAAATCAAATCCCCCCTCCCCCAATGTAACAGTTTCCCCGGCGGGAACGCGCCCGCGTGACTCAGCACACTGACGTCATTCGCCACTAGGAGTGCAACAGAAATAAATCCTTCCGCCTCTGCAACGAGGTCCCCACCTTCAGCAAATCACGTTCTACTCAATCACTGCCAGCTCCAGCCTTGCATTAAAACAAAACCAACATGCACAGTGGCGGTTTGGGGTTTTTTTTTTGGGGGGGGGGGGGGGGGGGGGGTGTATCATCTCGACTGCTCCATTCAAAATTCGCATTAGTCACTTCGATTCGCCTTTTGCAGGGGGAGTCTGGAGGGGATCATCTCTGTTCTGCTGCAATACAGTATTTCACATTTACAAAGCAGTCTGTTCAACAGAACTCAGCCACAAACTGGTTAGCAATGCTCCAGCCACCGCAGCTCCTTGTACCGCATACTTCGCCCGCTGTCTATGTTTATGTATTTTCATTATGTATCCTCGTATATGTTCTTATGTTTTCATGTTTGGAGCGATCTGACTGGACTGTACACAGAATGATACTTTTCACTGTACCTCAGTACACGTGACATTAAATCTAAATGTAAAATGGAAAGATCTGCATTAGCTTTCCAAGATATGGGCAGCATGGTGGTGCAGTGGGTTAGCACTGCTGCCTCACCGCGCCGAGGTCCCAGGTTCAATCCCGGCTCTGTGTCACTGTCCGTGTGGAGTTTGCACATTCTCCCCGTGTTTGCATGGGTTTTGCCCCCACAACTCAAAGAAGTGCAATATAGGTGTATTGGACACACTAAATTGCCCCTTAATTGGAAAAAATGAATTGGGTACTCTAAATTTATATTTAAAAAGTATTCCAAGATATTAAAATGCATTGAGCAAACAATTTTATTTGAAATGATTAAACTGCTAAATTTATACCTCAGACACACTTTTATGTAGACAGATAGACATTCGAGTATCTGGATGTGTGTGCATATTATTGAGATATATCCTGAGAGGAGACCATGGTTAGGACTGAAGAGTTGTGGTCTTTGGGACCAATAATGACAAGTCTTGGTGGACGTCACACAACCAAAGTAGAGGTGCTAGTAGAATCTGAGGGCAAAAGAACTCTGTTGACCAAGATCAGGAAGAGATAGTAGGAGTTTCTTGGGCACACAATAAGAAATCATATTTGGAAAGCCTGATACTGATGGGGAAAATCATTGATAAAAGAGATCAAGACAGACAAAGAACAATCTTTCTAAAGAGACTCACAAGCTGGATTAATTGCCACCAATGACAATGATCCATGCCTGCAGAACAAAATTAACATGAAGGTCCATGGCCACCAACACCCTCTCATTGTACCTGTTGAGAGAGAGAGATCTTGAGAGGGTGAAGCTAAACAGCTTACAAACGGGCGACAAAGAAAACATTTATCCTATCCCCATAACCCAGTAACCCGACCCAACTTTTTGGATACTAAGGAGCAATAATGGCCAATCCACTAACCTGCACATCTTTGGACTAGGAGGAAACCGGAGCATCCGGAGGAAACCCACGCAGGCACGGGGAGAACGTGCAAACTCCACACAGACAGTGACCCAAAGCCGGGATCAAACCTGGGACCTCAGCGCTGTGAGGCAGCAATGCTAACCACTGCACCACCGTGCTGCCCGGTTGAGGTTATTCATGAAGGTCCTGCCTTCTCAACCTTGCCACTCACCGGAGGTGTGGTGATCTTCAGGTCAAAGGGGAAAGGAGCCTATGGTCATCCGGGACTATGGTGTCTTTACCTTACTGGTGTATTAGCTCTGATGATTATGCTCAAACTTTGGGGTAAGATTTAAATCTAGGCGAGAATGCTACCAAATGAGCAATGGCTGAAAATTAATCGTGTAGAACATTAATTAAATATACTGCAATATATATTTGGCAATATTCAAATACGTTAACAACAGTATATGAAATTGTAAAACACTTATTCAAACAAAAGATTATTAATTTCATATACAGTAAGCTATTTTAATGAATTGTATATTTACTAATTGGTTGTTTTGTGTACCTATAACACAAAGCATTGCTGACTATATCTACACATACACCACACATGCTTGAATGAATTAAGCTAACGACTACTTTACAAAATGTGTATGTACAGAAAATACAACTTCTATTCTGTAATTTCATTGAAATGAAATGTGTAATTACAGTGTATATATGCTACAATAACTTATCGCAGTATGCAATTATCACAGAATAGTTTCAAATTGTTAGTCGCTATGATATACACTCATTGAAGTTTTGTTTATTTCCAAAGTGTCACAAACAACAATGAAACTTTGTTGGAGCAGACATGCCCTCAGATTAAATGTTTTCATACTCCATGGAGATAACATCATAAATATGTCATTCAATAAAATGTGTCAATTAATTTCTTGAAAAATTATAACTTTTTCTTCTTGTTGTTTGAATAAGTGTTTTAAGGCAGTGTTTTTCCATCTTTTTTCCCGGGACCCACTTTTACCAACTGGGGAGCTTCACGATCCACTCCGGCTGATCTTCATGACACACCATTTTCGCTTAGCTTTAATGCGACAGGCGAGCGTGCTTGGTCCTCACAATCTCACTTACTTTGTCATTCATTGTTACATTTCTGTTAAAGACTTCAGGTGATGATTTTAATTCTCACTGCAACTTTTGATAAAATAACGAGGTTTGTCCTCGCACTCGCCATGCTCTTCAAATGTCTTTGAAAAGTTGAGAGTTTTAAACTTTAATTTTCCAATACTTCCCTGCATATAACATGTGGGCAGCATGGTAGCACAGTGGTTAGCACTGTTGCTTCACAACTCCTGGGTCACAGGTTCGATTCCCGGCTTGCATCACTGTCTCTGCAGAGTCTGCACGTTCACCCTGTGTCTGCGTGGGTTTCCTCTGGGTGCTCCGGTTTCCTCCCACAAGTCCCAAAAGACGTGCTGTCAGGTCATTTGGACATTCTGAATTCTCCCTCTGTGTACCTGAACAGGCGCCGGAATGTGGCATCTAGGGGCTTTTCACAGTAACTTCATTGCAGTGTTAATGTAAGCCTACTTGTGACAATAAAAATTATTATTACATGGGCTTTGCATCGTAATTTCCACTGGCACAATTAACAAAGCCATACCTCAAGAAATCATCTTTATACTGCTTTGTTCCTGATTTCAGTTTCTTCTTAATGGGTTGTTCACCAGAGGTCCCAAAGTTCTGTATACAGCTCACATCAGCACTGCTTTGTCCTGCTGCAGACTCATCTGAGCATCAGATTACGTTGTGAGATCCTGGCCTATTTGTGTCTATGGCCCTCTCTTATTACAAAATTATCCATCTTCAGTTCTTCACAGTCCTGTTGCTTGTTGCTGACAGCTACAAAATGGAGGAATCTCTCCTCCGTGATTTCACACACAAAGCACGGCCGCACAGGGAATGTCATGTCAGTGTACATGCTGAGCCTGTGACCTGCTCTCTGTTGCCGCTTCTGCCGAAAAGACTCCATCATTTGTATTTAAAGGCCTATCGTGGCCATCATTCTGAACTTAAAAATTGGTCATGGCCGGCATTCTTAACAGCTGGTTGCAGCCGTTGGACGCTTCTCCCATGATCATGAACATTGTGCCCGATCGCTCCGTGACCCTCCCAACACCCACCAGCGGGTCACCAGCCGTAGTTTGAAAAATCCTGTTTTAGGGTACTGTTATGCTATAAATGTATTTGAATATTGTCAAATTATATACTTCAATTAGCTTTGTTAAAGTATGGTACAAACTTAATTAAGCCATGAACAGGCACTGGCTTTGAACATAACTTACATATACCATTTTGTTGTTCATGAATCGTGAATCAGCTTACCCAGTGTATTAAAAAAAAAATTTTTTTAAGAGTACCCAATTCTACCCAAGTACCCAATTTGTTTTTAGAGTACCCAAACAATATTTTCCAGTAAAGAGGCAATTTAGCATGGCCAATCCACCTAACCTGCACAGTTTTGGGTTGTGGGGGTGACACCTATGTAGACACGGGGAGAATGTGCAAACTCCACACGGACAGTGACCCAGGGCCGGGATTCGAACCGGGTTCTCAGTGCCGTAGTTCCAGTGTTAACTACTGCACCACGTGCCGCCCCTTTACCCAGTGTATTAAATCGTAGTTCACAAAGCCTTGTAGCGTATTGCACAGCTGGCTATATTCTCTACATATTGATCATCGTAATATTTACCAAATGATGTTCATAATAGATGATCATAACAATTGCTGAGGTTCTTCCTGTATCAAGACTGACAGTTGTTTAAGTAATTAAGATAAATGTATAAACTCAGTTTTATATTACTATGTAATAACCTACAATGCACAGGTACGTAAAGTCACCATCGACCCAGGTAACCATCGGTCTGACTGGTGGTTTAACCACAGCTCAGATGAGGGACAAGGTTGAGAAGTCAGGACCTTCATAAATAATCTCAGCCAGTATGGGAATTGAACCCACACTGCTGGCCTTGCTCTGCACCACAAACCAGCTGTCTAGAGCACTGAGATAAACCACCCCCGACACAAAAATATCTATATTGGAGTTAAGTATTATTTTTGTGCATCACAGTCCGGAATATTTTCATGTAATAAATGGTCACAAAGCAGCTTATCTCTAAATGTTTCTAATCAGTTCAGTCACGCTTCCATAAAATAATTGCTAAATTCTACAAATGGTGGGGATTGGAAATAAAATCTGAAAGTGCTGGAAAAAACTCAGCAGGTCTGGCAGCATCGGTGGAGAGAGAAATAGACTTAACGTTTTGAGTTCAATAAGAGTCATATTCAACTTGAAACGTTAATTCTGTGTCTTGCTGCTCAGATGCTACCAGACCTGCTGAGTTTCTCCAGCATTTTCTGTTTTTATTTCAGTTATACTGGAAGTTGCTACTGCAATAAAATGTTTTCATTGTAATATACACAAGTAGATTCAAGCATTTGGCTGATTTTCGACCCCCTCCCCCTTCCTATCCCCAAATCCCTTAATTCCTTTAGTATCCAAAAATCTATCGACCTCCATCCTGATTATAGTCAATGGCTGAGAATCTACAGCCAAGGTGGAGATTTCCAAATATGTGAAGGAAACTCCTTGTACTTCAGTCCTTAAATGACCTTATTTCTCCCTTATCCTGAGAATGTGAATCTTACCTCCAGATTCCACAGGCTGGGGGTTGGGAGGGTGGGGAGGAAACATTTATTTTCAGTACAAAATGTACATACTTACAAATTAGGAGCAAGAGTAGGCCATGCCCTACCTTGACCCTCCTCCTCCTTTCAATAAGAAGTCTTACAACACCAGATTAAAGTCCAACAGGTTTGATTCGAATCACTAGCTTTCGGAGAGCAGCTCCTTCATCAGGTGAGTGAAGAGGTGGGTTCCACAACCACATATATAGACAAAGTCAATGATGCAAGATGATACTTTGAATACGAGTCTTTGCAGACAAAGCGACTGGAGAGAGGGATAATTGCAGGTTAAAGAGGTGTGAATTGTCTCAAGCCAGGACAGTTGGTAAGATTTTGCAAGCCCAGGCCAGATGGTTGAGGGGGGGTGAATATGAGACATGAATCCAAATTCGCACATCAATACACCAACATCTTCATCCACAAGTTGGATCAAGACCTCCTCACTGCACAGGACCTTCAACCGACGTAATACACCAGATACATCGATGACATTTTTTATATGTCATGGCGTTGTAAGACTTCTTACTGTGCCCATCCCAGTCCAACACCGGCATCTCCACATCCTTTCAATAAGATCATGGCTGATCTGATTGTGGCCTTGGATTCTTATTCCGCCTGAACCCACATAACATTTAACTCCCTTGTTAGTCAAGAATCTATCGACCTCTGCACCCGGGGGATCAGGAGAGGGAGATAGGTGAACTCCCGTTGAAGAGGGCTGAGAGGAACTTTAGGTATCTTGGGGTCCAGGTGGCTAGGACCTGGGGGGCCATGCATAGGCTTAACTTTTCGAGGCTGGTGGGGCAGATGGAGGAGGAGTTTAGGAGGTGGGACGCGCTACCGCTTTCGTTGGCGGGCAAGGTCCAGTCGATTAAGATGATGGTGCTCCTGAGGTTTTTGTTTCTTTTCCAGTGCCTCCCCATATTGATCCCAAAGGCTTTTTTCAGAAGGGTGAATAAGTCGGTTCTGGGGTTCATGTGGGCGCGGAAGGCCCCGAGAGTAAGGAGGGTATTTTTGGAGCGAAGAAGGGAGGTAGGGGGCTTGCCGCTGCCCAACCTGTGTGGATATTATTGGGCGGCGAATGTGGCGATGATTCGCAGGTGGGTGACGGAAGGGGAGGGTGACGCATGGAAGAGATTGGAGGTGGCGTCCTGTGCGGGTACGAGTCTGGAGGCTTTGGTGACGGCCCCACTTCCACTCCCCCCGGCAAAGCACTCCACGAGTCCGGTGGTGGCATCAGACAGTTTGGAGACCTCTTCCTGGATGGGAAGTTCGCAACTCTGGAGGAGCTGGTGGGGATGTGGAACCTCCCCCCTGGGAACACTTTTAGGTATATGCAGGTCAGGGCATTTGTTAAGAGGCAGGTGGCGGAGTTTCCGCGGTTGCCGCCAAGGGGGGGTGCAAGATAGGGTGCTTTCGGGGACGTGGGTCGGTGAAGGAAAGATCTCGGCTATTTACCAGCTGATGCAGGAGGAGGAGGCCTCAGTAGAAGAGCTCAAAGCGAAGTGGGAGGAAGAGCTAGGGGAAGAGATTGAAGATGGAACGTGGTCAGACGCCCTGGAGAGGGTGAATTCCTCCTCCTCTTGCGCACGGCTCAGCCTAATTCAGCTGAAGGTGCTGCACAGGGCTCACATGACAGGGGCAAGGATGAGCCGGTTCTTCGGAGGGGAAGACAGGTGCGGGAGGTGTTCGGGAGGCCCGGCGAACCACACCCATATGTTCTGGGCTTGTCCGGCTCTGGAGGGGTTTTGGAAGGGGGTGGCGGGGATTTTGTCAGAAGTGGTTAGGTCTAGGGTCAAGCCGGGCTGGGGGCTCGCGATCTTTGGGGTAGCTTCGGAGCCGGGAGTGCAGGAGGCGAGAGAGGCTGGCATTCTGGCCTTTGCGTCTCTAGTAGCCCGGCGCAGGATTCTGTTACAGTGGAGGGATACGCGGCCCCCGAGTTCGGAGGCCTGGATCAACAACATGGCTGGGTTCATCAAGTTGGAGAGGATGAAGTTTGCCCTGAGGGGGTCGGTACAGGGGTTCTTTCGGCGGTGGCAGCCCTTTCTCGACTTCCTGGCGAAGTGGTAGAGAGTGGTCGGTCTCACCAGCAACTTTGGGAGGGGGGGTTTGGGGATGGTTAGGGGGTTTGTTTTTGCGGTGGTGGGTTTGCTATGTTGTTATTTTCTTCTTTCTTGTATTGCTGTTGGTTTTTTGTTATTATTTATTTTGGGGGGGTGAGTTCTTTTCTTGTGTTGGTGCGGAAACACGCCTTGTTTGTTTTAAATTGTGGGGAGAAAATTTGTTATTGAAAAACTTGAATAAAAATTATTTAAAAAAAAAAGAACCTATCGACCTCTCAGGTGGTTTTCTTGACCGGCACAGGTATGATGGGCTGATTGGCCTCGTCTGTGCTGTGGTCCCTGACCTTGTCTCCACTGGGGAATAGAGTTCCAAAGAATCATGACTGTCTGAGATTAAAGAAAAATTATTCCCCTCTCCGTCTTAAATAGGGAGGAGACCTGTTGCCTTTAAACTGTGTTCCGCTAGTCTTTCCCACAAAGGGGAAACATCCATTCAGCACCCACCCTGTTGAGCCCCCTAGATAATTTCATGCCACTGACATATATACACAGATAAGATTGATATCAATAAGATGGCCTCTCACTGCTTTTAAGCTCCAGAGACATAAACAAAGAACAAAGAAAATTACAGCACAGTAACAGGATCTTTGCTCCCCCCCAAGCCTGCACCGACCATGCTGCCCATCTGAACTAAAACCCCCCTACCCTCTGTGGACCATATCCCTCAATTCCCATCCTATTCATGTATTTGTCAAGACGCGACTTAAAAGTCACTATCGTATCTGCTTCCACTACTTTCCCCGGCAGCGAGTTCCAGGCTCCCACCACCCTCTGTGTAAAAAAACTTCCCTCCCACATCTCTAAACTTTGCCCCTCACACCTTAAACCTATGCTCCCTAGTAATTGACTCTTCCACCTGGGAAAAAAAAACTTGACTATCCACTCTGTCCATGCCCCTCATAATCTTGTAGACTTCTATCAGGTCGGCCGTCGTCCTCCGTGAGAACAAACCGAGTTTCTCCAACCTCTTCTCTTAGCTAACGCCCTCCATACCAAGCAACATCCTGGTAAATCTTTTCTGCACTCCTCTTCGAAGCCTCCACATTCTTCGGGTGGTGTGGCAACCAGAGTTGAATGCCATATATTCCAAGATATGGAGATGCTGGCATTGGACTGGGGTGGGCACAGTGAGAAGTCTTATAACACCAGGTTAAAGCCCAACAGGTTCATTTGGAATTACGAGCTTTCGGAGCGTAGCACCTTCGTCAGGTGAATTGATTCACATGATGAAGGAGCGACAATCCGAAAAAGCTTGAGATTCCGAATAAACCTGTTGGACTTTAACCTGGTCTGATGAGACTTCTTATTATATTAAGACCATAAGATGAAGGAGCAGAATTAGGCCAGTCGGCCCATCAAGTCTGCTCCGCCATTCAATCATGGCTGATATTTTACTCATCCCCATTCTCCTGCCTTCTCCCCATAACCCCTGATCCCCTTATTGATCAAAAACCTATCTATCTCTGACTTAAAGACACTCAGTGATTTCATAGAATCATAGAATTTACAGTGCAGAAGGAGGCCATTCGGCCCATCGAGTCTGCACCGGCTCTTGGAAAGAGCACCCTACCCAAGCCCACACCACCCTATCCCCATAACCTAGTAACCCCACTCAACCAACACTAAGGGCAATTTTGGACACTAAGTGAACTTTAGCATGACCAATCCACCTAACCTGCACATCTTTGGACTATGGGATGAAACTGGAGCACCTGGAGGAAACCCACGCACACATGGGTAGAATGTGCAGACCTCCGCACAGACAGTGACCCAGCCGGGAATTGAACCTGGGACTGTGAAGCAATTGTGCTAACCAATATGCTACCGTGCTGCCCTTTGGGCTCCACAGATTTCTGCGGCAATGAGCTCCACAGATTCACCACCCTCTCTGGCTGGAGAAATTCCTCCTCATCTCTGATTTAAAGGATCTTCCCTTTATTTAGGCTGACATGGTGTTCGCTGCTTCTAGTTTTTCCCCACAAGTGGAAACATCCTCTCCACTCTATCCAGGCTATGGAAGAGATGGGAATGCTGCAAATCTATTGTAGGTTAGGAGGAGGGGGAGTTGGATTTGGGGGGGGGGGGGGGGGAGATGCCGGCCACAGCTCTCTGGGCGAGTACCATTCGGCCCCAATCACATCCGATCTCCCCTGGGGGGGGGGGGGTGCAAGGTGCAGCGGCGCTCGCTCCCGCGCCGCCCAGCCGGGGCGTGGGCGGCGGGGGGCGGGCGCGCGCAGCAATGGAAGGGGGGTAGGGCGCGCGGCCGTGGGGCGGCGGGAGCGCGCGCTCCGCCCATATTTGGTGGCGCGGGCGCGCGCGCGGCCGCCCCGCCCCCAGACCCGCCTCATTTTAACGGCGATTTCAGCCCGCTCTCCAGCCTTTTACAGAGGCAGTGGCACCGGGCAGGAGTGAGCCCGAAAGCAAAGGGGGAGGGCGGGGGGAGAAGGATAGATAGATCTATAACCATATAGAAATATATAATAACTTCCAACCAAGGAGGACGGCGGGGGGAAAAGAAAGGGAAAAAAAAAACCAGTTACGCCGGTGTATTATCAGGAGGGGAAAAAAAACTAACGGGGAGCGAGCCAGGGGGGAAAAAACTGTCCTTTCCCCCCCCCTCTTTTTTTTTCTTTGCAAGTTTTTTTCCCCCCTCCATCCTTTTTTTTGAGGGAGATCCCCTCCCCACACAATTACCCACTCTACCTCTCCTGCCGACCGCTATCCTTGAGCTGGGAGGCTTCATCTTCTCACCATCACCCTTTAAAAAAAAAATATATAAAACACCCTCTCATTTTTATTTTCCTCTGGTCTGACCGAGGGAGGTGAAGGAAGGAAGAGGTAGGGAGCCAGGCAGACACACCATGGCGGGCTGGCACTGTTATGTGGAGAACCTGATGGCCGATGGACACTGCCAGGACTCGGCCGTCGTCGGCTACGTGGACGCCAAGTACGTGTGGGCAGCGTCTCCCGGAGGCACCTTCTCGGTTGTAACGGTAAGGGTGGGTTAAACAAAATAAAAATATATTTCTATATCTTATTTATCTATATATATATATATATATGTGTGTGTACCCGGCTGGGTGGTGCGAAAAAGATGGGTACCCAAGAAACAATGATCCAGCAAATCGTATCCGGAGGAATTGGAAATAAAAGGGAAGATTTGAAATAAATGTTTTTTTTAATCTGATGGGATTTTCCCCCCCTTTTCCTGTCCATGAAATGTATTTATACGACGTGTTTTCTTTCCTAGGTGCGAAGATAGATGAAGTCAACTCTTTTGTTTGGTTTCTTCCCCCCCTCCTCCTCCAGGTGGGATGAAGGGAGATGGTTTTATTGATTTTCAAAAAAATAATATATATATGTTATATTTAATTTACGGGGGGGAGCCGCTCCTTGCTCCGGGGCCCCTGACCGTTATCAACGGTGTGAGTGGCTCTGGCTGTAAAATGGCGCCGGCTCTCTCTCTCTCTCTCTCCCTCCCCCACCCCTCTCACACACTCCCTCTCTCCCTTCCCCCTCCTCACAATCTCTGTCTCCCTTCCCCCCCTCCCCTCCTCACCCACTCACTCTCCTCCTCTCCTCTCGCACTCTCTCCCCCTCCTCACAATCTCTGTCTTTCTCCCTTCCCCCTCCTCACACACTCTCCCCTCTTCACACACCCACTCCTTCCTTTCCTCTTTCCCCTCCTCCCAACCCCCCTGATTTTTCGTGCCATGGTCACTGGGGGGGGGGGGGGGAAGCAGTGAACTCCTTTCTCAAAAGGAGCGAAGGATGGGGAAGCGAGGGGAGTCCCTCTTTTCCCCCTCTCCCTCTTCAATTATAAGCAATTTCGAAATGTACCTTGCATTTTCAAAATGTACTTCTAAATAAAACAATCAGTTCTCCTTGTGGGCTAACTAATCTCATTTGGGGAGTGGCCTTTTTATCTCGTGCCTCCTTTCTTTAAAAAAAAATCCTCGTGTGTGTGTGTGTGTCTGTATAAAAATCGTTCTGCCAAACGATCGAAGGTGTAAAGGGACACTAATTGGATCGAGTATAATAGAACATTATCTTTTTGTTTGGTTTTAAAAGGGAGGGTTTATTTTCAATGCAAAGGCAGATTGCTGGTTCTGCTAGAAAATTCTAGAAAACTTGCTGTGTGGGGCCAGCCCCATCGCTCTCGGTAACGTACTGATGGAGATTTCAGTTTTAATTCCTCCTTCACTAATTATTAAATTTGGGGTTTAGAGATCCAAATTCAGGGTTTAAGAAATCCAGCAATGCTTATTTTTCTCTGCAGTTTGTATGAATATTTGGCACAGGGAAGTATTTGATTTTCCATTTTTTTTGTCTGCATGCTTGGCTGCATACTTAATACTGCAGAAAGCTCAGGTAAAGGTAAAATATTTCCATTTAATATGAGAAACTAAAAGACTTTCTTTTGACTATTATTCTAATGGGCGTTCATGGTGAATTTATGAAATTATCCTTTTTTTTGGTGGATGGTTAAGTCACTTCGGAAAATAATCTGACTCCGAGAGTGTTATGTTTTACTGGCTTTAAATTCAAATTGAAGCACAACGTCCAGGCCCATTTGAGCCTGGCCCTCATTTTTTTTTTGCTGAGTTCCCATCTTCTGCTCATGTGCCAGGAATTGCTGTTGAGTGCACAAAATTGCTTATGTCTGCAAGCAATTGCTGTTGGTGAAACTCTAGGAATTATGCTTTTTATTATTTGCGGTTTTACTGGTTTGGGAAGTAGTTTTTTTTCTTTCTTCCTGTAGTGGTTTTTTTTGTCTAAATGTCTGTTTCACTCCCCTCCCCCATTCCCTTCAGACCTGTATGGCATGACTCTGCAGTTCAGCTAAACTGTGGTGGGAGGGCGCCATCTTCCACGTCAGAGCGGACACAAACTTCTTTCCCCAAAAAAGGTTGTGGTCATGAAATCGATCGAGACAGATTTTTTTTTCTGCAAACATGTTTTATTTTGGTCAAAATATATGGAACTTTCAAATGATCCAAGTCACACTTAATCTAATTTCTGGAAGAAGTCACTTGAAATGACCGTTGAACCTGTAAGCAGGTTAATTGAGACCATCCCAACTATGGACAGCGTAGGATGACTTAATCATGCCAAATACGGTGAAGTACATTGTTTTGAGCATCGTGCTTGCAGAAGGAAATGGTCTTGAATCCTTTTGGGTAGTTCTTCCTTGGTTTATTCCAAGACGATGCCTACGTTGAGTGCTCCTATAGTAAGGATGCAATATGAAAAACTGCAGTTAAGCAGTCGATATTTGGTATTATTCAATGCTATCATTCCAGTTAAGCTCCCAAAACTGTTCAGTGCTGCTGTTTGTGCTTTACCTTTCAGCCACAGTCCACAATTGATTTTTGTCTTCTCAGTTGGGCTTTATTGCAAATGTTCTCATTAACCAAAATCCAGGAATCAAATGTTTTGAGGATGGCTTGATGTATTCTTGCCACATTTGTCAATTTGCTTAATGTTGATAAGTTGAATTTAATTGCAGTAACTAGTTGTATCAGAATTCTAATTAAGTTAGAAGTTGATTTGTGACTTTAGATGGAAATTTGCTGCAACCTTGGGAGTTGGCATAAAATTTGCTACAGCAGTAACCTCCTTCCTTACACGTGTGGAAATTATTAAAGGTGAATCTTGATGGCTGCTGGATTGAGTTAAAGCAGCTCTGTTTGTAAACCTGGTGCATTGGCATGTTCTGAGTTTAGCTCATTTGGCTAGACAGCTGGTTCATAGAATTTACAGTGCAGAAGGAGGCCATTTGGCCCATCGAGTCTGCACTGGCCCTTGGAAAGAGCACCCTACTCAAGCCCAAGCCTCCACCCTATCCCCCTAACCCCACTTTACCTTTTTGGACACTAAGGGCAATTTAGCATGGCCAATCCACCTAACCCGCAAATCTTTGGACTGTGGGAGGAAACTGGAGCATCCGGAGGAAACCCACGCAGACACAGGGAGAATGTCTGTCTGCACAGTGACCCAAACCGGGAATGGAACCTGGGACCCTGGGGCTGCGAAGCAACTGTGCTAACCACTGTGATACCGTGCTGGCCTCATTGATGCAGAGCAAGGCCAGCAGTGCGGGCTCAATTTCCGTATTGACTTAGGTTATTCATGATGCCTTCTCAACCTTGCCCCTCATCTTGAGGTATGGTGATCCTCAGGTTAAATCACTGCCAGTCAGCTCTACCCCTCAAAGGGGGAAAGCAGCCTATGGTCATCTCCTTTACCTTTTTCAACACCTTTTTCAACTAATGAAACTGTCAATGTTGCTCAATTCTGTATTGGATAAAGAAGTGATTTTATGAAACAGTTATGGTATTGCCCCTTTATGATGAAATGGCAAAGTTTTATCCATGTGTTCTTGAGGGATGGTGGCTTTAGATCACTATCAATTTGGTATTCAAACTGTTGGCAGTTACCAGTTGTAAGACCATGTGGTTAATCATCACCCAGGAGTTGGTTAGAAATTATTTCATGATCTTTGCCCATCCCAAGCTGGTATCTAATCTTTGCCGGACAAAAGTTTTAAGCCCATCTAATGGAGTGGGGAAGGCAAGGATGAAACGTTCTCTGTTCCCTGGTCTAGTTAAGTAATTAGTTTAATGCCGTAACGTAAAATCCTGTTTAGTCCCATTTTGACTTTGGGAGATTAAAAAATGGAAGGATAAATTGAGGTCATTATGTTGCTATCCATTATATTTAAATAGCATATTCTTCTTGCATTTTGTACAATATTTGCACAGTAGCTAGCAACTTAAAAGCCAGTTTAGCCCAGTGTTAGTACTGTAAATTTGTACAATGGAATCAACTTTAAAGCTCTTTAGATTAAAATTTAAATACCAATAAACTACACAGACTTCCCTACCTACCATATTCCCTCCATTGGTATAACATGACTGATCCCCTTGATCTTTCTTCTCATTTGTCTGTGATTGAGACAATGAAAAGAGGACAAGGCCATCATTAATATCACTTTCTTGTATCACCACTTGTTCCTCCTTCCAACCTCACTTCCTTTTGTATTCCCTTTTCAAAAGAACTTAAATTCCTGACCGTATAGCTCTCTTATTGCGATAATGTTAATGTTTGGTACTCCAGTATTGCTGCTTTTAATGCCTCTGCCCCAAGTAAAAGCCTTAATCTCTGCCACGTGGTTATTCCACTAGTACATGCTTACTGTAGTCCACTTGGGTCGCTTAAAGTCGCTTTAGTCCACTTGGGTCCAAAATGCATTGACTTGAATGTATCGAGTGTACAACTAGTAAAACCATTCAGCGCCAGACCTGGCTGGACAACAAAGGGCATTATTGGGCCAAAATTAATTATCCAGATTTGCAAAGAAATGTGATTATTTTCCCCTTTACAAATCATCTCCTTAAATCCATCTGTCCTGTGTCCATACCATCACCTCTTAAGAATGAGTTTATGGACTGCATTGGCATCAAGATTGAGATCAGTAGTTCAGTTTTCCTAGCCTCGGATCTGAATCTTTAGTTTAATTCCTGTCTTTCCTCATGACCTTTCTGAGCCTCCCATGTTTGTTCCCATCTTTTACTGCAGCTCCCATCCTTGAATCTTGGGTTAAGTTTCTGTTGCAGTACCCGTTAGTAGCTCTCTGGCCACACATGATATCCGCTGTGAGTGGTGCACTATCCCTTCTCGTTGACCGCAATATCTTCTTACCAAGGCCTTCCTTCTGGTGTCCATCTACATGGGAATGCCCATGTTTGGTTCATGAACTGAAGTTATGTTCCTTTTCTCCTCCATTCGTCTCTTAACATTGCCTGTCTTTTTCAGACATTAATATTGCAATGAATTTCTGGTTAGCCTACATCCTGCATCATCAATTTTGGCTTGTCCAAAATTTAATTGCACCAAATCCCATTTCCTTTCCTGTGCTTGCTGACCTGCATTTCCTACTGGTTCTCAAGTCACTTTCAACTAACAGTTTAGTCTGTTTAAATCCTTTCATTGTCTTGTCCCACCCTATCTCTATTCTTATCTGCTCTACAGGTATCATGCGTACCCCCATTTCCTTTACTCTACCACTGATGTCTTCAATTGATTAAGACCCAAGCTCTTGAATTCTGTGTCTCCACTTCGAGTGACTTTTAATACTCTGCTTAAGATATACCTCTTAAGAGCAAGCTTTTAGTCATTCCTCTTCTTTTGACTTGGTGTCCATGGAAGGGTAGTGGTTTGGGTAATAAGCAAAGTAGATCAAGAAGGATCAGAGTTTAAAGGTACTAGAGCATTGGAGACTACAGTGACCGGTGTTATAACACCCTGGGCTAGGATATGGTCAATTCCAGTCCCCTGCCCCGCCCAACCCAAAGTCTGAACATAATTGAATTAACAAAAAATACCCAAAGTCTTTGGCCCTTGGTCCAATAATTGCAGTCACCAGGTTTGTAAATTTAAGCACAATTACTTTTCATTTATAACAAAACTAGAATTAAATACACAGCAAATACAACTGCTAACTATTGCAATATTATTCCTAATCCTGCACTTCCTTATTATTTATAATACACATGACAATAGGGGAGAAAATAAGTCAAAAATAAAAGGTGAGTCTTTCTTTCAGATGGCTGTTTCTAGCCAACTTTACCAGTCTTTGAGATTTCTGCTTTCCAGTCTGTAATGGTTTTCACTGGAGATTCATTCAGGTCTCTGCAGTTCCATAAATACAGCAGCTCTTAAGAAAACATGAGAGAAAGAGCAGGCCCTTTCCACTGAGTGCCCAGGGGACCCGACTCTGCTTTCCTTGGGTCTCTGGGAATCATCGCACTCGGGCCTGATAGTGGGCAGAATACAGCCTTTTGGCCAATTAATTGGCCAGCCAATTGATTGAACAGAGTCCCACCCCATCTTTCGGATGCCGCAAAGTCTTGTGTTTTGTTGCTCAAAACTAGCATGGTGCAACTTCTTGAATTCTCTGATGCTTGACTTAAGTCCATTAAGCATCCATGGCTCAAAAAAATAGTGGTTTTAAAAAAAAAAAGAGAAAGGGGGAAATAAGGAAATCAACAGGAAGGGCCCTTGCACAGGGGAAAAGCGAAACGAGATAAAGCTAGAGGAATTGTACCTATACTAAACATTGGCAACTTAATAGGTAAAACATAATAGATTGTGGGGTGGGGCAAGAGTACAAATGAGAAAATTAGAGATGCATGGAACAAGAGTACAGTAAGAAGTCTTACAACACCAGGTTAAAGTCCAACAGGTTTGATTCAAACACGAGCTTTCGGAGCGCAGCTCCTTCCTCAGGTGAACCCTCCTTCTTCACCTGAGGAAGGAGCTGCGCTCCGAAAGCTCGTGTTTGAATCAAACCTGTTGGACTTTAACCTGGTGTTGTAAGACTTCTTGCTGTGCTCACCCCAGTCCAACGCCGGCATCTCCACATCATGGAACAAGAGTAGTCATGAAAGACTTAATCTTGGGGATTGGCAATCAAATTTGCAGGAATAGTGTGGAGGGTGAGTTTTTGGGATGTATTCAAGAGGCTTTTCTGGGAACCAACCAGGTTATTGTGGATCTAATATTGAAGGTTATTGGGATCTAGTATTATACATTGAGAGAGGAGGGATAATTGATATCTAAAATGTCAACAAATCCCTGCTAGCCTGTATCCTAGTGCTTTTTAAAGTGGTTTTGATCTTCTAGAATCTGGAGAATTCCAGAATGCTCCCCATGGATTGGTAGGATGTAGACATAACCCTGTGGTTTGGGAAAGGAGGGGAGAGAAAGCCAACTGGTCTGACACGAGGAAATCTTCTCATTTCCACAATCGCCCTACAATTGAGGAATCGTGATTTATTTTTTAAAATTATTTCATGGGATGTGGACATTGCAGTCTGTGGCAGCATTTATTGCCCATCCCTAATTGCCCTTGAGGGGGGCAGTTAGGAGTCAACCATTGCTGTGGGGTCTGGAGTCACATGTAGGCTAGACCAGGTAAGGATGACAGATTTCCTTCCCTAAAGGACAACAGTGAACCAGATGGGTTTTTACAACAATCGGCAATGGTTTCATGGTCATCAGAAGACTTTTAATTCCAGATTTTTGTTTTTTTACTGAATTCAAATTTCACCATCTGCAGTGGCGGGATTTAAACCTGTACCCCCCCCCCCAAGTATTACTCAAGTATCTGGTGTGGAGTCAAGATTAGTGTCCAGTGACAGTGCCACTACACCACCGCCTCCCTGGAACACGATTGGAAGAAACACAACAAAATCTGTGTGAGGGGAACTTCAGTGGTCATTGGCAAAAGTATTTTGAAAATGCAACTGTGCCTGTAGCAGGTTGTTCAGGGGAAACGTATCTTCTGACCTTGGGTGGTGCAGTGGCTAGCACTGCAGCCTCCCGGCACTGAGGACTTGGGTTCGATCCCGGCCCCAGGTCACTGGAGTTTGCAAATTCTCCGTTAGCATGGATCTCACCCCCACAACTCAAAGGTGTGCAGCATAGGTGATTGGCCACACTAAATTGCCCCTTAATTGGAAAAAAATAATTGGGTACTTTAAATTTATTTAAAAAAACTGTCTGACCTTATTCTTGCCAATCTAGCTGTCTCCATTGCTTTTGTCATGACAGTGCTGGTACACAGTCCTTTTGCAGGCAAAGACTTGTCTTTATGCTGAGTATCCGCCATCTGGTGAATGCCAAGAAACTACTAAATGCACTGCATGCAGCAAAGGCCATGGGCTCTGACAATATTGTAGGACTGAAGACCCGTGCTCTGGAACTAACTGTGTCCCATGGCTTACTGTTCTTGAGTACAATTACAATATTGGCATCTACTTGTAGTGTGGAAAATTGCCCATGATGTTGTGCGCACAAAGCCAGACTAATTAATCCATCCATCCAGTAGTTACCCCATCCGCCTATTCACGATCATCAGCAAAGTAGTATCAAACAACACTTACTGCTCACCATTTGGGCTCTTCGGAACCTCTGCTCCTGGCCTCATTGCAGTCTTGGACAAAGAGACCGAATCCTGCAGGTGAGTGACTGCCCTTGACTTCAAGGCAGCATTTGACTGAGCAGGATATGGCATCAAGGACCACCGCAAAGGGAATTATTTAACAACACATGTGAAGTGCAGTGGTTCCAAGAAAGCAGCTGCACTAAATCAAGGAACATTGGGTATGGGCAATATGCCAGCAACATTGCATCCATCAGTGAATTCAAAAGGCAGCAGGAAAAGTGCTTGGATCTGTTATTGTGATGATGCAGCATTTGTACACCAGGTGGTTGTGACGAGGAAGGCAGTGCCATATTGTTGTCACTGGACTAGTAATCCAGAGACCCAGAGTAATGCTCTGGGGTGCCAGGTTCAAATTCTGCCACTCCGATGGTGAAATCTGAATTCCTAAAAATCTGGAATTAAAAGTCCAATGATGACCCACAAAACCATTGTTTATTGTGAAAACTCTGGTTCACAGTTCTTTAGGGAAGAAAATCTGTCCTTGCCAGGTCTGATGTGCATATGACTCCAGATCAACAATCTGGTTGACTCAAAAGTGCCCTCTGAAATGGCTAGCAAGCCACTCAGTTCAAGGGGAATTGGGGAAGAGCAATAAATGTTGCCTCAGCCAGTCACGCTGATGTCCCATGAACAATTAAAAAAAAACCAAACAAACATATATTTGACTAAGTATGTAGATTTGAACAAAGTTTTTGTGCACAGCCAAAGCTACATGCAAGTTTAGGCAACCTAAATCAGTTGGATGAATGGTTAACTTGTTGCTCCAAATAATAGATCACACGATAATTGTGTAATATCCTCGAGGTATGCAAACCTAACGGTTTCCATTTTAGAATGAATGAACTTGTATTTTTATATGCTACCTTTTTGTCACTCGGGCATCCCAAAGTGCTTCACAACCAATGTTGGGAAATCAACAATTTACAGTGCGGAAGGAGGCAATCCAGCCCATCGAGTCTGCACCGGCCCTTGGAAAGAGCACCCTACTGAAGCCCCATGCCTCCACCCTATCCTCGTAGCCCCACCTAACCTTTTTGGACACTATATCCCCATAACTCCACCTAACCTTTTTGGACACTGGCAATTTAGAATGGCCAAAACACCTGACCTGCATATCTTTGGACTGTGGGAGGAAACCGGACCACCCGGAGGAAACCCACGCACACAAGGGGAGAACGTGCAGACTCCACATGCCAGTGGCCCAAGTCGGGAATCGAACCTGGGGCCCTGGAGCTGTGAAGAAACTGTTCTAACCAGTATGCTACCATGACAGCCAATTGGTAAACAGCTGCAAGATGAAGGACATGGTCATTGTTGACCAGGATAGGTTTCTCCGATTTGTCTTTAAATAATGTCATGATTTAACGACATAATGTAACGACAAGAGGACAAATGGTCCTTCATCATAAGAGGTGTCATCTTTGAGATACTGACTGTTGCCTCATGGCGCCGAGGTCCCAGGTTCGATCCCGGTCACTGTCGGTGTGGAGTTTGCACATTCTCCCCGTGTTTGTGTGGGTTTCGCCCCCAAAACCCAAAGATGTGCAAAGGTAGGTGGATGGAACACGCTAAATTGCCCCTTAATTGAAAAAAAAAATGAATTGGGTACACTAAATTTATTAAAAAAAACTTTGAGATACTGACAGTAAAGTAGTCCCTCATTACTGTCTTATGGTATCCTAGGTAATGTGCTGAAATGGAGTGCAGACTTTTGACGTTCTGATTCAGTTGCACCGAATGTCTAATTGTATTTGGCCCAACAGTTTTGTTTGACTGTCTTTCAGTCTTTACTGGAGTCCCCTTTGCTTCTCGCTGTCTGCTTTTCGAATGTTGAGATTTTTCAGTGCAACTCTTGGAATAGTGTACCATACAGTATGCTGCTTAATGCAGTTGAGTTCTTTGCATAATGTATTTCGCGTGGAATATACACATTGGTGCGGAGTTCCTTTTTTGTTTTCCCTTTCGTCTGTTAAATTTATAGAAGTAGTTACAGATGGTCTTTAGCAGGAGTGAATATGATCCGAGGACACTTCGCTTTCACCTCACTTTGGTCCTCTAATTTGCTGTCTCATTGGCCATTTTGTGACCTACCTCATTGCAGATGTGACTGATCAAAATTTCCTGAAGTAAACAATAACTAGTGACTCCCTTCTTTGGCAACATGTATGAAATAGCAATGTTGTAAGCTTGTAAAATGTTGAGCTGCACTACAGCATGTTGAATCATTCATGAGACTCGTGCTAGAGGGAATTGCTGCTTGGAGTTGAAAGTAAGAGATTGGAACTCTTTAAACTAAGCTCTTACACTTAGTGGAAAAATAATTATTCTAGTTGTGTTTTAATCAAATAGGGTTGTTAAGTTGAGGCAGGTTGAAATATTTTTCTGGTAAAACATGGAATATGACCCCACTTTGGTTTAACTTGGGTGCTGTCTACTTTATATCGGTTCTGATTGTGCCATGGGAAACATAAATTATGAATAAACGTGTCCTGAGCAACTCTGGATTAAATATGGAATGGGGTGGGGGGCAGCTCTTTTAAGCAAGATAGATTTGTAGTGACAACCAAGCTGCGGTGATTTACTAAATTTGTGTGGACTTTGCATGGTATAGGAAATTACAACTTGTTGGGCTGGAGCACGAACCCTGGTAGCTATTCATCTATTTTTAAAAAAATAAAATAATTTAAAGCCCAATTTCTCTGTCCCAATTAGGAGGCAATTTAGCATCACCGATCCACCTACCTGCACACCTTTGGGTTGTGGGTGTGAGACCCACGCAGACCCAAGCTATTCACCATCGATGGATAAGACGTGCTACTTTTGAAACCAAGGATAAATTATTGTGTTGAAGGCCTGAAACTACCTAGTTACACAATTTCCTTTTGAATATGAAGAGAGTCCTAGTGGCCACATCTAGTGGTCCGCCATATCTAATGCTGTTTTGCATCAAAAACTTAAGGAGACTAGCAGGGGTAGCGTTATGTGCTGTTATGAACCATTTTAAGGGGCGGATGTAGTTTCTGCACTGTAATTTTCAGACTTCCAAGTGGTGAGGAAGGAGTGGAGAAAGAGGATGCAGCACAAAAATATAACTTCTAATTTGTCGGAGTCTGAACGTTTTTACATCACAGGAAGAAACTCTTTGGCCCACCGTGTCTGTCATCCATCAAGTACTTGTCTAATCCCATTTTCCAGTACTTGGTCCGTAGTCCTGTATGCTGTGGTATTTTAAAAGATTGTCTAAAGCCTTGAGTATTCCTGCCTCTGCAGCCCTTTCAGGCAGTGAGTTCTAGATTCCAACCATCCTCTGGGTGAAACCTCACAGCTCCTCTAAACCTCCTGGTGCTTATTCTGTGCCCCTGGTTATTGACCCCTCTGGTAAGGGGGAAAAGTTCTTCATATCCACCCTATTTATGCCTCTTATAATTTTATACAACTCCATCATGTTCACCCCTCAGCCTTCTCTGCTTCATGAAAACAACACCAGCCTATCCAGTCTCTCTTGATAGTTGAAACACTCCAACTTGGGTAACATCCTGGTGAACTTCCTCCGCACCCCCTCTGGTGCAATTACTTCCTTCCTATAGTGACCAGAGCGGCACACTACTCCAGATGTGGTGAAACCAGCATTTTATACAGCTCCATCATAACCTCCCTGCTCTTGTGTTCTCTGCCCTGGCACAAGTATCCCACCTGCCTTAACCACCTTTCCTACCTGCCCTGCTGTCTTCACACCAAGGTCCCTCTGACTCTCTACTTCCTAGGGTCCTATCATTCATTGCATATTCACACGCCTTGTCAGTTCTCCCAAAATGCATTACCTCACATTTGAAGGTTAAATTCCATTTGCCACCTCTGCCCATCTAACCAGCCTGTCTATATCCTGTAATCTTAAGGCGTTCCTTAATTTTATCACACCAATTGTTGTGTCATTCGTGAATTTCCTGATACCTCCTACATTCCAGATCATTAATGAACACTACAAAAAGCAAGTGACCCAACACCAATCCCTGTGGAAATCACTGGACACTGACTTCCAGACACACAAACAACCTATGACCATCACCTTCTGCCACTTGGCCAATTTTGGATCCAATTTGCCAAATTTCCCTGGATCCCATGCACCATTTTCTTGATCAGTCTCAT
Organism: Scyliorhinus canicula; assembly: GCF_902713615.1. Lineage (NCBI taxonomy): Eukaryota > Metazoa > Chordata > Chondrichthyes > Carcharhiniformes > Scyliorhinidae > Scyliorhinus > Scyliorhinus canicula. The sequence goes on along the minus strand of NC_052158.1, from coordinate 145,348,823 downwards.
GCGAGACCTTGTTGAAAACCACGCTGAAGTCCATATAAACTACATCAACTGCACTGCCCTCATCAATACACCCAGTCATCTCTTCAAACAATGCAATTAAATTTGTAAGACACAATCTCCCTTTGACGAATCCATGCCGACTATCCTTGATTAATCCTTGCTTCCTCAACGTGGAAATTATTTCTGTCATAGAATCGGCTGGCACAGTGGTTGGCACTGCTGCCTACGGCGCTGAGGACCTGGGTTCGATCCTGGCCCTGGGTCACTGTCTGTGTGGAGTTTGCACATTCTCCCTGTGTCTACGTGGGTTTCACTCCACAACCCAAAGATGTGCAGGGTAGCCAATAGGGTACCCAATAATTGGGTACTCTAAATTTTTTTTAAAAATCCGTCATAGTTTCATAGAATACCTACAGTGCGGGAGGAGGCCATACTGCCCACTGAGCCTCCATCGACGCTCTGAAAGAGCACCCTATACAGACCCACTCCGCTGTCCTATCCCTGCAATCCCACCTAGGGGCAATTTAGCATTGCCAACCCACCTGCACATCTTTGGACTGTGGGAGGAAACCAGAGCATCCGGCCCTCCAGTATTTTTTCCAATATTTTCACTACCACTGAAGTTAGATTCGAGAGCTGTAGCCGCCGCCGCCTCGTCCGTGTTCGCAGCCTCTGGCCTGGCTTCCTCCGTAGCTGCCACCTCCCAACCTTTTCTCGGTGTGGTCCACCCAGATCTGCCGCCCGTCCAGGAATTTTCCATTCATCGTCTTCAGCGTGTCGTTGGCGTCCTCCGGGTTTTCTAAAGTGATGAAGCCGAAATTACGGGATGCCATGGTGTCTTCATAGAATTTAGAGTGCAGAAGGAGGCCACTTGGCCCATCGAGTCTGCACTGGCACTTGGAAAGAGCACCCTACCCAAGGTCAACACCTCCACCCTATCCCCATAACCCAGTAACCCCACCCAACACTAAGGGCAATTTTGGACACTAAGGGCAATTTATCATGGCCAATCCACCTAACCTGCACATCTTTGGACTGTGGGAGGAAACCGGAGCACCCGGAGGAAACCCACGCACACACTGGGAGGATGTGCAGACTCCGCACAGACAGTGACCCAAGCCGGAATCGAACCTGGGACCCTGGAGCTGTGAAGCAATTGTGCTATCCACAATGCTACCGTGCTGCCCACAGTCGTCTAATCACTCTCGCCTCAGTGATCCGCTTGTACTTGGAGAAAGTCTCTTCCAGGGCCTGCTCGTCTGTGTTGCAGTTCAGGCCACTGACGAACAACTTTTCTTTAGTCATGGTGTTAAGATATATCTGCCTCGGTCCCTGTTAAATTCGAAGCTGTTCCTTAACGGTCCACACCCTCTGCTTTCCTCCACGCACTGTCTCAATTTATACATCCTTAAGCCTGCTAGAACTGTTCATACCTCCTCCCTCAAATGTTAATTTGTTCAAGTACATTATAAACTTCTAGTTTCTATACCTACATTGTCCTTCCCATTGTGAATACAGATGCAAAGTACTCATTTAAAACCTCGTATCGTCTTCTGGCTCCACGCAGATAGTCGCGTTACCACCTCCCTTTATTTCTGGTCCATCTTTGTCCTTTTCCAGGCTACCTTAAATCTTACCGACTTATGGGTGCTGTCACCAAAATGCTCCCCCACTTCTACTACTTGCCTCGCTTAATTTCTTTAATCTCAGTTCAGCACTGTCCCCTCTCTTGTAGGATTTATGGCATAAAAAGCCCTCCTGGATGCATTTAAGAATTGTGCACCCCCTTAAGCCTTCCACACTTTGACTGTCCCAATTAATATTGAGGAAGGTGAAATCGCCTATTATTTTTACATTTGAGATTTGCCTACATATCTATCCTTCTATCTTCATGTTTGACACTTAATCCTGTGATTACCCGTATAGTAAGTGCCAAGGCTCGGGTGAGGAGAAATTACTTCACTTAAAGGGTTGTTAATGTTTGACGTTCTGTCTATGCTAGAGGGGTTGTGGATGCTCTCGCGTAACACTATTAAGGTACGGATTGGCAAATGTTTGGTCTTGGAATTGAGGGATATGAGAAGGTGGGAAAGTGGAGTTGAAGCCCAAGATGCTAGGAAGAAGTTCAGGAATCTGCAGAGCTACTCACAGAATGATGAGCATGGATTACATTTGTACTCAATTTCTAAAGCTGCTTTTGGGATGGGGATTTGAGTCACAGGGAAGTTATGAAATGCCCATAGTATTTTAGAGCTGAGTTTGAGTACTCGAGAGTGAGAGAGATACAAGTTACTGCATCTAAGATGGGTTTTTTAGTGCTATGAATATAGAATGCCTCAGAGCAATCCGGAAAGCAGGAGCTTGGTCTTCAGGAATGTTGAAATCAACATGTAGATTTTTTTTTTTGTAATTCCATAACATGTATTTTTTTATTTACTTTTTTAAAAAAAAATTTCTTTTGTAAATTTAGAGTACCCAATTATTTTTTCCAATTAAGGGGCAGTTTAGCGTGGCCAATCCACCTACCCTGCACATCTTTTTGGGTTGTGGGGGTGAAACCCATGCAGACACGGGGAGAATGTGCAAACTCCACACGGACAGTGATCCAGGATCGGGATTCGAACCTGGGTCCTCAGCGCCGTAGGCAGCAATACTAACCACCGTGCTGCCCCCTCCATAACATGTATGAGGGTTTGACAACTTGATTCTGTGCTTTGATCCTAATAAGGATTAGTTATATAAAATGTATTCTCACCGTTCTGAGCTCTGCTCAATCCTGGGAATAAAAAATTAACTTTCTTGCCATGTCAAGCTCAAGAACCCTGAGGTGGAAGAACCCTGAGGTGGATCAATGTTCAAGGGGGAGAGAGCTTTTAAAATTCTTTCATGGGCTGTGGATGTTATAATATGAATATACAAGCTAGGCAAGGTAAGCCGCTCAGACCTTCAAGCATGCTCTTGCCATTTAATAAAATCATGGCTGATCTGACTAACCTCCTGCCAACTGCAGTAACTTCGCCCCCCTTGTTTATCCAGAATCTATCCAGCTCTGCTTTGAAAAGGTACAAAGATTCTGCTTCCACTGCCTTTGAGGAAGGGAGCTCCAAAGACAAATTTCTTCTGCTCTGTCTGAAATGAACATAGAACATAGTGCAGAAGGAGGCCATTCGGCCCGTCGAGTCTGCACGGACCCACTTCTACCCTATCCCTGTAACCCAACAACCCCATCTAACCTTTTTGGTCACTAAGGGCAATTTATCATGGCCAATCCACTTAACCTGCACGTCTTTGGAGTGTGGGAGGAAACTGGAGCACCCGGAGGAAACCCACGCAGACACAGGGAGAACTTACAGACTCCGCACAGACAGTGACCCAGCGGGGAATGGAACCTGGGACCCTGGCGCTATGAAGACACAGTGCAATCCACTTGTGCTACTGTGCTGCCCCAAGCTCTAAATTGGCAGCCACTTGTTTTTATTTTTAAGTTTAAAGTACCCAATTCATTTTTTTTTCTAATTAAGAGGCAATTTAGCATGGCCAATCCACCTACACTGCACATCTTTGGGTTGTGGGGGTGAGACCCACGAAGACACGGGGAGAATGTACAAATTCCACACGAATAGTGACCTGGGGCCGGGATCGAACCTGGGTCCTTGGTGCCGTAAGGCAGCAGTGCCAACCACTGCATCACCATGCCGCCTGGCCCCTTATTTGTTTTTAAATAAATTTAGAGTACCCAATTATATTTTTCCAATTAAGGGGCAATTTAGCATAGCCAATCCACATAATCTGCACATCTTTGGGTTGTGGGGGTGAGACAGACACGGAGAATGTGCAAACTCCGCACAGACTGACCTGGGGCTGGGATCAAACCAGGGTCCTCGACTCCATAGGCAGCAGTGCTAACCACTGTGCCGCTCCGGCCCCTTGTTTTTAAACAGCAATCTCTAGTATTCTCCCACAAGAGGAAACTCCCTCTCCACATCCGCCATGTCAAGTCCCCACAGGAAAATAAAACATTTCCATCAAGTCGCTCTCTCAAATCTTAATGGATAGAAGCCTAGGCTGTCCAATCTTTCGTCAAAACTGCCTATTCCTTTCAATTTAATAAACTTCTGAGCTGCGAACTCACTTAATAATAATCTTTCATAGTGTCACAAGGAGGCTTACATTAACACAGCAATGAAGACTAGGACAATCTCCTAGTTGCCACACTATGATGCCTTTTCGGGTACACCACTGAGGGAGAATGCCCAATTCTCCTAATAAGCAAGCATGCCTTTTTTGGACTTGTGGAAAGAAACCGGAGCACCCAGAGGAAACCCATGCAGATGCTATGCAGACTCCGCAAAAACAGTGACCCAAGCCGGGAATCGAACCCAGGTCCCTGGTGCTATGAAGCACCAGTGCTAACCACTGTTATCGTGAGTAAGGAGACCATTACTTTACACAGTGATTGCCCATGAAATGGTGGTGAACTACAGCAGTCCATGTGTTGTTGGATTGCTGTTAGATTGGAGTTCAAAGATTTTCACCCAATGGCAGTGAAGAGGTCACTGTCCCAGTCATCGTGTTGTGGCTTGGAGGGGAATTTGTAGCTTGGTGTCTCCAAGCATTTACTGCCCTTTTTCTTATCTGGTGATTTGAGGCTGTGAGGTTGAAAGAGGCTTGTTGAGTTGCTACAGTGCATCCTATGTAGATTGTGTACACTCAGTGGTGGAGACGGTGCCAATCCGCCTGCTGTTTTCACCTGGTTGTGTCTTGTGGTGTTAGTTGCACTCATCTAGATAAATGGAGAGTATTCCATCACACTTCTGACTTGTGCCTTGTTCATGGTGGGCAGGCTTTGGGGAGTCGGGAGATGAGTTACCACAGAATTTCTAGCTTTTGACCTACTCTTGTAGCCACAAAATTTATGACTGGTCCAGTGCAGTTTCTTTTTTAAAAATAAATTTAAGAGTACCCAATTCATTTTTGCCAATTAAGGGGCAATTTAGCGTGACCAATCCATCTATCCTGCACATCTTTGGGTTGTGGGGGTAAAACCCACGCAAACACTGGGAGAATGTGAAAACTCCACACGGACAGTGACCCAGAGCCAGGATCGAACCTGGGACCTCAGTGCTGTGAGGCTACAGGGCTAACCCACTGAGCCATCGTGCTGCCCTCGAGTGCAGTTTCTGATCAATGGCAACTCCTATGATATTGAAGGTGGGTATTTCAGTGATGGTAATGCCATTTAATGTCTTGGGAGGGAGGAATGGTTGGATTCTCTTGTTGCAGACAGCCATTGCTTGCACTGGAGTGGCATGAATGTAACTTGCTATTTATCCCAAAGTCCAGGTCTTGCTGTATATGGACATGAACTGCTTTGTGTCTCAGCTGTTAATTGGGCTGAATATTTCTGTCTGACATTATGATAGAGAGAGGATATCATTGATGAAACAATGAGGATCGGTGGGCATAGGGCACTACCCTGAGGTAGATGACGGTGAACAGGGCATCCTGCTTGGACCAGTACCCATGCCACGTGTACAAGACGTGTACGCGAAGTTAGCCAGGGGTCACTCATTCATAACTCGACATGAGCCAGTTGGAGTTAGATACAGCATCACGGCGGTATGTCACCATAACCACCCACGGAAGGCTGTATGAAAACAGCCGACTTCCCTTCGGCGTATCAGCAGCGTATACGGCGTTTCAGCGGGTGATGGAAAACTTCCTCCAAGGGTTTCCCAGGATAGCTGCCTACCTGGACAATGAGCTCATTACAGGAGCATGGGGATAGGATGGAAGCGAGGGCTTAAGTGGGTCGGTGCAGACCCGATGGGCCGAATGGCCTCCTTCTGCACTGTATGTTCTATGTATTCCTGCAATGATGTCTGGCACTGAGAAGATTGACCTCCAACAACCAGAACCATCTTTGTTGTGCTTGTTCCTCACACTGAATGTTGGCCATCTAGTGGTGCTCTTAACCTAAACCATCATGTTAGAAACTTTAAAAAAAAATTTAGAGTACCCAATTCACGTTTCCAATTAAGGGGCAATTTAGCGTTGCCAATCCACATCTTTTGGGTTGTGGGGGCAAAACCCATGCAAACACGGGGAGAATGTGTGAACTTCACACGGACAGTGACCCAGAGCCGGGATCGAACCTGGGACCGTGAGGCAGCAGGACTAACCCACTGCATCACCGTGCTGCCCTTCATGTGGGAAAGTTGCTGATTAGTACTTAATAGTTGTGTGCTGTCAAATGACAGATTTGTTTTTTGATTAAGGGGCAATTTAGTGTGGCCAATCCACCTAACCTGCATCTTTGGGTTGTGGGGATGAAACCCATGCAGACCACGGGGGAGAATGTGCAAACTCCATGCAGACAGTGACCCTGGGCTGGGATCGAACCCGGGTCCTCAGCGCCATAGGCAGCAGTGCTAACCACTGCACCACCGTGCTGCCCATCAAAGGACCAATTGAAGGAGTTTGTACATTTATAAAAGTTTGTGGGATTTTACAAATTGCTTATTGTGACTGTTTTACGTTTGAGCCCTTGTAAAAGACCATAAGACAGAGGTTCAGAATTAGGCCACTTAGCCCATCGAGTCTGCTGCGCATTCAATCATGGCTGATATTTTTCTCATCCCCGTTCTCCTGCCTTCTCCCCATAACCCCGATCCCCTTATTAATCAAGAACCTATCTATCTATGTCTTAAAGACACTCTCGGTGATTTGGCCTCCACAACCTTCTGTGCCAAAGAGTTCCACAGATTCCCCACTCTCTCTGGCTGAAGACGTTCTTCCTAATCTCTTTTTTAAAGGATCAGCCCTTTGTCTGAGATTGTGTCCTCTGGTTCTAGATTTTCCTATAATTGGAAACATCCTCTATCCAGGCCTTGTCAAAGGCATTCTGGAAATCTAAATAAATCACATCCACTGGTTCTCGTTTGTCTAACTTCCTTGCTACTTCCTCAAAGAACTCTTAACAGATTTTTCAGACATGACCTCCCCTTGATGAAGCCGTGCTGACTCAGTACTATTTAATCATGCACTTTCAAGTACTCCATGATTTCATCTTTAATAATGGACTCCAAAATCTTATGAATGACTGAAATCAGGCTAACCAGCCTATAATTTCCCGACTTCTGCTTCTCAAAAGGCTTGCTTTTAACATTTAAAATAAAAGCAAAATAATGCAGGAAATATGAAAGAACAACAGAAAATGCTTGGCGAGCCTGGCAGCACCTGTGGAGAGAGGAAGAATTTATATTTTGAGTGTAATATGACTCTTCAGAGCTGATGGGGCAGAAATGTGATTGCGTGTCTCGGAGAGGGGTGGAGAAAGTGTGCAGAATAGTAGATCAGCGATAGGTGGGGGCTCGGAGAATGAAAAATGAAATGAAATGGAAAAGAATTAAATGATTGACCAAGCTGTCATGGACAAAGCAAAGGGATGCCAATTCCGGTGTTAAATACTAAAGCTGGTATAATGGCAGCTAACAGTGGTGTAATTGCAAAGTAGCAGAATGTGTAAAAGGGTCAGCACTCTGAAAGCCAAACCCCTGTGGGGGAGGGAGGTGGCTGGAAAAAAAATCAAACCGGAGGGAAAAAGTTAATGGTTTGAAGTGAACTTTATGTAATAATAATCTTCATTAGTGTCACAAGTAGGCTTACGTTAGCAATGAAGTTACTGTGAAAATCCCCTAGTTGCCAAATTCCGCCGGGGGAATTTAGACTGGTTCTGTGGAGATGGGACTTGTATAGAGTGTGAAGGTTCTAACGGAACAGTAGTACTAACATCCTTGCGGGATGGTTTACTTTTTTATAATCTTTATTATTGTCACAAGTGGGCTTACATTAACACAGTGAAGTTACTGTGAAAATCCCTTAGTCTGTTCGGGTACTCTTGAGGGAGAATTTCAGAATGTCAAATTCATCTAACGAGCAGGTCTTTTGGGAGGAAACCGGAGCACCCGGAGGAAGCCCACACCGACACTGGGAGAATGTCTGTGCAGCATCTGCACAGTGATCCAAGTGGGTATTGAACCCGGGACCCTGGCGCTGTGAAGCAAAAAATGTTAACCACTGTGCTACCATGCCGCCCACGGGACGGTATGTACGGTACGGACCCATGTTGAGTCCAAAAGGCTGTAAAGTGCCTAAAGTGTTCCTCCAGTTTATGTTGACCTTCACTGAAACATTGCAGGCTAGGAATGGGAGCAAGGTGGTGAGTTAAAATGGCAAAAGCTGGGAAGGTTGGGGACATACTTGTGGACTGAATGAAGGTGTACTGCAAAGTTCCCAAACAGTGACCCTGTCTGCATCTCCTTCCTTGGGAAAGCGGGCAGCATAAACAAAGATCCTTCCTACCTGTCTTATTCACTCTTCCAACCTTTCCATCGGGTGGGATATACAAAAATCTGAGAACATGCAGATTCAAAAACAGCTTCTTCCCACTGTTACCAGACTCCTAAATGACCCTCTTCTGGACTGATCTGATCTCTTCACACCGTCTCCACTGAGTACCCCTGTATGCTTCACCGATGCCTGTGCCTATATATTTACATTTGTGTACTTTTTTCATGTATGAAATGATCTGTCTGAACTGTACGCAGAGCAATACTTTTCACTATACCTTGGTACATGTGACAATAAACAAATCCCAGTCTGCATTTAGTCTCTCCAATATAGAGGTGACCACATTGGGAGCAGCGAATACAGAAGACTAAATTGAAGGAGATGCAAGGGGGTGCGGCATGTGGCACAATGGTTAGCATTGCTGCCTACGGCGTTGAGGACCCAGGTTCAAATCCCGGCCCTGGGTCACTGTCCGTGAGGAGCTTGCACATTCTCCCCGTGTCTGCATGGATTTCACCCCCACAACTCAAAAAGATATGCAGGGTAGGTGGAAAAAGGAAGACATTAGAAGTGATATTTTGCTTGGTGGCACAGTGGCTAGCACTGCTGCCTACAGCGCTGAGGACTGCCTACAGCCCTTAATTGGGGGAGGGGGGTTGGGGAAATTAGGTACTCTAAATTTAAAAAAAAAGGAAACCAAACCTGGACACACTACTCCAGATGCGACAATAGTTATCTACTTTCATACTCCAGTCCTTCTGCAATAAACGCTAACATTCCATTTGCCAACGGGCTGTTCATGAATATTGGGGCAGTCTGTCGCCAGAAATGGAGACCGAAGTCAAGGAAGGGAAATGTTAAATGAGCATGGGGTTGGGGTGTGGTGGTGGGTACGTAGGTAAGAGTAGAATGGGAAGAAAATCGATGAACCTTTCCAGGTCCATATGTGTGCATGACGGTCATCAATGCATCGGGAAAAGAGTTGAGGAGTCCTGTGTAGCACTAGAACCAGGAATGTTCCACATACCCGAAAAAGCGACAAGTGTAACTGGGGTCCAAGCTGGTACACATGGCTGCACCTTTTTTATTTGGAGGAGGTGAGACTAAAGGAGGAAGTATTCAGTGAGTGAACAAGCTCAGCCAGGCGGAGGAGAGTGTGGGTAGATGGGCAATATTTGGGTCTCCCAAGAGGAAGCGAGAGCCCTTGGACTGTTCTGGTGGGGGATGGAGGGGTAGAGGGATTGAATTTCCATATTGAAGGATTGATTGGAGGCTGAAAACTGCTGCACTGTGTGCCTAATATTTGTTCTTATTCACATATATATCTGGAAGAAAATGTTGACCTAAAGCATGTAGAGCCAGCTAAACATCTTGCACATAAATGGATTTAAGCTTTGAGTCATCCAGTCAGCTGTTATTTCAAAGACTGCTCATTACTTTTCAACACGGGGCTGTATTTGGGGCTCTGGTATGTTGCATGAATAATTAGGATTGTGGTCGGGTTATTTGCCAAGTCTTTTAGTTTTTCTTAAGAGGTGTCATCATCTTGATGACGTTACTAAAGGAGGGGGAGGAAAGTCTAGGTCATAAATCTTGCAGTTCTAAATATCTTGTTCCATATTCTTGAGACAGCTCTCGGAAACTTGGAAATATGTAGCCTAGCCAAGTGAGTTTACCTCCCATTGGTGAAGGGTGGCATAAAACTAGACCCCAATATGATGACGTTGTCCCATTGTATTTGCAGATGCAGCTTAATTGACCAATTGAGTGACTTGCCTTATGAGTATTAGTCCCTTTCAGACAGAATTAGTTGGATGGTTAGGGTTTTCCAGTCATCTTTTGTTCAAAAGGTGGCTAAAATGCTAGGATGTACAGTTGCGGTTCTATCAAGATACGCAGTTGTGGTTCTGTGTCCAATTGAACTGTAATGTAGTGCAGATTGCATTACACAAAGCAGGTAAGAGTTTTGTAATCAAATATCGGATGCAACTTGTACTCAGTGCAAATAGCAGGCGGTTGGGGAGAGTGTTGGGTGCAAATCACCAAAGCATGGGCGAGAGAAAAGAACAAACAAAGAACAAAGAAAAATACAGCACAGGAACAGGCCCTTCGGCCCTCCAAGCCTGTGCCGACAATGCTGCCTGTCTAAACTAAAATCTTCTGCACTTCCGGGGTCCGTAGCCCTCTTCCCATCCTATTCATGCATTTAAAGACCCTTTCCTCCATGAGCAAACTTCACGAGGTACCATGGATACTATGTCATATAGCAGCACTTTCCAAACTTCCCCCCAACTGTGACTCCGTTTTAATATTTGAAAATCAGTGTGACCCTAAAGTGTGATGGAGGGGGGAGAAGATGTTGAGTGGGGGCAAATGGTTTTGTGCATAGTTTTTGAAAAGTCATGAAGGGGTGGGAGTTGTGCATGTAATGGAACCTTGGTGCCGATCCCATGAACCATAGAATTCCTGCAGTACAGAAGGAGGCCCTTCAGCCCATTAAGTCTGCACCGACCTTCTGAAAGAGGATCTTTCCCTGGCCCACTTCTTTGCCCTATCTCCTGGGGTCAACTAAGTTTCTCCCTCCTCTACTACCCCTGCCCCCTTTACTACCTATACAACGTACAGTATTGTAGCACTCAACATTGGTATTTGTATATGTGTTGAAACAAAATTTTAAAATTATTCTTGTGTGAAGTTTGCAGTTGTCAATGCCTGCATTTCAATCAACTGCACTATCCAAGTTCCTGAACTGATCTGTTTGCATCATGGACTTAACTTAGTACCCAATTCTTTTTTTCCCAATTAAGGGGCAATTTAGCGTGGCCAATCCACCTACACTGGACACCTTTGGATTGTGGGGGTGAGACACACGCAGGCATGGGGGGAATGTGCAAACTCCACACTGACAGTGGCCCGGGGCCGGGATCGAACTTGGGTCCCACGTGCCGTGAGGCAGCAGTGCTAACCATTGCACCATCGTGCTGCCCCATCACACTTCTGTAATTTACAATCCTACATACAGATTTGACCCTATTTGCATGCAAACTTGAATGACTAAGGTATGTTGGATTATTTAGTATACTTGTTTTGTGAATGTGGAATTTGTCTGCTCCCTCGGTTTTTCCACGTGTAGCTTGACTAAACAACTAGAAATAAGGATGTCTTCCTGCTGGCAGTTTTAGGTAGGAAAGATTGTAGAATCTTATCTTCCAAAAGGTAGTATTCTCTTAATCATTGCCATGAGCCAGTGAGTTAAGAGCTGGGAGGATAGAACTTATGAATGCGTGGCAGGGGGAAATTAGACTGGTTCTGTGAAGATGGGACCTGTATAGAGTGTGAAGGTTCCACCGGATTAGTAATACTAACATCCTTGGGGTGGCGTATAATTGTCACAAGTAGGCTTGCATTAACACTGCAATGAAGTAACTGTGAAAATCCCCTAGTCGCCACACTCCGGTGCCTGTTCGGGCACTTGCAGGGAGAATTCAACGTCCAATTCACCGAACAAGCACGTCTTTCGGGACTTGTGGGAGGAAACCGGAGCGCCTGGAGGAAATCCACGCAGACATAGGGCGAACGTGCAGACTCTGCACAGACAGTGACCCAAGCGGGAATTGAACCTGGGTCTCTGCTGCTGTGAAGCAACTATGCTACCATGCCGCCCATGCTAGGACTTGAGGAGGTTTGAACTAACTTAACAGGGAAATGGGAGCCAGGAGGTAATATTGGGGGAGACAGAGTAAGCAATAGAGTAAGAAATAGTCAGGTATTAGTGGAAGTAGAGTACTACAGTAAAGTTCAAATTAGGTTTACAGTGCATGTATGTAAATACACTTAAATATAGTGAGCTGCAGGCACAGCTGGTCCATGTGAGAGTACAATGTGCGGTGATAATGAAGACTTGCTCAATAAAAAAGCAGCGCTGGGTACTAAGTATTCTGGATGCCAGGTGTTCAGGAAAGATGGAGAACGAAAGAAAGGAAGGATAGCTGCATTGACTTGATATTACAGTGCTGGAGAGAGGATTCCCTTGAGGGATAAAGGGCAGAATCTTTATTTCAAGCTAAGAAACAATGCAGAAACATTACATTGCTGGATGCATTCTATAGACCACCAACTAGTGGGAATAATGTATAGAGGGCAAGATGTTTGCATGGAAACCAGACGTGCAAGGTGCAAATTTTGATGATAATGGAGCAATTTTGCCATCTCCGCCTGACCCAGGTAAATTGGAATAAAACATTGGCAGGCAAAACTAATGAAATAATGGGCTGCCTTTTAATGAGTGCAACAAATGGTGAGAGGCTGGCAGCTAGCATGAGGGAATCCAAAGTCTTAGAGGATATCAATAATAAAAGGGCTGAGGTTTTGTGTGTGTTTACGAGAGCTTGACTGAGATACTAGATGAGTATTTGCTGCCAAAGGATTAGTGAAAGGAGGTAGTTGAGACACTGAGCTAAAAATTGATGAGGTGGCATTTAAAAACGCTGGCTGTGTTTAAGTCACCAGGACAGGATTGAATGCACCAGAGATATGGAGGCAAGTAAGATCGGAAGTTGTGGAGGCATTGACCATAATCTTCAGTCCTCCGTAGATACAAAATGTGCCAGAGGACTGGAGAATTGTGAATATTTTGAGCCCTTGTTCAAAAAATATATAACAACAGGACAGTTAGTTCAGTCTCTGCTTGGGAAAGCTTTTAGAAAGTCAGTTGGACATGAGGATTGTTACAAATTAAGGTAAGCGTGCAAGAATTGAGGGCAGGACAGTGGTGCAGTGGTTAGCACTGCTGCCTCATAGCAACGAGGTCCCAGGTTCAATCCTGGCTCTGGTCACTGTCCATGTGGAGTTTGCACATTCTCCCCGTGTTTGTGTAGGTTTTGCCCCCAAAGCCCAGAGTAGGTGGATTGGCCATGCTAAATTGCCCCTTAATTGGGAAAAAAAATTAATGAATTGAGTACTCTAAATTTATATTTGAAAAAAGCTTGCATGAATTGAATTTTTTTCGGTTAACAGGGTTTAAGGATATTGTAGTCGATCTGGTTTGCATGGATTTACAGTAGGCACTTGGTATGACACCACAAAAGTCCAAGGAATAAAAAGGGCCACTTGATCGCGCGTGTGCAGGGCACAAATTCAAGTCACATGACAACTTGGAGGTATTGTGAACTGTGAAAGATAGTGATTGATTTCAATAGGATGTAGGTATGCTGGTGGTGGGGCAGGTGGACTAGTGATGGACGAAGGTTAAGTGTGAAGTGGTTTATTTTGGTAGATATACGTGGGTTTCCACTGGGTGTTGTTCTGGTTTCCTCCCACAGTCCAATGATATTTAGGTTATGTGGATTGGTCATGATAAAATTGCCCCTTGGAGTCCAGGGATATGCAGGTTAGGTGGAATTGTGGGGATCGGTCGGGGTAGTGGGCCTAGGTAGAGTGCTTTTTCAGAGGGCCGGTGCAGGTGAGTTGGGCTGGATAGTCGCCTCCTGCACGGTAGGGATTCTATGGAACGAGAAGAGGCACTATAAAAAGGGTCAAATTTTAAAAGTGGCACAGGAGCAGAGCGACCTAGGATATATGTGTGTACGACTGTTGAAGGTGACAGGATAGTGGTTAATAAAGCTTGCAGGATCCCGACCCTGGGTAACTGCCTGTGTGGAGTTTGCACATTCTCCCTGTGTATGCATGGATCTCACCCCCACAACCCAAAAAGATGCGTAGGGTAAATTACCCTTAATCTGGAAAAAAAAAGAATTGGGTACTCAAAATTTATTTTTTTAAAAGTTGAAGATTGCAGGATTTTTCTTTCTTAAAAAAAAATGGAGGCACAAGAGTACAAAAACAAGAAAGTTATACCACCGGCTTGGCATCCAGTGGACCTGTATATCTGATTCCGAAAACCGTTCAGGGAGGATATGAAAGAATGGACGAGTGAATATGGAGATCAGGGACTTTGATCACATGATTGGAGAGGTTGGTGATATTCACCGTGGAGAAGATTAAGTGTGGATTTTTATAAAATCATGTGTGGCTCCTGAGTTTTGCGCTCTCCTTGCTTCAGCATGCATTGTATCAATTTAATGGTAGCAGAAATCGAGGTCTGCCTTTTTGCACAATCCATGTTACTTTAGTTCTTGCTATTTGTACATTTGGCTGGCACTGCTGTTCTCATCAAAACTTTGAAGGTGTTTCGGCTTATTGTACCTAGAAATTAAAATTTTCTCTGGTAGGCCTTTCAGTACACACCGTCTGCAGCTTTGCTTACTTTCAGGCAGGATTTTAGCCCATCAGAGTTTGTTACCTAGTGCTAGGGGTTGAAAATGAAAAATGGCTGGAAATATATCTTAAGCTCCAAATCTTCATTTAGTAGAATATTTACTGGTTAGATTCATATGAAGTGTAGCCATGAATTACTGAAAGGCCACCCTTTTCTTTTGTCTTGACTAATACTTAACGTTTGCCACTTGTAGATTAGATAACTAACTGACTGTTACCTGAATAAGCTTTAACAGATTTTTAATTTTTTCCTTGGCAGCCTCCAGAAATAGATGTGTTGGTTGGAAAGGATCGCCACAGCTTCTACACCAATGGCTTGGTCCTCGGTGGAAAGAAGTGCTCTGTTATCAGAGATCAGCTGTTTGCTGATGGTGACTTCACAATGGACTTGAGGACTAAGAGCCAATCTGGGGAAACAACGTACAATGTTTCTGTCGGCAGAGCTGGCAGAAGTAAGTAATGCACATCGGATATTGAGCTTGCTCTAATTGAATTGAATAATTTGGGCTAAATATGTTTTTAATTGGGCTTTGGTTTTAAAGATAGTGTAAGATTTCAGCATGCAAATATATACGTCTTTGAGCATAGATAATGGCAAATGATGTGGAAGAAAAACTGATCTTGCTGGTTTGTCTATTCTGCTCATACAGATATAGTTATAAATACAAATTTGACTTTTCAATGCTGTGCTCATCAACTTTCATTCTTGAAACAGTGGGGCACTCCTATCAAGCTTGATGTACCGGCCACGGAAGGATTATTGTTTTCCTATCATGTTTGTATTCGTTGCAGCTACCATATGTTATTTTGGTAACTTGCTAAAACTTTTTTGAAATAACATTTTTCAAATTCTCTAATTTGATCTACTCCAATGAGAGATTCAGTAATACAAGCTGGTTAGTTTTCGCGTGCATTACAATATACAAATAATAACTGTATAGGTGTACCTGACCCAGCCATACAATCTTGATTTTAAATCATTAATAGGCAAATACATATTCTTCAGGTTCCTTTCTTGCCCTTCCACCCCTGTGATTCTGCAGTTTGGCCTACCAAGTATCTTGTCTTGATCTTGCCTGCCCACTAAGTTAGTTACTGAATATGGGCAGCAAGGTGGTGCAGTGGTTAGTAGTACTGCCTCACGGTGCTGAGGTCCCAGGTTCGATCCCGACCCTGGGTCACTGTCCGTGTGGACTTTGCGCACTCTCCTCGTATCTGTGTCTCATCCCAACAACCCAAAAGATATGCAGGATAGGTGGATTGGCCATGTTGAATTGCCCCTTAATTAGAAAAAATAATACTAATTAAAAAAAAAAAAAAAGTTAGTTACTGAAGAGTAATCAGGAATAAGAATCCTGCTTGCAAAAAATAAAAAGCCTCCAGCTTTAGTCAACAGTTCATTCTGGTGCATCCCTAGTTTATGGTAATTTAACTCAAACCCAACCAGAGTCCAACTCAACTTGGTGTTTGTTTACCTTTTTCCCCCTTTCCTCTCCCCCTCTCTTCCCCACCCCCCCAATCCAAAATTAAGGGGCAATTTAGCGTGGCCAATTCACCTACTACTCTGCACATCTTTGGGTTGTGGGGTGTGCGACCCATGCAGACACGGGGAGAATGTGCCAACTTCACACTAACCCGGGATCGGACCTGGGTCCTCGGCACCATGGGGCAGCAGTGCTAACCAGTGCGCCACTGTGCTGCCCTTATTGATTACCTTTTCAATAGTGTTCTGGTTTGAAAGACCACTGACCCCATTTGGATGTTCTTTAATGAGTGCAAGTAAACAATAGAAATAGATATTCAAGTTTAAGAATTAGGTAAAACAGTACAGTCTCTAATGCATTACATTTGACACATCTCGGCAGCAAAGTGGCGCAGTGGGTTATCCCTGCTGCCTCACGGCGCTGAGGTTCCAGGTTCGATCCCGGCCCTAGGTCACTGTCCGTGTGGAGGTTGCACATTCTCCCGTGTTTGTGTGGGTTTCAGCCCCACAGCCCAAAGATGTGCAGGCTAGGTGGATTGGCCATGCTAAATTGCCCCTTAATTGGAAAAAATTAACTGGGTACTCTAAATTTATATATTTTTAAAATTGGCACAAAAAGGCAGCATGGTGGTGCAGTGGTTAGCACAGTTGCCTCAGCGCCGAGGTCCCAGGTTTGATCCCGGCTCTGGGTTACTGTCCATGTGGAACATAGAACATAGAAATATACAGCACAGAACAGGCCCTTCGGCCCACGGTCTTGTGCCAAACTTTGTCCTAGATTAAGAACAAATTAATCTACACCCCATCATTCTACCGTAATCCATGTACCTATCCAATAGCTGCTTGAAGGTCCCTAATGTTTCCGACTCTACTATTTCCACAGGCAGTGCATTCCATGCCCCCACTACTCTCCGGGTAAAGAACCTACCTCTGACATCCCCCCTATATCTTCCACCATTCACCTTAATTTATGTCCCCTTGTAATGGTTTGTTCCACCCGGGGAAAAAGTCTCTGACTGTTTACTCTATCTATTCCCCTGATCATCTTATAAACCTCTATCAAGTCGCCCCTCATCCTTCTCCGTTCTAATGAGAAAAGGCCTAGCGCCCTCAACCTTTCCTCTTAAGACCTACTCCATTCCAGGCAACATCCTGGTAAATCTCCTTTGCACCTTTTCCAAAGCTTCCACATCCTTCCTAAAATGAGGCGACCAGAACTGCACACAGTACTCCAAATGTGGCCTTGCCAAGGTTTTTTACAGCTGCATCATCACCTCATGGCTCTTAAATTCAATCCCTCTGCTAATGAACGCTAGCACACCATAGGCCGCCTTCACGGCTCTATCCACTTGAGCGGCAACTTTCAAGGATCTATGAACATAGACCCCAAGTTCTCTCTGCTCCTCCACATTGCCAAGAACCCTACCGTTAACCCTGTATTCCGCATTCATATTTGTCCTTCCAAAATGGACAACCTGACGCTTTTCAGGGTTAAACTCCATCTGCCACTTCTCAGCCCTGCTCTGCATCCTATCTGTCTCTTTGCAGCCGACAACAGCCCTCCTCGCTATCCACAACTCCACCAATCTTCGTATCGTCTGCAAATTTACTGACCCATCCTTCAACTCCCTCATCCAAGTCATTAATGAAAATCACAAACAGCAGAGGACCCAGAACTGATCCCTGTGGCATGCCCCTGGTAACTGGGATCCAGGCTGAATATTTGCCATCCACCGCCACTCTGACTTCTATCGGTTAGCTAGTTTGTTATCCAACTGGCCAAATTTCCCACTATCCCATGCCTCCTTACTTTCTGCATAAGCCTACCATGGGGAACCTTATCAAATGCCTTACTAAAATCCATGTACACTACATCCACTGCTTTACTTTCATCCACATGCTTGGTCACCTCCTCAAATAATTGAATAAGACTTTGTGAGGCAAGACCTACCCCTCTCAAATCCGAGCTGACTATCCCTAATCAAGCAGCGTCTTTCCAGATGTTCAGAAATCCTATCCCTCAGTACCTTTTCCATTACTTTGCCTACCACCAAAGTAAAACTAACTGGCCTGTAATTCCCAGGGTTATCCCTATTCCCTTTTTTGAACAGGGGCACAACATTTGCCACTCTCCAATCCCTGGTGCCACCCCTGTTGACAGTGAGGACTAAAAGATCATTGCCAACGGCTCTGCAATTTCATCTCTTGCTTCCCATAGAATCCTTGGATATATCCTGTCCGGCCCGGGGGACTTGTCTATCCTCAAGTTTTTCAAAATGCCCAACACATCTTCCTTCCTAACAAATATCTCCTCTAGCTTACCAGTCTGTTTCACACTGTCCTCTCCAACAATATGGCATCTCTCATTCGTAAATATTGAAGAAAAGTACCCGTTCAAGACCTCTCCTATCTCTTCAGACTCTATACACAATCTCCCACTACTGTCCTTGATTGGACCCACCCTCGCTCTAGTCATTCTCATATTTCTCACGTGTGTAAAAGGCCGTGGGGTTTTCCTTGATCCTACCCACCAAAGATTTTTCATGCCCTCTCTTGGCTCCCCTAATCCCTTTCTTCAGTTCCCAACTGGCTATCTTGTATCCCACCAGCGGCGTGTCTGAACCTTGTTCCCTCAGCCTTACATAAGTCTCCTTCCTCTTAACAAGACATTCGACATTCTTGTCAACCATGGTTCCCTCACTCAACCATCTCTTCCCTGCCTGACAGGGACATGCATATCAAGGACAAGTAGTATGTATACACACTTCAACTCATGTCTGTGCCTGCAAGTACTCTCCTTTGTCAGTGTTACCTTCCCCACTGCCTCGCTACACGCTTTGGCGTCCTGAATATCGGCTACCTTAGTTGCCGGACTACAAATCCGGTTCTCATTCCCCAGCCAAATTAGTTTAAAACCTCCCTCCCACGATATTGGTGGCCCTCTGGTTCAGATGCAACCCGTCCTGCTTGTACAGGTCCCATTGTCCCCAGAATGCGCTTCAATTATCTAAATAACTGAAGCCCTCCCTCTTGCACCATTCCTGCAGTCACGTGTTCAACTGCACTCTCTCCCTATTCCTAGCCTCACTATCACGTGGCACCTCCAACAAACCAGAGATGCCAACTGTCTGTCCTGGCTTTTAACTTCCAGCCTAACTTCCTAAACTCGTTTATTACCTCCACACCCCTTTTCCTACCTATGTCATTGGTACCAATGTGCACCATGACTTCTGGCTGCTCACCCTCTCCCTTAAGATGCCCTTTTTGTGGCGCAGGGCTGTCATTGCCCTGCTGCCCAAGGGGGATCTCCGCCTGCTTAAAAACTAGCGACGGGTCTCCCTCTTCAGCACGGACTACAAAATCTTTGCCAAGGTGATGTCTTTACGCCTTGGCCGCGTGCTGGACCACATAATCCACCCTGACCAGTCCTACACAGTCCTGGACTGAACCATTTATGACGACATCCATTTGGTCTGGGACATTATTCATTTTACCCGGAGGACTGGTATGTTGAGCGCCTTCCTGTCTCTTGACCAGGAGAAGGCGTTCGACAGGATGGGGCACGAGTATTTGCTCGGGACTCTGCGAGCTTTTGGGTTCGGGACGCACTTCGTCGCCTGGATCTGATTATTGTACGCCGCCTCAGAGTCTGATTAAAGTTAACGGGTCCTGACGGTGCCCCTTCGCTTTGGGAGAGGAGTGCGTCAGGGCTGCCCCTTGTCCGGCCAACTTTATTCTGTGTGCATGGAGCCTTTCCTGCGCCTCCTGCGGAGGAGGTTGTTGGGGCTGGTTCTGCGTGAGCCGGACATAGTGGTGGTCCTCTCGGCTTACGCTGATGATGTGCTCCTCATGTTCACTGACCCCGGTGACCTGCGGAGGATGCGAGAGTGCCAGGCTGTGTACTCCGCCCCGTCCTCTGCTAGGATCAACTGGGCTAAATGTTCCGGACTCCTGGTCGGTCTGTGGCAGATGGACCCCCTCCCGGAGGAGCTCAGGCCCTTTAGCTGGAGTTGGACCAACATCCTCTACTTGGGAGTCCATCTTTTCCTGGCAGAGGAAGCCTGGCCGGCGAACTGGCAGGAGCTGGAGACCAAGGTCACCACATGCCTGGGATGCTGGACAGGACTACCCCCAGTGCTGTCCCGCGGGGCTCGAGTTCTCGTCATAAACCAGCTGATCGCCTCTATGCTGTGGTATCGGCTGGTCACTTTGACTTTGTCACATGCATCCAGAGAACCCTGCTTCAGTTCTTCTGGGACAAAGGATTGCACTGGGTCGCTGCGGAGGTCTTAAGTGTCCCGAGGGTGGTTTGGCGCTGGTGTGCCTTGGCTGGCGGAGCGGAGGGCTGTGGATGCCGGGATGACCAGGATCGGGGACGTGCTGGGTGGCTGAGAGGCGGGCTGGATGACACCCTACGAACTAGCCAGGTGCGAAGCGGTGTCTGTCCGGTGCGCAGCCAATGCTATCCAAGGCCTCAAAACGGTCGTGCTAGGCCCCGTGGGCACACTTGGACTTGAGATGGCGCGGTTGTGCGGTGGCAACCCATCTGAGCAGACCCCTGCTCGGACGGAATTCCATATTGGTCCCAAACCCTGGAACCATCCCGGGTGCAGGTGCCCCACATCCCCAGCCATCTCGCGGAAATACCCTTTGCTCTCTCGCACTGCACGGAGGGGTTTCCTGTACGGCCTGCTGTTGCGCACTTTCCACCTCCTTGCCCTCGCCCGCCGCCTGGACATGCCTTGGTGTGCCTCGTTGCTGCCCGGCGGTGGAGGTCCCCACTGGAGGTCCCTCTACAGAGGTGTCCTCCCCATAAAACTAGGGGACCTGGGGTGGAGGGTGCTGCGCATGGCAGTGCCGTGCAACTATCGTTTGAATCACTTCACGGCTCTGCCAGAGACCTGCCATTTTTGTGGCCTGGTGGAGACCGTGGAGCATGTTAATGTTGTCTATCCTAGGCTGCTCCCCCTTTTTGGTTTCTTGACAACGTTGTTGTTAAGTTTTTCTTTGCACTTCAGCCCCATGCTCTTGATCTACGGGGAGGGGGGGGGGGGGGGGGGGGGGGGGGAGGTGGGGGGAGGTGAGGAGGAGAGGAGGAGAGGAGGAGGCGTTGGACCTCCTCGTCTACCTGCTCCTGGGTCTGGCCAAACTTGCCATTTATAGGTCCAGGCAGCGGGCGACCGAGGGGGTCGTCCAGCCTGACTGTCTGCTCATCGTTCGCGGCCGGGTGTCCTTGGAGAGGGAGCATGTGGTGTCTCCGGGCACACTCGAGGCCTTCTGTGCTCGGTGGGCACCGCAGGGGTTGGATTGCCTTAACGACCCCGATTTTCACACTTTAATTTGACGGGTTTCCTTTCTCGTTCCCTTTGTGCTGTGCTCAACTCGTTGTTTTGGGGCACTCCCCTCTTTTGTTTTATCCACCAGTTCCTTTGTGTTCTTTTCCTTGGTTTTCACACCCAGCATCATGCCAGCGTCGGTGGCGGTTGCTGTCCTAATCCTGCACGTGTAGATAAACGTGCAGGTCATAAACTCTCAAAAAACACAGAAAAAACAAAAAAACATGAAAAAGAAGACCAAAACACAGAAAAATTAGAGTAGTGAGACCATATAAAAGGTGTAAACCAAACGGCAACGTTTAAGTTAATTAACTAAATAAACAAAAGACTAGACTTTAGATAAAAATGAACCCTTATACTCCGCCAGTCACCAAACTCTCACTATAGCACTCAGCCCATATAGCATTATTTTACACTTCTAACATTTCGTGCTCTGCTGGGTTTGCAGGTAAAATGTGACAATTACAAAAAATAAATGTTATCTTATCAATTTGCTTTGACTTATCATTGTTATTGCTGGGGCAGCACGGTGGTGCAGTGGGTTAGTCCTGTTGCCTCACGGCGCCGAGGTCCCAGGTTCGATCCCGGGTCTGGGTCACTGTCCGTGTGGAGTTTGCACAATCGCCCCGTGTTTGCGTGGGTTTCGCCCCCACAAACCAAAGATGTGCAGGTTAGGTGGATTGACCACGCTAAATTGGCCATTAATTGGAAAAATGAATTGGGCACTCTAAATTTAAAAAAAAAATCTTGGTTATTGCTGTCTTCTAATTTGCATCTACTAATTTGTATCCACATCTATTAATTTGCATCCACATTTATCTCCTTCATTTCAAAGGTCTTGTGCCGGCTTTTGGTGTGACTCCTGGATGATATTTTGTTCTCTTTGCTTTGCAAGTATAGAGGTTCCCCATCCCTTTTGTGGGACTGATGCGAGCCATGCATTGTTCAGTGGAAAACAAACTCTTTTGGTTTCTACTGATAAGTCAAGTTGTGGGGTGGCACAGTGGTGTAGTGGTTAGCACTGCTGCCTATGGTGCTGAGAACCTGGGTTTGATTCTGGCCCCATGTCATAGTGTGGAGTTTGCACATTTTCCCCATGTCTACGTAGGCTTCACCTCCACAGCCCAAAAGACATGCAGGTAGGTGGACTGGCCACGCTAAATTGCCCCTTAATTGGGAAAAAAAGAAATTGGATACTCTGAATTTATGGGGAAAAAGATAAGCCAAGTGGCATTTCATTTGTCATCCAACCATATCCACACCTATTCCATGAGTGGATCATCAGTATTCTGACCGGGAAAGGCATTTATTGAAACCGTCCTTGTGAATCTCCATTCTCCATGCATGCAGGTTAATTTTGTGTTCCCAATATCAGCTACATACATAATTCATATATATTCATCACTACCAAAGAAAATTTCCACACTCTTTTTAAGGCGAGTGAGGAAGAAGCTCGTTGTGTGTAGCATTTTTTAAAATATAAATTTGAGTACCCAATTAATTTTTTTCAATTAAGGGGCAATTTAGCGTGGCCAATCCACCTACCCTGCGCATCTTTTGGTTGTGGGGGCAAACGGCACGCAAGCAAGGGGAGAATGTGCAAACTCCACACGGGCCGGGATCGAACCTCGGACTGTCGCGCCGTGAGGCAGCTGTGCTAACCACTGCACCGCCGTGCTGCCCATGTGTAAGCATTTGTTAATGCTTGTTTTGATTTTAAATGCAAAAACCATTTCATATTAATAATGAGTCTTTCCAATTTCATAATTTGCTATTTTAAAAAAATCTTCCTTTCAGATAGGCTGTCTTTGTAACATCAATTATCCTTGTCATTGTTTTGTGTAGCAATTTCAATAGCAGGCTGTTCAAATGCATGCAATAGTATAAAATGGATTTTGTAGAAAGTTGATAATAGTTCATTAAAAAAATATTGACATTTACACATTCATTACATCAAGATGCTTGCCTACTTTTCGAACTTAAGTTAGACGAGTTACATTCTCATTCTGTTCCAGAGCTTTGCTTTGAGTTATGTTTACAAACATGTCCCAATGTCTACCAAGTATTGTATTCATCTATGTAAATTTGGCTCACTTGCTGTATAATGCTCTCCAGAGTTGGAGATGACTTTGAGGCAACAGTGCTCTGATTGAGACCATGCCAATTGTACTTTCTGGAGAACCATCTTTGTCCTGGGACGAAACCCTGTTTTGTCCTTGAATATAATTTGATGGTTTTTCTGACGCGCAAAGAGCAGTCCACATCCAATTATTTCAGTGAGTTTGAGAAATTTTAGACTTGGGCATACAACTGCAGGTATTCAATAATTTATTTATATAGTGCCTCGGCATTTCACAGGACCATTATAAAAGAGAATATGGCACTATGCCACATAGATGACTAGAAGGTAGGTGCTTTTAGGAAATAAGTGAGATAGTGAGGGAACTACAGAGTTTGGGGCATAGGCTGCTGATGGTACAGTAACTAATGATTGAGCGATTTAAAATCCAGGATGTTTGAAGCCAGAATTAGATAAGTGCTGTAATCTTAAGAGGATTGTGGGGTTGAGGACATGGAGGTTTTTAAAGACGAGAATTTTAAAATCAGGACTATGCTTGACCTGGAGCCACTGTAGGTCAGTAAGTACCAGTGAAATGGGAAGAGGACGTGCAGAGTTAAAATATGGCCAGCAGAGTTTTGGATCACCATTTGCAGAAGGTAGACAGGGAGGCCAGTGTATTTGAATAGTGAAGTGTAGAGTTTAAAAAGTAAGGAGCAGATAAGCTGAGACGTGGTGATGTTATGGAGGTGGAAATGGGTGGTCTTCGTGATGGTTTGATTGTGGTGAACAGATTGCTTCAGACTGTTGCCATGGGGAAAGGACTCTGTAGTCAGGGAATGGAGTATGGAGGAGGAGCAATGGCATCCACATTTAATTGGGGTGGAGGGAGGGAATGGATTTTCATCCAGTACTTTGTCCGATACAGTCCGATAATTTAGCAACAGTCGATGGACTCTAGTAGGTGATGGGCAGGTAGAGCTGGGTGTCATCAACATCAGGTAAAAATGAACACCACTTTCAGATGTCACCAGCTTGCAGCTGGAAATCGGGAGCCAGAGATATTTCCTGGGGGAAACACAAAAGCGATGCTCTGGCTATGATTAGATAAGAATGGAGCCAGTTATGAGCAGTCCCGACCTGAGGATTGTATGGTCAGCAATCAAAAGGCACAGACTGAGACGGGTGAGGGAAAGTGTATCTTGTTACAGTCACGTAGGACGTCTAGAACAAGGGCTCACAGTCTCAGGATATGGTTGGGTTAAGGGCCAGTAACCTTTGTTTGAAATTCTGTTATTTATGAAAAACAAAGCCACAAGACTCCAATGTTTAAACATAATTTTTGCTATACAAGAGTCAACAAAGCAACTGTCAATATTATCTACCTTGAGGGCAGCACGGTGGCGCAGTGGGTTAGCCCTGCTGCTTCACGGCGCCGAGGTCCCAGGTTTGATCCCGGGCTCTAGGTCACTGTCCATGTGGAGTTTGCACAATCTCCCTGTTTGCGCGTGGGTTTCGCCCCCACAACTCAAAGTTGTGCAGGGTAGGTGGATTGGTCATGCTAAATTGCCCCTTAATTGGAAAAAATTAATTGGGTACTCTAAATTTAAAAAAATATATATTACCTGCCTTGTACTCTTTAAGATCTAGAATGAACAAGAGGTAAAAATGAATTAACAGGTGAACAGTGGCCGAACACACCTCACTGCATTGAATGGCACCTACAACCAAGACGGGTTCATGCAACTCAGTCAGACGTTGGTGATCACTTAAGGCATACAAAATCTTCAATCTCTGTCTTCCTTTCGAAGTTTCCGAGTTGAGGATTTGGCCTCTTGCTTTCCCTCAACAGCACCTCCAACTTGGCCTGAAGTCATAGAATCATCGTCTTCACAGTGCAGCTGCCATTTGGCCCATCGAGTCTGCACCAACCCTCTGAAAGAGCACCCTACCTAGGCATGTAACCCTGCACCTTGACCAAGGCCAATCCATTTAAGCTGCACATGTTTGGACACTAAGGGGCAATTTAGCGCAGCAAATACACCTAACCTGCACATCAAGTCCTTGTGCTATTTATTCCTATAATGAATTAACAACAGGACTATAGCTTAAATTGCCTCAACAACTGCTCGCCTTCCAGCTTCTTGATCTCCTGCCAAGGCTGTGACCCAGTTGGATTACAAGGCTGCACCTAATTGATGCATTATGTTGGGTTCCTAGCTGCATTGTGCAGGCAGCCTTACTGAACTGACACTGCTTCCCACGTGTTTTCTGTGCCCCAACTAGGCTGCTATCAACAACTGCATTGTCTGGTTAAATCCTGGTGGGCAGCCTCTGTTCTAAAGAATGTTGGGATGTATCTAAACCTGGACAAATCTGTACTTGAAATGTTGCAATCTCATGTCAACTAATGGTCTCTTCTGCAGGGTGCTGACTTGCGATGACTCCACATCCTTACGATGGTTCCAAAGATATTGTGTCTTGATGATGGAAATGTCAATGGGATGGGGCTGGGGGTGGTTAAAGACTCTTGGAACTGGCCACTGCGTGACACTTGGGGACATGAATGCTATAACTGTTGTGAATGATACAATTGTCATTTACCAACCTGACGCTTGCAGACTCTCCTGGCCTTGCTGCATGTGGCATGGGTTTTTGTTTTGAGGAATTGCAAATGGAGCTGGGCATTTCAGTTAACAATGAACAGCTCCACTTCTGACCTTGTGATGGGAAGGAAGGCCATTGGTGAAGCAGTTGCAGCCAATTAACACACCTGAGAAATTCCTACAACAATGTCTTCAGTCTGAAATGATTGACCTCCAACAAAAAGGCTGAAATAAGTCTGTAGTTTAATGGTCCATGATCACTATCAGTGAACAGGTTGGATAAGTGATGAGTGGACAATATGTATGGCCATCTTCAGGTCAATGTGTTGATTTATGGGTAGGCCCTGCAGCCCAGGCGTTGAACAGGAGGATTTGCCCTATTCTGAACAGAACATGGGCAAAGTTGTCTGATAGATGCAACTTCAAGTGCACTGAAACACATTGGCTAGGAACAAGGCTAGTTCTGAAGCACAGGTCTTACTTCCAGGATGTTATTGTGTTCATTGACTTTTGTTTTCCAATCTACTGAGTTGTTTCTTAATGTTGATGTTGCATGGAGTGATTTGAGTAGGTGAGCACCTGTGTCGGGAGAAGGTCAAAGTTTATCCACGTGATACCTTTGGCTGAAGTTGCTTGCTTTATGTGCTTGTTTTCTGGGTACTGCTATTGTTAGGGATGAATGTACATGAAGCCTGCCTGTTCCTCCACTAGTGACTAAATTGTCCACTACCATTTATGGCTGAGCTATAGAGATTGACCTGCTTAGCATATTGCCTTTTGTTTAACACTAATGTAGTCATGTTGTAGTTGTGCCAGATTGACTGTTCATTTTTGGGTACATCTAGTGCTGCTCCAGTGTGCCCTTCTACCCTCAAACAAGATTGATCATGTGGCTTAAAGGAGATGCAGAGCAGCAAAAGTTTAAAAAATGACGGTGCTGCATATTTGGCTGTTGGCCCACAGTGCCTCAATCTGTTCTTAATAGCAATTCCTCTGCAAAGATGGCACAGGGACTATTCACTCCCAAAGAATGCTGTCATGGACAATGGCATGTGACTGTTAAATAGGTTCAGCTGTTAGCTTGAGGTAATAAGATCATTTGAGTTTGAAATTATTGACATGAAATCTGAAATATACAAGCAGTAGATAGTATGGCTACAGTTCCCTAGATTTGCTTGTTTAAAGCAGTGAGCTATCTAGTGGCTAAACAGAGGATTGGAGTTTAATTGTGCACATTGTATTCTGTGCACTTTTTGTACATTTCTAACAATTTTGTGCAAAACTAATTTAAATTTCAAACTGGTCAATTAATAATCGATGATTCCTGATTGAAATTTAACAATTTCCATTCTGCTCTTCCGGACAATATTTAATGTTTACTTCATTTTAGATTGGCTTGAACATAGAACATAGAACATTACAGCGCAGTACAGGCCCTTCGGCCCACGATGTTGCGCCGTCCTGTGAAACCCCTCTAAAGTCCCTCTACACTATTCCCTTATCGTCCATATGCCTATCCAATGACCATTTGAATGCGTTTAGTGTTGGCGAGTCCACTACTGTTGCAGCCAGGGCATTCCACGCCCTTACTACTCTGAGTAAAGAACCTACCTCTGACATCTGTCCTATATCTATCTCCCCTCAATTTAAAGCTATGTCCCCTCGTGCTGGACATCACCATACGAGGAAAAAGGCTCTCGATGTCCACCCTATCTAATCCTCTGATCATCTTGTATGCCTCAATTAAGTCACCTCTTAACCTTCTTCTCTCTAATGAAAACAGCCTCAAGTCCTTCAGCCTTTCCTCATATGATCTTCCCTCCATACCAGGCAACATTCTTGTAAATCTCCTCTGTACCCTTTCCAATGCTTCCACATCCTTCCTATAATGTGGCGACCAGAACTGCACACAATACTTCAAATGCGGCAGCACCAGAGTTTTGTACAACTGCAACATGACCTCATGGCTCCGAAACTCAATTCCTCTACCAATAGAAGCTAACACACCGTACGCCTTCTTAACAACCCTCTCAACCTGGGTGGCAACTTTCAGGGATCTATGGACATGGACACCGAGATCTCTCTGCTCGTCCACACTACCAAGAATCTTACCATTAGCCCAGTACTCTGCCTTTCTGTTATTCCTTCCAAAATGAATCACCTCACACTTTTCTGCATTAAACTCCATTTGCCACCTGTCAGCCCAGCTCTGCAGCTTATCTATGTCCCTCTGTAACTTGTAACATCCTTCTGCACTGTCCACAACTCCACCGACTTTAGTGTCATCTGCAAATTTACTCACCCATCCTTCTACGCCCTCCTCCAGGTCATTTATAAAAATGACAAACAGCAACGGCCCCAAAACTGATCCTTGTGGCACACCACTAGTAACTGGGCACCAGTCAGAGCATTTCCCATCAACCACCACTTTGTCTTCTATCAGCTAGCCAATTTCTGATCCAAACTGCTAAATCACCCTGAATCCCATGCCTCTGTATTTTCTGCAATAGCCTGGGTAGTGATTCACTCTTTTAAAAATAAATTGAGTACCCAATTAATTTTTTCCAATTAAGAGGCAATTTAGAGTGGCCAATCCACCTACCCTGCACATCTTTGGGTTGTGGGGGGGGCGAAACCCACGCAAACACGGAGAGAATGCGCAAACTCCACAGTGACCCAGAGCTGGGATTGAACCTGGGACCTCGGTGCCATGAGGCAGCAGTGCTAACCACTGTGCCACCGTGCTGCCCTGTGATTCACTCTTAACATAACAAAGGATAAACATTAAAATCATGTACATTGTATTGCACCTTTTTTCCACCTTTCAAATTTCTACATAAATCCTTAGAGCAACAGATTTGCTGTAACCAGTGTCGGTCTGCTGATCGACATTTCTCATTTCATTTAGTCGACAGGTTTGCTTAATAAAATGTAATTTTAAGACCAGGAGCTAGAGAATTTCAAATAAGGATTCGCTTCTTTTGAATGTAAAGAACGAAATACAGGAGCCGAAATGTAGACTGCTTTTTAATTAATCTTTCCCAAGCCAAGATTCTGATCATGGCCACAAGGTCACAATTTACCGTTGAACTCATTTGATCTTTAGCTTGTAGCTTTAAATTAGTAATGGAAAATGTATCAAATTATGGCAAGCTAATATGTTACAATATTCCTCTTGAAGCATATGAGTTGCTACAAGCAAAAAATAAAGCTTTTAAAAAAAAATCTAAACTGCATTTCCTTGATCAGTAGACCGTCTCCAGTATTGCATAGGTGGACAGTAGTATAGTGGTAATGTTACTGTAGTAATCCAACCTCTGTAAATGGCCACCGTTGATCCCACAAAATATCAACCGTGAGGGATTGTGGAACTTCCTCAAATTTGGCTGCCATCGGGAATTTGTCACCATTCTCCACCCATGTTGACGTGCAAGCTGTGATCTTCAACGAAACCACTACAGGTCCAGAACCTCTGCAAGCTGGGGTTAAACTTGTGCAAGCTGTGTCGTCACACCAACACTTCTCCATCTTCCTCGCAGCAACACTCCACCCCATCACCCTGGAGCTCCCCATTGAAGTGGAGCTAACCTACTGGGCAAGCAGGAAACTGTTCAACCTCCTTCACTGCCAGGCCAGAACCAATCTCTTATCATCGAGTGCAGTGTGCAGACTACGGCATTGTGTGAGTTGGAACTACAGAATATCGTTGATGCATTCGCTAAGGCATATGAGAATGGACTAAATATCTGGAAAAGAAAGGTTCTCTACCAGCCTGCTCTTGCCACACACAACTGCCCCAGACCATTGTGATCCACGGTGAGCGGGGGCAGCATGGTGGCACAGTGGTTATCACAGCTGCTTCACGGTGCCGAGCCATGTCAGTGGAGTTTGCACATTCTCCCCATGTTTGTTGGATCTCACCCCCACAACACAGATGTGCAGGTTAGGTGGATTGGCCATGCTAAATTGTCTCTTAATTGAAAAAAAATATGAATTTTAATGTAAACCCCCGGATAATATGGCTCACTTCCCATACCCAGGAGCCTCCACTGGAATGAGCGGACATCGAAAATGAAACCCAGCATTGTCTCCAATGTGCCTTCGGACGCGAGAGAACCAAGTGTTCGAAAACAGACTTCAAATTCACCACCAACCTCATGGTCTACAGCTGCCCTCATGTATGCATCAGAAACATGGACAATCTACAGCAGACACCTCCACTTGCTGGATATTACCAATATTGCCTCTGTAAAATCCTGCAAATCCAGGGTGGCACTGGTGTAGTGGTTAGTATTGCTGCCTCACGGCGTCGAGGACACTGGTTCCATCCCATGCCAATATCCCCAGTATAGAGGCACAGGTAATGCTTGACCAACTGCGATGAGCAGGCCATATTGTCAGCATGTCTGACACGAGACTTGAAAAGTACTCTACTCCGAATTCCGCAGTGGCAAGCGGTCACTGAGGGCAGAGGAAATGCTACGAAAGCCTCCCTAAATAAATGCAGCAGCCCCATTGGCACATTGAAATCGCTTTCCTTCGAACGCAGAAACTAGAGAAGCATCTGCGAAGGCGGCAATCGCCTCGAGCGTCTCAGGGTGGAGCCCGCAGAGGCCAAACGCAAACTGTGGAAAGGACGCAGAATCTAATGCCTCACCCACCTCATCGAACACACCTGCTTGTGGCAGTGTCTGCGGATCGGCCACCGCAGTGTGTCAGCAAGTCATCTGCGACCCTGAGGGACTGGCAAAGAAAGGAAGTTGTTAAACTGTTACGGGGAGAATGCATTGCAGGTTTACCTCTCCACATGGACTCCTGGGCAAGAAAGCTTAATGACAGTTCTAAAGTGTGCAAAGACAGAGGACTGTGGGGTTTATTTGCATAGATCTTTGAAGGTGGCAGTGGCAGCACATTTGCAAATTAAACTCTATGGAATCTTCGGCTTCATGACATAGGCATTTATATAACTTTTATAGTACTTTTAATAAAGCTTTGGTTAGGATGCAACATTCCGTTCTGGGCACTACACTTTTGGATGGATGTGAGGACCTTTGAGAAGGTGCAGAGGTGATTTACCAGATTGGTACCGGGTGGGGGATTTTGGTTACAAGCTTAGGTTGGACAAGCTAGGGTTGATTCCCTTGGAACAGAAGTTGATGGGAGATCTGATGCAGGTGTACAAGATTGATAAGTTTAGAGGGGTCAATAGAAGCGTTTTTCATCTGATGGTAGCATGGTGGTTAGCATAAATGCTTCACAGCTCCAGGGTCCCAGGTTCGATTCCCGGCTGGGTCACTGTCTGTGTGGAGTCTGCACGTCCTCCCCCTGTGTGCGTGGGTTTCCTCCGGGTGCTCCGGTTTCCTCCCACAGTCCAAAGATGTGCGGGTTAGGTGGATTGGCCATGCTAAATTGCCCGTAGTGTCCTAATAAAAGTAAGGTTAGGGGGGGGGGGGGGGTTGTTGGGTTACGGGTATAGGGTGGATACGTGGGTTGAGTAGGGTGATCATGGCTCGGCACAACATTGAGGGCCGAAGGGCCTGTTCTGTGCTGTACTGTTCTATCTATTCTATGTACAAGGCCTGGGTGAATTTTGGGTGCGGTGGCATTGGGATGTGAGCAAGAACTTTTTTAATGCAGCAAGTGGTAACAGCCAAGAACTTTCTGTCAACAAGGGAAGCAAAGACTATCAATTATCAAAATATGGGAACTTGATATATAACTTGCAAGGCTGTGGGAATAAAATGGGGGGGGGGGGGGGGGGGGGGGGGGGGGTGATGGGCTGTTGCTACACAGGAAGCTGGCAAGGACTTCATGGGCTAAATGGCTTCCTTGTGCTCTGGCTTGAGGCAACTCTTCTCTTCACCCATTCCTAACCTTCTCTGGGGCAATTAGGGATGGCCATTAACAGACCATGATGCTCTCATCCCCAAGAACAAATAGAAATGTTGTCATCCCTCCATAAAAAGACATGGAATGTGTAAATCCCTCCAGCACATGAAGATGGATACCTTGGTTAATCATAAAATCATATCATAGAATTTACAGTGCAGAAGGAGGCTATTCGGCCCATTGAGTCTGCACCGGCCCTTTGAAAGAGCACCCTACCCAAGCCCATACCTCCACCCTATCCCAGTGACCCCACCCAACCTTTTTGGGCTCTAAGGGCAATTTAGCGTGGCCAATCCACCTAACCTGCACATGTTTGGACTTTGGGAGGAAACCAGAGCACCCGAAGGAAACCCACGCAGATACTGGGGAGAACGTGCAGACTCTGCACAGACAGTGACCCAAGCCAGGAATCGAACCTGGGATCCCGGAGCTGTGAAACCACTGTGCTACCCTGCTGCCCTTTGCTATTGTGCTGCCCTTAATGATGGGAAGCAATGTTGAAGGCCAGTTGGTTATTGGAACAGGTAGAAGTAACTTAATTGTATGGTCCCAGAACTCACTCCAGTTTGCTTTGAGCAAATTTGAGGAGCAACATGGAGTAGAAATGCATACACTTTAATTTAAAATTATAGGATTTTTTTTTTTGGCCTGTGCAAATTTTGTTCTAAAACTTTAGAAAGGAAGCCAAAGAGAAAATGATCTTGGCAATCA
Organism: Scyliorhinus canicula; assembly: GCF_902713615.1. Taxonomy (NCBI): domain Eukaryota; kingdom Metazoa; phylum Chordata; class Chondrichthyes; order Carcharhiniformes; family Scyliorhinidae; genus Scyliorhinus; species Scyliorhinus canicula. The sequence continues at coordinate 145,316,111 of NC_052158.1, read as the reverse complement.
CTTTATATTTTAAAAAGCCTACAGGCATTTCATTCAGACCTCCTGCATTGCAACAAACAATTTTACAAGCAGTGCAATTTTGCTATCTAAAAGCAAATTACTGCAGATGCTGGAATCTGAAACGAAAGAGAAAATGCTGGAAAATCTCAGCAAGTCTGGCAGCATCTGTAGGGAGAGAAAAGAGCTAACGTTTCGAGTCCGATGACTCTTTGACATTTCCTCTTTCGTTTCACTTTTGCTATATATTTGTCACCTTTTACTTCTAACCGGACTAGGCAGGGTAGATGCAGGGAAGAAGTTACCAATGATAGGTGTGTCCGGAACCAGGGTCACAGCCTGAGGATTCAGGGTAAACCATTTTGGACAGAGCTAAGGAGACACTTCTTCACAAGAATGGTGAGCTTGTGGAATTCATTACCACAGGAAGTAGTTGATGCTAAAACTTGAATATATTCAAGAGGCGGCTGGATATAGCACTTGGGGAGAATAGGATCAAAGGCTATGGGGAGAAAACAGGATTAGGCTATTGAGTTGGATGATCAGCCATGATCGTGATGGATGGCAGAGCAGGCTCGAAGGGCCAAAAGGTAGTCTCCTGCTCCTATCTTCTATGTATCTTAAGTATCTGGTCTGAATGTTGTCAAGATCTGTGCAGAGAATACATCAGCTATTAAAACCTTTCGCAGAAAATTCTGCATATTGTGCACAGCTCCTCTTCTTGGCAAGACGATCTGTACTCATAGAATCATAGAATTGGCAGTGCATAAAGAGGCCATTCGGCCCATTGAGTCTGCACCGGCTCTTGGAAAGAGCACCCTACCCAAGTCCACACCTCCACCCTATCCCCACAACCCAGTAACCCCACCCAACACTTAAGGGCAATTTTGGGCACTAAGGGCAATTTAGCATGGCCAATGCACCTAACCAGCACATCGTTGGCCTGTGGGAGGAAACTGGAGCACCCGGAGTAAACACACGCACACACGGGGAGAACATGCAGACTCCGCACAGACGGTGACCCAAGCCGAGAATTGAACTTGGGAGCTGTGAAGCAATTGTGCTAACCACTATGCTGCTGTGCTGCCCTAATTGAGTTTTTTTTGGAAACTCCATTCAATTTAATAAATGTTTTGGCTGAAGTAGGTATAAATACCTTGTTGCTGCTTCATATAAAACTGCAGGATAAATGCTGAGGGAAAAAGTCCCCCTTAGCTAGAGAATCTATAATATCAGGTCACAGACTTTGACATGGGGTCAGCTATTGAGGACTTCCTTGAGGGTTGTGAATTCTTGCACTTTCTTACTCTTGGGTGCTGAGTTGAGTATATTTAGAACAGTGTGCGAAGATGGATCTTAATGAATGCCTGAACAGGTACAAGATGCTAAATGGTCTACTCTTCCTCCTGTTTATGCCTCCATCACTCCATTGGGCAGAGGTAGTGCTTTTGTCCCTGTTGGTCTTTTTATTATCTGTAAACAAAACTTTTCAAACTAATGAATGGAATTCAACAACATGGTATGCAGGGTAGAGATCAAGCTGCAGACCCAGGTCCTGGAACTTAAGGATCCATTGACATTAGGAGATGGGGGAAAATTGACTTTACAGAATGATGTGAATTGTCTCATCTGCTGAGGTGGAACAGCTGTCAAAATGCAAGCAGTGTTTTAAGAATAGGTTTTTGGACTTCCGGTGTGCATCATGAAGTGAATGAGCACAGAGGCAGCTCCTGCCTAAGGTTGCAGAAAAGAGCTCTTTTTTTGGGCAACACGGGTTGGAATTTCGATGAAAAGGCGTGGGTGAATATTCAAGGAGTATTTTCCCCCAGGAATAGGATGTTTCTTGGTTATCAGACCCTCAGAAACAGTGCAAGATTTGTCTGAACAGCAACAAACAAAAGCCTCTGCAAGCATGCTAGCGGGGGAAGGGCCAGCTTATAGGTCTCAAGCTGACCTGAGGGCCTTTATGAAAGCTGAATTCTAGCAGCAGAGGGAAGAACTGTGAAAAGATCTCACCAAGGCCATTGAAGAAGCGGAGACGGACTTCTGGTAGCGGTGATGCGGAGCTAAGCCGCACGTTCAGTGGCTCCCACTATTTTCGGACTTTGGGGCTCTTTTAAGGGCTCGTAGTGGTGCTGTTTGGAATTTTCCCCGTGTGGGACCACTCCTTCTCCGATTCTCCACCGGTGGATGGCCTGGACTAGGAGTGGAGCGGTCAGAAAACCGGCTTTGCAATTGCGGCTAAGCCGCACCGCAGCTCCCGCTACTTAAGGACTTTTGGGCCGATTTGAGGGCCCCAAACGGCGCTGTCGCAACGAATCCCGGTGGGGGAAGGTGTCTAGAGGAGCATTCCCCATAATTTATGGTGCTCACCCGGAGTGGGGCAAAGGAAAAGGCTGCAGCAGCTCCCCAAGAAAAGCGGGGGAAGAAGGACAAAATGGCAGCCGGCGGAACACCCGAGGACTGGTGGAAGTGGGCGCAGGAGCAGCAAGCTGCTCTTCTGCGCTGTTTTTTGGAGCTGAAGGCTGAGTTGCTGGACTCACTGAATGCGACTACCAACAAGCTGCTTGGAGCTCAGGCGGCCCAGGAGGTGTCGATTCGGGAGTTGCAGCAGCAGGCCGCTGAGAGGGAGGAGGAGGCCATGGTCCTCGTGGGGAAAGTGGAGTTGCACGAGGCACTTCACAAAATGTGGCAAGACCGCTTGGAGGAGCTGGACGTTCGCACGAGGCGAAAGAATGAGGATCCTGGGCCTGGCGGAGGGGCTGGAGGGGTCGGATCTCCCGTGGTACGTGACCATGATGTTGAGCTCGTTGAGGGGAGCGGGGTCCTTCCATTTGCCCCTGGAGCTTGAGGGAGCTCAGAGTGCTGGCCAGGAGTCCTAAGGCAAATGAACCCCCGCGGGCGGTGCTGGTGCGGTTCCATCGATTTAGTGACCGGGAGTGTGTGCTGCGCTGGGCCAAGAAAGAGGAGCAGCAAGTGGGAGAATTCGGTAGTATGAATCTACCAGGACTGGAGTGCGGAGGTGGCAAAGCGGAGGGCCGGGTTCAACCGGACGAAGGTGGTGCTGCATGCCAAGCAGGTCAGATTTGGAATGCTGCAGCCTGCGCGTCTGTGGGTGACATATAAGGACTGGCACCACTACTTCGAGTCCCCGGAGGAGGCGTGGGCCTTTGTACAGGCGGAGAAACTGGACTTGAACTAGGATCTGGGGACATGCTATGGCCGTTGCTGTTTTCGCTGTTGCTGTTCTTCAATTTTGACACGTGTTTTTTTTATGCTGCTTTTCTTTTTGCTCTGTTTCCGGGTGGGTTTGTCTGTTGGGTATGGGTGTGGGGTATGTGGGGAACGTTGGGGGTATGTGCTTTATATGTTCTCTTCTGTACGGGGCCGGGGGTTGGGGTGAAACTGGATTTTGAGGAGCTGCGTCGGAAGGGTGGGGTGTGGCAGTGTGAAAGCGCGGGCTTTCCTCTGGTTGTCCGCGCTGCGGGGCAGGGGGGGCGGAGCTGGAGGTGGGGCGTGGCCTCTACTGGTTTTCTTTCCCGCGCTGAAGCGGTGCCAAGGAGGTGTGGCAAGAGGGGGATGACCCCATGCCGAGAGGAGATGGGTTTTGGCAGGAGCTGCCGGGTCAGCAGAAGTCAGCTGACTCACGGAAGTACCATGGAGGGTGCGTCGCGGCTAGGTGGGGTCCTAGCCTGTGGGGGGGGGGAAACGGGTTGCTGCTGGAATGGCCAGGAAGGAGCTGGCATGGGCCGGGGGAGTAGAGGAGAGGCGTTATCGCCATGGGGAACGGGTCAGGTGGGGCGAGCTGGCCTGGGGCGAGCAATCGATAAGGTATGACTAGCCGGCGGGGGAGAGGGGCAGGTTGCTCTCTGATTCGGCTGATTACCTGGAACGTGAGGGGGCTGAATGGGCCGGTTAAAAGAACCAGGGTATTTTCTCATCTGAAGGCGGACGTGGCTATGCTCCAGGAGACCCACTTGAAGGTGGCGGACCAGGTTCGTCTGAGGAAGGGGTGGGTGGGGCAGGTTTTTCTCTCTGGATTGGACGCGAAGAACCGGGGGGTGGCGATCCTGGTGGGGAAGAGGGTGGCGTTCGAGGCGGCTGAGGTGGTGTCGGACAAGGAGGGCAGATATATTATGGTGAAGGGTAGGCTGCAGGGAGAGAAGGTGGTGCTGGTTAATGTATGTGCCCCGAATTGGGATGATGCCGGCTTCATGAGGCGCTTGTTGGGCCCCATTCCGGACCTGGAGGCAGGGGGCCTGATCATGGGGGGAGACTTTAACACAGTGCTGGATCCCCCACTGGACCGGTCCAGTTCAAGGACGGGTAGGAGACCGGCGGCGGCCAGAGTGCTGAGGGGGTTTATGGACCAGATGGGAGGGGTGGATCCCTGGAGGTTTGGGAGGCCGAGAGCGCGGGAGTATTCCTTTTTCTCCCATGTCCATAGGGTCTATTCCCGAATAGATTTTTTCATCCTGAGCAGGGGATTGATCCCGAAGGTGCAGGATGCAGAGTATTCGGCCATAGCGATCGCAGACCATGCTCCGCACTGGGTTGATCTGGAGATGGGGGAGGCGCGGGACCAGCGCCCGCTCTGGCGCCTGGATGTGGGGCTGCTGGCTGATGAGGTGTGTAGGAGGGTCCGGGGAAGTATTGAGGGGTATCTTGATACCAATGATACGGGGGAGGTCCGGGTGGGGATGGTCTGGGAGGCTCTGAAAGCAGTGATCCGGGGGGAGCTGATCTTCATCCGGGCCCATAGGGAAAGGAGGGAGAGGAAGGAGAGGGAGAGACTGGTGGGGGAGCTCCTGGATGTGGACAGGAGATACGCGGAGGCACCGGAGGAGGGGTTGCTGGGGAAACGGCGCAGTTTGCAGGCCAAATTTGACTTGTTGACCACCAGAAAGGCGGAGACACAGTGGAGGAGGTCGCAGGGCACGGTATATGAGTATGGGGAGAAGGCGAGCAGGATGTTGGCGCATCAGCTCCGCAGGCGAGATGCGGCTAGGGAAATTGGTGGAGTGACGGATAGGGGTGGGAATGTAGTGCAGAAGGGGACAGAAGTAAATGGGGTCTTTAGGGACTTCTACGAGGAACTGTATCGGTCAGAACCTCCGATGGGGAGAGGGGGGATGGAGAGCTGCATGAACAGGCTACGGTTCCCAAGGGTTCAAGAGGAGCTGGTAGAGGGGCTGGGGGCGCCAATAGAGTTGGAGGAGCTAGTCAGGGGGATTGGACAAATGCAGTCAGGTAAGGCGCCGGGGCCGGGCGGGTTCCCGGTGGAATTTTATAAAAAGTATGCGGATCTGGTGGGCCCCATGTTGGTGTGAGCTTTCAATGAGGCATGGGAGGGGGGGGGGGGGGGGGGGGGGGGGGGGGGGGGGGGGGCTTTGCCCCCGATGATGTCGCGGGCACTGATCTCTCTGATCCTAAAGCGGGATAAGGACCCCTTGCAGTGTGGATCATACAGGCCTATCTAGCTCCTCAATGTTGGCGCTAAGTTGCTGGCGAAGATCCTGGCCACCAGCATAGAGGACTGTGTGCCAGGGGTGATACACGAGGATCAGACAGGATTTGTCAAGGGACGGCAGCTCAACACGAATGTGCGGAGACTGCTAAATGTTATTATGATGCCGGCAGTGGAGGGGGAGGCGGAGATAGTGGTGGCGCTGGATGCGGAGAAAGCGTTTGATAGAGTTGAGTGGGGGTACCTGTGGGAGGTGCTGGAGCGGTTCGGATTCGGGGAGGGATTCATCAAATGGGTGAGGCTGCTCTACGCGGCTCCGATGGTGAGTGTAGTTACAAATGGAAGGAGATTGGAGTACTTTAGGCTCTACCGTGGGACCAGGCAGGGGTGCCCCCTGTCCCCCTTGCTCTTTGCACTGGCGATTGAACCTTTGGCTATGGCGTTGAGGGAGTCAGGGAGATGGAGGGGTCTGGTGCGGGGTGGGGAGGAACATAGTGTATCGCTGTATGCGGACGACCTGCTGTTGTATGTGGCGGATCCAGAAGGGGGAATGCCGGGGGTGATGGAGCTGTTAGCGGAAATTGGGGGCTTCTCGGGCTATAAGTTAAATTTAGGCAAGAGTGAGGTATTTGTAGTACACCCGGGTGATCAGGAGGAGGGAATTGGGAGACCCCCATTTAAGAGGGCAGTGAAGAGTTTCAGATACCTGGGGGTGCAGGTGGCCAGGAGTTGGGGGACTCTCTATAAGCTTAATTTTACCAGGCTGGTGGAGCAGATGGAAGAGGAATTTAAAAGGTGGGACATGGTGCCGCTATCGTTGGCGGGTAGAGTGCAGTCCGTCAAAATGACGGTTCTCCCGAGGTTCTTGTTCCTTTTTCAGTGTTTGCCCATCTTTATCCCTAGGGCCTTTTTTAGAAGGGTTACGAGCAGCATCATGAGCTTTGTTTGGGCGCATGGGACCCCGAGGGTGAAGAGGGTCTTCTTGGAGCGGGGTAGAGATGGGGGGGGGGGGGGGGGTCTGGCGTTACCCAATCTCTCAGGGTATTATTGGGCGGCCAATGTGTCGATGGTGCGCAAGTGGGTAATGGAGGGGGAGGGGGCAGCATGGAAACGGATGGAGAGGGCGTCCTGTGGAGATACAAGCCTGGGGGCCCTGGTAACGGCGCCGTGGCCGCTCCCTCCTATGAGGTATACCACGAGTCCGGTGGTGGCGGCTACCCTCAAGGTTTGGGGGCAGTGGAGGCGACATAGGGGAGAAGTGGGGGGCTCGATGGAGGCTCCGTTGAGGGGGAACCATAGGTTCGTCCCCGGGAACATTGATGGGGGGATTTCAGGGTTGGTACAGAGCGGGCATCAGACAGCTGAGGGACCTGTTTATTGATGGGAGGTTTGCGAGCCTGGGGGAGTTGGAGGAGAAATTTGGGCTCCCCCCGGGGAACATGTTCAGGTATCTGCAGGTAAAGGCATTTGCTAGGCGGCAGGTGGAGGGATTCCCTTCGCTTCCCGTGAGGGGGGTGAGCGACAGGGTGCTTTCGGGGGTCTGGGTCGGAGAGGGGAAGATATCTGATATCGACAAGGTTATGCAGGAGGTGGAGGAGGCGTCAGTAGAGGAGCTGAAAGCTAAGTGGGAGGGGGAACTGGGGGAACAGATCGAAGACGGGACATGGGCTGATGCCCTGGAGAGGGTTAATTCTTCCTCCTCGTGTGCGCGGCTTAGCCTCATCCAATTCAAGGTGTTGCACCGGGCCCACATGACTGGGACAAGGATGAGTAGGTTCTTTGGGGGTGAAGACAGGTGTGTCAGGTGCTCGGGGAGTCCAGCGAACCATGCCCATATGTTCTGGGCATGCCCGGCGCTGGAGGAGTTCTGGAAGGGGGTGGCGAGGACAGTGTCGAGGGTGGTGGGATCCAGGGTCAAGCCAGGATGGGAACTCGCGATTTTTGGGGTTGGGGTGGAGCCGGGAGTGCAGGAGGCGAAAGAGGCCGGTGTGCTGGCCTTTGCGTCCCTAGTAGCCCGGCGAAGGATCTTGCTACAATGGAAGGATGCGAGGCCCCCAAGCGTGGAGACCTGGATCAATGACATGGCGGGTTTCATTAAGCTAGAGAAGGTCAAATTCGCCCTGAGGGGGTCGGTACAAGGGTTCTTTAGGCGGTGGCAACCTTTTCTCCACTTTCTGGCTCAACGATAGGGTACGGGGACAGTAGCAGCAGCAACCCGGGAGGGAAAAGGGGGGGGGGGGGTGGACGATGACTGTTTGTTTATTTAATTTGGATTTATTTTGAAGTTCTTTTGTTGTTCATTGGGGTTGGGGGGGTGGGGGATGGGATACATGCGTCGAAATGGTCTGGGGGTGGTACGGTTATTGTGGGTTGTTTTGTTGCATTTCATTGTTTGTCGTTATGTTTTGTATTTTCTGTAAAAAAATTCCAATAAAAATTATATTAAAAAAAAAAGAATGGGTTTTTTGGTGTGGCTTGGCCTGGAACCTCCTCGGTGAGATGGAAGTTCTTAATAAAAATATTATTGTATCACCCGGGCAGGGAAAAGCCTTTGTTATAGCTAACACAACGTGGTGGAGGCATTTACCGAGTGCCCTCAGTTTCTATTTGTCTTCACAGTCCCCAGGGGGGGGGGGGGGATGGGATGGATGCAATGCTGACTAATCTGGACCTGATGGTCTGCATTCTCTGGAAAGGCAGTGGATGTGTTCAGTTATAATCTTCCAAAAGGTCCCAGCGGATTGGAAAACTGCAAATGCAGCACTCCTATTCAAGCAAGGAGGGAGACTGAGCATACAAGGAGTATGGTCAGAGTGAATTAAGGGGGACCAATAGCTGACAGGTTATACAATATTTAGGAAAGACAAAATGGCAAAGGAGGAGAGGTGGCCCTGGTAGCAAAAGATGGTGCAAGGCCAGGTAGTGAGAAGATCTGGCTTCAATATAGTATAGGTGGAAATTAGGAATAGCAAGAGTCAGAAAACACTGGTGGGAGTAGTTTATAGATCCTGTAATAGTTATTGTGTAAAGCATTAAAGAACCTATTGGAGCTTGTAAGAAAGGTGACATCAATCAAATTGGCAAGAGTGGTTTGTAGAATTTTGTGGGGAGCAATAAATTGTGGAACTGAAAGCTATCTTGGATCTAGCATTGTGTAATGAAGCATGGTTAATTAGTAAAAGATCTTCCAGGAAATAGTGATCATAATAGGATGCAGTTTTGAAAGTGCCATATTCCAAATCCAATCACATAGGTATGAAGGAAGAACTGGTTAAGATTGAGTAAATAGACTGAAAGTTATAGAAGTCAATGAAATTATATGGACTGGCTAAGTGAGCAGACAACAGGATAGATGGAATACAATATAGGGAAATCTGAAGTTATTCACTTCGATCCTAAAATTGGAAAAACAATATTTTTTAAAGGTGTAGAACTTGGAACTTGGGTGCACTTGGAGGAATGCAGAAAATTTTACAGGTGCAGAAAGCAATTGGGAAGATAAATGGCATGTTTGCCTTTATTGCAAGGGGACTGGAATATTAGAATACGAGTCGTGTTACAATTGTACAGAGTTTTGGTGAGACCGCATCTGGATTACTCTGCAGTTTTGGCCTACATCTTTAAGAGAAGATATACTTGCACTGGAAATGGTACAACAAAGGTTCACTAGATTGGGCCTTGGGGTGAGAGAGTTGTCCAATGATAGGATAAGTAAGTAAATCGGGCTTATTTTCTGGAGTTTTAAAAGATCCCCATAGGAATTCTTGAAACTTAATGTTCGGAGGGGATTTAATTGGGTAGAAGCTGGGAGATTGTTTTCTGCTCGTCAGTGAGGCTAAAACGTGCATTCCCAGGATAAGGGGCTAATTATTTAGGAGAGAGATGAGAAGTTGCTTCATTCAAAGGATTGTGAATCTTTTGAATCCTCTAACCGAGGGTTGTGGGTGTTCTATTGTTCAATACATTTAAGGTTGGGCTAGACAGATTTTTGGGGTCTCGGGGAATTGAGGAATATAGAGATCAGGCAGGAAAATGGAGTATTAGCATGGATAGAGGATGGGCAAACTTAATGGGCAACAGTGGGATAATTGGGCCATTTTTTTCGGTTGGCGAACTAGTTTAGAAAAAAAAACAATTTACAGGATTTGGGTGTTGCTGGTTAGGCCAGCATTTATGCTGGAGGAGAACCTCCAGGTGGTGGGGTTCCCAGGTATCTGCTGCTTGTCCTTCCAGATGGTAGTGGTTGTGAGTTTGGAAGGAACCTTGGCGAGTTCCTGCCGTGCATCTTTTAGATGGTGTACACAGCTGCCACTGTTCGGTGGTGGAAGGGGTAGCAATCAAGTGGGCTGCATTTGTCCTGGATGGTGTTGAGCATCGGTGTTGTTGGAGCTGCACTCATCCAGGAAGTGGAAAGTATTCCATTACACTGCTGATTTGTGCCTTGTAGATGGTGGACAGGCTTTGGGGAGTCAGGAGCTGGGTTACTTGCTCGCCGTAGGACTCCTAGCCTTTGACCTGCCCTGGTAGCCCCAGTATTAATATGGGTAGTCCAGTTCAGTTTCAGTGGTAACTCCCAGGATGTTGATTGTGGGGGATTCAGTGATGGTAATGCCATTGCATGTCTTGGGGCGATTTAGATCCTCTCTCGTAGGAGATGGTCATTGCCTAGCACTTGTGTGGCGCGAATGTAACTTGCCATTTGTCAGTCCAAACTTGAATATTGTCTAGGTCTTGCTGCATTTGGCCATAGGCTGCTTCATTATCTGAGGAGTCGGGAATGGCGCTGAACCCCCTCTTCTGATCTTATGATGGAAGGGACTTCATTGATGGAGCAGCTGAAGATGGTTGGGCCTCGAGCACCATGCTGAGGAATCCCTGCAGTGATGTCCTGGAGCTGAGATTGACTTCCAACCAGACCCATCTTCCTTATGCCAGATATGACTCCATGGGGATTATGGCTGGGGCCTCCACTGTTTACAATCTGTTAATGACTTGGATAAAGGGATAGTATATTGTATCGATATTTGCTAACTATGCAAAGATGGACAAAGCAAGTTGAACAGAACTGGTCAAGGGATATAGATATTTTGAATGGGAATAAAATTGGCAGAAAATGTGAGGTTGTCTACTTTGGCAGGAGTAGAAATGCAAAATAATACTAGGAGAACACAGAATGCATAGGGACCTAGCTGTCCTGGTTATGTGAAATTAAGAGTTTAGCATATACATTAAATGATTAGGAATGCAAACGGACTGGCTTTTATTGGAAGTGGGAAGTGGTATGAGTGCGAAAGTCTTGTTACAATTTTATAGGGTATTTATTAGATCATGCAGTACTGTGGATAGTGATGTACTGGTTTTGGAAGCATCAACGGTTCACTAGTTTGATTCTCGGAATGAGAGTGTTTTCTTGTAGGGTGAGGGGAGGGTGTGGATGAGTGTTCGGGAGATTAGACGTACATGAGTTTAAAAGAATGGGGTCATCTTGTTTAAACAATCTTTTGTGGGGCTTGACATGTGTAAGGCAATAAGTGCGTATGAACACTAGCTTGGATTTCATAATTAAGGTGTTGCCAGACTGGGAACGAAGTTGGTGAGCTCGGGTGATGGATGACTGGGATATGGCTGCAGAGTTTTGGATAAACTAAGATTATGGAGGATAAAAAGATGGGAGGCTGACCAGAGAGCATTGGTTGTAGTCTATTCTACAAATAACAGCAAAAACATGGACAAGGATATCAGCAGCAGATGGATTGTGATTGATGCTACCGCAGAGGTGGAATGAAAGATATCTGGTGATCAGGAAGGATGTGGCTAACAGCAAATTACTACGAATGCAGGAATCTGAAACAAAAGCTGGAAAATCTCAGGTCTGACGGCACCTGTGGAGAGATGGTGAGGTTGAACTGGTATTTTCATTGGTGTGTGGAACTTGAGATTTTCAGATGTTGATGAAAGACAGCTTATGGACTGGGCGAGTATTGATTGTCCCCACAAAGAATCAGGGCAGCCAATTTAGATTTACTGAAAGTATTCAAAAAGAGTTGAAAGAATTCTTCGTCACAAAGTAGATTGGGTTGTTGCCACCCATTAACATGGTTTTCTGAAGTTTTTGTTTTCCGGGATTGGAGAAACATCCAAGATGTTTTAAAATCCTAACTTTTTTTTTTCCTTTCCTGGCAGATAATGAGTGTGAAGATAAGATGGAGGTGATGTGTAGAAGCTGCCCCTCGCCAGAGGTTGAAGTTGGATATATCAAATTCTAGTGAGAATATTTAGTACTGCATTTGATTCTGGGCACTGCACTTCATAGAATGCATTGGCCTTGGATGAGATGCAATACAGGGTTATCAGAATGATAAACCAGGGTTAAAAATTGCACAATCTTGTATTGCTTCAAGTATATAAAATTAAGGGTGATGCTAATTTAGATGATTAAAGGATTTGATAAGCTAAAGGAAGCTATTTTCTCTGGAGGAGTTTGGTACAAGGGAGCACAACCTTCAAATTAGAGCCAGGCTAATCAGGGTGATGTCTGGAAGCACTTGACACTGAAAATCTGGAACCCTTTATTCCTGTTGCTGTTGAAAATGTCAGTAGTTAGACATGAACATTTAGGCTTCTGGTACCAAAGTTGGTGGATAGAGGAATTAATAATTCAGCTATGACTGGAATGGTGAAACAAATTCCAAGGGATGGGAGTAGTCCTTGAATGGCCTACTCCTGGTCCAATGTTCCAGTATAGGATTGCTTAATGATTCAACTGGTATTTTTAGCTGCTTTGTTATTTTGGTTCGTTTCTCTTTGCTGCTGTTATGCATTGCAAAATATTCTTCCTGCCAGCTTTGTGAATTATTAAATATCACCAATAAAGTCTCCTTGAATCACATCTCCCATAAGGTATTTTTCTTCCTCTAGTGACAGTTCCTTGATTTTATTTTCTTCATAACTTTCCTCTGAATGAGGTATTTATATCCTTTTTTTGCTGTAGAATAAGCAAACAATCATGGTGTACTCTGGCGATGCCTTGTCATTGAATCATGTTTTGACACTTAATAAACCTCTGCGTAACTCAATGTATTTTAATACATGCTTGCTTTAGCCCCTCAATATATTCCATACTTGGCATTAATATCCATCTGTAATGTCTTTGTTTGCAGGTAGTCTCCTGGAGCAAGCCCATGTATGCAGTTACTTACGGACATCCCTCAGTAAATTTAATATAATTGACCCTACTCTATATATTTCAAGTCCAAACTGACACTAAATGTTAGCCATGGGTGCATTTCTCTTTTCAGCCTTTCTTTACTGGTTGTTGATCAATCCTAGCTAGTTGTTGAGAAGCTAGTGTTTTTCTTGCAAGGAAAACACAAAATTAAATCTACTTTACTCTTGTTAGGTTTTGCCGTAAACAATTTCAGTAGATTTGGAAGATTTTTCCATTTGAGTGCAGCTGGAGAAGCTATCAATTATTGCCCATCTCTATTAGTCCTTAAAGTTGCTGCCTTGGGCCACCTCAAAGTGGCTAAGGTACCCCAGAAAGCTGTTGGAGGTTCAGGATTTTCTTGCAGTAACTGTTGAATGCAAGAGTGGTGCTTTCCAAACAGGTTGAGGGCAGGTCATGGCCCCTCTGTGCAGCCAGCCTCCATTGCTGGAGCCCCTTATTCATGTGTGGAGAGATGCAGTGTTGCATATTACCAAAGTGTCTCCATTACAGACTGACACAGGTGTCATGTGAGAGTACCTATGGGTGTTTATCAAATAGCTGTAGTGGACGTACGTTACTTTTATTTTTGAGCTGGCAGCTACAGTGTGTTTAGTTTTGTTTCAGAGTTGGAGCTGCATCCAGCCAAACAAGGTGTAATTTTGATCTCTGCATGAAAAGAAGGTCTTCAGATCACTTGCTAATTTAAAAGTGATGACGGCTCTCAGTAGAAAATTTAAATCTGCTGTCTTTGTTAAAGATGGTATTTGTCTTATGGATGTTAAGAAAGATTAATAGTACTGTATTCTTTGGGGGAAGTATTTGGGTTGATAGTTGCTAACATGTTGACTATTTATAAAATGTTAACTGGATTCGTATAATAATCATTGTTTTGTTTTAAAAGTACTTTAGATCTCTTGCATCACACCTGTAGAGTGGGCCCTTGTGCTCCCCATAATCACATTCCATTCAAAGTTGTGGGTCCAGTGAACTCCATGATACACTTTGGGGCTCTCTAAACCCTGGCCTGTAATACAGACTAATGAATTTGGCCGTATTTCATAATCCTACAATTCAGACGGAGGCTATTTGGACCATAGAGTCTGCATTGACCCTCAAAGAGCACTCTACCCAAGTCCTCTCCCCTGACTTATCCCTGTACCTAATGTATGCATCTTTAGACTGGGGGCAGCAGAGGGAACTCTGGCAGACAAGGAGAGAATCAGTTATCCAAGTCTGGAATCGAGCCCTGGCCCTGTAAGGCAGTAGTGCTAACCACTATGCAGCCCCGAATGATATCGCTTGGCTTTGAGGATTTGCATTCGTTAAATAAAAAGAATGTTAAAATTAAGGAAACACTATATCCAGGTTGAGATGGTGAATAACTGGGAAGATATGTGTCCATATTGCTTTCCTATGCCCTTACCATGCCCATTTATAAAATCATGTTGGATGGTGGGAGTGGTTAGCACTGCTACATCAGTGCTGAGGAGCCAGGTTCGATCCTGGCCCAGTGTGGAGTTTGCACATTTTCCCCATGTCTGCGTGGGTCTCACCCCCACAACCCAAAGATGTGCAGAGTAGGTGGATTGGCCACACTAAATTGCCCCTTAAATTGGGAAAAATAATTTGGGTACTCTAAATTTATTTAGAAAAGAGAAAAACAAACCATGCTGACAGATGTGTTCTGCTGAATATTTACTTCTCACATCCGGGTGCTCACTACTTCCCCTCCTGTGGATGTTTATCTAGTTAACCTATAACTACTACTTTCATAATGGTTGAGGTAGCAACTGTAGCTTCTATAGCTCTTTCTTTGACTGTTTAGCCATGTGAATGAATTTTCCAACAATTGCATTCAGTCATCTAGAGCCGCACGGTGGTGGTGGTTAGCACTGTTGCTTCACAGCGCCAGGGTCCCAGGTTCGATTTCCAGCCTGGTTCACTCTGCGGAGCCTGCACGGTCTCCCTGTGTCTGCGTGGGTTTCCTTCGGGTCTGTTTTCCTTCCGCAAGTCCCGAAAGACATGCTGTTGGGTAATTTGGACATTCTGAATTCTCCGTGTTCCCGGACAGGTGCTGGAGTGTGGTGACTAGGGGATTTTCACAGTAACTTCATTGCAGTTTTAATGCAAGCTTACTTGTAACAATAAAGATTATGAAATTAACACTGACTTCAGTTCCTAGAATTGTACTTCACGTTACAGTCTGCTGAAAGAATATAAAACTACATGGTGTAAGATGGGTTTTAAAAAAAAACATGCCCATAAAAACAATGCTGCAAATATTCGATAGCTCTGATTGCATGTAGAGAAAGTTGATGTAGAGGAAATTGATGTATTGTGTTGATTATCTTCCATCAGTTCCAAATTGTAGTTGGTTATCTCCCATGTCAGGTTAGAAAGCCCAAGACTGAGTTCCAAAGGCATGGCTTGGGAGGAAGTCCTTGGAGAGTTGCTGGCTAATTGGATTACCTGAGAACATTAGTCTCAGTAGTGCCAGTTGGATGTGGTGCCCACTACAGGTGGTGAGTCCTGGAGTCTCAGCTGGATTCAAGAGTCTGGGTGAGCGCAGACAGTTAAAGGGGAGGTGGGCCTGGGGCCACCCAGAGACAGTGCCTGCCCAATTGCCTGCAAATTTAAAACTGAGTTGAGGAGAAACTACTTTTCCTAAAGAGTTGTGAATCTCTGGAATTTGCTACCCGAGTGTGGTGGATGTTGCTACCCGAGTGTGGTGGATGCTGGAACAGTGAGTAAATTGAAGGAAAAGTTACAGATTTTTAATTTGTAATGCGTTTGAAGGGTTATGGAAAATGGGCAGGACAATGGAGTTGAGGCCAGCATGGGATCAGCCATGATTGAGCGGCAGAGCAGAGTCGTTAGGCCAAATGGCCTAATTCTGCTCGTATCTTATCAAATTATTTCGGTAAGGAATTCTGGAGCTTGGGCCTGGTGATGATGATGAATGTTTGTAGCCTCTAAAACAGTGATGTGAAACCTAGGTATGTGAGTGGGCTGCAAGTATGAAGCCAGGGTTGGTCACTAACATCCCATGAATAAGATTAAATGGATTTCAAATATGATGAAATTAATATTGAGTTCTGAAAAATGTGTAATAAGTAGCAGGAAGAGGCCATTCGACCCTTGTAGCCTGCTCCACCATTCATATGATCAAGTTCAACACCTGGACCCCCCCCCAATATCCCTTTAGTCCCAAAAAGTGTGGTAGTGAATCCATAGATTCACCACACTCTGGGTGAAGAAATTCTCCCCCCCCAAAGTCCGAAAAGGGTTACACCTTTTCATCAAACTATGAACCCTAGTTCTGGGCTCTCTCGCCCATCAGGAACATTCTTCTGAATCTGCCACTTACTTTCAGCAACTGGGCATGAGGACACCAAGATCTTGCAGCCACCTCAATTTGCATCCATCCAAATAATCTGCCACCCTATTTCTGCTACCCAAGTGAATACCCTCATTCTACCATGCATATGCCTACTCGTGCAGCCTGTCCAAATCCCATTGAAGCATCTTTGCGTCCTCACAGCTCACCCACCACCCAACTTTGTATCATCTGCAAATTTGGTAATACTACATTTAGTTGGCGTAATCATTACTCTATAAAGTGAACAGTTGGGGTCCCAGGACAGATCTCTGCGGTACCCCATCAGTCTGTGTGCCAATCAGAAATAGACCCATTTATTCCAACTTTTCGATTTCTGTCTGCTAACCAGTTTTCTATCCATCTCCAGGCACTACCTGCAATTCCATGTGCTTTAGCTTTATTATTATACATAACGTTATATATTAATAGAACTATCAACTTCAAATGGTTAAAACAAAAATAGATGTTCACACTTTGGACAAAGAGGGAGTGCAAGGCTCTCACACAGTCGATGTTGTGAGCAATCAGCACGCACCTCATTTCACTTGCCCTTGCTTTACTTACATTTCACTTCAGTTATACCGATAGGAAAAAACTATGTGAACGAAAATTCATGCAATGTGGCAGCCCTGCACGTGGCAGCAGTCAACAATGTTTTGTGGTCATGCTCTGATTCCAGATGGGCTGTATGTGGCCCCTGGGCTGCAGGTTGCCCAACACTGCTCTAAAACATTGCCACTCTTGGCTTTTCTTTTATGGCTGTGGTGACTGAAAGCTGCTTGTTGTTCTCTAGTCAAGAAATGAAGATTTCGTTTTTTGGAAAACCATGCTGATCAATTGATTTTCCAAAATTTGTTCCCAGGCATCTCCCCACTGCCGTTTCCACTAGAGGAATGATAACATTCTATTGTGCAGGGATTGAAGAAGACAATCTTAAGTTACGTCATTAATACAGTGTGCGTTCCTCTGAAGAGCTTTTGCCATTTTGGTCACTGACCTAGAATTTGAATGGATACTCTTGCAACTTGTTACTTCCATCTTCTCTAAGCTAACACTGATATCATCTATGTAAAGAATGATGGTCTGGCTCTGGTTCTGCTGTGCCCTATCCTGGCGGGCTAGCTGAGAACTTGTTATACTGCCTTTGTGGGCCAAAGGTGGTGATACTGTGATTTACATGGATTTTCTATTAAAGTTTAATTTTTAAGATGGGGTACTTTTGATGTGTAAATTAGATTAAGTTGGGTTGAAATGGCGTAAGGTCATATATGTATTGTGATAATTTCTCATTTGCATTTTTTGTACTGTATCATTAAATTAATTGTCTTGCAGCATAATTACTGTATTTTAACAGCATCAAATATTTTAGTCAGAATTGTGCTGGTTGTGAGTTTGTTTACTTTAAATCAGTAAACCATTTCTGCAGGAAAATAAATCCAAAGAAATTGTTGACTAATGCTTTATAACTTCACTATTAATGTCCATATTGTACTTAAAATATTTTCTTTTTTCTTTCAGTCTTGGTCTTTGTAATGGGAAAAGAAGGGACCCACGGAGGACTCTTGAATAAGAAGGCATTCTTAATGGCAAAATACTTGAGAGAATCTGGATTCTAGTTAGCCAGGATTCCTATTCAGTAGTTTAAAAATTGCTATTAAAGTTTCCTTTTAGCAGTCACCTACTCTTTCACATTGAAGTTACAGAAAGTTTAATAGCAATGCAGGGTTATGGGGGTATGAACCCATGTCTCCTTTGTATCCCTGTATTGATGGGGAAAGTTCAAATTTTCATTTTGTTTTCCTTATGTACTCCAGCAATGGTTGTAGTCATGGGAAAGGAAAGTGTCCGTGCTGGGGTACTCGACAAGAAAGCATTTACCATGGCTACATACCTGAGGAATTCTGGATGCTAAGTAGTCTCTTCCCATCCACCTAGCAGCTCATTCACCCTCATGCCACCCAGTTTAATTGGCAGTGCTACCAGACTGTAGTTGGTAGAATTAAAAAAATTTATCCATTTCTGATTTCATGGATTCCCTTCCCCCACCCTTTACCACTTAATTGTAATAACATTATAGGTGTAATGGAAAGTAAATCCCATGTTTTGGCACCATTAGCACAATAACTAAATGGTGATATGCATGTTATTACTTTTGATATTGTTGCAAAAAAATAAAAAAAATAGGGCTGACTTGCTAAGCCTGGGCATTGCTTTGTTTTAGCATTTAGAAAGTTTATTGGCATCCAAAGTCACCAAACCAGGTTCTGATTATTCTCTCTCCCTTCCACTTCCCCATTGAAATACTTTTTTAAAAAAAATTAAAAGGTGCTGGTAGTACAATCTCAGATTTAAGTGTTGCTGAGTCAGCACTTTGAGCAGTTGCAGAGCTCATCTAGTCTTCCTGTTTTGTTTAAGCATGTTGGGAGGGTAGCTGCATCCTTAGTCTGCTTGCCATAATATTTCTGCCCGAACTTTCCTTGTAACTTCATTGCCCATTCTCATTGCTAAAGCATCTGGATTTTCCTTCAGTTTCATTACCTGTTTACATCTCCTGTGTTGGATAACTTCACAGCAGTTTTGTGGATACACTCTCTTTAATATGAACTTTTAACATTAGTATTAAACCTTATGCATTCTTGACTTCATGGGTGTAATTGCAGAACTGCTCTAGGTGAGTGTAAATGACTTTTTTTCTCCCCATGGGCATGTCACAATCCTGACTTTGATCAGTTTAAT
Source organism: Scyliorhinus canicula (assembly GCF_902713615.1). Lineage (NCBI taxonomy): Eukaryota > Metazoa > Chordata > Chondrichthyes > Carcharhiniformes > Scyliorhinidae > Scyliorhinus > Scyliorhinus canicula. The sequence goes on along the minus strand of NC_052158.1, from coordinate 145,297,325 downwards.
CTCCAGGGACATTCCATCTTTGCAATAGCTCAGGCACTTAAATGTTGTTTTGCCAGCTCCTTTAATGTAAGTTTAATTTTTTAAATAAAAGTTGCCATTTTGGACGACAGATATCCCAAACATAACCATCTGGAGTGTCCAGTTTTGAGTGCTTCATAGGACCAATTAAGTTGCAGCTTGGGTTTTTTTTAAAAAGAGGACTGACTGCTGTAAAATGCCATTGTAAAGGATTACTGCCACTCCTCGATGCTACATTGGCAATTTAAATGAATATATTAAAGTTTTCCATGAGAAAGTTGATTGACGGTCAAGGGCTTTTGTTAGCATCTGTGGATGGCAGTCTCCTATATAGAAATCACAAACTGTTTAAAGTCTTTCAAATCAAGGGAATTGATGCATTAGATCTGGTAAGCCCATGCTGCAGAAGGAAACTGGAAAAATTGCCTTGTGCTCCTAGTTTTGAAATCTGTGGAAATGTCTGTTTTGAGCACGGTACTAACTTATGTTCCGTTCAAACAAATTATAAAACTTCTGTATTCACATGAATAAAACGGGAGATGGTATTGGTTGGAATAATCACACTTGGCTGTCTTGTGAAATTATTTTGCAAATGTTCGTGTATCCTGTGCCATACTGCATAGAGATTTGATCTGTTGCTGTTGTGAGATGGATTTTAACTGCCGCTGCAAGGCTTTCAGTTGAACGGCACTTCCTTAGGGGCGTTATTCTAGCATATACTCAATGTTCAGGCCTTGTGAAATATGTACAGATTTAAAAATTCTTGTTGCTGACTTGTCCATTTTCTTTCCCTGCACTTTTGTTACATCTGGGATACAGTCTAACTCATCTGATTTAATATGCATTTGCAAAATGCCATAACTGTTAAACCACCTTGTTTACAGACAGATGAAATAAATCTATTCCAACCAAATGTTGGCTGTATGTTTTTGTATGTTTGGGGAGGGTCATTTTTAATATTTAAGTGAAAAAACATGATTGGGCAATGCCTAAAATTTGAATGTACCACCATTTGTATAACTGAAATTGACCTACTCTTTGAAATACAAACCTTTTTGAAGAATTGATTTGCACTTCTACCAACCTTGTTTCTGGACTGCAAAGGCAGATCTCAGTTCAACTTTTACTTTCAGATCTTGGCTTCAAGATCATTTTGTAGACCTTCTCTGAACCCCTTCCACTGCATCATTCTTCTCTTCTCCTCTCTTTCTCCCCCCCCCCCCCAAAACTTTATTTTCTTTTCTTGGTAGATTCACCTACCCTGCACATTTTTGTTTGGGGGTGAGGCCCTCGCAGACATGTGGAAACTCCAGATGGATAGTGACCGGGACCAGGATTGAACCTGGGCTCTCGTACCACTGGTGCCCATCGTTTTTAAAGGACGATTTCACTTGCTGGTTAATTAAGTTGGTTCAAAGCGCAGATCATTTTTATTTTGTGGAATGCACAAGACCGACCAGCCTTTAATGAATATTGCTAGTTTCCTCAATTAAGGTGATTGGAGTCATTAGTAGTAACAAGGGATGAGGTAATTCTGTGGTGAGGGGAATCGAAAGACAGACATTTACTACACTAATGGAAGTAGAAATGTTGACTTTTCCATACAAGATCTGCGATAGACATTTACCAAACTATCAAGACTAATTGGAAAATTGAGTCGAGGTGCACTTTGGTTATGATCTAATGGAATAATGGTGCATCTTCCAGGAGTTGGTTGGACCACTCTCTTCCCTAAATCCTGATACCCCTGCATGGTCCACATCTTTACTGAATCTGGCATGAATTGATCCCTGCCCATCAGCCCAACCTGAATCATTTAGTGCAAACAACTGTATGCCACCATGTACTGGTATCTGAAGTCTAAACGGCACAATTTTATCCTCCTTACCTGCCTTATGTTGGTGAAGGCAGTTCCAGTCTGGAGTTTTTTTTTTCAGACTTGTGACCTGCAACTTATCTTCTGAAAGTCACTCTGATTTCTTCATTAAACTAGTGCAATTTCAGTCAATAATTTTACCCGTTTTGTCCATTCATTGGGTGTCCTGTAGTCGGGGGCTGCAGTAAGGAGTGAGTATTCTCCATAATGGTGTTTTTATACTTTGCACATCTCTTTCCTGGAGTTGAAAATAATCCTGAAATGCTCATGTCCTGTAGGAATGGACCATGATCGATCTAACTGAGCAATTTGCAGAGCATCTTCTGCTGTTGCCTTCTGCAAGACACTTGCAGTAAAAGATCATTCAGCTCTTCAGAGCTATTGCAACTCTGATCTTGTACTACTCCCAATTTTGATGTTAGCAAGTAGTACTTCCATGGTGCACCCATGGATGCTGCAGATTTAATTGAGAATGGGGTGCATTTAGTAGTGGTAAATGAAACAGAGGCAAGAATCATGGGAAAGCAACAAGCTCCATTGTCGATTCCTCACTTCAAATAAAAAGCACTGCAACTCCCTCCGATGTTTCCTTAACCTCTTGCAAGGGGAAGAATGGAAAGTTCTAGTTTCCTACCTAGCATAGGGGCTAGGAAACCACTGGAGCGCTGTTACTTTTCCCAGACAACTGTTGGCCTATATCCTGTGCAATTATCCAATGTGTGCATAACCTTTCAAGGTAGGTACTTATTTATTTTGAAGTTTAGGCATTTTAGATTTCTTAGGTTTAAATGTGACATGAAATGGTAGGGGGAGGAATTGTATTATAGACAATTAAAACAATAGTCCACTGACCATAAAGCATGTATTTGTAGATCCTTAAATTAAGAGGAAATGGCCAACCAGCGTAGGTCAATGATGGAAAGTCTAGCTTAGAAACTGGATTCAGTACATCTAGCCTCTAATGATAGACATAGTTTGAAAATGTTTATACAAATGTTTTTCCAACAGAGATCACTGCATAGTAATCAGCCTCGGGTACAGCCAGAAGAGCGTGGCTACTGCAAAAAAAATGGATGAATGCTGGAATTTCTATTATATGCTAATTTGTGAATATCCAACCACAAATTACTGGATCAGGCACTCCTCAATTGGCTCTACTCAGTGCTCATAAGGTCACAATGCAAGACTAAATTTATGTGGCTGTTTACATGGGAAAATAAACCCATGTTTTGTTAGTGTGCCTGGTTCTTGAACTAGAAGACAGCATATGCCCTAGAATCAAATTTACTTCTGCACTAAAAAGAGGCCGTTGGAAACATTGTCCTTTATTCCATGAAATGATCACACTATGAGCCCAACTTTCAATTTACATAGTTTTATTTGAAAAGAGAACTGGATACATTTGTATTATAGCTTTGGAGTGCTGTGTATTCTATTTACAACTGTTGTACATTTACAGCATTTATAAACACATTCAAAAATGAACTCATCTTTTGTATTAATGCTTTGAAATGTCTACATTTACTTTGGGGGAATGTGTCTCAAATTAGAAAGAAATCAAATATTTATCTTTGGGCGAGTCAACTTAGTGTAAAAGTTTTCAAAAATGAAAATAGATACTGGGCGGAGGGACAGAAAGCCAAAGAGATGATTTTGTGGATTTTCTTTGGACACATTCCCACCTAGTCACGTCAATTTAAAGTTTAAAAAATGCAGGTTAAAAAGAGTACAAAATTAGTTGAATGGAATGAATTAATTTACAAACATTATTATAGCAAACTGAGCTATACAACCCCCTGCCCCAACACCGTGCACCAATATTAAATGATAAAGTAACATTTCAAAATACAGTGGCAAGTACACTTGCAACCTCAGAAGTTGATCAGTGCAATATTACAGCAAATTAAAATTAAAAAATCAGATCTGCCTCATGCACTCATGGAGTTTTCAACATGGTGAAAACTGGGCTGCCCATAAATGTGTTACAGCAGCAGTGCATTGTCCATTAACAGAACCAAACAGATTCTTGGAACTTATGGTCAATATCAGCTCAGTGGCATAAAAGGACTGCAGCAGCTCAGGAAAGGGACAATCTGCACGACAGCCTTATTTTCTTTAAAATGGGTTAACAGTCTGCATCACGTGTTCCAATGAGGTTATCCAACAAAGACATTTGTTGAATACTATCATGTTGTGCCCACAATTCCATAACCGGTAAGAATTGTAAAACATTCACCTTGGGTAGGGACAATGATTCGTAAACTGGCATTGCTATGTTAGGGATTCATGCCAAATACAAACAGGTACATTTTATTCTTATTCTGCATCGGAAGGGAAATGAACAGCTCCTGCATTTCATTTCCAGAGTCTGATGTTTTAGATTTGAGGGACTGGTTGACTTTAATGCCTATCTGATTTACTGCAAAGCTTACTCAAACTTTCCATTGCCACAAAATCTGAATAAACCTCAACATGGCTGATCCAAGTACACAAGTTCCATACATACTTTTACCAATTTAAGAGTAACTTAGCAAACATGCATGGACCAAGATTCCACTGTGCTAGAACTTAAACAGTCAGTTCAGTGAACGCATCCTCAATAATGTTAAGGTTGATTTTGGCAGCAAAGGAGATATGATATTGTTTTTTTAAAATGCATAACAAGGCACATATTCAAACACCAAAATAGCACATCCAACACACGTCTTAAAAATAAATATTAGTTTTGGGATGAATTGGAAGCAGAATCGGAAAGAGACAGGATCAAACATTTTTAAAATTCTAATGCAAGAAATCAACTACTTCAGAACAACAGTCTCTGTACATTTTTAAAAATAGTAGGGCCCAAATGCATAAATACATCAAGAACATAGTCAAACCCTGTCGCCATTTAAAAAAAAAAATTCGAGTACCTAATTAAGGGCCAATTTAGCATGGCCAATCCACCTAGCCTGCACATCTTTGGGTTGTGGGGGTGAAACCCATGCAAACACGGGGAGAATGGGCAAAATCCACACGGACAGTGACGCAGAGCCGGGATCGAACCTGGGACCTCAGTGCCGTGAGGCTGCAATGCTAACCACTGCACCACCATGCTGCTCTTCCCTGTCGCCATCTTAAAGAAATGCCCACACATGTCATGCAACATTATGTTACATCACTCCAATTATAAGTAACCAGTCTAGCTTTTTGAAAATCTAAAAAGATCTTTTGGAAACTTAACATGGTCCATAATATTGATCAAATCTAGTCTTAATCTTACTTTGTCTCAAGCTAGGCTTTTCAATGGACAATTAATTGTCACCAAAATAACATACACATTGTCGCCCATATAAGTGATGAGTTGCAGGAGATGGAAAGAAATACCACTGATTATATGGCATTAACAATTTGACATTTGATTACATTTCCCAGTCAACCACATAAATTAGCGACCAAAGAACTTAAAATAAATTGTGTGAAATCATATCACATCCAGTCAGGATCATCATCACAATCACATGCAATTTTGGAAGTTAATTCCATTACAATATTTTTTTAAATTAAGAATAGTCTTCATGTACGATTTTCTTTATACACCAAAATGGTACATAGCGCAGATAAAACTAGATGTGATTGAACAAAATGACAGAAAATAGAAGGTTTGTTCAATTATTGTTTTTCCAATTAAGGGGCAATTTAGCATGGCCAATACACCTACCCTGCACATGTTTGTGTTTGGGGGGGGGGGGGGGGAAAGAGAGGAGGGTGAGACCCATGCAGACCCTGGGAGAATGTGCAAACTTGACACTGACAGTGGCCTGGGGTCAGGACCGAACCCAGGTCCTCAGTGGCGTGAGGCAGCAATGCTAACCACTGTGCCACGCAGGTTTGTTCAAGTAGCTTCAATTAAAAACCGAACTTGGGAATTATAACATATTCCATACTACCCTACTGGATTCTACTCGATGGCTGCAATCCAAAAAAAATCACTAAAATAAAACTGGAAACTAGTAAATACATAATGCACAGGAGAAAATTAGCCTTTTAACTGCAATTCCTACTGTTAAGTGGGTAAATTTATTATTGATTGATAATTACAAACCAGATGCAGCATATCCCTATTTAAAAACCAAATTCAAAATGAGTTGAGAATTTCAACTTCAATAAATCTTATTTGGGCAAATGAAGCAAGATGTACTTACATTTGAAACAATTTGAGGAGGATTCTTGGGTTCTGGTGCAGAACATTCAGGAAATCGCTATAATAACATGATTATACCAAGCATTTTACAAAGAAACAGAGCCATTTTTGTT